>NC_053427.1:76676753-77361269 GCF_007990345.1 Gossypium hirsutum
AGCCTCGAGCAGAGATGCCAGATGGAACATCTCAGCTAAGTGGAACCCATAACAAAACGGAGATAACGTTCTTATCAATACTTTAGCGCCATTTTACAATTAGTGGAAGTGCACGAGGTTGCGGATATGTAATTGGTGAACTCATAGAGTAATGGAGAATGAATTCAATGAGAGAATTGAAAGGATGGAAAGGGCTCAAAAGGAATTACAAGAGCAACTGGCCAAATCGCAACAAGAGACGAGAGACCTAATGGTGAGATCTCGAGAGGAATCTCTCGAGCAAAGAGATCAGATGGCTAAAATGATGGAGATGATGACAACTTTGGTCAAAGGAAAAATGCAGAACCCCGATGTTATGGAACCTCAATCAAGAATTCACTATGATCAGGATCCACTCTATCCCCCGGGATTCACTCCACCGCCCGTATATACAATACAAAGAGGGTATACTCAAGAGGAACCCACTGCCTTGGAACATCGACCTATGCCACCTGCTCCACCACTAATTGGGGCAAGGAATGTTAGCGTCGAACCAGGGCTAGTCCTGCTAATCCACTAGTTCCAGATCTGGATGACCAGCAGAGGTAGCCAAGTTGAAATTGGATAACTATGACGCAAAATATAGGAGTCTAGAGGAAAGACTCAAAGCATAGAAGGCACTGAAGTCTTCTCCGCACTAGGTGCCAAGGAACTCAGTTGGTACCTGATCTAATTTGCCCCCGAAGTTCAAAGTGTCTGATTTTGAGAAGTATGATGGGACAAGGAGCCCAAAAGCACATCTCATTATGTTCTGTCAGAAAATGACCGGTTATGTGAACGAGGATAAACTACTCATACATTGCTTTCAAGATAGTCTAACAGGGTCAGCTCTTCGGTGGTACAATCAACTTAGTAGAGAAAAGATTCGATCCTGGAAGGACTTGGCGTCAGCATTTTGCAAGCAGTACAAGCATGTATCGGATATGGTGCCAGACCGTATGACCTTGCAAATGATGGAGAAAAAGCCATCAGAGACTTTTAGACAGTATGTGCAGAGATGGAGAGACATCTCAGCTCAAGTGGAACCCCCATTAACAAAAACGGAGATAACCGTTCTCTTTATCAATACTTTAAAGGCTCCATTTTATGACAAATTAGTGGGAAGTGCCACGAAAGAGTTTGCGGATATTGTAATATCTGGTGAACTCATAGAGAATACCGTCAAGAGCGGTAGAATGGAAGGATCAGAAGGCTCAAGAAAAGCAGCACCCTTAAGGAAAAAGAGCCAGAAGCCCACATGGTGGGAACTGGGAGTCGTTACATTCTCAATTCGTATCCTAACCAACCCCGACCTCGAAATTATCCACCCTCAAATTTCTATTATCTCCCTCAAACCCCTTACTACCAAGCACCACATCCGTCCTGCCCCGTATACGCCACGAACAACCAAAGACCCGTCACCACTTTCCCACAAAACACGGTACCCGCCCAAAGCCAACCCAGAAACGAACCAAGACCATCAAGGCATAATCCCGAGAGACCGCAATTTACCCCCATCCCTGTGTCGTATGGGGAATTGTACCCAAAACTTTTAGAAAAACAGCTAATTTCTCCCCATTACATGGCACCCTTAAACCTCCATACCCAAGTGGTACGATCCAAACGCTAGTTGTGCATACCACGCAGGGAACCAAGGGCACTCTACTGAGAACTGTCTCGCTTTCAAAAGGAGAGTTCAAGGACTCATTGACGCGGGTATCCTACGATTCGATAGTGCTAGTAATGCCACGGGGAACCCGTTCCCTAACCATACCGAAGGAAATGTGAGCACAGTGGGGAAAGAGGATGAATGGAAGGTCAGAAGATGTGTTGCAGAAATAAGGACGCCTCTGCAGAAAATCTGGGAGGTATTGGTTAAGAAAGGATTGCTCTGTCACTCTAATAGAGTTTTGGAGAAGAAGGTCAAAGTTTTTCAATTTTCATGGGATTGTTGGGCACGACATTCAGTATGCGAGGACTTTAAAGGTTACTTCAAGACCGGATGAATAATAAGGAGATCAAGGTCCTTAACAAGAGGGAAGATGCCAACGAAAGAGAAGTATGCGTCTCTGATAGCCAATCATCAAGGCCCCCTTATAGTGCTGATCGACCGTTGGTAATTTATTACGACGCGATGAGAGAGCCATTGAAACCACAGATGGTAATTGAAGTACCATCTCCTTTCCCGTATAAGGACAACAAAACAGTACCGTGGAGATATGATGTTAATATCGTTACACCGGAAGTTGAAAAGTCCAAAGCCATAACTGAAGATGTTGGGGAGGTAGGTCATTTTACTCGAAGTGGACGATGCTATTCTAAAGAAGTTGAACCGGTAAAGAAAAGTAGCGACTCGAAGCAAAAAGGGAAAGCAGTGATGCACGAGGTCGAAGTCGAGCAAGAAATTCCACCCGTGCAAGAAACTAAAAAGCCTGTGAATGAGGAAGAAGCTCAAGAATTCTTGAAATTTATTAAGCACAGCGAATATAGTGTGGTGGAACAATTGAGCAAGCAGCCAGCACGAATCTCGGTTCTATCTCTACTGTTAAATTTAGAGCCACACCGGAACGCTTTATTGAAGGTGTTAAATCAAGCTTACGTGGCCAACAACATATCTGTCGAAAAGCTTGATAGGTGGGTAAACAATCTAAATGCGAACAACTTCATCTCTTTTAGTGATGATGAGATACCGCCAAATGGTAGAGGCTCGGTGAAAGCGCTGCATATCACGACCCGCTGCAAGGGCTACTTAATACCGAACGTACTCATCGATAATGGGTCAGCGTTAAATGTTATGCCATTGGCTACACTTTCCAGAATACCGATGGATTTGTCCTACTTAAAGCCCTGTCATTCCACGGTAAGGGCATTCGATGGGACGAGGCGCGAAGTCATGGGAAAGATCGAAATCCCTTTAGAAGTGGGCCCTTACATCTATGAGGTCGAATTCCAAGTCATGGACATTACACCCTCTTATAACTGCCTTTTGGGAAGACCTTGGATTCATTCTGCTGGAGCAGCCCTATCATCCCTCCATCAAAAGGTGAAATTCATCATGGATGGCTGTTTGGTCACAGTCGAGGGCGAAGAAGACATCATCGCATCTATCTCTGCTGATGCGCCATACCTGGAAGTAAGTAAGGACGCAGTGGAATGTTCCTTTTGATCCCTTGAATTCATCAATGCCACTTTCGTCGCTGAGGGAAATAGAATTCCGATGCCAAAACTATCGAGAAATACCAGAATGGGTGTCAAGTTGACCGTAGGAAGGGGAGCTCGTGCCAGAAGAGGTTTAGGGAGACATCTACAAGGAATAGTGAGGGCTTTAAAGCCAGTGCACCACAAGGCCCGATACGGTTTGGGGTTTCAGCCTGACATGCGCCAAAGAAGAAGACAGTGGAAGAAGGATCAAGAGAGAAGAATTGCAAGAACTTTGGGCCGATAACCAGAATGGGAACCAATAGAGTACCCTCCTTTGTCAAAAACATTTACATCTGCGGGAATGATGTACCCTGGACAAGATGATCCACGAAACATGCTGGGATTAATTGAAAGGGATTTTCAGAATGTCAGTATAAATGTCATTGACAAAGAATCTGGTGCAAGTAAAGATGTCTCGAGGATACGCCCTTGCCCTCCTGGTTTCATGTTGAACAATTGGATTGCTGAGGAGCTTCTTGTAGTTTATAAGCCTTCAGAGTAATGCTAAACATCAACCTTCTATTGTGTCCTTAGATATAATGGAATTCTTTTGTAGGAGCTTGCATTCGCTCTTTATCATTTAAGTGAATATCAATGAAGATGCATTTTGTCACGATTTTTCGCATTATCACTAATTTCATAATCATTTTCTCATTTCATAGCCTATCTTTACATTTGCCTCATTGCCATGACATAACACTTTGTTTGTTGTTTCCAATACTTGGATGTCCCCCAATAGCTTCCTTTTCCATTCAACTTTCAGGTGCTCAGATATTGACGACATGAATAAGCCCATTACGAATCTTAAAATTGATTTTGAGAAGGCTGTTTGCTTAGGAGAATTTGAAGCCGAAGAAAATACTGAAGATTATGTCTCGTCTCCTGAATTGTTAAGAATGGTGGAACAAGAGGATAAACAGGTTCTGCCTCATGAAGAATCTGTGGAAACAATAAATTTGGGCACTGAAGAGAGGAAACAAGAAGTGAAGATTGGGACTTCTATTTCAGAAAGTACCAGGCATAGTTTGATCACTTTACTCCGCGAATACAAAGATGTTTTCGCGTGGTCATACCAGGACATGCCAGGGCTATATGAAGATTTAGTGGTCCATAAGCTCCCATTAAAGCCAGAATGCAAACCCATCCAGCAAAAATTAAGACGGACGAGGCCCGAAATGCTGTTGAAAATAAAAGAGGAAGTCAAGAAGCAATTTGACGCTGGCTTCCTACAAGCCTCCAAATATCCAGAATGGGTGGCTAACATAGTCCCGGTACCAAAGAAAGATGGAAAAGTACGAATGTGCGTGGATTACCGTGACCTGAATCGAGCAAGCCCAAAAGATAATTTTCCCTTGCCACATATTGACACGTTGGTGGACAACACAGCAAAACATTCATTGTTTTCTTTCATGGATGGATTCTCGGGTATAATCAGATCAAGATGGCCCCTGAGGATATGGAGAAAACTACCTTCATAACAATGTGGGGAACGTTCTGCTACAAGGTGATGCCATTCGGGTTAAAGAATGCTGGGGCAACATATCAGAGGGCTATGGTGACATTATTCGATGACATGATGCATAAGGAAATAGAGGTCTACGTCGAAGATATGATTGCTAAATCTCGAGGAGAAGAAGAGCATGTAATGAACCTCAAGAAGTTGTTCGAAAGGCTGAGAAAGTTTCAGCTAAAATCCAGCCAAATGTACATTCGGGGCTACCTCGGGAAAGTTGCTAGGCTTCATTGTCAGTGAAAGAGGTATCGAAGTTGATCCAGATAAAATAAAAGCCATCCAAGAATTACCACCTCCGCGCACGCAAAAGGAAGTTAGAGGATTTTTAGGGAGATTAAATTACATCGCCCGATTTATCGCTCAACTTACCAACCAATGCGACCCAATCTTTCGGCTTCTTCGAAAACATAACCCGGGAGAATGGAACGAGGAATGCCAAGTGACCTTTGATAAGATAAAAAAATATTTGTCCAGTCCTCCAGTGCTAGTACCGCCAACTCCGGGAAGACCATTAATTTTGTATCTGACAGTGTTCGAAAGTTCAATGGGTTGCGTACTGGGACAACATGACGAGTCAGGAAAGAAAGAAAAGGCGATCTACTACCTCAGCAAAAAGTTCACTGAATATGAGGCAAAATATTCGTCCATTGAGAAATATTGTTGCGCTCTGGTTTGGGTAGCTCGGAGACTCAGACAATATATGTTGTATCACACGACATGGCTAATTTCAAAGCTGGACCTAATAAAATACATGATGGAATCGCCGGCACTATCAGGAAGAATGGCACGATGGCAGATCCTCCTTTCGGAATATGACATTGCCTATGTAAGTCAGAAGTCGATAAAAGGGAGCGCAATAGCTGACTTCTTAGCAACTCGAACGACAGAGGAATATGAGCCTTTAAGATTCGATTTCCCAGACGAAGACTTAATGTGCATCACAAAAATAGAATCCGAGTTATCAAAAGAGAAGTCATGGAAGATGTGCTTTGATGGTGTGTCAAATGCTTTAGGGTATGGAATTGGAGCAATCCTGGTATCACCAGACGGGAATCATTATCCGTTCACTGCAAGACTGAACTTCTTCTGTACCAATAATATCGCAGAATATGAGGCCTGTATCATGGGGCTTCGTGCAGCTATCGAACGAAACATCGAGATCTTGGAGGTGTACGGGGACTCAGCCCTAGTGATTTACCAAATCCGTGGAGAATGGGAAGTGAAGGACTCAAAATTGATTAAGTACAACGATTTAGTGGCTGGATTGATCAAGGAATTCAAAGAAATAACTTTTCATTACTTCCCACGAGAAGAGAACCAACTGGCTGATGCCTTAGCCACTTTGGCTTCAATGTTCAAAGCAAGTAGAGAAGCAGAAATAATGCCCCTCAAAATGAGCATATACAAGGTCCCTGCACACTGTTGTAGCATTGAGAAAGAAGTAGACGGACGGCCTTGGTTCCATGATATCTTAGAATATATCAAGAATCAAAAGTATCTCGAACAAGCGAATGAGAACGATAAAAGAACAATTAGAAGAATGGCAGCGGGATTTGTTCTTGATGGGGATATCCTGTATAAAAGAGGAAAGGATCAGATGCTTTTGAGATGTGTGGATGATGTTGAAGCCAGAAAAATACTTGAAGAGGTCCATGAGGGAATTTGCGGAACGCATGCCAATGGTTTCAATATGGCCAGAAAGATCATAAGACTCGGTTATTATTGGCTGACAATGGAAAGTGACTGCATCAATTTTGCCAGAAAATGCCACAAATGTCAAATCTACAGCGATAAAATTCATATAGCCCCTTCACCCCTTCATGTCATGACTTATCCGTGGCCTTTTTCTATGTGGGGCATGGATGTCATAGGGCCAATTTCTCCAAAAGCTTTAAATGGACATCGATTCATTTTTGTGGTTATCGATTACTTCACAAAATGGATTGAAGCCGCTTCGTTTGCCAATGTGACGAAGACTGCAGTGTGCAAGTTTTTGAAAAAGGAAATCATTTGCCGATATGGTTTGCCTGAAAGAATCATCTCAGATAATGCCACGAATCTGAACAATAAGATGATGAAAGAAGTGTGCGAGCAGTTCCAAATAAAGCATCATAATTCCTCGCCCTATCGCCCAAAGATGAACGGGGCTGTTGAAGCAGCTAACAAGAACATTAAGAGGATCATTGGGAAAATGACTGAGACATATAAAGATTGGCACGAGAAACTTCCATTTGCTTTGTTTGCATATCGTACATCTGTGCGAACATCTACGGGAGCAACTCCTTTCTCTCTAGTCTATGGAATGGAAGCTGTGCTACCTATCGAGGTTGAGATCCCCTCTCTGCGAGTATTGATGGAATCAAAGTTAGAAAAAGCAGAATGGGTTCGAGCTCGATATGATCAGTTGAACCTCATTGAAGAAAAACGTCTAAGGGCAATTTGTCATGGGCAAATGTACCAAAAGAGAATGATCGCAGCCCATGATAAGAAGGTACGACCAAGAGAGTTCCATGAAGGAGAACTTGTTCTGAGAAAGATTCTCCCAATACAAAAAGACCTGCGAGGAAAATGGGCACCAAATTGGGAAGGACCATACGTTGTAAAAAAAGCATTCTCAGGAGGAGCTTTAATCCTTACTGAGATGGATGGGAAGGAGTTACCGAATTCGGTGAATTCAGATGCGGTGAAGAAATATTATGCTTAAGATGAAAACCCAAAAAGGGTATCTTAAAAAAAAGGGATCAGGGCGAAAACCCGAAAAAGGCATCTTGATTAGTACAAAAAGATTAGGATGAAAACCCGAAAGGGCGTCCTAATGAAACAAACCTGGCGGTCGAACGGTAGGTCAAGTAGTGAGACTACAGTATTTGAAGCACTTCTGAAAGCTCGAAATTTTCTACGCAAGAAGCCATGCTCGAAAAGATTATTGATTGAGGAACGTGGAAGAGTTCATGTGTTGAATATCTAGAGCATTTGTATCCGTTGAATACAACATTTTCTTTCTTTTTGACATTTTTACTCTAATTGGTTAACTTTCTTTGTTTGCCACATTTGAAATAAAGGAATATGAGATATCCTTTTTGTCCCTACCTGACCATTTTCATGCATCTCATTATGTGTTTATTTAATGATAAATAGTGAAATGACATACTCTAAACAAAAGAAATGTCAAGCATTACCCGGATAAGAATTTGATAAGTGCAAGATCTTCAAAGCAAGAACAAAGTTTAACCAAGAGCAAAAGGGTGATATCTGAGAAACGTCGATTACTCGTAAAGCTCGAAGACAGGTATGAGGCCTGAAGAGAAGGTTGAGAATCAAAGCAATGAACGCAGATCCTCAACAATCATGGCGAAAATGACATACGACCAATATGCTTAAGGAGCACTGTATAATCATGTAGGCATAAAGGCATTTAAGACAAACATGTGCATATCATGATGACATCATGCATGGCATATACAGGTAATCCAGTAAAGCAAGAAATCTTGAATGAGAGTCGCACTGAATCAAAGGAAAAGATACCCGAGTTCTACCAAAGGACTGGTTTTGGTATTTTGATGTTTAATATTCATGCTTTCCAAGGAAAATCAACTCATATTGCGAGAGATGAGTTGAGCCTCAAGACATGTTGAGGTATTTTTAATTTTTTTTTTCAAAATCAACTCATATTGCGAGAAGTGAGTTGAGCCTCGGGGCACGCTGAGGTATTTTTAGTTTATGTTTTAAATTGACTCATATTGCGAGAGGTTAGTTAAGCCTTTTAATTTTTGTTTTTCAAAATCAACTCATATTGCTAGAGGTGAGTTGAGCCTCAGGACAAGCTGAGGTAATTTCAATTTCTGTTGTTAAAAAAAATCAACTCATATTGCGAGAAATGAGTTGAACCTCAGGACACGCTGAGGTAATTTCAATTTCTATTTTCAAAATTCAACTTATATTGCGAGAAATGAGTTGAGCCTCAAGACACGTTGAGGTATTTTCAATTTCTGTTTTCAAAAAAAATCAACTTATATTGCGAGAGGTAAGTTGAGCCTCAGTTCACATGCTGAGGTATTTTCAATTTCTGTTTTTAAAAAAAAATCAACTCATATTGCGAGAGGTGAGTTGAGCTTCAGATTACACACTGTGGTATTTTTTTCAATTCATATTGCGAGAGGTGAGTTGAGCCTCAGGACACGATGAGGTAATTTCAATTTCTGTTTGTCAAGAATCAACTCATATTGCGAGAGGTGGGTTGAACCTTTTAATTTCTACTTTTTCAAAATCAGCTCATATTGCAAGAGGTGAGTTGAGCCTCGGGGCACGCTGAGGTATTTTCAATTTTTGTGTTTTAATTTCAACTCATATTGCGAGAGGTGAGTTGAGCCTCAGGACACACGCCGAGGTATTTTCAATTAAGCCTTTTGATTTCTGTTTTTCAAAAAAAATCAACTCATATTGCGAGAGGTGAGTTGAGCCTCAGGTCACACCGAGGTATTTTCCATTTCTGTTTTATTATTATGTTTTTGAAAGAATCAACTCATATTGCGAGAAATGAGTTGAGCCTCAAGACACATTGAGGTAATTTCAATTTCTGTTTTCAAAATTCAACTCATATTGCGAGAAATGAGTTGAGCCTAAAGACACGTTGAGGTATTTTCAATTTCTGCTTTTCAAAATTCAACTCATATTGCGAGAAATGAGTTGAGCCTCAGGACACGCTGAGGTAATTTCAATTTCTGTTGTCAAAAAAATCAACTCATATTGCGAAAAGTGAGTTGAGCCTCAGTTCACATGTTGAGATATCTTTAGTTTTTTTTTAATGTCTGTTTTTAAAGAGTCAATTCATATTGCGAGAAATGAGTTGGGCTCAAGATTACATGCCGAGTAAGAATAAAGATTGAAGTTGATGAAAGACACCAGACTTGGTCTCCCTGAAGCTATAGTGGAACCGGTCAAAAGTTGCAAGTCTTGTCTCCCAGAGGTCGCAGTGGAACTGATCGAGGATATCAAATCTTGTCTCTCTAGAGTTACAAAAGAGAAGATCACGAATCTCATCTCACTGAAGTGATAAAAGAGCAGATTGAAGCTGTATATCTTATCTTTATGAAGCTACATGGAAGCAAATCAAAGCCACAAATCTCATATCCTTAAAGTTACATTGGAGTAGATCGCAGCTACAAGGCATATGTCAGAAGATGTAGTGGATTGAATCTAAAGCTACAAGATGCAGTGGACTGGAAGAAAATTATCTGAACTAGAAGAGCACCAATGAAGTCAAGACCCAGCAAGACCAAGCAAAATTGGCCTTTCATTATGTCTTTGCTCCATTCCCGTTACACGACAACGAGCAAAGAGGGGCAGCTGTACAGGCCAATTTTGGGCCACCCCCAAAACCCAATAACTAAACCTACTTAAACCCCATACACATCTCATCCTAAACCAAGCCTAAACAACTAAACCCGAAGCCCAACTACCCCAGCCCATTAACCTAAACTCAGCATTCAGAAACCCTAATCCCACTAACCCTAGCCACCTACCCCCCACTTGCCCACTTGCGCCGAACACCACCATGTCGGCTACCACGCCCCATGCTTCTGCCAACACCATCCCCGCATGCCTGGCACCTCCATACCCTGCAAGACCAGAAAAGAGACAAGACAACAAATATTAAATAAAATATTGTAAAGGCTATAAAAGCCGATTTGGATTTCTGTAAAGGGGGGATGGTTCTTTGTTTCTTAAAAAATAAAAACGATAGGAAGGTTCGATTATAGAGCAAAAAATAGCAGCCTAATTAGAGTTTGAACGCAAAATAACATCCAAGCAGGCAGAATACAAAAGATCGAAGATTCAAAAGTGAGTAAAACCGAAGGTAATTCTTCATTTCAATAACTGTTTTAAGTCCATTTTTCACCACAAATACATAAAAATTTACAAATAAACATAAAGACATAAAAAGCAAAAAAAAATAGAGAAAAAATAGAAAATTACCTTTTCGCGGTGGCCGGCGCCGGCGCCGGCAACGGTCCGGCGATCGGACCGGAGCCCTCCCCCTTGGCCGGAAATCGCTCCGGGCTTCCCTCTCCCCTCCCCCTTTTCTTTTTTTTCTCTCAGCTGTTTCAAATGAAAAAAACAAAAAAATTTGGCTTATATAAGGGTCCAAAACGCACCGTTTTGGACCCCCCCTTAAAGCAGAAAACGACGCCGTTTTGATGCGGGTCGGGTCGACCCTACCCGTCCGACCAGGGGATCCGCGTGTTTTTAAGGGAGGGGCTATTTGCGCAGTTGGCCCCTCCGCTTTTTCAACATTTTATAATCAAGTTTTTTTTATATTTTAAATTCGGCCCCGCTGTTTTGCCCTGATTTCGTTCTGGTCCCCCACGCTGCGCAGCGGATTTATTGTGCTTTTGACCCTCCTAGTTACGCGCGTGTTGTAATTAAGTCCCTCCTCTTTATTTCCTTTTTAAATTGACCCCATAACTTCGTTATTGTTTTAATTTTAGTCCTTCTTCGTCTCTTTTGTTATTTTTATTAAATATCATCATTATTTTTGAATTATTAATATCATTAATATTGTTATTATTATCATTATTATTATGTGTTAATTTTTTTTTGCTTCATATGTGTATGTATATATGTATTGCTTAATATTCAATATTTTTTATCCCACTTTATTTAATATTTCATGAATGTTGTGTTTGTTTCTTCTTAGTTCAATATTATCTTTATTATTATTATTACAATCATAGTGCATGTTTTGTTATGTAATTTATATGTTGTATGTATTATCATTTTAATTATATATTATATACATGTTGAATGTGGTATTGTTCATGTATTTTATTATATATGTACATAACTTTAATATATTATATATATAAGTATATTTTTATGTAATGTTAGTACTCAAATATATATTTAACCTGAAAATCATATGTGTATATTATGTAAATAATTTAATATTATATTTCTTTTATACGTGTTACGTACATAAGTTTTTAATATTATATTTTATATATATTATTATGTATATTTTAATATTATTTAGGTATCTATTTTTTTACTATTATGTGTATCTCTAATATTATACGTTTCTAATACTATTGTTTATATATCTATATATATATATGTGTGTATGTATTTATGTAGTGTACAAAATAGTTTTATCATTATTCTTATCATTTCTAAGGTATGCATATACCATATATGTTCTATGTATGTTGTATGGATTTTTAATATCGCTAAATATATATGTCATCTTACACACGCATTCTTAATATTATTATTATGTGTATATATTCATTATTTTAATTTCGTGTCCGATTCTATTATTACATTATACCTTCATCTTTTCTAATTCACCTCGATTATTTGTTTTAATGTATCCCTAGCTCTTTCATTTATTGATTTTTATTTCATATTATTTTACTTTGCATTATTTCGAAAATCGTATTCTTGTTTTGCTAATTAATTTCAATAATCAAGGCAACATATCGATTTAACATTAAGTCATCGAGTTCATCGCTACGTTGGCTGAACGTCAATTGACTCGTGTTAAAGCGATATACCCTTCTCAAAAACCGGAATAAACTAAAATTTCTCGTTTTTTTCAGATCACAACTAAACTTTACATTGAATTCGCATTTTTGAAAATTAAGATAACATGTATTTATGAGATACCAATTTTTGGGCGTCGCGAGGGTGCTAATACCTTCCTCGCGCGTAACCGACTCCCGAACCCTAATTTTCCTCTGGCTTTTAACGTAGACCTAAATTCAGCCTTCCTTTTGTTTTAAAAAAAATGAATCTAATAGGTGTCCGATCACACCTAGGAAAAGGATCGGTGGCGACTCCCTCTTTTTTTAAAAATCAAACTTCAGTTTTCAAACTTTTTCACTAGATTGTCACAATTAGCGACCCCAAACCAAAATTTTTACGTCGCTACACCTCACACTTCCACTTTACTGATTGACCAAACCATGACCGTATGACAAATTGCATAAACAAACAAACCCAATTGAAAGGCATATTTGGGAAGCTTGGAAACTCACAAGTTTCACCTTTTTTTCATCATTCCACTCCATCACTTATGACCTTTCTAATCAATATTTTTCTTTCTTTATCCTAGCATTAACAAATTTGGTTCTTTTTCTTTTCCATCATCATGATCTCACAGCTTACCATACTCTTAATTAATGAATACAAAAAACCAAAGCTTTTTTTTTCTTTCTTTCTTTTTCCCTTGAGCATAATCGCCATGCTGATGCTTGCATACGAAGAAGAATCTATATACATGTATGGAACTCTTTTAATTTTCTCTTTGCTGCAACCAAGTGGAAACTTGTGTGTGTGTATGGAGGGGGCATTCACATGGTTGCTATGAGAATTTGGGCCCCTCCCAAAGTGATGCTTTAGATATGGACTCAACTTTGTCCAACTGGATAAACACGTACGCACCTTCCTCATCATGTTTCGATGCTCAAATCTTACTTGAGATGATTTTAATGGTATTACTACTATTATTATTATGCTGCTTCTTAATTACTTCCCTTTTTTTTTTCTCTGTAGGCCCTAGATTCTCAATTGAAATCGACTATTCCTTGGCAATGACACAAGTCCCCATGGCATTTCAAGTTTGATATATATGATCGATTTTGCATTCAATATATATTTTCTCATCCAATAAAATCAACATGCTCTAATTAAATCACAACCCAAAAGAGAATTCCAGTCTGAAAAATGAATTTCTTTTTAGGTCATAGATAATCTAAAATTCTTCAATAGAAGCTTTTTCTTTTCAACAAAATACTTTTTATAAAACTTGGTCAAAAAAGTGCACCTCTTGCACATTTAAAACACGCTATTAATTATTTTTAATACATTACATGCAACTATTTAATTATTCAGTCAGTTACACTAATATTTAATAGTAAAAATAATTAATTTTACCTTCAATATAATATATAATGATTAGTTTACTTATATTTTAAGTAAATAAGAAAAAATAAAATCTAAATCTTAATATAAAAACTTTCATAATATTTTTACCCAAATAATCACTATGCACATCTTCGCCTTTTTATTTGCCTACATTAGTTTAATTCATGAAAGAGGAGCATAATATAGATTTGGAATTCGGAATACACAAATTATCAATAAATCAAATGATAATATAAATTTAAAAAATAAAATACATATTGAAAATCATAATTAATTTGAAAACCTGAAAAGAAAAAAGGTTTATAATCTTAATAATAAATATTGAAAGCAAACTCATAACAATATTCCAAGGAAGAAGGAAATTAGGTTATGGTAAGTAGCCATTTATGATAGCATTGATTTCTGATAGCGGTGGGGACTAAGAGTTGACAGTTTGGTACAAAATAATATATATGATGGACCTTCCTTTACACGTCAATTTTGTTTTATGCTAGGTCCCATTTAATCTCCAAATTACAGCAGTGGTTCGTCTCTTATCCGAATTTTGCTTCACATTTGTTTTTTCGTCAAGTCGATTATCACCAACTAGTATTGCCCATAACAACAATATTCTTTACTTTAATCTGCAAAATTTTAATTAATTCCGATTAAAATTCGTAATTGATTTGACTGTGGCCCCCTCCAAATATGAAAACATCACATCACATCTCATATTTTCTTTTTCTTTTTCACTTTTTGAGAGTTTTGCTAAGGTTTGACCAATTCCTCCAAACTGAGAGTTCTCTGATTTCTTTCTGCAATTATATATATATATGTATGTATGTGTGTATATATAATATATACACATTTATAGGGTTGCAATAATTCAAGCTTGAGATATATGGGTTGCAAGAAGCGGAAGATAAGGGAATTATTGAAGATATGAAAAGGATAGACAATTGTGCTGTGTGTTAGCATATGCTACTTATGTCCCATCTCATTATTCTTTATGAAAACTTCGTTTGACAATTAATATGGGCTGCTTATAATAATTATTCTAACTTCTAAACCAACACTCACCATTAATCAATTTAGCCCCTTCACACTGCAACCATTAGCCTACCTAATAATCTATATGTCTATGGTTTTACACTCCCAGGTTCGAATTTAATGTACAAAAAAAATTACTTAATTATAAAGGATCAACATCAAACTTAATAAAGTTAATTAGGAAGCCGTTAAAGAAATTAATGCAAATAAAAAGAAAAACGATATCAGGTGTTTTTGACAAGCTTAATAATGTATGGACCACAATAAAATTGGCCAACGTGTTTCAACTTAAAACCATAAACGACTAGTCCTTTAGGGAGGGTAACCTTGACTTATTGAAGTAAATGGAACAGGTATTGGGTAGCGAATGGTCCTTCCAGAATGCTTTTGCAGTTCGCTATAGGCTCTAAGATTGACCGATAATGTCGATTTCACGTACATCTTTGACAACTATATATGTATATAGGGATAAGGCTTCCTTGCCAACGAGTGCATGTAGCAGTGGTATACAGCTGCGGTTTCCTTCAAACAGATGGAGTTGGAGAGGGCTCTTTATCACATGAAAGGGACGTCATTGTAATTCCAATCATTCAAGGACAAAGCATAGTTAATGCTGCAAGTATGGAGTGATTTAATACATGAAAAAGCGACGATGAGAGAAAGAGAGAGGTGGAACTTTCTTAAAATTAATGTTGGTAACCATTTTAGAGGTTTGCCTTCGACTTTCAACAAGCCCTAAGAGTCACATTAATCAAAGTCATGTAATTTAACTTTAACCATCTTTTAATCATATTAAAGTTGCCAAATAGTTTAACTTAGTTGATGAGAATTAGTGTTAAGCTTGCTTGGCCAGACATATAAGGTAGGGAAAAGGTGAAGACGTGAACAAAATCTTTTCTTATTGTAAAACTAAGCGTGGATAATGGCAATATAAAATAATAAGAAAGAAAAATAAAACATATAGATTTCACGTGAAATCTCTTTCAGATTTTACGTGAAATCCCTTTCAGAAAAAAAAAACTACAGGTAGAAGAGAAGAAAATTTACTAATATTGAAAATCGAATAATACATAAGGAATTTCAACTATATCTATTTAAAAGTTGAAAAACTTTATTCTAACTAATATCAAATACAAGAAATGTAATTTTATATGGATTCTACTTGTGCAACATAGTCCGTACCACAGAGAACTCCAATCCTCACACCAAGACCCTCGACCTTAAGCCCTCTACAAATCCCCTAAGTTTACCATTATATTATTTCTTTAATAAAAATTCGAGTTACACAACTTTAAAACTTATATTTCGTCTTTTGTGTAAGCCTCCATGTTATTTGCCATAAAGGGGCAATATATGGTTAGTCCTACCATTGCGTCAGTGAGTTTTAGGCATGGAGTGACCCCGAAGGGCACTAATTACCCTAAACCAAAAAGGCAATTTCCGTCTTTGGGTTGATGTTATGGCCCCTCCACTTGAAACCCTAAACACTTCCACTTGTCTATTTAATTTAAGATTCCATTGTTTAACAATATTTTTTTTTTCAAAAGCATGCTCCTAGCGGAAAGTATAGGGGCAATGCAAGAGATCCACTAACCATTCCTTCATGATTACATTATTAACTCCCATGAAAGTTTAAGTGAGGATTAATTCATGTAACCAAGTTCATTAATTCAGTGGTTTGGTTAAAGTCTATGAGCTTGACATACCCACCAATCACTATTGCACATTTCTTTACCTTTTCTTGTGAATGGAAACAATTACATTTACTTTAGACCATAACTTTTACTCAGCAGCTCGACAGCAATGCATGGTATTGCAGTGACATTAACGTTACTTTGAACTATTTGGTCAATCAATTTTATAGTTTTTCAATCTCCATGATCTTACTTGACAAAGGATGATAATAATGGTTAATCAAGATAAGAAAAAGTTGATCAAGATGCTAATTAAATCAGAATATTTGTGGTAATTAATCTTTAGTTGTTTTTTCCCACACCGAAATTTGATAGTAGAAAATGAAGGAGAGATAGAAATTGGTATTGCTGGACCCATGTGAGGTGCATGGATGAAACATGCTCCGAATTTTGATCCCCTTTGAAAACACCAACAAAATCATTACTTCTCCCACTAAAGCATACATGATATTTCTCCCAATATGCTAAAATCCTCTTTACTATTTTTTTAATGGTTTGACAATGGCTTTTTTAAGAAAAATAAAACAAGCAACTACTTTTTGCACTTATTACCTCACATTGAGCTTTTAGAGCTTCTTCATATTTCACTCAAAAATTTAATTTTTTTGACTAATTTAATTCTTAAATACATTTCAAAAAATTTAAAATCACTTAATTGAATATGTTTATAAAAAGAATCATTAAAAATGGCAAGTAAATGAAGTAGAAAATCATTAATTTGCTTTTCATCACAACATTATACTATTTTTAAATAAAAATTAAATCATAATAATTTAAAATAAATTCTTTTATTATTAGTTTTGGATATTTTTAAAACATTTTTTTAATATTTTTATAATTTATTTTTTAAAATATAAAATTTACATTTATCAAACAATTATAGTTATATTCAGCCCTTAAAAAGTAAATACCAAGAAATTGTTATAACTTTTTTTCTCAATAAAAATTTATATAATTTAAATTCAATATTAAAAATTCAGTACTTAATTTCTTAGATTATCAAACAAAACTTTAGTTTGATTCAACAAAATTTATTTATATAATCAACATTCTTTATAATAGTCTCATTGCCTACCTAATTTGTGGATATTATATAGAGGTGATTGTTATACACTTATAATAATATTTGAAATTTAGGTAAGATTTTAATTTTTTTTATTTTCAAATTAAAAAATCATATCGTAGCTTTAATAAAATTTACTAATATAATATAATCTATTAAAGATGATTTTTTATTTAATAAAATATTTTTAATAATTTTTTATGTAAATTTAAATATTTTGTTAAAATAATATTACGAGTTCTATTTCACTTAATAACAAAACTAATTTTACTAAAATTTAAAACAAAGTACTATGGAAAAATGTTAGCCTGAAACAATTGTTGAGACACACAAGCAAAGTGCTTGGAAGAAGTGGTTAAGGGAGTGGGCACTTCTTCAAACACTATGAAGCAAAGAATAAAAGAAGGATAGCAAAGTTTATTTACATAGTTCGGTTTCCTTACATTAACGGGGTCTAGCTCAGTGAAAATAATCCACTACCCTCAAACAATTACAACCAGTGAACTTAAATCTATTATATCTCCTGACAATTTCTCACTCTTGTACCTTTGAAAACTAGATTTCTCACCACTAAATTCTCCCCCTAAGAACTTAGTTTGTAAAACCACAACACAAAGGTTTTACAATCAGAAATTCACTCTCACAAATAATGTTCCTCATTTTAACATATTAGTACTCTTTATATTCCGTACATCAACCTAAACAATCTCTCAATTATATAGACTATTTTAAGACTTGCAAACATAAAGAAGATCTATCATAATCACTATTTAACAATAACTAAATAAGTTGAATACAATATAATAATCACAAACAAGGTAAACAAGAATTATTGGTAGCTAAGTCTTCAGTGATTCGATCCGATCTAACTACCTTGATCCAAGGGATTAGATAAACATGATCCGATCCTCCATATATGTTTTTTAAGTGATATAATCTTCAATGATGAAGAAGATGTATTCCACAATATTAACACAATCCAAAAATTTAATTCAATAAATTACCAATAACTCTAATATGCAAATAATCTAATATATTGAAAATTGGTCAAGAAATGGATAGTCCCTCAAACATTTTTTCAGCCTTCTCATATTTTTCAACAATAAAAATTACGTGGATTTTACTGGTCAAAATGTAGAGTCACTTAGCTCAAAGGGAGATGGAAAGGAGAGGCAAAAGTATTGAGTAATGACTAAAGAGGGATTAACTTGGGATGGATTTTCTTTTTTATTTTTCTTTTGAAGTGAGCAAAGAAATAGTGGAAGATGTGCTGGATGAGTAGCGAGGGCCAAGCTCATAACCCTCACCAAGCCGACAAATCCCCGTTTGAACGGGTCTTCGTGGGTGTTTCCTGTGGTGGCTCCGCACCACCATTGCCACCCTCACCACCTTCTTTAAGTACTTTAATTTGGATAAATTAATTATGACAGCTTTTCTTATAGATTTAGTGATATGTTCTTAGCAAGCTATTAACTTATACAAGGTTGTGGCAAATTTGTGGGTGAAAACAAAAAACTTAGGTGATAAAAAAATTAAATGAGGTTATAGTTGAAATGTTAAATATTATGGTGTTTTAAATTTAGATTTTATTATGGGTATATTTTTTAAAATTTTATATAAAAGTAATTAAAAGAACACATAATCATAGTAATATTTGTTACTTTATAAAAAGAATATTAAATTTTTAATATTTTCTGATTAAGATAGGATCACCAACACTTAAAAATAATAATATAAATTTTAATTGAAATCTGTCCACACCTTTTTCCTATCAAAATTAGGATATCTAGCGAAGACTATTAATATTTATTGATATTTTTTTTTACATTTATTCTTTGTAAAAAGGCTGAAATAAATATAAATTCTATTTTTTTCCCTAACAGAAGTAAATGAAATTTCGAGGAGGATGGTTTTGTTTTAATGAATTGTGAAGATAATGGAGAGCGGGCCACAATGGGCCACACAAGGAAGCCATCCGATTAAAGGGCCACACAATGAGTTGAGCCGTCCAAGTTTCAGGTTATTACTTGTACGTTTACGTTTGGTTTATCAAAATGTTTTTAATTAATGCATTTTCTATTTATTTTATAAATTTTTATTTAACCTTCTGGATGATATTTTATTTTTATATATTTTTTAGATTTCAGTTATCGTTCTATAACTATGGATGAATTTGATGTAACTATATTTTTACTCTTATTATATAAAAGGAACCCAAATACCAACGAGTTGAAGCTTGAATACGATTAAACTGAATCAAGTTCGAATTTTAATTTACATAAAAAATATTGATTAATAAGTTTAATAGAACTTCAACTTTAATCACTCAATTAAATCTTAAATCGAACTTTAACTTATAAATTAATATCTGATCAAATCTCAAATTATTCAAATTCAATTCTAAGTTACAACTATAATCATGATTACGTTTAAATTCTTAAAGAAAATATAGGTTGGGTTGGAGAGAGCATTATAGAAAAAATTATCGTCGTATCTTTACATAGGGGGACTTTGGTAAAGTGTTACCAGCAGAGCTGTAAGGAGCGTGCGTACAACGCCCCTTTTCACTGGACAAGTTGTGGAAATAATGATTGGCAGTTAAGCTGACGCGTTGGTGAGATAGAGTGGGAGATGGGGTTTCCTTTATATTGATTGGGTGGAGGGGTTGCTGAAGTCTCCATTGAATAGGAAAAAATGAATCCAGCATTACAATACAAAACACTACGGAATTTAATTGACCCCCTATATTTGGATTTGGATCTAAGCTTCAGCCTTCAGCTTAGGCAATACCAACAGCAGCAGTATTTCTTTAAAATAACGTAATTTAAGAGCATCGGAAACGAGAAGTTCAGAGATAGATATAAATAAATAAAATAATCCTGGCATGCACTGAGCCACCGTTTCATAAATGCAAGCAAGCACTTGACAGAGATGAATATAAGTTAGCTGTTGAAGTTGGCAAAGGGGCTCTGCTATAAAAAGCAAAGGGTGTAATGGTTTTGGTTAGGTTGAGTCTCACACTCATTTCTGATTAGAACAACGTCTCAGTCGCTTGGATCTCTAATTCTTTCCTCACCCACCCAAACCAACCCACACAATACCCCCAAGCATCGAATCCCAAGTGGATTTCACTCCCAATTCGGGGTTTAGTCACTCTCACCCTTTTCTTCCCCTTACTGTTGAGGTTAGGAGTTGAAAACACAAATAGTGAATACTGTATGATGAAATGTAACTGTATATCATTATATAAATAGCTAGTTGAATAGAAGCAAAAAGGGTCTTTTATTCAACCATTGTATACCTTCTTTTAAGTTGAGTTGGGTGAGTGGGGGGAGTGGAGGAGAGTGAGATATTTTCCTTTTCCCTTCTTTTAAGGTCTCGCCGTCTTTGGCTGATTCACTGCACTGATTTCATTTTTCATATATATATTTTCTTTCAGCTGAGGAAATTGGTGGCTGCATTAAAGTAAGGAGCTTTACTGTGGCAATTATTTCAGGAACCATATAAAACCCCTCTCTCTCTTTCTCTCTGCCAACTCTTGGGATGGAGAATTCATAAACTCTCACACTGCCCCCTCCTATATACCTTCTTTGGCTTTTCCTTTTTTTCCATCTGATACAATACTTTTATCAAAGTCTGTTCTTTTTCCATTCTTGAGAAGGAGAAAACAAATAAAGGTGATAGATCAACTCAAGCAAAGGACACTCTTTTAATCCCACTCATTCTTGGGTCATTGATAGATCTCTGCTTGATTTTCTACAATCCTTTTTTTTTCTTTACACGAAAGAGACAACTCAGAAACAAGGTTCGTTCAAAGTGGTAGTCAGGGTAGGGGGAAGTTTCTTTCTCTTTGGTTGGGATAGTGAAAAATGTCAATAACACTATTTCCTTTTTGTTCTCTATGGGATGGAAATTTTAGTTTATCTTTTTCTACGTATTGGAAGAGATTGCCGGGGTTTTGGATCTGGGGTGCTATTGACTTTCGTTATCTTGGGACTGATCCGTTTGATTATAAATATAGTTTTTCCTTTCTTTTTTTTTTTTGTCTCATTGATTGTCTTTTATATGTTCCAGATCTACCAGGATTTAGACATTGGCTTTAGAGAAAAACCAAGACAATGCTGCCTCAGAAGCAAGCTGAAGAAGCAATAGTCTCAAACTTAACCGAGATGGAGCTTGAAACCAGAGAAGAAGAGAAAGATGAAGAAGAACAACAATCATTGTTTAGTGTTAAAAGCCTCCTCTGGCATGGTGGCTCAGCTTGGGATGCCTGGTTCAGCTGCGCTTCCAATCAAGTACTCTTTTCCAACACAACCATTACTACGTTCAACCCATCATTTCCTTCTCTGCTCTTGAAGTGACTATCTTTTTATTTTTCCCTCTTCCCTAGGTGGCTCAAGTGCTGTTGACACTACCCTATTCTTTCTCTCAACTGGGTATGCTGTCGGGAATTCTGCTTCAGATATTCTATGGACTAATGGGAAGCTGGACTGCCTATATCATCAGTGTGCTCTATATAGAGTACAGAAGCAGGAAAGAGAAAGAGAACGTCAGCTTCAAGAACCATGTCATCCAGGTTCGTGTTGCTTTTTATTGCTTAGTTAGCAGAAGAACCCTAGGAAAAACAATCTCGAACGATCACTGTTGTTAACACTACACTGTTTTGGGATTGCAGTGGTTTGAAGTGCTTGATGGGCTGCTGGGTCCATACTGGAAGGCAGCTGGACTTGCCTTCAACTGTACCTTCCTCTTATTCGGATCTGTCATACAACTTATAGCTTGTGCAAGGTTAATATACGTAACCTATTCATCTTTCTTCTTCATTCAACGTCAAATTTAAGCTGATTCTGAAACTGGGTATCATTCTTTTTTAACCATTGCTGTTACTTGTATGATAACAGCAATATTTACTACATCAATGATAAATTGGACAAAAGAACATGGACCTATATTTTTGGAGCTTGCTGCGCAACCACAGTTTTCATTCCTTCCTTTCACAACTACCGTATTTGGTCTTTCCTAGGTCTTGGGATGACCACCTATACGGCCTGGTACTTGGCAATAGCTGCCTTTGTTCACGGTCAGGTAAGGAAAAAAAAAGAGTTAAAAACCAACAAATAAACGGCCATCGTCTTCCTCCACATGCAATGCTTTTTATTTCTCTCTTTACATATGATTCTCTTTTTGCTAATCAGGTTGACGGAGTTACGCACAGCGGTCCAAAAAAGTTAGTGCTCTACTTCACCGGAGCCACCAACATTCTATACACCTTTGGGGGACATGCTGTGACGGTGTAAGCCCTTTTTCCCCTTCAAAACTTATAAGAATAATACTTGATTTCACTCTATTCCATTTCTTCCTTTTTCTTTTGCTTCTACACGGCTTCTCTTTGCAGCTTTTGCCGGCAATCTTGGGGTTCGAGACCCAGACAAAATCATGCAAACTAAACTACTTTTGTTTACTCAGAAACGAACATTAAAATCTTTTCTCCATTTCTCTAGGGAAATTGAAATTGTATAATAGTCATATGTTCAACTGTTTGTGAATTGTTTTTCCATGTTACACCGTGATTCTGACCTTAATCTGGTCTAGTCTGGTCTAGTCTAGTCTAGTCTAGTCTAGTCTCCTTTGTCTTTACCTGTACCATAATTTCTCTATCATAGTATTATATTAGAAGAACTTTAAAGAAACGTTTTTGTAATTCCCCTACCTGTTACTTGAGCTGCCATCCAATGGCGTGAGGGTATTTAGGTAGTTTGAGTATATTTCCAAATAAGCTTCTTATAAATGACTATAACCTAATAATGAATGAACATCATTATTATTAATTACCCCATTTTTACACTTCCTTTTTTTTTTAATTTCTATGTAAGGAAATTCTAAGTAAAGGAATTTCTTTTTGTCCTTATCTTTTCAGGGAAATCATGCATGCAATGTGGAAGCCTCAAAAATTCAAGTACATATACTTATTGGCCACATTATATGTATTTACCTTAACCCTTCCATCCGCTTCTGCCGTCTACTGGGCATTCGGGGACGAGCTGCTCAACCATTCCAACGCCTTCTCTCTCCTCCCCAAGAATGGTTTCCGTGATGCTGCCGTCATCTTAATGCTTATTCACCAGGTCTAGTCCATATTTAAGTCATTGCTTGCAAAACTACTACTATTACTTGAGTTACTTTAAATATGGAATCATGCTTTTAATAGTCAAAGTAACAGTGTGATTCCATGAAATGGGCTGCAGTTCATAACATTTGGGTTTGCCTGCACTCCATTATACTTCGTGTGGGAGAAGGTGATTGGGATGCACGACACAAAAAGCATATGTTTGAGGGCGCTGGCAAGGCTGCCAGTGGTGATTCCAATCTGGTTCCTGGCCATCATCTTCCCCTTTTTCGGCCCCATAAACTCCGCAGTCGGTGCTCTTTTGGTCAGCTTCACCGTCTACATCATCCCAGCTTTAGCCCATATGCTCACCTACAGAAAAGCCTCTGCTCGACAGGTAAATCATCACAGTTACAGATCCTCTTCCTTTACAAAAGTTTCAACTCACTAGGACCATTATCTTGTTGTCCCACTAACCTAGACTCAAGTTGTAGTTATCTTTATTTATTTGGGGTAAATTGGTCTTTTAAAATGAAGTGGGCAATGGACACAGTCAGTCCTGTAGGTAGGTTTGATGAGCAATATTTCACACATTATTCCACACATTATTCCACATAGTCGTAGCTAGCTTTGGCCAAAATGTGTGGAGAGAGAAGAAAAAGAGGGAGTTAAAAGTCTGAAGCAAATGTACAAATGCATTTAAGGCTTGGATTTGGAAACATTACGAGAAGAATTGGATAGTTGGCAAGTCCTTTTCATTTAGTTATATGCTACAGTTGCAACGCTGTATACACTGTGTTGGATTGGATGTGCATGAGCTGGCTGACTTGACCCTTTTCCTTCCACTTCCGTCTTCAACTCCAACATATGCCAAACCCCATTCTCTAATTTTTATGTTTTCACGTTATCTTCATGAGCAGAATGCAGCAGAAAAGCCTCCGTTCTTCATGCCAAGCTGGACTGCAATGTATGCCTTCAATGCCTTCATAGTGGTGTGGGTTTTGGTGGTTGGATTTGGGTTCGGTGGATGGGCTAGCATGACCAATTTCATCAGGCAAATCGACACTTTCGGCTTGTTCGCTAAGTGCTATCAATGCAAGCCACCTCCACCAACCGGAGCAGCAGCAGCTGCTGCAAACCACCACTGAGTTGACTCGACCCAAAAACTTATATAGCAAGAAACAAAAACCAAAGAAAGAAACAATATGAATTCCCTGTTTTCCTTCCATATCTTTGTATCATACATGGGAAGATACCAATGTCTCCCCTACATGTGATGTGTGCTGGATTTTGTCTTTTTTTTTTTCTATTTTTTTCCCTCAACCCCTTCTCTAAAATTAGTAAATTAAAAATAGTGTGTTGAATTTGTGATGATTCCTTTGCAATCAAAAGCATAGGCCTAATTAAATACCATATGTTTAGCTTTCTACTATCTTTTTCTCATATCCTTTGGTTGAGATAATGTATAAAAATTTTGGTTGTTCATTCCAAAACAATGAAACTTTATTTTTAATGTGGAATGCCAATTATTACAACTATCATGTTCCCACAGTAAGTTGTTATAATAAAGAAAAGAAACCAAAGGGTATGGGTGTACAGTGTTTTTATTTAATTTATTGCTTTGGACATGTTTTAATGGCCCTCTTCACATTAGATTCTATGGAAGAGGAGTGGGCCGTGGACCCGCCCCACTTTCACATGGCTTGCACGTTGCCTTATCCCTTTCTCACGTGCCACTCTTTACTCCTAAATATTCCCTCATTTTTTATGTACACAACATAGTTTCCAGAAAAAAAAAAGTATACACTGCAAATGAATTATCAAAATTTTTAAAGGATAGGAATAAGAGTTGTTTAATCATCCAACCTGAGACTGATATCACTTATCACTTCATCTTTGACTCAACTAAATACTTCATTTTTAATAATATATGTATTTATCTTATTTGATTCCATGGCTAATTACAACCCTATAATTAACCATTATAATTAACTAACTAATCATTTCCATCTTTCTTCATTGGTCTTCAACTTTATTTATTTATTTATTTATTTATTGTTGCTAGCACATGCACTCGATTGATAGGTGTGTGTTCTTGCTGGGGTTTTTTCTTCTTTTTGGTCTTTAGATTTGTAAAGAGAAAGTGTGGAAGTGTCCACATTTGGCAGTGGTGACAGAGTAATTAATCAAAGTTTGATGAGAACTATTTTTTCTTTTTAAAAAAAAATCATTTACACCAAAGCTGAAAAGAGAATGGGAACAAGCAGCATGATTAGGCTTTTTACCTGATTTCATGTGGGTTATTTGAATCAAGTCATGGTTTGGTATTTTTAGATTGTGTGTTTTTTCATGATTAGGTAAAGAAATAATTGACAAAAGAAATTTCTATGGGATAGTTGGTTCCATTTAGATCTTGTTGGTATTGACCAAATCTTGCCCATACTCACTTTTTTTAACTGTGTTTGATGCTGTTAGTAGTTGTGTTCTCTTTCTTAGCTATTATTCTAGTCTCACAAAGTTGATTTTGATTGAGAAAAAATTATCTTAGAATCCTCTCTAAATTTTGATACATATCTAATTTTACATACAACTTGTCCCTCTCTCTACATATAATAATTATTTAATATACAAATTTTTTGAACATATTTATTACTTTTTACTTTTAAGATAATTACAAATTAATAAATGTAGTGTAGAATTCACTCTAAATATATATCATATTAAGAAAGTTTTATTTTTTAATTTTTTTTAAATATAAAATATATTTTATATATTAAATTATTGTAAATTTAAATTTTATGCATTTAACAAAGTTACCTTAAATAATAATTATTAAATTTAAAATTTTATAATAATTATTTTAATTGAATATTAGTTGATGTTCAAGTTAATTATATCTTGAGATCCGATAAAAGTAAATATTTAAGATTCAAACCATCGTAAAATTCATGAAATACAATAAAATATAATTTAACTTAGATTAAAATGATCCGAAAAGATCACAATTTAGATACTCAATAATAATATACCATATCATATTATTTTAGAATATATGAATAATATAATACATTAAGAAACAATAAATTAACTCCAATAAACAAACAAATAAACAAAATTAAATACCCAAAGGGTAAGTATTTTGTGTGTGAGATTTAATATTGAGATTCAATAAAAGAATTTATTAATATGATCTTAAAATACTCAATTGTAACAGCCCGGTTTTTAGTTGTGTCGGAAATGGTAGTTTTAGAATTTCGTTTTCTGATGATCGAGTCATTAATGTTTACTAGCCTATTATTGTGTTATATTGAATTCTTGGTCTAAAAATTTTAGTGATTGGATAGTTAGTTAAAGTACAAGTGTTTCGACCCTAAAGTCAATGATTTTAGAAAATAAGGTAACGGGACCTCGATTTAGTAAACCGAGCATGTAAATTTTTTATTAAATATTTACGAAGTTGTTATGTAAGTGAATTGAATTTTGAGTAAGTAATTTTATCAAATTAGTGATCAATTAAGGTGCAAGGGCTAAATATCGCTATTGAATTTTTCTAACTAAAAGGCTTAATTGGAAATGGTTCAAGGGTTTAAATGAAAAGTAATCCCCTTTTAATTATTATGGACGGTAAATGCTTGATTTTATAATAAATAATAAAAGTAAATTTTTAAGTTAAAATTTTAAGTAAAACATAATAAAAACAAAAGAAAAAGGTCATCTTCAACCTTAGTTCTTTATTTTCACCGTTTAAACACTTTAAAAGGAGTAGACATTATTCGATTGTAGTTTTCATCCTTTGTATGTAAGTGGTTTTAAAGCTCGTTCTTAGTCAATTTTATGTTTTTGATATCGTTCTAGCTTAATCTAGCTAACCCGAGTTTAAATCGTAAAACTGTTAAAGTTTTAAAAGTTTTTCATTGATGATTTTGAAGTTTTTTATGTTTAAATATCTTAGTTGTAAGGTGAAATTGATTAGCTTTGAGTTTATGGATTAAAATAAAAATAATTTGTAATTAGTATTTTTTTGTAATTTTAGATAATAGAAGGATATAGAAGGATAAATTTGAAAACGGATTGAAAAACGAAGCTTAAATGTGAAAGATATGAAAATTTTGGTTTTAGGGACTAAATTGAATAAAATATGAAACTTTAGGGAAATTGTGTAAAATCAAATTAAGTTGTCATATGCCTTTTAAGGTAACTATCACTAATATTTTGAAATAAATTACCGTATAGATTAAGAATTGAATCAACCAGTAGATAATTAAGGAAATGAGAAAATTACAAATTAGTCCCTAACACTTCTATTGTTGTTGTTTGTACCTAATAAGTTCATATGGTGTAGCTATGTTTACAACTGTATTTAATGTGCTTAAATCATGAGTTTTTGTTGTATAAATTGTATTTTGAAATGTATTCAAAATGATACAAAAGGGTGAGAAATGACTGAATTGTAAAAAGTTGTTCTAATATGTGTATTGAGCTAAGATAAACATAGGATAGAATACAATTGACATGAAAATAGGGTTAGTTGCATGCTTGTATGGAATTTTCACTACGGTGCCTACTAATTCGCACTTCGGTGCCATTGATTCACACTTTGGTGCCCATTAATTTGCACTACGGTGCCTATTGCTCAAAGTTTCAGTGCCTATTGTTTAAGCACTTCGTGCCTACTAGTTTGGTGTAGTTACCCGTGTATCCATATCTGTTAATATAGTTCATCGGACTAATGATTTTAAAAAGGAAATGTATTGTCTGATTTCGTATAGTGATTGGAAATGAATGTGTTCATACGGTATATATGTTCCTATATTTTGATTGAGCAAATGATGTATTCATTTGATAGTTCTGATGGAATGATACTGAATTAAATTGTACGAACAAATTGGTGGATTATATGGTTGTATATGAAATACTCACCTTACGATTGTGATATGTTGTGATAGGAAACGTAGTTAAACTTGTTGTTTTGATATGTTTAATTAAGAAATGAGGTATGTTTATTGTTTTAACACCTATGAGCTTACTATGCATATATAATGCTTAACTTGTCATATTTTCCTGTCTTTAGTTGTCTTTTGGGGAACGTGATGATCGGATCAACTCGGAGCTCACACTATCCAGTCTTCGATTCGGTACTTTTTTATTCCTTTTAGTCTCAATTATGTGGCATGTATATAGGAAATGTTAAGCACATATGTGAACCCTTAATACATGAAGTATTGAATCATGAATGTGGTCTGGACTTTTGGAATGGTTAGATGTTTCATACTCTTATGAGTTAGTTGATAATGTTTCAAGCTATGAAGGAAGCATGTGTGTAACAAAGTTGATATTAGAATGCTTAAATATGTGATACTTGTATATATTCCTTATTATGTTTGGATGTAATCTTAAATGGTTCCAATTTTGGACCTTATATAATGCTTAATTTTAATGGTAAATGTGTTACGTATTAAGATGTACACTTTGGCATGTTGTTAGGCAATAGATAAAGCATAAATGACATATTTGATTATGATTTGGTTAAGATTGGAATGTGAAAGATGAATGGTAAGCTATACTTGAGTAGTTGATGAATACATAAATTGAAAAGCTTAGCGAAATATCCATTTCATATGAGATAGCTTGAATGGTCTTGTGGTTGATTAAATGAATACGATGGTATCCATATTTAAATTTGTTTTGTGCAGGTTTGAATGGCCAAATATGTAGCACCCCTAACCTATATCTGTTGCTGAAATAGGGTTACGGAGCATTACCAGAGTTTACTTTTCAAAATATCAAAAATTTTAAACATTTAATTCACAACATTAATAATAGTAAAAATCAATCAATAACATACATATTATCCCTTATACGAGCCATCGAGGCCATAAAAACACACTAGAAACAAGTCAAGACTAAATAAGAAACATATAGACTATTTTTTTTAGGGAAAAAAGAAAGATTTTCAAACTGCATAGGTCATATGACTGTGTGACACACACGACTAAGACACACACCCGTGTTCCAGGCCGTATAGGCATTCGAAATAGGGACACACGACTGTGTTCCAACCTGTATCCGTGCCCGTGTAACTTTTTGACTTGAGTCACACGGCCAAGCCACACGCCCGTATGCAAGCCGTGTAACTCTCGAAATGCAACCTTTAAAAACCTATAGGGGACACATGACTGTGTCACATGACCATGTGTCATACATGGCTGAGACACACGCCCGTGTCTTAAGCCGTGTAGACAAGAAATAGGTCAAATTTAAGCCATTTCTTTCACCCTAAACATACCCACACATTCTAGCCATTTTGTACCTATTTCAAGCTTTCAAAATGCACTTAAAACATGCATAAAAAAAACTAGATCAATATGGCATATTTGCATACAACCAGTATGCCCTATAAGGCACCTCAAAAGCAAGCATACAAATTCACCTAAACATGTATACTTACCACATCTTCATCATACTTATATTATTCAATACTACTACTAAAACATACCATAATTATGATTATTAGAACTTCCGCACAAACATACCATTTAGTCACTCAACATGTACCAAAAGGTAACAATATTTCATCAATCAAAATGACATATACATGCCAAACTCATCAACAAACATTCAACCATAAGTCCACCTATACATGCCATTATAACCTTGACCAACACTTTAAAACTACCGATTAATCACTGAATAGTGTGATAGATCTTCGATGAGCTTCCAATCCGATCGAACCTCCGATAATCTGTAAAGTAAGGGATAAACAACTACGTAAGCAATGAATGCTTAGTAAGCTCGTACAAACTTTAAACATAATATTCCAATTCAATAATGAACTTTTATATGATAAATATAAAACTATACCAATACGTCAAAATTTATCAACTACGTAACCACCAACTCATAAATGAGTAAGCTTGTCAACATCATAAATATTTTCTATAAAACTATACCAATGCCTCAAAATTTATCAACTACGTAACCACAAACTCATAAATGAGTAAGCTTATCAATCATAAATATTTTCATTCCTAACATAATAAGATTTTATAAAACATTTTACACCATCATTAACATTTTCATAAAACTACAAATAACTTCCTCTACTTACTTTCCATTCCATTTACTAAGACATCAATTAAATAATTAATATATTTATTCATAACATAGGTAATTTCAACCATAACATACGTAATTTCTCATATATAATTACATTATTCAACTCATCAATCCCTTTTTCATCATATCGCATTTCAATTATGAACTTACCGTTTCATTACATTTCTTACTGTTTCATTTGTATAATACCAGACATAAGTATATACATCAATCATAATCTCAAGCTTCACATAAGCTTAATCACCATCATCAATACACAAGTTAGTGCATGTATGTAAATAACTCATTTAGGGTTAATCACATGATAAACCATTTTATAAGAAATTACACCTTTTGAGTCTTACCAACTTTTCATGAACATAAGCATATTTTCATTCGGCCAATTACCATTTCAATGTATATCATTAATATTAAACATGATATAATGCAACCAAAAGCTTAGCACAAACCTAAGCATCATCCACAATCTCAACTGATGAATTCATTTATGTTTAGGTCAATTTTCAATAAATAACAAATTTTTCAAATTCATTAAACAAATTACCTTACCGAGATTTTTCATACGAATAAAGACTTACGATAAGAGTATATCGTCAATCCAACCAAACACACCAGATGCTCACATGAGTTAATCCCTCTAAAACACCAATGCTCATAAGAGCTAATCCAGCCAACATACCAAACAGAATATATAACACGAGAGTTTGCAACAAATACCGAACCTTAATTTAATCGGGTAATATGAATATACATCACACCATAATCATCTCCACTCTAATCCCCCGTCACACACCAAATCACGATTGTACTCTATCCGCGTTCAATCTAATCCGAGGAATCAAATTCAATATTATATCTCACATTACCTGATAAACATGTTAATTTGCATTTTTTTGTGTTTAATTTGGTTTATTGTTGAATTGAACCTTGCTAATTAAGTGTTTTTATGATCTAATATTGTCAGGGATGCAATCAGTCAAAAATAAGCTAAAAAGGGCCAAATTGAAAGACAATCATTAAATTGGGACCAAATCAAAAAGATGGAGAAAGCCAAGAAGTTATCAAATTTTGTTGACTTTGTAAAAAGCCAAAAATAGGAAGATATTATTTTATTTTTATTTTTATTTTATTTTAATTTATTAAATTAGTTAGGTTATTTTTAGTAAACCCCATGTATATAAATAGGGGTATTTTGTATTCTATTTCAGGTTGGAGTTGAATTACTCTCTCTTCTTTTTGTATTCTATTTCAGGTTGGAGTTGAATTACTCTCTCTTCTTTTTTCCTATTTCCATTTGGAATTGAGTTATTTTCTTTTCTCTTTCAATTTGACATAGGAATTTTGTTCATTTCATTCCAATTTCTTTTTTCTTTTTAAATTCGTTCAATTGCTCTCAAAGCACTTTCAATCCCCAATTTCTTCCATTATCATACAAATTCAATCACCTTCCACAACTCACAAGCATGAATAAATTCATGCTTCACTAAATTTCATCTTAGCTTTAGGCAGGTGTTCTTTCCAGCTGGGAATCGTGAGATACGAATTCGTGCTAAAATCTATCCAATCGGTATTCATTCTTTTCCTAGGTATCAAGATTGACAACTCATCCCTTAAGGTTAACTCGATTACAAGTCAAAAAGTACACGTTGGGTTAGAGTCGTGTTAGCTGACAGTTGGAGAAATGAGTAGGCCGTGCTATACTCGGATGTCCGACAACAAATCGAGGAAGAGGTGATCAGATTTAAACGACCCAAGCGGTTGAGGCCGTTAATTCGAGTTGGGTTATTCAGAATGCAAGGCTACCGAAATCTTGAATTAGGAACACGTGTATCTCGGTTAGATAATTGGTAAGGGTTGGTTTGTAGGTCGTACTAGAATCAACTACGAGAGGAAGAATTGGTGGTTAGGACGTTCTTAACTGCTATAACAAGCTTATCGTTTAGAGGAGAAGATAAATTTTCAAAGATCGATTCTTGATACGAAATTTACAGAGTCTAAAGTTAAGACTTATTTTATCTGTTGCAAAATTCTAAATTTATTTTCTAATTTATTTAATTAAATTATTTATGTTGTTTTAATTATCTAGCTTCTAAACATTTCAAAAAACCCCGATTTACTTTTATTTCTAATTTTTGCAAGTACGATTGGAGTCGTGGGCATGACTATTGCCACAACTTGCGACATAACAAACAATCTGATCATAAGTTATACACGGAAGTAGATTATAGCATCCAATCCTTGTGGGCAAGACCCTACTACCACTCTTACTACTAATAAGAGTTATTTTATAGGAATTATATTTGGTGGTTTCGATGCCCATCAAATTTTGGAGCCGTTGCTGGGGATTGGAGATATTCTTCTAATTTCTGTTTATTTTCCTTATGACCATATCAGAACCGGGAACTTTAGAATTTGAACTAGAAATTAAGAAATTGGCCTGACAACTACAGAAAGAAGCTATTCAACGCGGTAAATAGCCAAATCCCGGATTCGAAACTATATCGTATATTGAAGAAATTTTCTCGTTTGACGAACCAAACGAGATGGCTGAACAGACGATACGCCAACTCGCTGCGGCACCAGATGAACACCAGCCTTTATGTATAACCTATCTGGCAGGAGGAACGCCGTTCGAGTTAAAAGCTGGTTTGATTCATCTACTACCCACTTTCCGTAGATTACAGAATGAAAACCCGCACACCTTAAAGAATTCCATATGGTGTGCATAAGCATGAATCCTCAGGGAGTAACGGAAGACCAAATCAAACTTCGTGCTTTCCTTTTTTCATTAGCCAACTCTGCTAGAGAGTGGCTATTTTATTTACCTCCTGGAGTCTGACATGTCTCGTTTGTTTCTTAACAGGTTCTTCCCTGCAGCCCCAGCAGCCGAACTAAGGAGGGACATTGTGGGAATCCGTAAAAAAGATGCTGAATCGCTCTACGATTACTGAGAGCGATAAAAAAAGTTGTGTGTAAGTTGCCTACAACATGGACTGACTGAACAACCACTCTTGCAGTATTTTTATGAGGGATTACTCCCGATGGAAATGAAAATGATAGATGCTGCAAGTGGGGGAGCACTAGTTAATATGACGCCCCAAAGAGCGAGAGAGTTGATTTCGATCATGGCTGCTAACTCTCAACAATTCCTACCGGCCACAGAACCCACGAGACGGGTTCATAGGTTAAGTTCTCTATCTCTAGAAGATAAAATTAATAAGCTGACTAACGTTGTTCAAACTTTTCTTATAGATAATATGAGCCCAGCACGGTTGTGCGGAATTTACGCTAAGCCAAACCACCCGATGGACTCTTGTCCAATTTTACATAAGGATTCGGCAGAACAAGCGAATGTTGTCGGGAACTTTCCAGGACTGTCCCAAATGTGGTATGACCCCTACTCAAACTCGTATAATGTGGGGTGGAAAGATCACCCAAATCTAAGTTATGGGTCAAATCTTCAGTTCAATCAACCTTACCAACAAAGGCTGCCTCCGAATCAACAATTATCAACCCCAAAGTCATCTTTGGAAGCCATAGTGGAAATGCTAGTAAATAGTACTGAGAAGTTTTATCTAAAAACTTAAATGCATTTGTAGGAGTTAGATAAGCAAGTGAGCAAGCTTGAGCTCGCGGTTAGCCATTTGGAGTCCCAAGGTAAGCTGTCGTCCCAAACTTAGCCTAATCCAAGACATAATATAAGTGCTATGACGTTAAGGAGTGAGAAGGTTTTGGAGCCCGTACTTGGCATGAGTCGTGCCCACAACGTTGGTTGAGATAAGAAGAAACTTGACATAGAGGCTCTAGTAGAGTCAGCATCACAAAAATCATTTGTAGTACCACCTCCGTTTCCTGGAAGACTTGTCCAATGCAAGAAGGAGCGAGAAGAAAAAGAGATCTTTGACACCTTTCGAAAGGTAGAAATCAACATACCTCTTCTTGATGTGATTAAACAAATTCCACGGTATGCAAAATTCTTAAAAAAATTATGCACAAGTAAGAGGAAGCTCCTGGGCTCTGAGAAAATGTTTCCCCCATTTTGCAAAGGAAAATACCACCTAAATGTAAGGACCAAGTTATGTTTTCTATATCTTGCAAAATAGGTAGTGTCGATATTAAAAAAGCCATGTGTAACTTAGGCGCATCAATTAATGTTATGCCTTTGTCAATTTATAAACTACTTAATGCAAGTCCTTTGAAGGAAACAAGTGTAATTATTTAGCTTGCAGATAAATTTGTAGTGCATCTGAAAGGAGTGCTGGAGGACGTTCTTGTTAAGGTAAACGAGATAATATTTCCTGTAGACTTCTACATTATCGACATGGAGGATGACAACTCGGCCAATTCGTCTGAGATACTTCTTGGGAGACCATTCTTGAGTACCGCGAATGAAAATTAATATTTGGAATGGAACACTCACCATGGAATTTGACGGTGAAATGGTCAAGTTTAATGTTTATGAGGATATGGGACATCCCAATGATAAGTTACAAATCGTGCCTTGTAGGAATTTAGATCTCGATGTTAAGCAAGATGAATTATCAATGATCCAAAAACCAATACGTGAAGTTTTCATGAAGGCCTCGAAATTAGAGTTGAAATCTTTTCCAGAACGTACAAGAATTCCGATAGAGAATAATGCAAACTTGAACAGAGAAGCTCAAAGACACCTCAATCTACTAATGATAAGAGAATCCAAGAAGGGCTTCAAAGATAATGGGCAAAAGTCGAAACTTTTTTGCAAGAACATCTAAGTGCACGAGATGGAAAAATTAAGTTTCAATGACCCAAACGGATAACATTTATGGTCGTCGAGCTAAAGACGTTAAACAAAAACGCTTTTTGGGAGGCGACCCAAATTTATTTTCATTTATTTAATTTTGAGTTTTAGTAAGATTTAGGTTGTAAATAAATAAATTTTTATTTAATCTAGTGAATTTGCGTTTTCAGGAACGTAATTGAGGTTTTCTAAAAGTTAGATAAAGATGGTGGTGTGGGCACGCCGTGCTAAATGCTGAAAATTATTTCCCAACGCCGACAACATCGATTGAAACACATGGGGAGTATTCTTAACCTTTCTCTTTGCTTGTTGTTTGAGTTACTAAACTTTATTGCATATAACACATGCTTGAGGACAAGCATAGATTAAGTAGGGGGTTGAGTTGGTAAGTAAATATGCATGACTTTTGCTGCATGTCTCTCTTTTGCATGTGTTCAATCTTACGTTGAATTCATTCAATAGTTTATTTGACATTGGGCCCTTACTCTCATACTTAGTCAATTTGGACAATTGGGCAAATTTTTTATTTTAAATGTTCAAGTGTATAGATTAGACATTTGTGTTTTAAGTTTGATATATGTAGCTAGATTTTCGTATAGATTGATTGTTTGCAAAAATATTTTCTTGTGCATAAATAAATTAATAAGATAAAAAATTTTAAGGCTCAAGTTATGAGTGAAGTTTCGAAAACGTGACCGAATTTAGTAACCGGGGTAAGGTGCTTGGGTTATCATCTTATCTCGCGTCTAAAGGTTCGAGTGACAAGTCGATAACTTACAAACATTCCGCTAATTGAGTCTTCAAAAAAATAATAAATAATAAATAAATAAATACAGACTGTTTGAACTGAGTAACTGGGATAGGGTGCTTGGGTTGTCATCCTAGACTGCATAAAAAGGTTTGACCATGTATAAAATTTTTTTGTTTTACTTATGCGTAGTTAATTAACAATGCCTTGCAAATTATTAGATTCAAACTCAATTTGATGAAATTGTTTAGTCCATATATTTTAGCTTTATGACACTTGTTGATCAAACTATATATTCTGAACATTCATTTATTTATTTTTGCCTATGTTGTTTGCATTGATTTTAGATGTGGAAAAGAGGCTCGATTATAGAATAAATTCTAATGTTTGAAAGAACGACATGCTTGAGGGCAAGCATGAGCTAAGTAGGGGGATTTGATAAACATGTTAATTTTATTTTTTTTGTGTGTTTAATTTGGTTTATTGTTGAATTGAACCCTGCTAATTAAGTGGATTTATGATCTAATATTGTCAGGGATACAATCGGTCGAAAACAAGCTAAAAAATGCCAAATTGAAAGATAATCATTAAATTGGGCCAAATAAAAAAGATGGAGAAAGCCAAGGAGTTATCAAATTTTGTTGACTTTGTAAAAAGCCAAAAATAGGAAGATATTATTTTATTTTTAATTATTTTTAATTATTAAATTAGTTAGGTTATTTTTAGTAAACTCCATGTATATTAATAGGGGTATTTTGTTGTTACTTTTGTATTCCTATTTTAAGTTGGAGTTGAATTGCTCTCTCTTCTCTTTTCCTATTTCCATTTGGAATTGAGTTATTTTCTTTTCTCTTTCAATTTGACGTAGGAATTTTGTTCATTTCATTCCAATTTCTTTGTTCTTTTTAAATTCGTCCAATTGCTCTCAAAGCCCTTTCAATCCCCAATCTCTTCCATTATCATACAAATTCAATCACCTTCCACAACTTACAAGCATGACTAAATTCATGCTTCACTAAATTTCATCTTAGCTTTAGGCCGGTGCTCCTTCCGGTCGGGAATCATGAGATACGAATTCGTGCTAAAATCCGTCCAATCGGTATTTATTCTTTTCCTAAGTATCGAGATTGACAACTCATCCCTTAAGGTTAACTCGATTACAAGTCAAAAAGTGAACGTTGGGTTGGAGTCATGTTAGCTGACAGTTGGAGAAATGAGTCAGCCGTTCTGTATCCGGATCTCCGAGAACAAATTGAGGAAGAGGTGATCGATTTAAACGACCCACGCGGTTGAGGCCGTTAATTCGAGTTGGGTTCTTCAAAACGTAAGGCTGTTTGAATCTTGAATCGGGAACACGCGTATCTCAGTTAGATAATCGGTAAGGGTCGGTTTGCAGGTCGTACCAGAACCAGCTACGAGAGGAAGAATTGGTGATTAAGACGTTCTTAACTGCTATAACCAGCTTATCGTTTGGAGGAGAAGATAAATTTTCAAGGATCGATTCTTGATACGAAATTTACCGAGTCTAAAGCTAATGCTTATTTTATCTATTGCAAAATTCTGAGTTTATTTTCTAATTTATTTAATTAAATTATTTATGTTGTTTCAATTATCTAGTTTCTAAACATTTCAAAAACCCCCGATTTACTTTTATTTCTAATTTTTGCAGGTACGATTGGAGTCGTGGGCACGACTATTGCTATGACCTGCGACACAACAAACAATCTGATCATAAGCTATACACGGAAGTAGATTATAGCATCCAATCCTTGTGGACTCGATCCTACTACCACTCTTACTACTAATAAGAGTTATTTTGTAGGAATTATATTTGGTGGTTTCGACGCCCATCATAACCATTAATTATCAACAATTAAAAATATATATACAAGTTGTGCTATGTTAATCTACTAAAAAATATTCATATTGATGTTAAATTCTAGCCGTACAAACTTACCTGGCTAAATTGTAGAAATGTCAAAGTACAAAGGCATTTTGGTAATTTTCCATTCTCCTCTATTTTCCACTCGACCTTTATCTAAATTAATAATTTCATTTAATTTATTAATTCAGACAGTAAAAAAATTGTTTTATGAAATTTAGTATTTTTTTAAATTTTCACAAAATTATCCCTAATATTTTACTTTTATTCAATTTGGCCTCTGAGCCTAAAACATGCAAATTAACCATTTTTAATGCAAACCCATGCTAGCCAAATATTCATGGCATTCAATAGATCCCATTTTTGCAATAATTTCACAACAAAACCTTGTATTTTACTATTTTAACAATTTAGTCCCTAATCAAAAAATTCATCAAAAATCCCTTAACAAAATACTTTTAAATACCAACCAACATTTCAAATTCATAATTTCATTTCAAATTCATAATTTAACATAAAAAATCACTAGATTCATCAATGGAAACAATTAAAATCTTTGACAATTTCAAAATCAATGGTACGGGCTAGCTAGATCTAGTTGTAATGATCTCAAAAACATAAGAATTAAAAGAAATAGGACTAAAATGACATACCAATTAAGCTTTTGAACATGCCGAAATTCCTAGGTCCAAAATAGCTCCCTTTTCTTCTTTACAATCGGTGAAGAAGACATGAAAATGGTGATAATGGCTTTTCTTTTATTTAATTAAAGTTTACTTATAAAATTACAATTTCGTTCATTTAAAATTTAACCAATTTTCAAGCTTTTAATTACCCAAAATTGTCTACTAACTCCTTAAATGGTTTAATTACCATTTAAGTCCTTTTTTCTTTATTCAATCAGCCATTTAATCACTCAAATAAAAAAATGATTAAATTTTACATCTTTTACAATTTAGTCCTTCTTAATTAATTAACTATCGAAATGTTAAATTTTTTTAACAAAAATTTTATACCACCTTAATGGCACTCTGTAAATATTTTTATCAGTTTATAGAAACAATGTCTGATACCACATTTTTTAAAACCACTTGACTTTAGGGTCTTACCACTCAAACTTAACAAATTGTTTAAATAACATAAATTATCAAATCAAAAACCTTTTTAAAATCACATTTGACTCGTAAATATTAAATAATAATATTTACTAACTTACTTGTCGAATTTGGTGATCCCGAAACCACTATTTCGGACACCACTAAAAAAACGGGCTGTTATAAAATATGCATCATTTGAGCATATGGTTTGGCTTGGCACGAAATAGGTATCAAATGATCTTATTTTCCCAAAAACAGAGTGATCGTGATTTTGTGTGATAAGTTTTATAAATTTATAATTAATCGTTCTTGAAACTAACTATTATCACGATGTAGGCAAGTGTACCTATCGAACAGTAGTATAGTTTTAGCAAGACCGGATTGTCGAACCCAAAGGAACTAAAAGTACTAGTAATGACTGTCTTTTTATTATTTAGCCTAAGAATAAGGGGGTTTGTTTTAACTAACTAATTAACTAAACTAAGAACTCACAAAAAATTGAATTGGGGGATTACTTTTGGAAAACGATTGAATTAAGACAATACCTAAAGGAGAATCCACCTAGACTTCACCTGTTATTCTGACTCCGAATCGGACGATTTATTCATTGAACTTGTTCCGTAGAGATCCCTAAGTTATGTTATTATCCCTCTCGAGACTAACAACGTCTAACCCTAGGTTGAATAATTGAAATCTTTTTCTAATTAACTCCCTAGGGTTGCATTAACTCGATCTATAGATCCCCTTATTAGGTTTCACCCTAATTCGGCAAAATCTTTTCACCCTATCTCTAGGCGCGCAACCAACTCCGCTTAATTATGACAAATGTACTCTTAGACAGGGTCTATTCCTCCTCTGAATAAAAGCTTAACTTGAATCAATATCCTGGAATATCAAGACAAGAATTAAGAACACATAATTAAGAACAAGCCAAATATTTATCATACAATTTAGAAAATAATAAAAATATTCGTCTTAGGTTTCATCCCCCTTAGGTATTTAGGGGATTTAGTTTATAACTAAAAAGGAAAACATCTCAGAAGAATAATGAATACAAAATATAAAGAAAACCTAAAACTCCTGAAGGGAAATTGAGGGGAGATCTTCAGTCTTGATGATGAATCCGGCTTCTGAGATGGATCAATCGGCTTCCTTCGAGTAATTCCTTCCTCCCACCCTATGCCTCCTCTTTTTCTTCCTCCTCTAGGGTGTATTTATAGGCTTTGGAATGCCTAAGAACCCTCAAAATTGGCCTTTTCCGAATTGGGCTAAACTTGGGCTCGACAGGGACACGCCCGTGTGCGATTACTTCGAGTCGTGCTTCGATTCTGCCAAATTGACACGGCCGTGTGGTCTACCCGTGTGAGGAAGTCCAGACTGTGTTGATTTTGTACGTTGGCCCATTTTCTCTGTTTTTGGCCCGTTTTTCATTCCTTTCGCTCTCCTATGCTCGCCTAAGTATAAAACATGAAATTAAGGCATTAGGAGCATCGAATTCACCAATTCTAAGGAAAAATCATCCATAAAATGTGTTAAGCATGGGGTAAAAATATATATAAATAACGGTTTATCAAATACCCCCACACTTAAGCATTTGCTTGTCCTCAAGCAAAATTCTCAACTCATAATCAAAATAAATTCTTCTCAACTTATAATTTCTATCGAAAATATCTCAAATTAATTCATGAGTAGTCGTACATTGAGAATTCAATTAAAAGAACATTAGAGCTTCAAACATTCCAAGTTGAGTATTTAATCATGCAAAACTTAGGCATTTCCCCTTAGCTAAGTGGTTACCTCAATTCGAAATCTCACAGAGTTTAACATCCTCACTAAAAATTCACTCAAATCACTCAAAGTGTTTAAGGACAATGAAAGTAGCACTCATCAGACAATATGAAAAGTTATTACCATAGGCTTGCATGATAATCAAATCTCCACCACAATAAATTGAGATGATACATCAATCAAAAAGGTCTTTAGAGGGTCGTAACGAGGCTTGGTTAGGGGGTGTAGTTACAAGCTGAAAGAAAAAGTTAGAATCGAGATTGAATTGAAAAATTACTTAACTAGAAAAAAAAAATTTAATCATTACTTGCATACAACAGAGCTTTTTCTTAGAATATGGAGTTAGCTCTTTTTTTTAAGAACAAGTCAAATAACATAGACTAACTATTAAAAACAAGACATAACTAAGTATTTATTCAACTCAAATCTCGAAAAAAATAGGGATCAAATTAATTTAGGGGATTTCAACAATAATGAGTTATGGGTTAATATTAAGGGTAAACTAATGAATGGGTTGTTAGGCTTAAGGGGGTTCACTAAGGGTTAATTGTGAAGGTAGGCTTTTCATGGCATGAGTGGGTTAATCCTAAGTGCCTTTATCATCTTGACATATCAAAGCAAATGTTGTGGTCTTGACTGCATAATCAAGCAAGTTCTAGAATAACAATTCAGTACTGACGCACTCATAATGAAAGTGAGCATGAAAGAAATAATAGATGCTCTAAAGGCTCAAGATCTCACAAAAATTATGGCTTTTTTATGTTTGAACTTGTGAATTTCAACTCAAGATAATACCTAAACTTGGGGAAATAACCTAAAATTTTAAATTCTTAAAAATCAACTTATCATACTTAATTCTCTAATGTCTTAAAGTTTAAAAAATCAATGCATGAATGCCTATGTTTTAATTTAAGATATATCAATAAAAATCATAAATCAATCAAAATTTATCCTAAACATGATATGAGAGCTTTTCAAGAGAACAAGGCAATCATTCAGGGATTTTTCTGATAGTGAAAGGAATACTCCCCCACACTTAAGATGTACATTGCGCTCAATGTACAAAGATAGATATATAGAAAAGAATATAAATATAAGATAGGGAGAGAAGTGAAACTTCCTGAGTGATGAATGAATTTCCTTGAACTGGAGTTTGGGGAATAATAAGCGTGAGGGTGGAGTAGGATACTCCGGTGGTGGTAGAGGTCCGTTAGACCATAAGTCCTGCGCGAAAAGAATATTATATCTAGTGGTAGCTATGATCGTGGTCGAGCAGGACATGGTAGTCGTGGAGAACCTTTCCCAGTGGAGTTTCGAGTCCGTGAGCAATAGTGAGCTTTGGAGCTCTTTATAACTGTGATAGAATCAGGAACTCTTTAAGAGGTATACTGAAGCATGCTTACTCATAATAAAATAGCCGAAGAATAGGAATTGCAAAAACTTAGGATGAAATAGTATTAAAAGGAAATAAATAAAAAATAATTTCAACATATAGAGATAAAAATAAAATAAATAATAAGTGTTTATAGAGAAATTAGGGCACACGGCCGTGGGGCACGCCCATGTGCTCTAAGCTCAGACCGTGCGTTTCGTATTTTTCGAAATTAGGCGGATTGGTGTACACGGCCATGTTGCACAGCTGTGTCGCTCTCCGTTCGCTTCTCCCACGCCCGTGTAGGAAGGTGCACGCCCGTGTTAAATTGACAGGTTTAATCACGATTTCAAAACACGGGCGTGTTGCATGCCGGTGTTATTTTGACAGTTTCGCCTACGGCCATGTCGCACGGCCGTGGTCATTTATCGCATCCCGTGTTGGGGAAGAAATTTTTGCCCTGTTTTCACACGGCCGTATCGCATGGTCGTGTTGCATCCCGTGGTATGTGCACAGCCTACGGTACGCCCGTGTGCCTGGCCGTGTGGTTTTGAAAAGCCTGTGTTCAATGATTTGTTTAGTATGTTAGATTTTAAAAACTAAAATTTAAAGAAAGTAATATTGTTAGTGTTCGGGTTGCCTCCCGAGAAGCGCTTATTTAAAGTTTAAGCTAGACTTTACCGTGTGAGTATACTTAAGGAGATTCGTGGAGTCGTAGCTCCTTCTTGTCATCTTTTAATTTCTCACCGTTGTAAGGTTTTAGGCAATGTCTTTTTACTTTGAAAGTACCTTGCGATGGGTGACTTATTTCTACGGTGTCGTATAGGAAAACTATTTTGACTATGAACGGACCTGACCATCGTGATTTAAGCTTCCCAGGGAACAATTTGAGTCTCGAGTTATATAATAGTACAAGATCTCCAACTTTAAATTGTTTATTTTGTTTTAACCGAGCATCATGGCGTCGTTTCGTTTCTTCCTTGTATAGTCTTGAATTTTCATATGTATAGGTTTGGGATCAACCTGTTTTCACCTGCAAGTTTGGGATCAAAGTTTAAAAATTTTATAGCCCAGAATGCTTTGTGTTCTAACTCAAATGGTAGATGACAACTTTTTCCGTAAACGAGTTTGTACGGTGATGTTCCTATGGGGGTTTTAAAAGTAGTTCTATAGGCCCATAGTGCGTCATCTACTTTTATTGCCCAATCTTTCCTGTTTAATCCTACCGTCTTTTCTAGGATATGTTTGAGTTCTCTATTTGTCACTTCGACTTGGCCACTAGTTTGAGGGTGGTAAGAAGTAGCTGTTCAGTGGTAAACTCCATATTTCTTGAGGGTCTTTTCAAATTGAGCGTTACAGAAATGAGTCCCCCTGTCACTGATGATTAATCTAGGTGTTCCAAATCGAGAGAAAAGTTTTTTAAGGAAACATACCACTACTCTAGCATCATTTGTAGGCAGAGCTTGGGCTTCAACCCATTTAGACATATAATCGACAGCTACTAAGATGTATTTATTTCCAAATGAACTAGGGAATGGACCCATGAAGTCGATACCCCAACATCAAATATTTCACATGAAAGCATATATGTCTGAGGCATTTCATCACGGTTAGAGATATTACCTATCATTTGGCATTTGTAACAAGAAATAACATACCTGTTGGCATCTTTGAATAAGGTAGGCCAATAAAAACCTGATTCAAGTATTTTATGTGCGGTCTTATTTCCACCGTAATGTCCTCCAGCTGGTCCTGAGTTGCAGTATTCCAAGATTTTTAATGCTTCTGTTCTTGTAACGCATCGCCAAATAACTTGATCTGAACATATACAGAAAAGAAAAGAATCTTCCCAAAAGTAGTTTTTCACATCAGTAAAGAATCGTTTCTATTGTTGATGTGTCAACCCTTTTGGGATAACGTTAGCGGCTAAAAAATTCGCGATGTCTGCAAACCAAGGTATCTCCAAAATTGGTTCTTCAGGGAACGAATCATTTATTTCCACTTCATCTAGCTCTTTAGTACTTGAATTCTCAAGCCTGGATAAATGATCAGTTGCGAGATTTTCTGCAAGTCGAATTCCTACAATAACAAAATCCATCGAATGAGTCGAGGTTTTGCATCAGTCTTAGTTAACAGGTAGCGAAGGGCAGAGTCGTCAGTATAAACGACAGCTTTAGATAATATTAGATATGACCTAAATTTATCAAATGCAAAAGCCACAGCTAACAATTCTTTCTCCATGGTGGTGTAGTTCTCCTGTACGGCTGTCAAAGTTTTCCTAGCATAATAAATAGGTTGAAAGTGCTTGTCCCTTCGTTGTCCCAAAACTGCACCTACTGCAAAGTCACTCGCATCACACATTAGTTCAAAAGGTAAATTCCAGTCAGGTGCTATTATAATTGGAGCATTAATCAATTTATCCTTTAGAGTATTAAATGCTTATAAACATTCCTGATCAAAATTAAAGAGCATATCTTTTTCTAGTAATTTGGTCAAAGGCTTAGCTATTTTAGAAAAATTTGTAATAAATCTTCTATAAAACCCAGCATGTCCTAAAAAACATCTAATAGCCTTAACCGAACTAGGAGGAGGTAATTTTTCAATGATTTCGACTTTAGATTTATTAACCTTAATCCATTTACTAGAAATTTTATGTCCTAGCACAATACCTTATTGAACCATAAAGTAACATTTTTCCCAGTTAAGTATAAGGTTCGTTTCCTCACATCTTATTAGAACTCGTTTTAAATTTTTAAGGCAAATATGGAAAGAGTTACCGAATACCGAGAAATCATCCATAAATACCTCCATGATATCTTCTACGAGTTCGTCAAAGATAGCCATCATGCAACGCTAGAACGTAGCAGGAGCATTACATAATCCAAAGGGCATTCTTTGATAAAAAAAATGTACCATATGGACATGTGAATTTCATTTTTTCCTGATCTTCAGGAGCTATTGGAATTTGAAAATAGCCAGATAGTCCGTCCAAGAAGCAGTAGTACATGTGCCTTGATAGTCTTTCCAACATTTGGTCAATGAATAGCAAGGGGAAGTGATCTTTTCTCGTGGCATCATTTAGCTTCCTATAGTCAATGCAAACTCTCCAACCTGTAATTGTCCTAGTTGGAATTAGTTCATTCTTCTCATTGGCTACCACAGTCATGCCTCCTTTCTTAGGAACAACCTGCACTGGACTTACCCAAGAACTGTCAGAAATAGGATAAATAATTCCAGCATCTAGAAGTTTAATTACCTCGGCTTTAACAACTTCCTTCATGTTAGGGTTCAGTCGTCTTTGAGCTTGCACAACTGGTTTATATTCACCTTTTATTAAAATTTTGTGGGTTAAAAAAGAAGGGCTGATCCCTTTAATGTTAGAAATTTTCCAAGCTATGTCCTTTTTACGTTCTTTTAATACTTGGATTAATTCCCCTTTCTCCTTAGGTTGCAAGTTATACGCAATAATAACTGGTAATATAGAATTATTTCCAAGGAATGTGTATTCTAAGTGATTTGGTAATTGTTTGAGTTCTAGTTTGGGAGGTTCTTCAATAGAGGGTTTTTGTTTAAAATCATCATTCCCTTTAATGTTCTCATATTCTGCTTGTCTTTGGGAAGATTCATTGTCATCTATCTCCTCTCCTTGGGCATGGCACAGTTCCAACATGTCTTTATGTGTGATTTCCTGAAAAGAATCTTGAGCAGCCTGATCAATAGTGTCAATAAAATAACATGAGTCATCTTGTTCCCTAGAAAATCTCATGGCATCATAAATTTTAAAAAAAAATCTTCGTCACCTACTTTAAGTACCATTTTACCATCACCCACATCAATAACAGCCCTAGCAATGGCTAAAAATGGACGCCTTAAGATTAAAGACACTTTAACATCTTCATCCATATCAAGCACAAAGAAGTCAACAGGGAATATAAATTTATTTACATTTACAAGTATGTCCTCTATAATACCCCTAGGATATTTAACAGATCTATCAGCTACTTGAATACTCATCCTAGTGGGTTTAGGTTCCCCAAGACCAAGTTGTTTAAACATTTTATATCGCATCAAATTAATGCTAGCACCTAAATCAGCTAGTACCTTATCGACATTAAAACTACCAATTAAGTAAGGTATAGTAAGACTTCCTAGATCTTTTAGTTTGGTTGGCAGTTTGTTTCAGAGTATAGCCAAACATTCCTCATTCAGTTCCACTGTAGATAAGTCTTCAAACTTCCTTTTGTTTGTTAGAAGTTCCTTTAAAAATTTTGCGTATGTAGGCATCTGCGATATAGCTTCAACAAAAGGTAAGTTAATATGTAGTTGTTTAAAGAGTTCAAGGAATTTACCAAATTGTGCATCCATGCGGTCTTTCTTCAACTTTTCTGGGTATGGAATTGGTGGTTTATATTCCTTCGGCATTGGATTGGCATTGCTTTCGGGTTTTACCTCCTTTCCTTTGCTTCTGTCAGCTTCTTGTTGTGGCTTATTTTCCGATTCAGCTAACACTTTCCCACTCCTTGCTTTTGGATCGGGTTCAGTGTTACTAGGTAGATTTCCAGGTACTCTTTCTGAAATCATCTTAGCCAACTGTCCAATTTGAGTTTCGAGCCCTTGGATCGATGCTTGTTGATTTTTGAGTGTCTTCTCGGTATTCTGAAAATGATTCTATGACACTGAGATAAATTTGGTTAGCATCTCCTCAAGGTTCAGCTTTTTCTCCTGCTGGTATGGTGGTTGCTGAAAGCCTGAAGGGGGTAGTGGTTTCTGATTTCATTGGCCTCCCCATGAAAAATTTGGGTGATTCATCCAACCTGCATTCTAAGTATTGCTATAAGGATTGTTTTGAGATCGAGGATTATTACCCATGTAATTTAATTATTCGTTCTCCATGCTGTGGCCATAGGATTGATATTCTGAATTACTTGATCCACCTCCACTGACTTCACAGTGCATTACTGGATGAAAACCTGCGAAGAACCAAGTAAACCATCAATCTTTTTATTTAGAAGTTCTACTTGGTTTGACACCATAGTAACCGAATCAACGTTATAAACACCTGCTGTTTTAGTTGGCTTAGTCCTCATGACTTGCCACTGATAGTTATTCAGTGATATCTCTTCAATAAATTCGTAAGCCTCTTCAGGTGTTTTGTTATTGATGGTTCCCCCGACTACTGCATAAATCATCTGTCTTGTCGAGGGGTTCACACCATTGTGGAATGTTTGAACTTGTAACCACCGAGGCAATCCATGGTGAGGACACGCAATCCATGGTGAAGACACCTTCGCAGTAGGTCTTTGTATCTCTCCCATGCATCGTAAAGAGTTTCTAAGTCCATCTGCACAAACGAAGAGATATCATTATGTAATTTGGCCGTTTTAGCCGATGGAAAATATTTTAATAAAAAATTTTCGGTCATTTGTTCCCAAGTAGTGATTAAACCTCGTGGTAACGAGTTCAACCATTGTTTAGCCTTATTTCTTAACAAAAAGGGAAACAACCGAAGACGTATGGCATCATCAGAAATGCCATTGATTTTAAATGTATCGCAAAATTCTAGTAAATTTGCCAAGTGAGCATTGGGATCCTCGTCCTGCAAACCATCAAACTGAACAAACTATTGTATCATTTGAATTGTGTTAGGTTTTAGTTCAAAATTATTTGCAACAATAGCAAGTCTAACTATACTTGACTCAGTTCCTGTTAAATTAGGTTTAGCATAATCATACATAGTGCGCGGAGTAGGATTCTGATTAACAGCAATCGTAGGGGGTAGTAGATTTTCTTGGTTTTTAGCCATCTCCTCAGTCGTGGTTGAAGTATCGTCCTCTTGCTCGTTTTCTGTGTATCTTAAGCTTTACCTTATTTCTCTTTGGTTTCTACGAACTGTGCGATTGATCTCACTATAAAAAAGTAATGGTCCTGATGGGTTTCTTCCAGTCATAAACTATAAAAACCTGCCAAGAGAAAGAAAAATTAAATTATTAAATAATAAAAAAATAAAATTAACTTGCAAGAAAAATAAATGGCTAAAGTAATAAAAATTGAGTGTTCCTAATATCTTAGTTCCCCGGCAACGGCGCCAAAAACTTGATCGTGATTTTGTGTGATAAGTTTTATAAATTTATAATTAATCGTTCTTGAAACTAACTATTATCACTATGTAGGCAAGTGTACCTATCGAAAAGTAGTATAGTTTTAGCAAGACCGGATTGTCGAACCCAAAGGAACTAAAAGTACTAGTAATGACTGTCTTTTTATTATCTAGCCTAAGAAAAAGGGAGTTTGCTTTGACTAACTAATTAACTAAACTAAGAACTCACAGAAAATAGAATTGAGAGATTACTTTTGGAAAACGATTGAATTAAGACAATACCTAAAGGAGAATCCACCTAGACTTCACTTGTTATTCTGACTCCGAATCAGACGATTTATTCATTTAACTTGTTCCGTAGAAATCCCTAAGTTATGTTATTATCCCTCTTGAGGTTAACAACATCTAACCCTAGGTTGAATAATTAAAATATCTTTCTAATTAACTCCCTAGGGTTGCATCAACTCGATCTATGGATCCCCTTATTAGGTTTTACCCTAATCCAAAAAAATCTTGTCACCCTATCTCTAGGCGCGCAACCAACTCCGTTTAATTATGACAAATGTACTACTAGACAGGGTCTATTCCTCCTCTGAATAAGAGCTTAACTTGAATCAATATCTTGGAATATCAAGACAAGAATTAAGAGCACATAATTAAGAACAAGCCAAATATTTATCAAACAATTTAGAAAATAATAACAAGATTCGTCTTAGGTTTCATTCCCCTTAGGTATTTAGGGGATTTAGTTTATAACTAAAAAGGAAAACATCTTAGAAGAATAGTGAATATAAAACATAAAGAAAACTCAAAACTCCTGAAGAGAAATTGAGGGGAGATCTTCAGTCATGATGATGAATCTGACTTCTGAGATGGATCAATCGGCTTCCTTCGAGTAATTCCTTCCTTCCTCCCTGGGCCTCCTCTTTTTCCTCCTCCTCTAGGGTGTATTTATAGGCTTTGGAATGCCTAAGAACCCTCAAAAGTGGCCTTTTCCGAATTGGACTAAACTTGGGCTCGACAGGGACACACCCGTGTAACATGCCCGTGTGCGATTACTTCAGGCCATGCTCGAGCCTATTAGAATGGCACGAGTGTGTGTTCTACCCGTGTTAGTCATGTGTCAATTTTGCCAAATTGATATAGCCGTGTGGTCTGCCCGTGTGAGGAAGTCCAGACCGTGTTGATTTCGTACGTTGGCCCATTTTCTCTGTTTTTGGCTTTTTTCTCGTTCATTTCGCTCTCCTATGCTCACCTAAGTATAAAACATGAAATTAAGGCATTAGGAGCATCGAATTCACAAATTCTAAGGAAAAAATCATCCATAAAATGTGTTAAGCATGGGGTAAAAATATGTATAAATCACGGTTTATTACAGAGTCATTGTCACAACGTTGGCTAATAGCTTGTGACATCCTAACATCAACTGGTTCGATGTCGTAACATGAATCATTGTCTAGCGACGTCACGACATGGGATTGGCTCATCCTGAAGTGGAGTCCAAATTTTCTAAATTTTACAATTTGGTCCTAATTCATACTCAGGTCATTAATAGAGCTTCCGTAAGCTCGATTTAGTCTCGATTTCTATTTAAATGACATCATATTATTATGATGAGATACGAGTGATTATTTCATGATTATTTTAATATTTTTAGTTTTGATTACAATAGTAACATCTTGTAGCTTGGTCCAACGATCGAATCGGGTAAATGGTGTAACACTAATAATAACATGCCTCATCATTCTTTTTAGATTGTATGAATAATATAGTATATCAAGCAACACCAAATTAACTCTTATGACTATATTTTAATTCTATTAAATAAAGAAACAAACAAATAAAATCAAATACTAAAAAGGGTTTGTCTATCCTCATCATCCATAAGTCCTAAGAGGAGTTACAACTAAATTTTAACCTAATATTTTTTTGGTGTAGTTTTTAAGATTGAAATTTAATAAAATTAATTTATTTCTTAATAAGATTCTAAAACCCCTAAAATCCTAGACCTGTGAATACAAAACCCTAAAACATATACTCTAAATATTAAATCTTAAATTTTATCCCTCATTAAATCTTAACCCCAACCTTAATCTAACATTTTTCTTAAAAACATAGTTCTTAAAATTCAAAATTCTAAAATATCATAAACCATAAATCTAGTTTAACATCAAAAAAAGTAAAAAATCTTGCATTATTATAATTATTTTTTATTTTATTTTTTTAGATAATATTGGGCTGGATAATTTATTAGCAAAATAAAACAAACAAAACATAAGGGCCCAAAACAACAGAACATGCCAAAAACTATAGAAACCCCAAACGATAACCAAAGTAGCATAAAAAATGCATAAAGGAAACCTTGAAAAGCAAAACAATTAATCATCCCAGCCTAGTTTGAAACCTATTAGATCATCTTCATTTCTATAACTCTCTTTTTGCTCTATAAACGAATCAGCTCCCCAAGCACAGGTTCCTTTTCAAATGAACTCCATTTCTGCACTCCTACACAGTTTCAAAAATAGTGACTCGCTTGTTTAGTCTAGTTCACGTTCCTAATGAGTCCTGAGGCCCCGTGACATCCTAGCAAAATTCGGCAACACATCCACTAGGTACACTGCTACTTTTTTTAAAACTTTCAGATGCAATATCATGAGCCAAATGATTAGATGATTTGGGTAGATATTTAAAATGTATTTCTTTGAAGACTCCCTTATTTTGTTGGATATCATTGATTATATTACTGATCTCAAATCTATCTACTTCATCTGATATGCATTTTTTAATAACTTCTAACGAATCCCTTTCTATCTCTACCTGCCCAACGCTACAGCTTGAGAGCATGCAAGTGTTTTTATCGCAAACGGAGATACAACTCCCCATGCAAAGTCAATTTAAACATAATAACTCCCCCTACCATTTCTGGCAACTACACCTGACACCGACCTATACTCTTTGGGGTCAAAAGAAGCGCCAAAATTTATCCGAATAAAAAGATCTAACAATGGAACCCATTCCAAAGTGAAACAATTCCTGGTAAGTACAAGATTTGCTAACCCATCTAACTCTAAAATGTATTTGTCTACAGCTTCTGTTGTCCATCGTCTGGAGTTTTTAGAACCCTCGTGAAGAGCTTTGTTTCTCTCGTTCCAAGTTACCCATAGCGCACAGCATGTCTTCCTACACACATTATTCGAACCGTTCTAGAAAACCTGGGTTAACCATTCCTTAATATTGAATTGTGATTGAGATAGAATCAATAAAATATTAAGCCTATTCCACAATTCCTTTGATACAGGGCAATCTTGAAACACATGATCAATCGTCTTTAGACCTTCTCCACATCTAGGACAAACTAACTTAACTCCAGTTCTTCTGTTGTAAAGATTGACTAAAGTAGGCAAGTAATTCCAAGAAATTTTCCATGTAATTTTCTATTTTGTAATTAAGTTTAAGTTCCAAAATTTTCTATAAAAGCCCTTCATGGAATTTTAAAAGTTGTAAAATGGGAATCTCGATTACAATCAAGAAGTAACATATAAGCGCTCTTTACCTAGAAGACTTCTAAAGGTTCCCCTCTCTGCACGATCATATCCTCGTGTTCCAACCTAGCTAAAGGAATTCTCAATATTTTTTCAGCAACACTTCCCTCAAAGGTACTCCTTATTAGATCCACATTCCAATTCCTACAAGAATGGTCAATCAAATCGTATACCTTAAATAAGTTACTATCACTAATATTCCCATAAAAATTGTAATTTGCAGCCCTAACCAACCACGTGCCCTCTCGAATTGAAATTCGGTTTCCTTTTCCACATGCCAACTAAGGTCATCTCGAAGTAAACCCTTTGCAGAGCATATACTGAGCCAGTATAAGAAGGAAGTCCCCCCTAACCTTGCCTCAAAAAAATCACAACTTGGATAGTGTTTTGCTTTTAAAACACGACTCAATAAAAATGCGGATTACTAGTAAGGTGCCAACCCTGTTTGGCTAACAAAGCAAGATTAAAAGAAGATAAACAGTGAAAACCCAAACCTTTATTCTCTTTGAGCTCACACAGCTTCACCTATTAACACCAATGAATACCTCTTTTACCATGACTTTTTTGCCACAAAAATCGTGCTATTATACTTTCCAACTCACTGCATAATGACTTAGGCAACAAAAAACAAAACATCGTATATGTTGGAATAGCTTGTAAAATTACTTTTATGAACACATCTTTACCTCTTTGCGACAAGAGCCGAGTACTCCAATTATCAATTCTCTGTTTGACCTTGTCCTTTAAAACTAAAAAAGAAATCTTCTTCCATTAGCCCACCATAATCGAAAACCCTAAGTACATTTCTATCTTATTGGATTGACGAACCCCCAACAAACATGAAGCTTGAATCCAATCCTCTTTAGAAGCATTTGGACTGAAACACAGTGAATTTTTCATAATTAATGCACTGACCAGAGTAGACTTCATATTCCTTCAAAATTTGTTTCATAGCAATAGCCCCTCTATCCGTAGCTTCACCAAAAAGAACACAATCATCTGTAAATAAAATGTGTGTTATTTACGAACCTCTTCTACTAGCCTTTACACCCTTAATCAATCCTTAATCTAAAGACAATCTCATAAGAGTAGATAAGCCCTCACTACAAATAAAAAAAATGAATTTAAAGGATTACCTTGTCGAAACCCCCTACTGGGCACAAACCTCTCCCCCATGATCCCATTTAATATCACCGAGTATGAGACTGATGAGATACACCTCATTATGGTTTCCAATCATCTACTAGCAAAACCCATACGTTTCATCATCTGCTTTAGAAAATTACATTCCATTCGATCATAAGCTTTACTCATGTCGAATTTAAGTTCCATAAAATTTTTCTTCCCTACCCTCTTCTGATGAAAATAATGTAAAATCTCATATGCCAATAAAACATTATTTGAAATTAAACGTATCGATATTAAAGCACTATGGGCCTCATCAATACAATCCTCTAACACCCTTTGGAATCGATTGGCTACCATCTTAGCAACGACCTTATAAAGAACCTTGCATAAACTAATAGGCCTAAAATTCACTATATTCATTGGGTAGAGAATTTTAAGAATAAGCATAATATTTGTAACATTTAAAGGAACTAAAGTTTTACCTTCATTTAGTACCTTCAAAAAATAAGAGGGAATATCATTCCCAACAATATGACAACATCTCTAATAGAATAAATCCGAAAGCTCATCTTCCACAGAAGCCTTCGTAGGACTCATACCATTCAATACCTCAAATACTTCTTTGTCTGTTAATTGTGCCGTCAACATAGTATTTGCGTCTTCAGAAATGCATTTTCTTGCCCCAAACAGAATATGGTCTATATTACCAATCCCTTTTTGACTAAAAAAGGGATTGAAAATAATTCCTACCAATGCATTCCATCTCAATCTCCCCTCTCATTAATCGACCATCCTCTCTAGTAATCCACCAATTCTATTTGTTCTCCTTCTGTGCGAAGCAAAATTATGGAAGAAAGTCGTGTTCTTATCCCTCAATCTCAGCCAATTTGCCCTTGCCCTTTGTTCCTAGAAAATTTCCTTTTCATCAATCTTCAAATTTAACTGAACTTTAGTATCAATCAACTCCACAATATTATTGTCATCTCTTTCCCTTTCCAACAAAACTCCCAGTTTCTTTGTTAATTCAGTTTTTATCCCCACTTTATTCCATCTAATTTCCATTACCTATCTTCCCAAGCCAACCCAAACCCTCTCCAACCTAGTAAGAATATCATCATCACCCCCTAAAGATTTTAAATCTCTTATTCAAAAGTTTCCTCCAACATCTACCATGCCTCGAAACGAAAATGTTTTGGTTGAAGATTGTATATTTCTTGCTTTAGCTGAATAAGAAGTGGAAAGTAATCAGAGAAAGAGTGTGGAAGCTAACATACCGTTGCATTAGAAAACAAAGCCATCCAACTTTTATTTGCTACCCCCTATCAATCTCTCTCTAATATTCGTTTACGAGAGATTACCTTTTTTCCCATGTAAACCACAGTCCAGAATATCCTACATCCACCAATTACAATCATTAAGAACCTCTCTAAAAGCCTCCTTTCGCCTTTCCTCCTTAGGTAGCCCATTTCTTTTCGAAAGAATATAAAATCTTATTCAAATCACCTCCCACAAACCAAGATAGATTTTGGGATTGACCTAAAGTCCTAAGTAAATTCCATATGCCATCAATACAATGCGAATTTAGAACCCCAATGAAACCTTTAAATCTCAATTTATTACCTTCCTTACCCTCCTGCACTTCAATATCAATATGATATTTCGAAAAGCTCCGTAGAATGATCGTGGCATTACCTTTCCAAGTAAGATTCAAAACCCGTCATGATCCATCAACTGCAACATCAATTCCATTCAAAAAATCACATCTCCTACGAAAATTCTCCATCTTTCTTGAATTTAGTTTTGTCTCTATTAATAAAGCAATTTAGGGATTATACACCTTTAGCATGTACCAAAGTCTCCAACAGCCCGTGACCTCCTCAAACCACGGATATTCCAATAGAATGTTTTCATTGTGACTGGTCAACTTGCCCTCTAGCAGTCGCTGATATAATATGATTACCTCCCAACCCCCTCTTACTCCTAATAACAAGAGATCCCAATTCCTCCCCATCAACAACTTTATCACCCTCTCTTTTAGGTCTCTTTTTCTCATCACTCCCTTCAATTATGCTCTCTTTCGAGTCATGCTCTATATCTGTCTGGTCATGTATTTTTGACAATCCCTCGCCAAAATGAGATGCTGGATTCAAATCCCCTTCCAAATTTACTCCTAACACAGGATCAATACATCTACCCAAATCGCAATCACCAAAAAAGTTCCCCATTTAACTACTTCCCCATCTTCTTGAAGCCACACGCTACTCATTGCAATGGCTCTTCTAGATTAGGCTTGTAGTGACAGATCCCAATCCATCTCAGCTACTTTAAACCCTAATGCCATTTTTTCTTGACAGAAGGAATCGATGTGTCCTAGTCGTCCACAAAAAAAAAAGAAAAAAAAGTGTCAAATGTTTGTATTTAAAACTAACATAGGAACAAACCCCAGTCGAAAACATAACTTTCTTCTTTCTTTTTAACGGTTTTCGAACATCCACTTATATCCTTATAGACAAATAAGAACATAACCATTTTCCCATATTTATGCCATCAAACTCAAAAAAATTCCCAAGAAAACCCCCGATTTGACATACTAAAATATCATTGTAAAAACCTGACGACACTCCATGAATTTCTACCAAGAAATACGCAAAAATTAATGGCACCTTAAGTGATGTTTCCTTCTTCTCCTACCGATGTAGCATCAAAAGATGATTATTGAAAGTCCATAGAGAACCCTTTAGTACTCTATCTAGAACCATCTTATGAAAAAAATTGAATAAAAACCTTTTATCCCCCAGGTCTGAGATTTGGACCCCTTTTACCAGATGCCATAAATTTTCCATTGTGCTTCTCATCGCCGAGAAGTGTATAACACTTGCCATAAAAAAATCCAACCAGACAGAGATAAATTTCCACAGGTACAAAGTCAAGATCCACCTATGCTTACAAAATCTCATCTTCCTCATCATCTAATGATAACTCTGCGAACTCTCTTTCCATATTCAAAAGATCAATAGGAACCAAAAAAGAAGACGAAAGAAAACCCAAAAAAACTAGCTCTGTAAAAAACCACCGATGAAAGATCACTAAAAAACAAACAAAACCTAAAAACACAAGAACATGTTAGAAAACAGTAGACAAAAGCGTGCTAGGAAAGTAGACTACTGATTGACTAATATTTTAAAATTTTTAATTTATTTAATTTATAAAAATTGATTAAGGTTAAAATATTGCTAAAGAGAATTAGTCTAGTATTAAAAAGTGAATGATATTAATTAAAAAAATTCAAAAAATACGAAGTAGCACATTTTTATTGAAGGCCTAAAAAATGACTTTTTAGGATCATCTCAATATAATTTAGATTTATAAAAAATATATTTACAAAGAAATTAAAAATTTTAAATATATATTTTTTAAAATAAACCGGGCTGGACTTTATAATAAAACAAATCAAAGTACAAGCTAAACCATTGAAGACTGGCCTACGAGGGTGAAGAAAAAAACATAATTAAAAACAAGAACCAAAATAATAAACAAAATGAAATTGAAAAAGAAAACAAATTAAAAGCCAGCCTAGACTTAACTGGCACCCACTCTTCAAAAGTAAACCCTAGAAGCTTGTGTTGGTGCCAGATTCTTAAAAGGCAAATGTTCCCAAAAAACTGATCTTTTACATTTATTTGCCTTTCCTTCTACCCAAACGTTCCCCTTTCTGCTATCAATTTTGTTCTCTTGGTCTGATGAGCAAAGATCCCACTCCGGTGTCATTCATTGTTCTTAAGTCCAGATAACTTTTTTTTTCCTATTTTTAGATATTTTGTTGCAAGGTTATGAGTGAAAATGTTTGCAGATCTAGGAACATAAGCAAACTTTAGTTGTTGAAATAATGTCTTTGTCTAATGTATATCATCAATGATAGCCCAAACCTTCGATCTGTCTCTAACACTTCTTTTTTTTTTGTTTATGATGGACTTTGCACCTCTTTCTATGACCACATGTTAGAGCTCCAACTAGATGTTTAACCATACTGCTAACAGACAGGCAAGGCTTTCTGCCGTGAACAGAGAAACTACACGATCATGTAGTTTCTATTTTGTGACTAGAACCACCCCTTGGGAGTCACAAATGACTAGTCCCGAAATAAATCTGTTCAAGTCTTGATGGAAAGTGGCGTCAAAGTTTACTTTAACTGACTGGGCGTTTGGAGGTACCCAGGCCTTTTCACTCGTAGATCTGGTAACATCCCTCTGTTCTAAACCATTTATTTCTGAAATATATATTTGGATCCAATTTACGATCTGTTTTCCCGTACAAAAGACTTATTCATGCTTTCTTATACTGTTCTTCAGTGTACTGGGAAAAAACCCAATTGAACCATTCTACATCAGGCATTTTAGGTAATGATAGTACCTACTGTAAGTTTAAGTTATTCCATATAGTTGCTGAAACTTGCCAATCTCTAAACACATGATGTAGGATTTTAGGACTACTACCATATTAAGGACAGAAACCATCCCCCCCCACTTGCCTATGCTACAAATTAACCATAATGGGAAGGAAGTTCCATGTTGCCTTCCACATATGAATTTTTGCTTTTGTGGGAATCTATAATTTCTATTATTTCGTATAGAGATCTTTAAGACCATAATCTATATAATTAGGGCTAAAGGTACCTTCACGTAATAGTTTATAGGCGATTTTGACTATAACTCGCCAAATGGGTCCCCTCGCCAAACCAGGACATCCTCCTTTCTCTCTTTCAGCAAAGGAATTTGCGAGATTCCGTTCGCAAGCTCATCAGGGAAGGTACTTCTGATCAGGTCTGCTTTCCATATCATGTTGTCATTATCAATATAATCTGTTACCACATTCAAACTCCTTAAATTAATATTTTCATAGATATGATAGGATGGTGAACCTGGTAACCATGCATCCTCCATTATGGAAATATTAGCCTCGGAGCCAATTCTCCAACAAAGCCCACTCACCAGTAGACCCTTCGCTGACCACATACTTTTCCAAGTAAACGAAGGTAAATTGCCCAAATTCGCATTGAGAAAACTAGAATTCGGATAATATTTTGGTTTTAAAACACAAGCTAATAACGAATTGGATGATTAATCAAATGTCAACCTTGTTTTGCGAGTAAAGTGACATCAAATTTAACTAGGCTGCAAAAACCCAAGCCTCCCAATTCCTTCGGCTCACTAAGATGCTCCCAAGAATACCAATGGATCCTACGTTTCCCTGGTCCTTTTTGCCACTAGAATTTAGCCATGATTCCTTACATCTCATTACAAAAAGGTTTTCGGAGTAAGAAATACACCATAGAATAAGTAGGAATCACCTGCAATACTAATTTAATGAATACTTCACGTCCCCCTTGGGATAAATAGCTAATACTCCATCTTTCGATACATTTTCTAAATTTGTCTATTAAAATCTGAAATGACTCCTTCTTGCATTGCCCCACCATGTTAGGGAGGCCAAGATACCTCTTTGAATCATCAAAATGTTGTACACTTAAAAGCCCAGAAACCAATTGCTTGTCATATGTAGAAGTGTAGGTACTGAAAAAACAGTAGACTTGTTGAAATTTATGAACTGATCCGAGCACTACTCATACTCTCGCAAAATAGTTTTTAGTACGTTTGTCCCTTGAGTTGATGCCTCACCAAACAAAATGGAATCATCAGCAAAAAGCAAATATGAAATCAAAAGTCCATTCCTACTGGCTCGTGCACCCTTTAACTAGCCGTCTCGAACAACAATTCTCATTAATGAAGATAATCCTTTACTACATAGTAGAAAAAGAAACGAATTCAAAGGGTCACATTGTCGGAGACCTCTACTAGGATGAAAACATTCCCCTACTCGACCATTTAGAAGAACTGAATATGATACGGTTGAGATACATCTCATTATAAGCTTCACTCAACGATTATCAAATCCCAACTGAATCATCATACCTTTTATGAAACCTCATTCAACGCTGTCATAAATTTTACTCATATCTAGCTTTAATGCCATAAATCCTTTCTTCCCTACTCGCTTTTGATGAAAAGTAAGTAGAATTTCGTAGACAAGTAATACATTATCAGATATTAATCTACCGGGCACAAACGCACTAAAGATTTTAAATATGAATAACTTTACACCACAAGAATAAAAAAGTTAAAAAAATTGTTAATAAAATGTCCACAATTTGAAAAAAAAATATCTAATCCAAATTTATTGGGCAACCATAATAAAAAAATAAAATTGAAAATTTTAGGGAAAAATCTTAAAATTATACATAACTTTGGTCCAATGTACAATGTTATACATGAATTTTGATTTGATCCATTTTCACAAATCACTACAATCATTATTGAGATAACACCATTTCGTGTTTACATGTTATATATACATATAATTATACTTATATAATATTAAAATGAATTTATGTATTAATTTTTTTAAATGTGTACAATTGAATCAAATCAAAGTTTTATGTGTATATTTCAACTAAAATCAAACTTTAATGTGTATAGTTGCACAAAATCAAAGATTATGTATCAAATTGCAAATTAAATCAAATTTTATATATAATATTAATATTTATCTCCAAATTTTATGATTGAAAAAAATTGAGAGAAATAAAATATTGGTAAAAAATTTAATGAGCAAAAAAAAATTACAATGAAATAAAACCGAGGGAAATTAAGATTGATTGTGTGAGGAAAGAGAAAATATTTTTATGAAAAGACTTATTGTTCTTGAAGTGTTTTTATAAGTTATTTTTACCTTGATTTTAATTTTATGGTGTCGTCTCTCTTCTTCTATGAATTTTTTTTTCCACTTTATGTATGAAAATAAATTAATAAAATTATTTAGGGATTTAAAATAATTTTAAATGTTTAATATTATATTTTTAAATTTATCTTGAAATTTCTAATTTAATAATCTAATTATTTAGATATAAAATATATTATTTGTGAAGTTGAAATTAATTCTTATTTAATAGATGTATATTTAAATTTTTTAAAAATAACAAATTTTTCCGCACACCACAACATGGATTATGAGAATATTCATGGCCAAATGGGCCTAACAAAAAATAAATAAAAAATGTATTTTACTTTCTAATACACATTTTCTTTCTTATCCAACTAATACAAATCTTTCTATATATAAAATAAAAATAAATATATCAAAGAATCAAAATAAACATTATACCTACACAAAAATACTCAAATGAGATAAAAAAAATTACCATGAAAAAATAAATATTGAAGAGGTAATGTTATATAACAATTTCCAAATAAAAATGACAGAAAATCTCAATTATTCATTTACGCATACCATAATTTCATGAGAAATTCATACATACAAAATTTTAGATGTGTTGATAAAACCACCTTGATAACTACTAACAAATAAGGGTCCAAAAACAGTGAAGAGTATAGGTTAAGGAGGGATAATGAAAAGCAGATAACAAGGGATAGCTGAAGTTGAATTAGGTTATTTCAAGCTGTCAGTCTTAACTTGTAAGCAAATTTTGGCCTTCACACCCTAAACATTTCACTGCTTCTAGTTGACCATATTCAAAACTTTTTTATATTTTTATTTTTGGTGTCCTGCTTTAGCCTGTTAAATAATAAACCAATTGTATCCTTACTTGGCAAGGTAAGTTGTTCATAGATTATAGTGCCATAATTCCTTCATTACCGTAGAAAGAAAGTAAGATTTAGGATTTAGAGCCACCAGTCTGCTGCAGCAAGGAACTGTATATAGAAAGAAACAAAAAAGAATAAAACTATGATTCTGATATAAGCAACCTTAACATGATGAGATTAGGGTTACTTTAAGGTTAAAGGAAGATTACCATAATAAAGCAAGTTGTTTGCTTACATTGGCATACTGTTTACATGTGAAAGCTGCCGTTTCATCAAATTTAGCTAGATCTAAGTCTTGGTATTTCAGGTTCGTCAGAAAGATAATAATAAAAGTAAGGAAGGCATTGGCTCTCTTGCAAAAGGGATAATTGCACCTTAACTTTGATCGTTTGGGCCAATTTTTTTAACTTGAAACTTTTTTTCTCAAACTGACCCAATATTTGAAGTGGGCTTGGACTGAAAAGACTGTTGGGATTGGTCCTAAAAACTTGAAGATTGTTATTATTAAACTTTGTTTCTTTTCTTTTGTAATCTTTCTTTGAGCCTTATATATATCCATAATTGGATGCTTAAATATGTTGTAACACATAAGTATGGGGTGGTTTGGTATTGCAGAGAGACGCTATTTTACTCTTAGAAGGGTCGAGGGACGCTTGTGTTGAATCAAGAGATGATGATAAAATCATGAAGCATCCCTTGGGGCTTGCTTTGAAGAGACTGTCTACGGCTCTTACCCCAAATGATTGTTTTGATAAAGCTTTAAGGGCTATTTGTGTTGCATTCAATCATCAATGAAGGGTTGTGGCACATTTTTCACTCACCATGAGAGTGGCCGATGAAAATTCCTTGATTTTTACAAGTTACTCGCATTATGTTGACATAATGGTGCATTTCACATCCAAAATTTCATGATTTTTACGGCATACTGAAAATTACATGATTATCCAATTGAAGAAGCTAAAAGCTTCTAAATATCAAATGTTGACAATCTTTCACTTCATATTGTCGTAAATTGTTAATGTCAGAACCATCCCAAATGCAAATCTCCAACGTCCAAAGACATGTCATAATCACCTTAACAATTTTTTATTTATTTTTTATTACATCAACTATTCTTCTGGTATACTTTTTGGTCAAAAATATTTAATGGTGTTCCATTGACTTTGACCAGCCAAAAAGTATTAAAAACATTAAAAGTGGTAAAAAATATTAAAATTAAATAATTATAAAATCATAAACATTATTAAACACTAAATTTTAAATAACACGAGTAAATATATGGTTAAAGTATCATGTATAAAAAGTTGAATTGAATTTTGTCCTGCCTATTTAAAAAATGTACAAATTAGGCCATATATGTTAAATCAAATATTAAACTGGTCTTTTTATTAAAAATTCTATCCATTTCTACAGTTAAAAACTAGTCTATGTACATCAACATGAGGTACAAGTGGCATGTCACATGTCTCTATTGGTTATTCCATTAGGCATGTTAGTTTTTAATAGTATAGATCAATGAAATTTTTAACAAAAATAATCAATTTACTATTTGTTTTAACATATAAAGATAAATTTATCTATTTTTTTAATAAAAAAATAAAATATTATCTAACAAGACTTCCATAATATTTTTACTGTAGAGAACATAAAAGTTAAACAACCTACTTAGAACCTTGAAACCATCCATTATATAAAACAGATTGAGATGACATATTCGGATTTTTTAGTGCAGGTATGATCTCTAATTTAGGGTTTAAGTCATAATTAAAATAAAATAATACAACAAAAGAACTAATTTCATATTCGTATCATGTTCTACAGCAGGTATGATCTCCAGCACAGGCAAAGATAGAAAAATATTTTAAGGTTAGAAATTAAATTTTAAATTTTAATATAACTTTTAAAGAATTAAATTAAAATTTTATTATTTTTAAGGCATAAAGTATAATTTTATTTTTATTAATTTAAAATTTTTAAATTTTTAAAGAGCATAAATAGATAAATTTTCATTTTAAAAGGAGGGGTTCCTACCAGCATGTAGATATCTCTAATAACATCTCTATGCATCAAATGAATTCTAAACACAAAAATGGGAAAGAAAATTTCCAGATTCCCGGTCTTCAAGCTTAAATTTCTGAAAGTTGAAATTATTTATGAAATTACTATCAGTAATTAAGAAAAGGAAAATCCCATTAAAATTAATTATGCATGCAAATGGGTTTTACGTTTCCAATTGAAGAGAACTTTATACTTTAAACGAATCCTAATTGTTTAATAAAAGGATGTTGAAGTGGTTGATGTGAAATAAGTGGCATTATTAAGAGATGAATTCCACCTTTTGCTCATTCATATCAATAGTGTCATCCATCAAACTTTTATTCCACCACATGAAATATATGCCCACTGTCTAATTCCTACTTTTTTGGGTATATGAATCTATTTCATATTCGGCCCAAAACCTACTCAATCCACACCCCGGTGAGGTCTCATTAAATTTTTTTTAAATTTAATTATTGTACAATTAAAATAAAATTAATATTTTTTATTTTAAACAATAATTTACAGAAAGCTTTTATGATTTTGTAAATAATTTTGCAATCTAATTATGGTGAACAAAATTATTGGTTATACATTAATATTTTATAATTATTAATTTTTATATTGTGAAATTTGCTATCACTATTTTCTTTCTCGTAGCTAAATTAAAAATATTATTTTTAAAATGCTTGCAATTCTAGAAACATGACTTGTGAATTAACTTGAAAGTGTAAAATTTATGTTACAATAATGATGACATTTGTTAATGCCACTTATGAAATTTATCCTTCTTATCCTATCTATCATCATTTACTACTTTGTAAAGAATTATTTATTATATTTTTAATTAATTACTAATATGTGACTACAATCTTCTTTTAATTATTTTTCAAGAAATTTTTTATTTACTTAATATTTTATTAATTTAAAAGTTTTAAATTAAATTGTGAATTAATTGGTTAGGTAACTTATACAAAAGTTATTTAACATCTGTAAATATAAATGTTTTTTTTTTATTTATTAATAGCTTAGGTAACTTATACAATTATAATATGAAGTTGACCATTACATTGTTAATTGCTTAATATTATTTTTATATCATTAATGAAGTTAAAATGCTTAATATTTGTCTCTTAAAAATATTATCTTCTTAAAACTCAATTTTTTTATCATTTACATTAATGAATAATATTTGATACACTATCAGTGGAATTCTTAAACTCTACAAATAAGATCAGGGGTTTGACAAGTGTTTTATAAGAGTATATGATAGGTGCTAAAAGTAACATGTTTTAGTCTCATTATTAATGTGTTTTTGGGTGATTATTCGATATTAATGGTGAATTTTATGCTTCTAATTCTTTAAATTCATGTTTTTATACTTAAGAGAGCATTTGACAACAAAATGAGCGAAAAATGGAAATTTGAAGTAAGGTACAAGAGCCACACGAGCTAACCCCTTCCACATGGCCTGTCCACTTTGCGATTTGCACTCTAAACTTGCAGTAAAACACGATTTTTTGGTTTTTTTTGGGCATTCTAAGACATATATGTGACAAAAATAAGAAGATACGAGTGAATCGTCATATAATACTCAAGAAAACAACTCGAAAAATACCATTGAAGCCTATTCTAAAACATATTTCCGTCAAGATTGAAGACTTCCAATTGATTTCTTAAGAGATTATTATGAGTTTCTTTATTTCTTTCGGTTATACTATCTTTGGGATGTTTTTATTTGCAAGTATGAACTAATTTTCTAAATACCTAGGGGAAACGAACCCTATGAGAGATTATGTCATTTGATTTTTATTTTACACAATAAATACTTAGATATTCTTCTCAATTATGTGTGTTTAATTCTTGGTTTGATATTTCTAAATTATTGATCCATGTTGATGTACTTAAATCAGAGGAGGAATAGACCATGTTTAAGAGTAGATCTTATGTAATTTAATGGAGTTGCATGCTATCATAGAAATAGGACAACTTAAATCAATCGGATTAGAGTCAAATCTAATAGAGGAATCCATAGCTTGAGTTAATGCGATAATAGAGGTTTTAATTAGAAAGAAATTTCAATTAATCAACCTAGAGTTAGTTGCTCTTACTCTCGAAAGATATATTAACATAATTTAGAGATTTCTAGAGATCAAGATATTAAGTAAAAAAATTGCGTAATTTAGATTGATAGTGCTAGATGAAATCTAGGTGAATTCTTTTCTAGGTATTATTTCGCTTCTTGGTTATTATTCGTTTATTTTCCTGATTTGTTCTTTGTTGTGTTTGTTATTTAATTAATTTTAGTTTTTAATCAATCACTCGAATTTATATGTTAAATGATAGAAATACGGTAATTACTAGTACTTTTAGTTTTTGGGAAGGGTATCTGTGCTCACCGTAGCTATACTATCAATTGATATGTGCACTTGTATTAGTGAGATTTTTAGTTAGCTTCGTGGACATCAATTTTTGGCACCATTGTTAAGGACTAAAATATTAAGAAAACTTTATTTCTATTAATTTAGTCATTTTTTATTTTTATTTTAATATTTTTGTTTTTAATTTAATATTATATTCTTTTTTTTGTTTGTTTAATTCTGAAAGGTTCTTTTGGTTTATGACTAAAGGCAACTCGTTGGAATTGTTAATTTTTTATAGTGAGATAGAAAAAACTGCTTGAAGAAGTCTGAGAGAAATTAGAGAAGCAAAGCAAGGTCAACAGGTTTTAGTAGACGATCAAGAGGAAAATGATATTATCGTGGAGATGGAAGATAATCAAATTAATCAGCAGCTTCTTGCAGCTCTTGCTCCTCAGACAATGTATGATTATCCTAAGCCCACTATGATTGGGGTTGAATCGAGTATTGTCAAACCGACTATTGCTGCAAAAAATTTTAAGTTGAAGCCGAATACAGTTCAGATGATACAACAGTATGTTAAGTTTGATGGGTTACAAGATAAAGATTCGAATGCTCATTTGGCTAACTTTCTAAATATTAGCGGCACATATAAGATTAATGGTGTTACTGATAATGTCATGCGCTTACGATTGTTCCCATTTTCTTTGTGGGGCAAAGCAAAATAGTGATTGAATTCACTTCCACGGGGTTTTATCACGACTTGGAATCAGATGATTGAGAAGTTTTTATTGAAATATTTTCCACTGGCTAAAACAACTAAGTTAAGGAACGACATCTATTCGTTTGCCTAAATTGAGCTTGAGACACTATATGATGCATGAGAGAAATTTAAGGATCTTTTGAGAAGGTGCCCTCATCATGGGTTTTCTTTGTGGTTACAAGTTCAAACCTTTTACAACGGTTTGAACCCATTAACTAGGTAGATGATTGATGCAACAACTGGAGGAACATTGAATAACAAAAGGCAACCCAAGAATTTATTGAAGAGATAGCACTGAATAATTATCAGTGGTAAGTCGTGAGAACAAAACCGATCAAGGCAGCCAGTGTTTTTAATATAGATGCAATTGCTATGTTGGCAAGGCAGGTGGAAGCACCGAGTAAAATCAATTCAGGAATTTATAATTTAATGATTTAATTGTAAGTTAACAAATTATATTTAAATTATTTTATTTTATTTTTTTAACATACTTAAATTGATAAATTATATAAATAAATTAAAATTTCATATTTAAATTTTATTAATCTTGAAGTAGGTTAACTTTCAAATCTATTTTTAAAAATTAATTTAAATTGAAATTGAAATAAATTAATAAAATTATACATTTAGATAACATAAATTTTATTAATTTAAAAAAACCCCAAATTATGATAAAATTAGTTCCTAAATTTCAAATCATTCTGGTTACATCCTTAAATTATTAGAGTTCTTTCATTAAGTTAACACATATCTATATTATATACTATTTAAGCTTTTGATACCAACTCAGTTGAGAAATGATGTAAAGATTATTCATTTTACAAAATTATATTGTCTAATGGTTTATTTGGTTCATAATAATTTTTAATAGATTTACTTTTTTTTTTTTACTCTAATACTTGGTGTGCCATATAAATATATTAATTTTATTTAAGGAATATAATAAACTTAAAATTTTTAATGCCTCAATCGTTCTCTAATTTTAAACCCCTGTTGAAACCAAAGTCAAGGTTCTTATGTCTCCCTTGTGCTTCTTCTCGATTATGATTTGGACTGCTTTGGTTCTCACCGCTAAACACACTACAAATGCACTCTCTTATTGCTCTTATCTCACTCGCATGTATGCTAAAACTCTTTCAACTATCATCGATTCATGCACTGATCATTTCTCACACTCTAATACACCATTAGGTGTGAAATGAAGTAAAAAAAAAAAAAAGTAGCATTGTTTATCAATAAAAACTGATTCCATAAATGAACCTTTGTTTCAACCAACATTCAAAACCAAAAAACAAAAGTCAACAATATTAAGTATTTCCTTCCTTTTTTATTTTATTTTTTGTATCCAATTAATCCACATTTAATTTACAATTTGAGGAAGGAAGACAGAGCACAGCTTTTGAATTCGGCCCTTTCAATGAACACACACTGTACAACATTTTGACACTAACAAGCCTTCACCATCTCTTCTAAGAGCTATATATATGTTTACACGAAACACAGTTCTGTGCCATTAATCTTTCCATTACACTTCCCTCTTCAACCACTAATTTGCTACTTTGCTTATTCCAGAGATGTACTCCATATGTTTGCCTCTTTAGCTGCTGCACCTTAACCTCTATCCATCTCGAGCCTGCCCTGTCTTTAGGCATCTTAAACAGACCTCCTATTTTAATCCAATCAACAGGATAAAAAGCCATAGGTGGTAAGATTGTAAAATTATAACCAGGTCTGCCTTCTACTCTGCGAACTACCCTGGAAACCATATAGGGCCCATTATGTCCCCATTTGTTCCCATCAAAAGTTAAAGCAAATTCCTCAATAAACTTGAGTACAAGTGGATGTTTCATATCAAAGACCAGTACTGCATTGTTCAATCTTGTCCAGTTCTTAGATACCACATCAATGCTTTGTGCTCCAATTGTGTTCTTCAACCCTTTAAAACTCCTCATCACTATGAAATCCGTATCCAAGTAAACACCTCCGTACTTGTATAACACAACAAGCCTCATCAAATTAGATAGATTCTGAGCCAACGGAATCACACCAGGGTCCTTTTTCCCACTCTTCATATCATCAAGCCAAGCTTCAGCAGGTGTATTCTTGACCAGAAATGGAAAGTCCGGTGCCACTGCTATAACTTTGAACCCAAGATCAAGCAACGGTTTAAGGATCCTGTAACCTTGCACTGAGTCCATCGTTCTCGATAGAATCATCAAGCAACCATTAGGGTGGGATTTGAAAACGCTTTCAGCAGCCAGGATTTCCCTTCTCCCAAAGGACGCTACCTTTGAAATCCATGTCATGAAGAAGTGAACCTCACACCCACGGTTGAAGAATTCAAGAACTCGGCCATGGAACTTCTTTGTCAACTCATCTGACATGAAAATCTCATGTTCTGGCAGTTTTCTCCTGAATTTCCCAATCCCATGTTTTTCTCTAACACCCAAGGAAGAAACTAGAGAATTCTGATGTTCACTATTACCATCAACGATGTTGTTTTTTGTGGAAACAGTCAGTGATAGAGGAAGAACAACATCCGACTTGATATTTCTTGTAACTGTTAGAGTCTGCAACGATTGGGAATCTTCTTTTTGAGTAAAGGCAGCCGATTCCAGCGATATATTAGAAACGATACTATCTGTTAACATAAGAAACATCAGAAGAGCAAATAAGATCATAAAAGCAACAGGGGATTTAGCTGGAATAACAACCGGGCAGACGAAAATTTTGGTTGTCATCATACTGAAATATGGGTTGTTGAAGAGCTTAAAGGTATCTAAATATTAAGAATTTCAGAAGTGTGGTAGAACTCCCAAGATAAAACTTTCATGGCGGTCAACGGGAAGACATTGTTTTTACAAGTTTAAAAAGAGACACGTTACAATAATATAATATATTAGGATGGTTCCTTGGCATTCATTGGTATTCACCTTTTAATTATTTTGGGTCTAAAACTTATGAAATAAAACTACTCTAAGAAAGCATTTTATTTGTTTAATATATTCGTATCTGGTAAGCTTGAAAAATGCCATAAACCAGTTGAAAACGAGTGATATGGTTAACAATTTCTACGGTCGTTTCTTCTCTTAGATGAAGCCATCATTTTACGGAGAAGGCCGAGTGTTATAATCTAGACACTTCCCTCTATTCATGCCGATTTATTTTATTTTTTATTCAATAATTAAAATTCAACCCACATCTCCAGTAACAAAATTACTCGCATACCTAATATTACATACATGAAAGGCTAAAAAAGCAAATAAAAATATTGCATATGAATTTATAAGGTTTTTCCTATTGTTTTTTTTTTTTACCCTTAATATAGTTTAGAGAACGTAAAGTAAAAAAATCAATCTTTTTTCTCACATGGCTTCCACTAGTTTTGAGTAAAATTTGTAATTTTAAAAAGGCTGCATGATCCATAATCCATTTGACAATCTTTAAATCAAAAAATAAATAAACAAAAAGGATTAAAATTTCAAATATACAAAAGTAGAATTAAACAATGTTGATATCCATTAGCGACGTGGGGATGTGGGTAGGGATTGTCGACGTATGACAGAGGCAACTTGCCCCATGTTCTAAAAACTGTTTATTGGCTTAACGTTTCTCGTGTCATTTTAAAGCAAAAATTGAAATTAAGAAGCCCTTGATTGAAACCTTAACAAATTTTGTTTATCATTGAATTTGAATGAGCATTCAGAATTGGTTCATCTCATTTCCATATTAAATTTGTTTGACTGCTTGTGTAGGTTTTTTATGCATTCTAAGAATCTATTGGTTTTAATTACAACAACTTGCTTTCATGTGCCTAAAACCATCCAGGGGATTTAGAAGAGGATTTTTTTTTTCTTTTAAAGAAATTACAAACACAATTACTCATATATTTTATAATTAAAGTATGATGGAATGGTGGTAATTAAAATAAGACCTACACATCTATATATGATTTATAGAGGGTAAAACTTGTGCTGTTAATATTGTCATTAACCTAAACACTCATCGACACCCATACACTCAGTTTTTTTTCTTATATTACTTTCGCCAATGTTTTGTTGTTTGCAAATCTTCAACTCATACTTTATTTGAATTATGTGTGAATTATTTCTAAATTTATTTTATCTTAAATTTTATCACATGTAAGTTCTCTCTAAAAGAATTCCGTATATTAATTTAATTATCCCATCTATAATATTTAATCTTAATTATAATTGATTTAGATATGTCTAACATGTATAATTTTATTTGTAAAAAGGAAAAACTTTTCCCTTATATTTCACAATAAAAACGTTGTCCATGATGAGTGACCAGATTTGGTTCAATTCTACTCATTAGTTGTTGAATTATTATTTAGTTTAATATTTATAATGGTTGTACCAATTAATATAATTGTAAATTAGGAATTTTTTTTTTAACTTGGATTGAATTTTAAAATTTTAATTCTAATCCGAAGACTAGCAATTAAATTCATTAGTTCAAATTTTGGTATTAGTCCCATATATGTTAAAATAGTAGATTTAGTTCATGTTCTCTAATTTGATTAATTTTAATATCTTTATACTTTTTGAATTTTAAGTCTAGACTCAAACAATAGGATTAAATTTATTAATTAAAATAATGTATTTTTTTTGTGAGTATAATGTGAAAATAATAAATTGTCATAACATTACATATGTAATAATATGTAATAACAAAATTTAACTTATTGAACTTAGAGCTTACTGTTTTGATGAGGATTAAAAATTGAAAATTTTAAAAATTTGAGCATAAGGAGTAGGAGAAATTGAGCAATTTTATATGATTCCTCGCCGACAAAACCAGTTAATAAAATTATTCCCATTTTCACATTAAAATCACAGGGTTTATATTGTTTGCAATCATGATAGAAGATGAAATTGTTAATTGTGGGAAACAAATCTGGGTTTTTGACTTTATAGGATTGGATCAACATTTGAAAATGAAAATCAAGAAATTTTGTAGAATAAATTATGAAATGAAAACACCGTCGGGAATGTCTTACCTATAATATTTAAGTCATATCCAAGTGGGAAATTTATGTTGCAATTCCATCAGCTCAGTAAATGGAAAATTCATTTGGAAACCAATACATCTAAAATAAAATATTATTTATTAATGAGCAGATGAGAAGTCACTTCCTATATCCTTTTAAGTGTTGTACTACGCAGGATTATTTTACGAAATAAATTATTAATTATTGTTAAAACTACTCACTCATCATGGCAATTAATATAATAATTACATCAATTATTCTTATGCTGTGATTTTTTTTAAAAATATTTGTAAGGTTATGTCACAGTACAAAATTATATTTATAAAAGATTCGGTTGTTAATTAAATTCTAAGTAAATATTAATTTTGGATTTCATCCTTACAATTTTTTATTTTTTTTATATATAAAAATAAGAAAAGACAAAAGCATCTATATAATATCATTTATTAATTTTTTAAAAATAATTTTTTTAATTCACATAAGTTCAATCAACCACATTACAGATATGCCAAATTTTATAAACAAAAGAGTTAATGTATATTTTTCCTTTGAAATTGGTCACTTGTATTTAACAGGCATTTACTTTTATTTTGAATTTAGTTCGTATTTAAATTTGAAATTTATCACACACATTATCTTAAATAGTTAGCACAATTAAATTTTTGATAGCGTGACAATTATACCCTATTATAAATCATCACTTGTATATATATAGATTTTAAATTTTTTTATTTTTCTGTTTCACATCTAAAATGAATCTAGACATCATTTATTTATATTCATTCTAGTTATGCACTTTTTCAATAATTTTATTTTTTATAATTTCAAAAAATTAGAAAAAAAATCAAGTATTTTTAGAAATTTTTTATTTTTTAAAATTTTTTATAACCTTACATTTTTTTAAAAGATTTTTACATTTTATATTTTTACTTTAAAAATCTAATAAAATTAAGGGTACATTATACCAATAGTCACTCAACTTTGGGGTAACTAACAAAATAGTCACATTGATTTCATTTCAGTTACTCAACTTTAGAACAATGACAAAACAGTAACTAACGTTATCAAAAAGTGACAAAATAATCACTTAGTAACATTTTCAGTTAGTGTCTTAACGAGACCGCTAATGTGGCCAGTTAACTTGCCACGCTGGTGAAGCAACTGAAGGGTCAAGGTTCGGGGTGGGTTTAGGGAAAAATCTAAAGGGTTGGGTCGGTTTAGGGAAAAACAACAGAAATTGGTTGTGATTAAGGGAGTAGGAAAAGAAAATCTAAAGAGCTTGACTCTCAGCAATGAAGCACTGAAGCACACGACTCAATCGTCTACACTCCTCTTCTAAATACCTACTTTTCATCTCAAGATCCTTGACATACATCTTCTTCCTCTCCCTTGATCTCACAGTTGCATCACCATTTCTCAGTTGCCTGAAAAAGAAACCATTCAGATCCATCAATTGCAGTAATACCCTTTATTATCTTCAGTTTTGGGTATTCGCAAAATACTTGGGTTTGTATGAAAATTGGGAAGATCAATCAAGCTTTAAAAGTAAAACTAGATTGAGCTTGAGTTCCTTAGGTAAGTCATTACACCTCTACCTCAAATTAGACATGCAACTAACAAAATTGAAACAAAATGAGGTTTCAAAGAACAATAGACAAAGATGATAAATTGGGAATATCAATTTATACCTACTCTGTTTCTTAGCAATGGGATCGTCTTTATTGACGTCAGTATGGGTCTGGCTATGTTTGTGCAAATCACCACTATCGGCGCCAACCACATCGTTGCTGCTACAAGGAGGTGAATCAACTAGTAAATCGGCCAAGAAATCATTATTGGGGACAAGCTGAGTCTCAACTCTATGATCAAAATTATCATCCTCCATCAAAACCATTTCAATCTCCCCAATCCACGAAGACACCGCCAATTCCTCAACGGGATTCTGGGTCAAACAAGGTTGAGGAGGAGGTTTTGTTACTTGTTCCGATTCATTATATAAGATATCCCGGAAATCGGGTAAGTCAACCTCGAGCAAAAGTTATCCCAATTGTTTTCCTCCATGAAAACCCAAAGATTTATGAAAGGGAAAATGAAGTCTAATAGGATTTACAAAGGAGGGGAGCATGTTTTTCATTTGTTTAATCTCTAGGCATCTTCATTTTCTCTTCTTCTTCTTCTTCTTCTTCTTCTTCTTCTTTTTCTTCTTCTTCTTCTTCTTCTTCTTCTTCTTCTTCTATTGTATAAACCCTAAATTGCTGTTGATATGACTATTTAAATTGGTGCTAACTAGCCAGCTGGACGGTTAATGACACCAAGCAAGCCATCATATGGCATGTCACTTTTTCGTTATGTTTGTAACAAAAAAGGCAAGAATGATTATTTTGTCATTTTTCTAAAATTGAGTGACTGAAATGAAACCAATGTGACTGTTTTTTCAACTATCTCAAAGTTGAGTGACTGTTGGTGTAATTTACCTTAAAATTAACTAAAAAAATATTTAATAATTTTCAAATTTAAATATCAATTAAATTTTTAAAAATAAGTAGTAAATGAATCCCAAAAAGCACTAGACTCCTCCGGTTAGAAGGTACTTTTAATTTGTTTTTTCAATTTGTTGGCTAAGAAATCTTCTTCTTTTTCTTGCCTTTTGTATGGAATGAAAAGAAAACATGGCAGGATTATTTTATTAGGAAACAAGCTCGTGTGATTAAATTATTGTATATCTAACTTGGAATTTATCCTGAAAATGGGCTCCATTCAATTTTCCTTTGCTTGCATGAGAATTACGGCGGCCTACGCAACCATTGCATTGACCCATTCAGCAACAAAAGGAGTAGGCTGCAAAACTAGATTTCAACTTTATTATTGCTGGACCCATGGCCGCTTCACAAAATAAATAAATTAGGAAATGGTTTAACCAAATTAATATCACAATATCAATTTTTTTTTTTTAAATGTTAATAAATTCATATCAAAATTTCTTGCATACCAATATTTTTAATAGACACCAAAATTGAAGACAAATTTATGGGGAAACACGCATCAACAAAAACAATGTGTATTAACCCCAACATTAATATCCCCTTACATATTTTGGTATTTGGTTAAAAATTTTGTATACAAATTAGTGCCATATTTTGATATCTCAAAATATGTTTTAGTATCACATTATATATTTAAATAATATTTAAATATGTTCAATCTTGTTTATTATATATTATCTTAATAACTTCTGTATCAAACAAATTTTGAATTTTGATATAATAATATTTGTTTATACTAAAATTTATTAATAGTCATCAAAATTTCTAAAAGATACCCAACTATCTAAAGAAATATCGAAATTTTTGAAGAGGTATCATAATTTCTAATAGCGATACCAAAATTCTTAACCAAGTATCAAAATTTCTAAAAGTATCTTGTTAGATGTTTTGGTATTCATTAAAAAAATTGGTATCATGTTAGAAATTTTAGTATACCAAAATATCTTATGAGATGTTAGTAAAAATTTTGGTATCGCATTAGAAATAAATGTAGTCATTTCAATATGACTTTATATTTTCTCTTCTAACAAACATTACTTTAATACTCCATTCTTTTTAAGATACCTCTAAATTATCAATGTCAATAATTTCCTTTATTTTTTTGTAATTTTCTTTAGATGATACTTGATCGAAAATGCTTAAGCGTTAGATGATATTTATATTATTAAATCTTAATTTTAATTAGTATGTAACTTTAACACTAATTAAGCAATAATTAATCTAAAATAATATCTATTATTAATAGTTAATATGATTTATTGTTAATAAGTTGAATCCAACTTCAACTCAATTATATAGATAAAAATTAATAACAACTCTAATATATTAATATAAAATAAAAAAATACTTTTTTAACTTTAATTTAATACTTTAATAAACAATAAAAGTTATTCTTTGTCGATTCAAAAGTTTCTCTCAAACTCATGCTTATATATATACTATTATTTAAGTCTCTATTTAAGTTGGTGTCATGAGTCAACCCGGCACCAACTAACATTTGTATTCTAAGTACATTGTTTCCACACACATACGCGTGTGATAGAATTTCTAATATCAATAATTTTGTTGATTGAGTTGATGTCACAAGTTAACTTGATATCAAGTCAAAATTGATGACAATACCATGATAAATAATTGTAGTGCATTTAGTATTCTTAATATAATTTATGCGTTTAAATTTCGTTGTACTCAAAATTTAATCTATTTTTTTCAATTTAATATTGTACATATTGCATGTGCTATTATTAATTAATTATAAATTTACATTTTAGTTATTTATTGAATATTATATTCTAAATAGATGATTTTCCCACGCATTCATATGTGATAGGTATACTAGTATATATTATAAATTTAATGTGAAAAAGAATGTTAACATATTGGATTACTATTTGTTCGGGTTTAGTTTTTCAATTTCACAAGTAGAATTAAAAATTCATTATGTGTCTCACATATTTTGTTTTTTAGATACTAATTAAAGATTATAATGGTTTCTTAATCTTATTAGTGGAGTTAGAATACTTCATCAACAGTGTTATAACATTCGTCACGGGTCCCAACGTGTACTATGGGTGAGAGGTACTATAGGAGCACTTTTAGACTTGAACAAAATAAATTATTTTATAAAAGTATACATTTCACAACATGTTAATGTTCCTTGAATCAAATTAACCAAGTTTAGAAGAATGCAAATTGATTATAAATAATTTTGGGTCATTGAATACTTGTGGAGACACATCAAAATTATAAAACAAATGTTTGTAGCTCATCAGCTGAAAACGATGTTATTCGGGTTGAGAAAAATAAGAGTTTTATCATGATTTAAAACCTTAAACAATTTATATAAAATCATAAAAAAATATTATAAAAATATTTTGAAGTCTTTAAAATCATCTTAAATGTAACACCCCTTATCCGACTCGATTGTTGGGTCCGAGATACGAGATGCCACATATGTTGCCCGAGTAATTACAATTTTTTTTAAACGTGTACTAAACAAATTACGCAATCACAATATGTTTTTCAATTGTATTTGGGTCTTATACGAGCTTACGAAAGTTTTTTTGCTAAACGGAGGTTGAATTAAGACTAAAATGTAAAGTTTGCAAATTATCGAGTTGACATCGTGACTTCGGGGGTTCCAGGTCGTGACACAACTCATTGTCGATTCCTAGTCACGACGTTAAGGTTCCAAAGTCACGACATGACCCAAATTGTGGAATATGTTTATATATATGAACCAAATTGGTGGTTACCAAATGATTAAGCTAATATTCTTTCTCGCTCGTAGGGGCTGCAAATCCAAACTAGCCAGGGTTGGGGGCTCACCCACAACACGTGGACAATGCAAAATGTCCGGGCCGATTGGGCCCTTCTAGGCCTGCGACAAATTGAAGTTAATGGCTCTTTTAATTCATACATTAATTTGGGTTTTAATAGCTCCATTAGTCAAAATTTCCAACCAAAATAATCAGAAGGAAGAAACACACTGAAATTTTTCTCTATTTTTTCTGCAAAAAATTCGAGATCTTTTCCCTACATATTTCGAACCTGTTTTCTGTGATAGAAGAAAGTTAGGCTACAGTTCGTTGATCACTGCAGTTGTGCCAATACCATGCTCATCTCGTTGTTGTATCCTAGGAGACAGTCGACCAACATTTCTCCAGCACCAAAGGAGTGACCAAATATGTCTTAAGAAAACTGTGAAAACAGGCCTCAACTACCAATTGATTTTCTACCTACCTACAAGTACAAAATTTCGATCCAATTTTATTTCCAATTTATGTTTTTCAGATTATATATATCTATATTGTTCTTGTTCGATCTTGTGATTTAAATCAATATTTTACATTACTATTTATTTCACTAACGTTTGTGCAACACTTCAATCCTCTAAAATCATAACATATACTATATCATTTGACCATATCAACTAAACCATTACTAGCTTAAATACCAATATGACCATACATTATACGAAACTGACTCAAAACCTAGGTACATGTCATATATCAAAATAAAAAAGGGCTGTCCAAACATTTTTTTAGTCGAGAACTACTAATTGGATGTTGAATTACGTCTCAAAATCTCGAGATCGACTATAAACTACGGATGGAAAGAATCAACTGTATACTAAGCGATAAAGCTCAGCAGTACTTTCATGATTCAAGTCAATGCAACATTAGTATTAGCAAATGAACACAATGAACTCAAGTTCAATGTTTAACCATTTCATATTCCATCATGCCAAGAGTTTCAATTATCATATATATATATATAGCAAATTTGCATACCAATTAATTTAATATTTGCAATAAAATTCACCATATAATACCATCAATAAATGTCAATCTATGTACCATTTGAAACATTCAATACCATGCCTTATAGTAATATGTATACAAACAATCCATTTAAGTTCCAAATACATGTACATTTAACAATATGCTACCCAATTTCCATTTTCAATCAATGTCATTTGATCTTTCAACTTATGGTTCAATGCTCTTTATGGAGTGTTAAATATGACTCCTATTTTCAGTCAAATTTGAAAAATAGTCTTTTAGTTAAGCTCTGTTTACTTGTTTCAATCAAACACTGATTAGTTTAGATTATTTTACTATTATTTGATCTATGAATTTAGCCTATAAATAGGCTTTTTTACAACCTTAGAAAATACACCTATTAGAGATTAGAACTCATAACACATTTAGAGAATTTTGTGTTTACGTTTTGTGGGTTCTTTGTTTTCGGGTTTTCGGGGTTTAGTTTTTTATCTCCATCTTTTGTACTCTTCGTTCTTTTGCCATTATAGTAAAATTATCTTTGCCTGTAGTTTTTTATCCTCTTTGGAAGGGTTTTTTCACGTTAAAGTTGTGTGTTCAATTTCTCAATTTATTCTGCTATTTTCTTGTTCGTTACTTAATCGGGTTAAAATCCTAACAAGTGGTATCAGAGCTAGTTCAATTTTCATAGATCAGCCCGTTCAGATATGGCAACAACAAGATTTGAAATTGAGAAGTTCGATTGTGACACATTTCAATCTGTGGCAAGTTCGGATGATGGCAATTCTAGTTCAATCAGGCTTGAAAAAGGTTGTTATCGAGAAAAAACCTGAGAATCTAAATAAAACAGAATGGGAAGAGCTTGATGAAAAGGCTTTATCTGCAATCAGTTGTGCCTCACGAATACGGTATTGTAGGAGGTATTGATGGAGAAGACCTCATCTGCTTTGTGGAAAAGGTTAGAAACTCTTTATGCGACTAAGTTTCTGGCTAACCGTTTTGTGTTGAAACAACGTCTATTTACGTTTCGCATGAACGAATGTGAGCTTCTTAGAGATCACATCAGTCAATTCATTACTCTTTAAAATGATTTAAAGAATGTTGAGGTTCATATTGACGATGAAGATCAAGCTATGCTATTATTGTGCTCTTTACCCCCTTCATACAAGTCTTTCAAGGAAACCCTGATTTATGGTAGAGACAAACTCTCGTTCAAATATGTGAAGGGTCATTTGTTAAGTAGAGACAAACTCGAAAATGAGCTTCATTTGGATAGCAAGACAGATAGGCATGCTTCCGTTTTGGTAGCATCAAAGAAACGAGATAAAAGGTGTCGCTATTGTAAAAAGTTAGGTCACGTTAAAGCAGATTATTATAAACTGCGAAATAAAAAAGCTGCTGAGAGTAACGAGGAAGATGTAGCTGGTGTTAATTTGGCCAATGAAAATAAGGATGATTTCTTGTTAGTGTCAACAAGTGATAACACCAAGCTCACGTCCGAGTGGATCCTAGATTCAGGATGTTCTTTCCACATGTGTCCCAAATAGAGAATGGTTCTCCACATACAGTTCGATTGAAGGTAGAGTTGTGCGCATGGGAAACGATTCATCTAGTAAGGTAATTGGTATTGGTACTGTTAAAATTAAGATGCACGATGGGACGATTAGGACACTCTCAGATGTCAGGTATGTATCTTATTTACGAAAGAATCTCATCTCCTTAAGTATTTTAGACTTGAAAGGATGCAAAATCAACATCGAGTCGAGTGGTATTAAAGTATCTCGTGGAGCTCTCGTTTTGTTAAAAGGTAAAAGAACCGGCAGTCTTTATATTCTGGAAAGTTATACAGTGACCGGTAAAATCGGACGTCCCTCGTCCGTTACGGAGTTGAAGTCAACTTGTTCGGAGCGGAGGCAACTTGGTCATAGGAGGGAAAAAGGTATGACTATTTCGTTGAAGAGAGGTTCTCTTTTGGATGCAGGTTTTGAAAAGTTAGGGCACTGTGTTCGTGAAAATCAGACCCGGGTTAGTTTTGATTTGGCAGTGTACAAGTCGAAGGCTCGAAGTCTTCCATTTTCTAAGCACAAATACGACTCAGTTAATTCCCTTCATAGTTCAAGATAGGCTCGTGGCGGGCTTTGGCAAAGATGGCGTTGTGGAAATATGAGTCAAGGTGGAGATTTGTTAAATATGACTCCTATTTTCAGTCAAATTTGAAAAATAGTCTTTTAGTTAAACTCTGTTTACTTGTTTCAATCAAACACTGATTAGTTTAGATTATTTTATTATTATTTGATCTATGAATTTAGCCTATAAATAGGCTCTTTTACAACCTTAGAAAATACACCCATTAGAGATTAGAACTCATAACACATTTAGAGAATTTTGTGTTTACGTTTTGTGGGTTCTTTGTTTTCGGGTTTTCGGGGTTTAGTTTTTTATCTCCATCTTTTGTACTCTTCGTTCTTTTGCCATTATAGTAAAATTATCTTTGCCCGTAGTTTTTATCCTCTTTGGAGGGGTTTTTCCACGTTAAATTTGTGTGTTCAATTTCTCAATTTATTCTGCTATTTTCTTGTTTGTTACTTAATCGGGTTAAAATCCTAACATGGAGTCTACTGACTCATTCACATTTGATTTGGTCCCCACGACTCGTTTCTAACCTGTTCGCATAATATTTTATATGCTTTCTCTATCATGAATTACTTATAAGCACTTATGGTTCCATATCATCATATCATTTCAATTCAATATCATTTATCAAGCTTATGTATTATAATCTCTACTAATCTGACTCGGATTTAGACGGATACATAGATCGTTCAACCAACACACCAATCTGGCACTAAAGTGCATCATCGAAGAAATTGAAGTAGGGGAAACTGGCACACATAATGCATACTAGCACACGAAGTGTATCCTAGCATACAAAGTGCATCCTAGCACAAGAAGTGCATATTGACGCATGAAGCACATCTTAACACACAAAGTGCATACTGGGAAAATCAGTTGTATTTGACATGTTTAGTTGAAGTTTTTTTGTATATAAGTCATGTATTACAATTTACAAGAAAGCTTACTAGGGAGTAGTTGTATTAGGTAAATTAATTTACAAGAAAATTTAGTTTTTCTCTCTCTTCTAGCTATTTTACATTCATTTTTGCACCAACAAGCCAAGACAAACTAGGACTCTTCAAGCATGGAACTCATGTAGAAGACACGAAGGCCAACTAAGATTCTTCAAGACTTTGCTGCACATACTTCCTTCTTGATAAAAGACTCTTTTAAGGACGTACTACATACATTCCTCGTTGAAAACCTTATCTCATTTTTATCATAATATCCAAAAAAATCAACTTGGAATAGGACTCATCTCTTCAACTGAAACAATGTCATGATTGCATAAGACTCTTCTCCTTTGTTGATTTATGCTTACTTAAATAAGGATAAATGTCTTCTTTAGTTTGCGGATAATAAAATCACTTCCTCTTTTTCTTTTTTCTTTTTTTTTTTGCTGAAATCATAAACGATAAATTACATAAGTTAATTTTAATATTATGTTGACTTTATCATATTAAAATTTATATGTAAATTTATTTAATTATCTAAATAATATTCAATTAAGATAATTACTTAATTTATTTTTTATTTTAGAGTCAATTATTTTATTTATTCATCCAATTAAATAATAATCTAAAAATTAAATAAACTCCAACCCATCCCTTATTTTACCTAAAAAATGTGATTATTGCAGATAATAATTCATGAGATTTGTAAATTTATCTATTAATTCTAAGCTTGTCCAAAATTATAATCATCAAGCTGATATGTAAATTGGACATTATACCATGACTCTACACTACAAACAACACCGTAGCAAGAACATTTGGAGAGATTAGCAATGACAAATGAAGCATGTCCCAAGAGAAGAGAATTTGTTGCCCATTGGCTCGTCAAGTAGAGTTTGTCGATCAATAGGAATTTATTTGTGTATAATGAGCCATTGCCAATTGATATCTATTTGTGTTGGTGTTTTTGGAAGAGGAGTAGAGGAAGAAAACAGGACAGAACAAGGCAGTATCTTGCTCACAAATGTGCAGCAAGGGAGCTATGGCTTCAGCTCATTTAACTCAAATTTTTAATAAGAAAAACAATACATATACAGTCAACTACATCCCCTAAACATCCACCTAACACCACTAAGTTACATTGGAATTTATGAAAACATTACTTGCACACATAGGTAATTAAGCTGATTTATCAGTCTATCAGCACCTAATTACATTAAATGCTATACCAACTTAGTTCATTTTGAACTAAAAAACTAAAGTAGTGCTTGAAGTAACAAAATGAACACCAACTTGAACTTTAGCCAACATAAAAAAAAAAAGAAAAAAAGAGTTAGCTATAATTTATTTGAGGTGTCCCAACAAGAGAGTATCATGAGCTTTAACTAGACCATTTCATTAAGAGAGAGATTAAAGATCACAAAATCAACAAAGGATACCTTAGTCCTATGCCCATGTCTCAACTATATTTACTACTTTCTATAACTTACCCTTACCCGGTCTCGATTCACATTTAATTTATAATGAGAGGCCCTTGAATTGGGGCACAACATTTTGACGCTTAACTATAGGACAATCTGTTTTGATTGAATAAGCTTCACCATCACTTTCTTTTTAAGAACTATACACATGTTTACACAAAACACAATTTTCTGCCATTAATCTTCCCATTACACTTCCCTCTTCAACCATTAATTTGCTACTTTGCTTATTCCAGAGATGTACTCCATATGTTTGCCTCTTTAGCTGCCACACTTTAGCTTCTATCCATCTCCACTCAGCGCTATCTTTAGGCAGCTTAAAGAGGCTCCCTATTTTCATCCAATCAACAGGATAAAAAGCCATAGGTGGTAAGATCGTAAAATTATAACCAGCTCTCCCTTCTACTCCACGAACCACCCTGGAAACCATATAGGGCCCATTGTGTCCCCATTTGTTCCCATCAAATGTCAAAGCAAATTCCTCAATGAACTTGAGTACGAGTGGATGGTTCATATCAAAGACCAGCACTGCATTGTTCAATCTTGTCCAGTTCTTAGACACCACATCAATGCTTTGTGCTCCAATTGTGTTCTTCAACCCTTTAAAACTCCTCAGCACTATGAAGTCCGTGTCTAAGTAAACACCACCGTACTTGTATAGAACAGCAAGCCTCAATAAATTAGATAGATTCTGAGCCAATGGAATCTCACCAGGGTCCTTTTTCCCACTCTTCATATCATCAAGCCAAGCTTCAGCGGGTGTGTTCTTCACCAGAAATGGGAAGTCTGGGGCCACTGCTAGAACTTTGAAACCACGATCAAGCAACGGTTTCAGGATCCTGTAACCTTGTACTGAGTCCATGGTTCTGGATAGAATCATCAAGCAACCATTAGGATGAGCTTTAAAAACGCTTTCCACTGCCATGATTTCCCTTCTTCCAAAGGACCCTACCTTGGCAATCCATGTCATGAAGAAGTGAACCTCGCACCCATGGTTGAAGAATTCAAGAACTCGGCCATGGAACTTCTTTGTCAACTCATCTGACATGAAAACCTCATGCTCTGGCAGTCTTCTTCTCCTGAATTTCCCAATCCCATGTTCATTATCGACCCTGATGATCTTGTTTTGTGTAGAAACAGTCAATGGCAGAGGAAAAACAACATTCCTCTTGAAATTTCTTACAACTTTCGGACTCTGCAACACCTGGTAATCACGTTTCTGATTGAAAGCAGCCGATTCAAGTGATATTTTAGAAACAATACTATCTGCCAGCATCGAAAACATTAGAAGAGCAAACAAGATCATAAAAACAACAGGCGATTTGGATCGATTAACAACCCGGCAGCCAAAACTTTTGGCTGCCATCAATATGGGGTGTTGAAGAGGGTGAAGCTATCTAGATATTCAGAATTTCAAAGGCTTGTTAGAGCTGAAGATAAACCTGTCTGGAGGTCAATGGGAAGAGATATTTTATAAGTTTACAAAAGAGACACATCCCAAAGGAAGCGAGTCCAATAATATAATATACGAAGCATCGTGTGTTTCTTCACTTTCATTTGTATTACCTTTTTGTTATTTTTTGGGTCTAAAAGAGATGGAAGAAACAAGTGTAGGAGTAATTTTAATTGATAAAAAATTGACATATGGTATGCCTGAAAAAATGCCATAAACCAGTTGAAAAGAACCAAGTGAGATGGTTAACAATTTCTTTGGTCTTTTTCTTCTTTTACGGGAGGCATCATTTTACGGAGAAAGATGGGTGTGATAGTGTTGGGACCTTCTTTATGATGTATGACTACAAATTTTAGATAAAAAAGTCTAAACTGGAACGGTCTTTATATCAATTAGCGACGTGGGGGCGGTGTGGCTAGAGATTCTCGACGTAAGGTAGAGGTCAATTATTGACAACTTGCCCATGTTCTCAACACTCTTTATTGGCTTAATGTCTCATGTGTTATTTTGAAGCAAATGTTGAAATATGCAGGCCCTTGATTGAAACCTTAATAAAATTTGGATGAGCTTCTGAACAGTTAAATTTTAAAATCATATTTGGTAAAAGTTGAAATGTGTGGGTTAAAGTTTCATTATATATAAGAAATCATATATTGTGTCTTCGGTCCATATTTATTCTAATATAGATATAGTTATATTCTATCTATTTATTTATTTATGTATTGTAATAGTTTGATTTTTGTCATATAGATATATCGATATATTAATTATAATTGTAATTTTATTGGTGCTTCCTACTTATTCATCATTCTAATATAAATAATATGTGTGCTCCTAATTTAATTTGATGTCATTTGGATATTAGTTTGACTGTGTACAGAAAGTTTTCAAAAGGAAATATACAGAAGCATCATATATTTTATTATTATATGAAATAAAAATATTACATAATAATTAATTATAAACCAACACTAATAACTTTCAAGTTTTGAATTTAAAATTTAAAGATGAAATTTATTAATATTTATTTATAATCAAGTATTATTTAATTATAAATTATCCATATAAAATATCAAGTTAAAACAAAGAAGGCAGCCAAGGATTTAGAAGATTGCATGCATGCGACCAAAGGTTTATGTGTACCTTTTTTTTATTTTTTTTTTAAAAAAAAGGCCCTGTATTTGACCCCCACAATTATCATAACATAATTAGGAATTAGGATGTTGGGTTGGTGGATTTTACAGCACAATTTTTTTTTCTCACCGACAAAACCAGATAATAGTTATTCCTAACAAGCCAAGCAAACCTTTTTCACATAAAAGGAAACCTAAGGCCCTGCCTTCCCTATCATTGCCTCTCTTTCATTTTATTTTTTTTCTTCTTAATATTGTTTCTAACTCAAAATGGATAATTTTTTGACTTTTTAAGTCTTTTTGAGGTTTTCTTTTATAATCAAATTTTAATTCTGGACTTTTATATTATACCCAAACTTGAGATTTATGTCATATATTTTGTTTTTCTTTTTTTAATATAATTATTTTCTATACATTTTTAAAGTCATTAGCTAATTTAAATAGTGAATATCTTTAATTATTTTAATTAAAATGTTGACATCAATTTTTAAAAAACATCATTCCAACAAAAAAATTTATTTTATCATTACAAGTTCAAATATGTGTTTTTAAGGAAAAAGTCCACATTGGCATTTTTAATTTTTTTTTTTTGTTGCTTCATGACCAAGTGATTTTTTTTTAATTCAAAATATCTTACTAATGAATTTAATTAATGATATTTAACAGTGGTAACAATCAGATGTGTTTTTTGAGAAAAAAAAATATTTACTAAAATTTATAATATTATTAGCTAGTACAAATACTAAGATTTCATTAGGATGGCAATTTAATATAGGTTAGCACAAAGCTGCGGCCGAACCAATTAGAGCAATTTAGAAGATGAATCTAGGTTAGAAAATTTTAAGAATAATAAGATTAGTGTATGAGACTTTTAGGTATTTAGTTTAATTAGGTTCTTTTTAAAAAAAATTTGTGGCATGAATTTAAAAAAAAATTATTTTGACATGATAAGTTGAAATAAGTGTTTTTTTTTTTAAAGGTCCGTGCCTCCTGTTGAAATTATTAAGGATGCTAATTAATTAGAATAACGAATGACTCAATTCCTTTTTTTCATTTCTTCTTTTAGTCATTATAAGATAATGGTAAAACCACAGTTTCAATTTCTCTATTTTACTCACATTTGTGATTTAATCTTTATATTTAATTTGACAAAACTTGGTCCTCCACTTTTACTGTGGCAATAGTTAAACCAATTAATTAGCATCCTTACCTATTCCAATTAAAATGATGATGTGAATTCCTTTTAAAAACATCTCTATATATATGCATGAAGTTGGAATAGATACTTTTAGGAAAAAAAAATGTGACATCAATATTTTAACTGAAATAATTAAGGGTATGAACTATTTAGATTAATTAATGATATTATGTAGAAGAATCAAAATATATAAAAGTAGTATAAATACCAATCCTAAAGTTCATTTTTTAGAAAAAAAAAACTTTCATAGTTTAATTTAATTAAATTGGTATAAGTGATTTTATTTATATATCTATATATAATAAAAACACCCTTGTGGCCTTCCTTTTGATGACTCGTATATGATTATCTTCTTTTCTTTACATTATAAGAAAATATCAAATTTCAGTTCTGACATAATTAAGTCTTTTTATTTTATAATGTTATTAATTAATCTAAATAGTTAATAATTATAACCAATTTGAATTATGTTATAAATGTCTTAAAGACTTTGACACATCTTTTAGGTTTGCTTTTTTCTTTTTTCTTTTTTTAACATTATAAGACTATAGGAAATTTTCAATTTTGGCCCTTATATTATGCTAAAACTTGGTTTTAAACTATATACTTAAATTTTTTATATTATTTGATCCATCTATTTTTTATAATATAATTGGTTAGTCTAAATAGTTAATATTATTAACTTTTTTAATTACAATGCCTACGTCTTCTTCTTTTTTTCAAAACACTATTCCAACAACAAAAAAAATATTTTATAATAATGAGTTCCAATGAATGTTTTTAAGAAAAAAAAATCTATATTAGTATTTTCAACGTTATTTTTTTTATCACATCACTATCAAGTGAATTTTTGTTATTTTAAAATGTCGCACTATTGAATTTAATAGAAGAAGCTTAATGGTGATAACAAATATACAAAATATATAGATTTCCCCTCCTTTGCAATCAGTTTTGCAACAACATCCACTACTCTAGTTAATTGTCTACCCCTTCCAAGTGTGATTTCTATGTTATGTATAGCCGTGCCTAAGGGCATATCGATTGAAGTAGATTCTTCTTTTTGATCGATCAATCAAAACCCCTTTTGAAACTTTAATATAAATATAATAGTATTTTGTATAACAAATTTTATATGTAAATTATTTTTTCTTATGTTTCTACTATAAAAAATATATATATATATCAAACGTATTCTTGTTTTCATTATTGAAAATATTTTAATTTATTTACCAAACTTATATTATAATTTTCAAAATATAAATAGAAAAGCCAAAGGGTTAACAATATAATAATTGATATTGGTCCCTAATCTTATTCAAGGTAGATGAGAAGTCACTTGGTATATATAACATTTATGTATCATACAATTATTGTACTATAAATTATAATAAAAACTAGTGAGGGATGATTGCAAAATAACATATATTTGGTACCAAAATTATTGGCATGCAATCATTTTTTTTCCTCCTCCATTACTTTATCATATATATGTATATGAAGTTGAGTTGTCCCTTTAGTAATTATGATCAACCCATGCCTCTAATCTCTAATTTTATAGACCAAAAAACACAAGCTTTTCCATTAGTAGGTGTTGATGAGTTTGGTGGTGCTAAAATGTGAATTAAACCAATGTTTGGATTTCAGGTTATCTTTTGAGGTAGATGGATATCCGGTTAATAAATTATAATTTGAGATATCTTTAAACAATTGTTAATGCATTTTTTCTTTTATTTTCCCTAATTGGTAGGGATGGATATGACTTGGTTCGATTAAAATTTTTTGAATTAATTGAATCAAGTTGTTTAATTTTTTCAAAATTATTTTGAATAATTAATTCTATTTTTTTAGTTTAAATCAAATTGAATTTTTAAGATCAAAAGAAACTAAAAAAAAAAACAAATAAAAAATTGATCTGTATACCTCTTGAGTTCCTATCAATTTCAAAAATGAATGAATTGGTATATCTAAAAAAATTATAAAATAATTCAAATGAATTTGTTTGATTAAATTTAATTCAAATTTCATTAATAAAAATTAAAAATTAAATTAAATAATTAAAATCAACATTATTGAGAGTAATTCAATATTTTGATTCAATATCAACCCCAGTATAGTGTTTTGGTAGGATAAGCCCACACCTCACTGCACATTCACGATGAATAGCTTTTACAATTTGTCATCTTTTCCAATTATCTTGTAGAATGGGAGGGATGTTGGGTTGTTTTATTAGGAAACTAGGTCGTATGATTAAATTATAGTGTATCTAACATGGAAATTATCCTGAAAATGGGGCTCACACAAATTCCTTTTGCCTGCACCTTTCTTACTTACGGCCACCCACAAAATATATATAATGATACCACACATTCATCAACAAAAGGAGTTGCCTACAAAACTTCAATGTAGATGATGAAAAAACCCTAAAATTACGGAATAAAAAATATAATTTTTCGTAAGTGTAGTTTGTAGGAACGATAAAAAGATGGGTAGATTTGAAAATGTATAATTTTGAATTAATATACAGATCTCTCTCATTTTCTTTCTTTTCGTCATTTCAATTGTGAATGATTGATTTTTATGCATTAGGATAGAAAATTATCTTCTCTCTTATTTTCTTTCATCGCTCTTTTTTTCTCTACCAAGCACATTTCAAATTTATTTTCTTTCCATTTTCTCCTCTCATCCTTTTAGTTTTTCACCCAACCAAACACACCAAAAAAAAAAAAGAGTATGAATTTAAAAGTATTTACCATGGAAAAGAATGTTGAGAACCATATATATATATATTACAATGAATTTTTTTAAAGAAATAAAAGTTAATTGAACCAAACATCTAAACTGTGACCTTCATTTTAAATAGATCTTTAAACTTCAAATCATTCTAATTACATTGCAAACTATTGAGATTATATTAATTAGTTCATTTCATTACTAAAATAGCTAATTTAACTCTTAAATGGTATTAAACTTTAAGAAAAAAATGAATATTGTAAAAAAAAAGGATTTTTAAAAATTTTAATTTATGTGGTTTTCAAAACTTTTATATAAGTTTTATCATTATTTTTTTTCTTTTTTTGTCAGTTTTGTTTTATTTTCAGTTTTTTTACTTTTAAAATTATTTGTCAACATTTTAATTTTTTAAAATTTAGTTATATAATATTTGACATGTCATTTAACAGTTGAATTACTAATTTCAATAACGAAAGGACTTAATTGATATAATATCAATAGTTTACATTTTTTTGTCTTAAATAGAATTAAATTAGATTGTGTTTAATTTTAGTTTCAATTAATTTGAATTTTTTTAATTTAATTTAATTTTTAAAATTTTGTATTGATTTATCCACTCATGTTTGGTTTTGAATAATAATAATAAATTTTTTATTTGAAGTAAAATTAGAATTTTTTTTTTAGACAAATAAAAAATCAGCTTTAAGTAAGAATCAGTTTGGAGTAAAAGGCTTAATGTAAAAAATTCAAAGCTCAAATAGATTATTTGTTTTAAAAGCCCAAATTGATTTGTTTTTGAAGCCCAATATTTAATCTTAAACCCAATTGGTTTTAGTCCAGTCCAAGGCCCATTTTTGAGTTATATTGAGCCCAAAGGCCCATCTTTTGTTGAATTTGGAGCTAGGGTTCTAAACCCTAATTTAATGTGGGCATCCATGTGGGGAGACATAATGAACCAGTCTTCATGTAAAACAGAAAGTGGAAGTAGTTAAAATGGACAAACAGAATATGAAGGTTCCTAACAGATAAACAACATCAAAATTGACTAATCAACTCCAATATTTTACAGACCATATGACATGAATTAACTTCATGGAAAGCAAGTTGCGAATCCATTAAGTCAAGATGGCATCATAGAGTTATGCAAATGTTGGCTGAGAGTCAACAGAAGTTAGTAGTTGTTGTTGAGATTATTAGAGTAACAAATTATTCATTTATGTTAGATTAATATAATTTGATTGTGTTTTATTCAAAAAAAAATTATTGACTAAACAAAAAATTTGCATTTTAGAAGTTAATAATAAATTTTTAATAGTTGGCCGTTAAATTTAACTGTATCTAATTTTTTTCAATTAAAGCCACCTCATATCACAACCACGGTGTGACATGTGGTAAAAAATTATAAAAAATAAAAATCAATAAAAGTTATAAAAATTATTATTTTTAACAAAAGAGTTAAAAATTATAAAAAAATTGTAAAATCTTATAAAAATCATAAAATATATATATAAACTGCATCAAAAAGATCCTTTAATCATTGACTATTAAAGTTAACTACCACCAATTTTTATTTAACTAAAGCCATCATGCATTATAGCACAGTGTGACATGTGGTGAAAATTGATAAAAAAATTAAAAAACAATAGAAGTTATAAATTTTTATAAATTTTTATAATTTTTTATGAATTTTATATTTTTTTCTTTACATTTTTTTATACTTTTCTTACAAATTTATAAAATTTTTTATATATTTTTTTATATTTCTATTTATTTCTATAATTTTTTATAATTTTTATAATTTTAAAAAAAATTAATTATTTTTATAACTTTTATTGATTTTTACTTTTTATCTCTTTTTTTGCCACATGTCACATTATGGTTGTGACCGTAGTGGCTTTAACTAAAAAAAGTTAAGGGCGATTCAAGTACCCAATTGAGTGCAAAAAAAAAAAGAGCAAGGGCTTAATTATTTTTTTTGAAAAAGTTTGAGGGTCTTTTTGATACATTTTGAAAGCTTAGATATCCAATTGAGTGTAAAAAAAAAGCAAGAGTTTAATCAGGGGCGTAGCTGGGGGCTGGCAAGGGCTTGACCCTCTAAAATGAAAAATTTTCCATTTAGGCCTTTTAAATTTTTTAAAATTTTAAATTAGTAAAGGTAAAATTACACTTTGGCCCCCTAAAAATGATTTAAAAAATTTGATTCAATCTTTTAAAAATTATAAAGATATAGGCTATTCAAATGGTAAAATTGCATTTTTTATAATGTAAAAGTTAAAATTTAATTTCGGCCCCCCAAATTTTTTTGCCTTCACCCTTGGGTTTAATTGTTTTTTTTTGAAAAAGTTTGAGGGTCTTTTTGATGCATTGTGAATGGTTAAGTACTCAAGTGAGTGCAAAAAAAAAAAATAGAGGCTTAATTGCTTTTTTTTTAAAAAAGTTTGAGGACTTTTTACACAATTAAGTCTTTTTTCTTTAATTTTTCATATCAATTTTATGATTCATATTTGAGATTTGTGATTCTTTCTCAATAATATTATTTTCTTAAATTTGAACAAATAAATTATTTTATTATAAGGATTAAATCAAATTAATTAAAATCAGAATTAAAATTTATTATAAAAATTTACATGAAAATTATTATTTTTAATTAAAATTCAATTCCAAATAAAAAAAAATTAATTTACACAACCATAAAAACTTTAAAAAACCTCTTACCTAATTAAACAATTGATTTTTCTTTGAAATGAATGGGAAAAAGTTAAATGAATGATGTCTTAAGCATTGACGTAGGGGTTAGGTAGAGCTGTTTAGGGGCTTGGTGGCCCATTTAGCCTGGTCCAATATTGGAACCTGCTTAGATGAAAGGCTAGGTTGATGTGATCCGAATATAAATAAAATGGTTTTTAAGTATTTTATTTAATTTTAGCTATAAAAGTATATTATCATTTTAAACAGTAATATAGTTTTTTTTTTGCATGTTAAGCTAGCCTCAACTCAGTAAGAGTGTACAAATTTCGGGTAAAATCGAATTGATTCGGTTAATTGATCGAATTTGGTTAATCGGTAATAAATAATATTATAATATATAAGTATTATGTTAGTAGAGGTGTGCATGAGCCGGGCCGGGTTCGGGCCGGGACCATTAAAAAATTTTGGCCCATTTTCAAGGCCCGGACCAGCCCGGCCCGAGAAAAAAATGGTAGGCCCGAGCCCGGCCCGATCATATTATTTTTTTTGCTTTTTTTATTAAATAAAAAACTTTAAAATATAATAAATCAAATACATTTAAAACATAAAAATAAATAATAAAACAAAAAATAAATAAATAATGGGACTAAAATAATTATTAAAATAATACATAAATTAAAAATATAATAAAAAGTAATTATATTAAAATTGAAAAATTGAAACAAATTAAAACTAAATTAAGAATTAAATTATATTAATAACAAAAGTTTTACAATATCAAAATAACATCAAAACAACAAAAAAAGTAAAGTAAAGTACTAAAGTTATTTAAAATTAAAAATAAAAAAATTTTTAAAATAATTTAATATTAAAATCGGGCCGGGCCCGGGCCAAAAAAATCTTACCCGAGGCCCGGCCCGTTTTTAAACGGGCCTCGTTTTTTGTCCAAGCCCGTTTTTCGGGCCTATATTTTTACCCAAACCCTCCCATTTTTAGGGCGGGCCTTCGGGCCGGGCCGGGCCGCCCGGCCCATGCACACCTCTATACGTTAGTCAGTTCGGTTAATTTTTTTAAAATATAAATTAATCTATCGGTTAAGTCGGTTAATTTTTTATATGTTTTATACTTGTTTTAACCAAAAATAAAAAATATATATATATAAATTTTGGTTAATTCGAATGCCTGACCGGATTAACCGAAAAAGTTCGATTCGGTTAATTTTTTTAAAAAAATTTTGATTCGATTAACGGTTAATAGTTTAAAAGGATTGATTAATTCGGTTAATGATAGTTCGGGTCAGTTAACCGGTCGGTTAACCAATTAAAACCCCTACAACTCAGCCCCAAACATGGCATTCTTTTTTTAAAGTTAAGTTTTGATCAGGTCGAGGGTAAAGATAAATTTCATAAGTAAAACTATAAAATTTTAAGGCTAAAATTAAATAATTTCATGTTAAAATATCTTAAAATAAATTATTAATTTTCTAAAGGAGTCAAATATAATTTTCCATTTAATCAACAATTAGAAGAATAAAAATAAACGATTGCTAAAAGAACAGGTGAAGTGATTAAATAACCTATACAAAATAGAATAGCATTTTACGAGGTAGTTAATATTTTATTTCGGTGGATATATATAGTTATCAATATGTATTAATATTCATCTATTTCAATGTATGATTTTGAATTTATCCTATTTTTGAAAAATATTATAAGAGCCTTTGTTCAAATTAATGGGTTTGAGAAAGATTATTTATTTTGTAAATCCTTTTAATATTACTTATTTGTTAGTTAATCCCTCTAACTTTGTTACTTAAAAATTTTAAATAAAAAAATTTATAAAGGTCATATATCTCTATTGAAATTGTAAAAGACTTTTTAATAATAATGTCTCACCTTTCTCTTTGCACATTAATATTTATAGTTAATTTTCATTTAGATTCAAACTTAATAACATTATTAAAAAGAGGACAAGTTCAAACCTCGAATATGAACTATAAAGCATAAAAGATACCAAAAAAAAAAAAATGTTTCAAGGTGAATGGAAGTTCATATTTTTTTATAGCAAAACTTCCATTGATCATATAACATAGACAATAAATTGGATGATCCAATTCGGAAGAAAGATTTTAAGTTCTGAGTTGGGATTTGGGAGAATAATTCCTTTTTATACCTTGAGCAAGGTAGGAGCAGCATATCTAGTACCAGGAATCAAAGTTTTACTATAAAATAGTGGTTCTTTTTTCCCCCTCAAAATCTAAGCTCATTCTTACATTAATGTACTGAAGTACTATCCCTGCACTAACAGATTACATAAATTTGAAATGCTCCATTAACCATCAGCTTCTTTAAGAAACAGGTTGTTTCTTCATCATCATGCTGCCTGAGCTTCCCCCGACATATATTAATTTGGATGGAAGTGTTTCCCTTGCTCAGCTAACATGCTGGCTGGTTGGAGAGGAGATTCCTCTCTCGCTACTGATATCATTGTCTTCCATTTCACTCCCATCCATAAACAATGAATTATTGTTGACACTTGGCTCAGAGCTGGCAGTGCTGCTCGTGGCAAGAGGAGAATCACAAACACTTAAAGTCCTGCTCTTTGTGGATCCCGATCTCACACTATATATGGAGGAAGCTGGAACATTTGTCATAAGCGGACGCTGATGACCTGAAATACTTCGCCTGATATCCTGCACGAGAAAAGATCGATATAAAAAATCTTACTATCAACAAGAATCAAGTAAACAAAATGCATTGATGTAATGCAAGAGATCTACCATGTGTCTCATAGCCATATCCAGAGACTTTTTGGAGAGTGTTCTCCCGAATCCTGAGCTATCGAGAGAAGTAGATAATTTTGCGGTAGGGTTGTTTCGATGATTGTCATCTTGTTTTGGGGGTACCAGTTTCCTCATATTTACCACTCTCTCAACCATCTTTGTCCCAATCACTACTGGACTTTCGTTGTCACTGCCATTGGCATCTGCTCTACGCACAGAACGAATGGAGCTCCCATTACCAAAACTGCCACTTGATGCCCTACTTCTAGCAGGCGAGCAGGACTGGCGTCTTGGTCTTCCACTAGAATTGGCCTCAACAGAAGATGATCTGGCACCAGGTGCTGCTGGCCTCCCCCGTGAGGCTGATACCGGTCTTTCTGGCAATGATGTCCTTAAATTTGGTGGTGTTTCAAGCGAAAATCCAGGCATCTCAGATGCTTTCCAAGGCCTAGACTTCACGGTTGGAGATGTGCCCCGTGATTGTACTGAGCTTTTTGATGTAGTGGCAGCTGATGGTTTTGTTATGGAAGACGCAGCAGTACCTGATTTTGTAACAGAAGATGTAGCAGGAGCTGATTTCATAAGTGAAGAAGTAAGGGAAGCTGATTTTGGTATTGAAGATGTAGTGGGAGCTGATCTTGTTACTGAAGAGGATCGACCAGAAGGTGCAGATGCAATAGGCGTGGTAGATGAGGAAGCTGGTCGACGTGTTGGCGTAGATGATCTTGATGTCGACTTGGAAGCATGCAAAGAGGGCCTAGCAGTTGGCGTTAAAGAACGTGGAGCAGATCTAGTTGGAGTTGAGGATCTTGCTGTAGAAGCAGCAGGCTTTATGGAAGGCAAGTTGGCTCGTGATGTAGGAGTAGAAGACCTTGAAGGCTTGGTTGTCATGGGAAGAGTGGGCCGACCAGTAGGTGTTGCAGGTCTACTAGCAGATTTTGAACCCCCGGAAGAAGATGGCCTTCTATTTAGAGTACTGGAAGAGATTACTCCGGCTGACGGAGCTTGTTGCTTTAAGGCAAGAGTGCTCTTCAAAGCAGGTTCCTCCGGGAGATTTGCCAGCTGAAACCCCAAGGCAAGATAAATTTGCAAGATATGACAAATAGGGAAGTAGCAAAATCTCTAACAACCAAAGAGCAAAAAAATCCAGTAAATTGTCAAAACTTGACAACCATAACACATGCCAAAGAGATTTAGTGCCCCAGTATGACATGATAGAAACTGAAACTCCTATTACAACTCAATTTTGGCAATCTGGACAGGCTCATCACAGCAGAAGGAAAAGGGTTGAAAGCATTCAGAACTCAAATCACATAAGAGTTCTTACCCTTGTTTTCAGTGCAACTGGACGAGCATTAGACATCCCAATCTGGCTCATTAGAGTCTTCTGTGATTCCATTTCCAAAGAGGGAAATAGTGGTGTACCAGGTGGAGTAAGAAGCCTGAAGACAGAAGATATCTCCCATTAGTACTGACTACAGAGCAAAAGAAACAAATCAACATTGAACCACAGAATTCATACGGCAACCATAAGGAAATGTAGACTGTCACAGCATTAAAATATAATTATCAAGTTTTGAAATGTCTGTTTCTCTTTCAGGGAAAAATATCTTAAACAAATTATGTTGCCAAAAGGTAAAAGCAAATTTGAAAGAGGGAATAGATCATATGGATGCCAATAGAGTTATTAGTATTGCAGAAACAACAAATTTAACATTAGGCCACATCCTTCACCTAAAAACTTCAGCCACTGGATTTTGGGATATTTACCATATCTAATCTTTTGCACTCTCACAACTTACTACCTCATGTATGATTGATATGGAGACTATAAAATAAAATCAAATAATAAATTTTAATTTTCCATTAAAAAAACCTTTTTCATGTCAAAATCCAAATTTTACAAAAAGCAAATGAATGCTTTCTTTTAAAGATTTAGAATGATGTCAAGTACTTCTCTTTATGGCTTAATTGGTACCCACACCTTTCCCCCTTAAAAGGAAGCTTTAAGATAAAATTCAAATTATTGCTCAATACAAACTTCATATTCTTTCTTTTGGTTAAAAAAAGCAAGAAAGGATATTTGATGAGCACGTAGATTCAATTATCCAAAACCTAGAGCTCCATAATAAACATCTCACTGCTCAAAGCAGAGATCGATCGTAAATTATAAGGTTAAAATGAACCAAAGCAGCTAGAGAGATATAGGATATCTTTAGCATTTACCAATCATAATCAGACTTTTCGTTCTCCGAATTCAAAAAATTATCTGCTGCAGTCTTTCGTACAGGCAAGGCCGAGACGATCTTCGATACCGGAGAACCTCCGCCACCGACGTTTCCGTTTCCGTTTACTTTTACGTTAGATCCTATTTCAAATCCAAGAACATCACTTTAGTCAACAGTCAACAAACATACAACCACTTCAAAAAAATAAAATAATCTTCCACAAGGAAGAACCTGAAAATGAAGTTAAAATCATTTAGTTTACCTAAAGGAACATTGAGTTGTTGTTCAGAGTTGTGAATGGAGAGAAGATTGTTGCTCTTCTCTTTCTCCTTCTCTCGTCTCCGCATTTCCAGGAACAAAGCTAGTTCTTCGTCTCTCTCCTTCATCACCATTATCGATCTCTAAAAACTGATCAAACACACCATAAAAGTCACCACCAAATCCTTTCTTCTTAGATCCAAACCTGAACTCCAAATTCCAAAAATTTTATAAAAAAAAAAGGGTTTGGTTCAACGAAGGAGGAACTTATTAGTATTACAACGTCATTTCCGTGTGAAAGAGGGAAATGTTTAATTTTTAAAGAAAAAATATTATTTCTTTTGTTATTTCTTTAAATTTTATTTTAGTGAATGATCTGACAACCAACAGGTGCTTGTCTGGGTTTTAGCTCAGAAGAAATTTGAAAATTTGACGGAGGGTGTTTAGCCATTGTGAGATGTTTATATAAATTACCCTTAATTATAGAGATAATCACTAAAATGCCATACATCTTGTAATAAACCCCTTTTCATCTATATTTATACCTTAAATCTTTAAATTTAAAATTTCTATCTATTTAAGACAAAACAAATTTCTACTGGTTTTTTACATAAATAAATTAAAAAAATTTATATTTTAAAATAGGTTGTGAGCTCTTTCTTTTATATTAAAATATTTTTTTTGTTTTTTAAAATAAAATTTTATTTTTTATTAAAAATATTTAAATTTATATACAAGTAAAAATACGATTAATAGATCAAAATACAAATAAAAAAACCCGAAACAGGTCGCACCTGTCAAATAGGAGCGATTGCTCCTGCACTGCGTTGCCTGCATAGTCGCAAACATAATGGCATTAGCATGCAAACATAAGATTAGTTGAATAAATTTGGACAAATGATTTACCAAATCCACTAGAAAAAAAAATGAAAAAGAAAGGCCGCTGTAAATGTAAAACAAAGTATTTCAGTCGACCATCTTTGATATTACCATCAACCAAACTGGTACAGAAAACAAAGCAAAGAGATCATAAGCATCACTATTACAGGGGGCATGCAGCAGCAGATGGCGTGGGGGTGGGGGGTGTGCGATTGTGTGGGCAACGTGGGGGGCAAGAGCATTCGTGCCTACTTAACAGGCACGACTCTGACAGACGCGACCTGTTTCGGGTATTTTTTACTCATATTATGACTCGTTGGCTGTATTTTTACTTGTATATAAATTTAAATATTTTTTATAAAAATAAAAAATAATATTTTATTTAAAAAATATAAATAGTTGCGCCTGTCAAATAGGCGCGATGAAAACAACATACTATTTTCGTAAATAATTTAATTAACAACCTATTTCAGTATATAATTTTTTTAAAAATTTTATTTATGTAAAAAATCTTCTTTTTACTTTGTTCAAGATTTTTTTGGGTAAAATATAAGGTTTTTTTTAAGATTTAATGGAGGTTTGGATGGGTAGTGAAATGTATTTAATTTGTTTTTTATTTTACGCTAGAGTATCATTATAGTATTTAATTTTATCACTATCCTTATTTTTACACTAATTATAGCTAAATGTACCCATTCATTTAAACTCACCCAGAGTAAATTTTTAGTGAGGGATTATATATATATAAATTGGTTGAATTAGAAAAAAGGATTTTGATACCTTCATTTGAATTCTAGTTGGGATAAACTTTTTCCTATTTTAAGATTAAGTAGGGTTAGGGATAATGAATGTAGACTTTATATCTAACCTAAATAATAAATATATATCATATTACTTCACCTAATGAGTTGGGTAGAGATGCATTTTTATTAAAAAGCTATGATTGCCCATTTTTGTTATAGGATTTAAAATTTATTATTAGGCTGTTTTTGTAATTTGTCATAAGATAAATAAAAATATATTTAAAATTTTATTTATGTATTTTAAATATGCTCCTTATCATACTCGAATTAACATATAATGTTTAAAATGACATTAAAATTGAATTGATTCACAATTGAAGTAATAATTCAAAGATGGCTGAGTGGCAATTTAAGTAATTATGTGATAGAAAGAAGTCGAATTATGAATCATTTGAATAGAACATTCTTGAGGCAGCAGCATGGCACATGGTGGAGGATTGAGTAAAGCCAACACTAAATAAATAAATAAAAAGGGGGAAAAGAATAGGTAAAAACCGCCGCAAGGTAGCGGATACTTTCCTCTCAACTTAAAATTCAAAAATAACTGGGGCATTCAAAAAATGCTTGAGTTATTAAACTCGGACAATCTCGAGATGAACAAACGATTGGCAATCCAACGGCCGTGATTTAAATTAGGGAGACGCTGGGCAACGAGCCTCGTGAATCGAGAGGCGCCGGTTGCTGCCATGCATTTTGGTTTTGTTGTTGAGCGGGCCCAACTAACCAGTCAAACTGCCTTTGATGTCCATTCTTTGGAAATTAGGACCATTTCCAAATGTTTTTTTTATGTGAATTTGTTGAGCTATGCATTTAATCATTAACCGGCTCCCACTTTGTTTTTTTTTTTTTGTTTTTCAAGTGTGACTACAAAATTCATTCAGATGCAGGGGTAGCTAAGATCGCAGGGTCTCTTATACATAAAAATTACTTTTTTAAAAATCTAAAATTAATAAAAAATTTAAAAATAATAAAAATTTAATTTATTTTTTTAGAAAAATATAAAGATATAATATATAAAAATAGTAAAATTGTAGTCTAAAATGATGAATCTAAAATAATGAAAAAAAAGAGAGTAAAAGTTCCAAACCATTAAAGAATAGTAATCTAGTAAAAAAGAAACCATAGTTACTTCCAAGGCAATCCCAATCCTAAATCCAACTTCATCGCCTTTAAGATCATCTCTTCAAAGTTGCTTTATTATCTCATGGGTTTTAGAACCTAAGGTAAAAAGAAAAAAAAAATCTCTGATCGATTACTTTAAATAATTAAAAAAATTTATCTAAATATAATAATAGAGCAGAGCGAATAGGAATGCTGTTAAATTTATTATTGTTTCATAGTGGATAAATTTTGTCTTTATCATTTGTTTTGTTTCATGATGAATGTGTAATTCTAAAAACCACTATCACCCCATGCATATTCAAAGCTTTCATCATTGTTTTAATTTAATTTTTGGTATTTATTTATAGTAGACTAAATTCTAGTGTTGCTCTTTGTATTTAGTAAAAGTCATAGATTTAATTCTTCTACTTTTATTTAGTTATTTTTAGTGTTTATACTTTTTTAAATCTTAAAATTTCAGTCATAACCAAATAATAATTATTAAATTTATTAAGCAACGTTAGGTTATTTTTAAAATCTGATTTATCTAACGTATTATTATATATATAATATCATTTCAATTTATTATTTTTATATATTACTCACTAAAAATCTAATTAATGAATTAACGAGTATCATTTGTGTTAAGGTTAAAAGTTTAAAATTTTAAAAAAGTACATAAGCTTAGAATAATCTAATTGGAGAAAATGAACTAAATCTACAACTATATGTACAAGACCAGTAATTAAATTTAATCAAATAAATTTAATTATCAAGATTAAAAATTTAAATATTAAAAAGAACATAAACCAAATTTAATAAATTCAAAAATTACATAAACTAAAACTATGAAATAAAAATAACAACTTAAAAGAGAGTAATAACAACATTTAATGTTTAAAATTCATGATTGGAATTTTAGAATTGTAGATTTATGTTGCCTCGTTGTAATGATATTTTCTTATTTATTTGTTACTTGACTCTACCGAGCTCTACATTATTTTACGTCACTGTCAAGCAAATATATAAAATTTAACAAACTGCTACTAATCTGCAGGAATGGATAGCGGATGGTTTCTTGCCTCTTCATCATTCCTATTCGAATTATTTTGACGGAAAATCTTTGGATCCAATGCTTTGAGTCCCACATCTCTATAATCTTCCTCAGGCCCCATACTTTCATAAATAAGCTTAAATTCAAATAGCAAACAGTTCTCTGTAAACAAAATTACTGAAACTAAACTAAAAGAATTTGATATTATTTTGAGTTGATGGGTATTGAATAAAACTGGGGTCATTCTTTAAACTGCTAGATTAAACTGGATAAGAGGTGGTACTTGGTTGCGGGTGTGATGGGAATTTTTACAAAGGGTTGGGGCATAGCTGCACATGGTTCATGTGGCGGTCATTCACTCTTTTTCAATTGAACGTTTTTCCATGATTGAATGGTCGGTGTCAAAGAGTATTGAAGGAGAAGGATGTTTTATGAACCGAAACCACGTGTGGAGATTCATACAAGCTTTGAAATTTTTCTCAATTCCATCGCTATGGGTGAAAAGTATTTGTCAATATTAACAAAACCAAGCTTACAAATCAACCAGATGATATGCTGTCTCAAAATCTTCTTCATTATGATTCAATACATTGAATCAAAACCCCCAAATAAATTCACAAAGAAAAAAAAAAAGAAAGTGGATATTGACAGATGTCTCATTTGTTCTTACTGTCCACGGATCTACTTTCCCATATTTGAACTATGGGTCAAGCGCAGGTTGCTATTGGATGGGGTTTGCTTTGGATAGTTTAGGTTTCTCTAGCTCTAAGCCCATTATTCGCTCACCATTTCAAGTTGGGTAAACTGTAATACAATTATTCTTTTTTTTCTCATTTAATTATGGAAATTACAAAAGGATTATATAACTATTTAATTGTCTTTTTCTTTTTTGTCATCAGTTGACTAATAGTGGCAACTTTTATAAATTAGTGGTAACTTTAACCCTCAACATTTATAAATTACGTCAATTTAATTTTAATTCTAAAAAGAATTTAACTCTCAACATTTACATATTGTGTAATTTGGTCTCCTCTCTCTCTTTTCTTTTTTTGTAAAATTGAGGGTTAATTTTTTTAATCAAATAATCAGATTGGGATGATATATAAAACATAATCAAAGTCCACAGGAAAACCAAACCAAACTAAGGGCCCAGAACAGCAGCCCGGGCAAAACAAAATATCTATCTTTAAAGAAAAATAAAATCCTGCCTAAATAAACTAAAAGAGAATTCTAGAATCTCATTTATTACCACCGTACAAATGCCCAATCAGAGACTTCAATCGCCTGCTATTACCATCATTTCTGTCAATTCATCTTTAATGGTGATATAAGATTTCAAAGGAAGCATTTACCACTGAGACTATTGATTTAGCCATTTGAAACTTCCCTCTAACTTTTCATTTCTTTTCTTCTTCAATCCGGCTCTCTCTCCAAGTCATTTTTCCTCTGGTTTTCGGCATAAACGGGCACGCTTTCAACCAGGTAAGTTCATTCCTGCCTTCTTAGAGATTCTTTAGCTAATATGTGGGCTAAACTATTCGCTGATCTAGGGGTATATTCAAACTTAAGATTGCCCGATCTGGATTTTAACTGATGGATATCATGTATAAAGGCCCCTATCTTCGATTTATCTTCCCCTTTAGCATTACATCTTTTAATAATGGATAAAGAATCACCTCCAATGATGATTTCCTTCCCTTGCATGTCGAAACCTATCCTGGTTGCTGTCCTGCAAGCTAACGCTTTGGCAGCGAAGGCAGAGGGCACTCCAAAATGAAGCTTTGTGCATGACAGGAGAACAAATCCTTCACTGTTTCTGGCTACTATCACTGTTTTTGGCTACTATCCCAGAGGCCGATTGTTGATTACACTAGTCAAACGCTTCATCGAAATTTATTTTTATTAACTGCCCAGGTGGGGGTTTCCACTTTTTAACTTCCTTAACGATATTAGGCTTGTTGCTCTTAACACCTTCCAGTTCTTCTAAATAGCTAAGAACAAAGCTTGCAATCTCCTGACTCGATCTTTTTGTTTTGTCACGTACATGAGTATTTATGTTACCCCAGATGGCCCAAAGCGTGCAACAAAATAGTTTGCAGAGGGGTTGAGGTTGGAGAACAAGGGTCTTGGTAAGCCACTGTTTGAAATCTAAGTTTGTTACCTTTTATACTGTTTAAAGTTGATAAAGTTCTCTATACTCCTACTGATACAGGACAATGACGGAAAAGATGGTTCATCGTTTCTAGTTCTTCCCCACATCGAGGGCATAATGTACTGTTTGTCAGTTTCCTACAAAGAATGTTCACTCGAGTAGGCAGATAATGTTAACATTAATGGGAGACAATATTAATGGCAAACAATACAAAGTGGTGCAAGTTTAGCACCTTAAAATTGACTTTGAAAAAGTGGCATGTGATAATTTTTTTGGTCCTTGAGATAATGGGCTATTTATTGTTTGGACCTTAAACCTCAACTATAAATAGGCCTTCTCATTTCTTATTTCAATTCATCTCAATCAATCTTTCTCTCTTAGTTTTCTCTCTTTTCTTATTTGAGAATTTTTAAAGAATTCTATTTGTTTGTAATACTTTGGAGATAGTAAAGTTATCATCTTGTGTTAGTGCCCGAGGACGTAGGTATAATTTACCGAACCTCGTTAAATCTCTTGTGTTCTTTATTGTTCTATTTTTTTTTCAATATTTGAGGGTATAATAGTAGTATTTAATTGTGCTATTAAATTACTATAGAAGGGATATTTTGTCTAAGGAAAGACTTGGTATTTAAGAGATCTATGTGATCCACCTCTCTTCCCTAAGAATTGAACTTTGTGTAATTTTTTAGTACAATAATTTACACGCTTCCGACCTTATTGGAACAAGTGGTATTAGAGCCGAAAGTTAATCGTAGCATGCTCTGTGGTTGCAGTTTAAACTGATCTTCCACATCAGAAAAGATTTCCTTAGGTATATTGAAAGATTATGGAGAAAACGGTCGGTGTAGGAGCTTCAATATCGTTCATGTGGACAAGACCGACAATTGCAAATGTAAGATTGGCCGTGGAGATTTTTGATGGCACGAGCCATTTTGGTATGTGGCAAAGTGAGGTTCTAGATGCTTTTTTTCAGCAGGGTCTAGATATTGCAATTGATGAAGAGAAACCAGATGATGTACAGGAGAAAGATTGGAAGGCGATCAATCGGTTGGCATGTGGCACAATTCGATCATGCCTTTCTCGAGAGCAGAGGTATGCTTTTTTAAAGGAGACTTCTGCAAATAAGTTGTGGGTGGCACTTGAAGAAAAACAGTCAAAATAAGCTCCACTTGAAGAAAAGACTGTTTCGCTTCACATACGTCCCAAGTACCACAATGAATGATCATATCACCAAATTTAATCAGTTAGTCACTGATTTGCTGAATATGGATGAGACATTCAAAGATGAAGATTTGGCTTTGATGCTGTTGGGGTCACTTCCTGAGGAGTTTGAGTTCCTAAAAATTACTCTATTTCATGGCAGGAGTGATATATCTCTAAGCGAAGTCTGTGCGGCCTTATACAGTTATGAACAGAGAAAGAAGGACAAACAGAAAAACTCAATCAGAGATACAGAAGCTTTAGTAGTCCGAGGTCGTTCATACACTCGGAAGAAAACTCAAAAGGGGAGATCAAAGTCAAAGTCCAGACTCGGGAAAGATGAATGTGCCTTTTGTCATGAGAAAGGCCACTGGAAGAAAAATTGTCCAAAGATGAAGAATAAGGGAAAAGCTGCTGTAGATGTTTGTGTTGTAAAGCATGATACTAGTGACTCTGAACTATCACTGGTTGTATCATCATCGTCGTTCCATTCAGATGAGTGGATATTGGATTCGGGTTGTACCTATCATATGTCCCCTAACCGGGAGTAGTTCTCTGATTTAGTAGAACTAAATGGAGGAGTTGTTTATATGGGCAATGACAATGCCTGTAAAACTGTTGGGATAGGTTCAATCTAATTAAAGAATAAATATGGATCAACCAGAGTTCTGACTGATGTTCGGTACGTGCCCAGTTTGAAGAAAAATCTCATCTCATTGGGAGTCTTGGAATCCAATGGTTCAGTTGTTACTATGAGAGATGGGGTTTTAAAAGTGACATCTGGCGCACTTGTGATATTGAAGGGCATCAGGAAAAATAACTTGTATTACTACCAAGGTAGTACAGTTATTGAAGCAGTCGCTGCAGCTTCCGGTAACAAAGACTTGGACTCAATGCAGATGTGGCATATGAAGTTGGGACATGCCAGCGAAAAATCCTTGCAAATTCTGGCAAAGCAATGATTGTTGAAAGGTGCAAAGGCTTGCAAATTAAAATTTTGTGAGCATTGTGTTCTGGAAAAGCAAAAGAGAGTGAAATTCGGCACTGCTATCCATAATACAAAAGGTATTTTGGAATATATTCACTCAGATGTGTGGGGGCCTTCCAAAACACCTTCGTTGGGAGGAAAACACTTTGTTACTTTTGTTGATGACTTTTCCAGAAGAGTTTGAGTGTATACCATGAGAACTAAGGATGAAGTGCTTAGAGTTTTTCTTAAATGGAAAACTATGATCGAAAACCAGACTGGCAAGAAAATCAAGCGGCTTAGGACGGACAATTGAGGGGAATATAAAAGTGATCTGTTCTTCGATGTGTGCCAAGAGTATGGTATTGTTCGACACTTCACAGTTAGGGATACACCACAGCAGAATGGAGTGGCAGAGCGTATGAATCGAACATTGTTGGAGAAAGTTCGATGTATGTTGTCCAATGCTGGGTTGGGCAAGCAATTTTGGGCTGAGGCTGTGACATACGCTGGCCATCTTGTTAATCGTTTGCCATCATCTGCATTAGAAAGAAAAACTCCTATGGAGGTATGGTCTGGAAAACCAGCTACAGATTATGATTCCTTACATGTGTTTGGAACCACTGCATATTACCATGTGAAGGAGTCAAAGTTAGATCCGAGGGCAAAGAAAGCTCTCTTTATGGGAATCACTTCTGGAGTGAAGGGATTTCGTCTTTGGTGCTTAAGCACAAAAAAAATGATCTGTAGCAGAGATGTTACCTTTGATGAATCTGCCACATTGAAAAAGGTAGCAGATAAAGATATTCAGACGAGCAATACTCCACAGCAGGTGGAGTGTACTCCAAAACAGGTGGAGTTTGAGCAGATGGGGATTTGCCCAGTTAATAAGTCTAATTCTCCAGCCACAATGGAGGAATTAGAGGTTAAAGAGGTTCTGACCCAAGAAGCACTAAGTACACCAGAACCAGTTGCAGTTGCAAGGCCACGGAGAGAAATTCGTAAATCTGCTCGATTTATTGATATGGTGGCCTACGCCCTTCCCGTTGTTGATGATATTCCTATCACTTATCAAGAAGCAATGCAAAGCTTAGAAAGTGATAAATGGAAAAGCACCATGGATGAAGAAATGCAGTCTCTCCGGAAGAACAATACTTGGGAGTTGGCGCAATTACCGAAAGGTAAAAGGGCAATCGGATGCAAGTGGGTATTCGCAAAGAAAGATGGATCTCCTAGCAAGAAGGATATTCGCTACAAGGCAAGATTGGTAGCTAAAGGCTACGCTCAGAAGGAGGGAATTGACTACAATGATGTATTTTCCCCTGTTGTGAAGCATTCCTCCATTAAAATTTTGTTGGCCTTGGTAGCACAGTCGAATTTGGAGCTAGCTCAACTTGATGTTAAGACAGCTTTCTTGCATGGTGAGTTAGAAGAGGAGATCTATATGACTCAGCCCGAAGGATACACAGATGCTAGTGGTAGAAATTGGGTTTGTAAGCTGAACAAATCGCTATATGGATTGAAGCAATCCCCGAGGCAGTGGTACAAGCGATTTGATAGCTTTATGAGAAGGCAGAAGTACACAAGAAGCAAATATGACAATTGTGTATATTTGCAGAAGCTGCATGACGGATCTTTCATTTATCTACTCTTGTATGTTGATGATATGTTAATCGCTTCGAAGAGCCAAAATGAGATAGATAAGCTGAAGGCTCAGTTGAATCAAGAGTTCGAGATGAAAGATCTAGGTGAGGCCAAGAAGATTCTCGGCATGGAGATAAGTAGAGATAGACCGAGAGGCAAGCTCTGTTTAAATCAGAAGCAATATCTGAAAAAGGTATTATAATGTTTTGGTGTAAATGAAAACACAAAACATGTAAGTACCCCACTTGCTTCTTATTTGAAACTTAGTGCTCTATTATCTCCGAAGACTGAAGATGAAAGAGAATATATGGCGAAAGTCCCATATGCTAATGCAGTTGGGAGTTTGATGTATGCGATGGTGTGTACGAGACCTGACATTTCACAAGCTGTTGGAGTTGTGAGCAGGTATGTGCATGATCCTGGAAAAGGACATTGGCAAGCTGTGAAATGTATTCTACGGTATCTTCGAAAAACCGTAGATGTTGGTTTAATTTTTGAACAGGATGAAGCACTTGGTCAGTTTGTAGTTGGATATGTTGATTCCGACTTTGCTGGTGATTTAGATAAACATCGTTCAACTACGGGGTATCTGTTTACTCTTGCGAAAGCCCCAGTGAGTTGGAAGTCTACCTTACAGTCTACAATAGCTGTGTCTACTACAGAGGCAGAATATATGGCAGTTACAGAAGCTGTTAAGGAGGCTATTTGGCTTAATGGATTGTTGAAAGACTTAGGAGTTGTTCAAAGTCACATAAGTTTATATTGTGACAGTCAGAGCGCTATTCATTTAGCGAAAAATCAAGTCTGTCATTCAAGAACCAAGCATATCGACGTAAGATATCACTTTGTGCGGGAAGTCTTTGAAAAAGAAAAAATTCTACTTCAGAAGATTCCGACAGCAGATAATCCCGCAGATATGATGACCAATGTGGTAACAACAATCAAGTTTAATCATTGTTTGAACTTGATTAACATCCTGAGAATTTGAGCACCTTCAGGTGTATGGCGCTCGAGAGTGCATTTGTAGGCACTACAAAAGATAGCTTTATCGAATTTGGGGAGTTGAAGGATGTGTGTGAAGATGTGATTATCCTAATCAAATTTTCAAGGTGGAGATTGTTAACATTAATGGGAGACAACATTAATGACAAACAATACAAAGTGGTGCAAGTTTAGCACCCTAAAGTTGACTTTGAAAAAGTGGCATGGGATAATTTTTTTGGTCCTTGAGATAATGGGCTATTTATTGTTTGGTCCTTAAACCTTAACTATAAATAGGCCTTCTCATTTCTTATTTCAATTCATCCTAACCAATCTTTCTCTCTTAGTTTTCTCTCTTCTTCCATTTGAGAATTCTTAAGGAATTCTATTTGTTTGTAATACTTTGGAGATAGTAAAGTTATCATCTTGTGTTAGTGCCCGAGGACGTAGGTATAATTTATCGAACCTCGTTAAATCTCTTGTGTTCTTTCTTGTCCTATTTTTCTTTCAATATTTGAGGGTATAATAGTAGTATTTAATTGTGCTATTAAATTATTATAGAAGGGATATTCTGTCTAAGGAAAGACTTGGTATTTAAGAGATCCATGTGATCCACCTCTCTTCCCTGGGAATTGAACTTTGTGTGATTTTTTAGTACAATAATTTACACGCTTCCGACCCTATTGGAACAACAGATAATTCCATGAAATCTTTCAGATGGTGATTAAAATTTTATGTGGTAGATCGAGGCTCCATAATTTTTTATAAAATTCCTTGTAGTTGGTTTGTAAAGCGTATGCTCTAGGATCTAAGCTTTGTAATAGTTTATAGGCACTACGAACTGAAAATTCACCCAAAGGTTCATCGCTCCAAGCCTGAAAGTCCTCATGAGGTTCTTTTGCCAGTGGGATACCGAGGATCTTACCTGCTGCTTCTTCTGAGAAGTTATTGACAATTAACTCCCTGTTCCATTCTCTTACGTTATTATTGATTAACTCAGCAACCTTAAAATCCTGTGAATTGACCTCACCAGAATAAAAACTAGCATTTCTAAAATTTGGAATCCAATTATCATTAAAAACTGATATGCTCGTGCCCGTACCGACCTTCCAGTAAAGTCCATCTAATAATGCCTCTTTGTCGCCCATATAGTTCTCCATACGTATGAACAATTATTCCCTAAACGTGAGTTTAAAAAATCAACTTTCGGAAAATATTTCGCCTTAAGTACTCTCGCTACTAATGAATCTGGATTAGTTAAAATTCTTCAACCCTGTTTTGCTAAGAGAGCTTTATTAAACTGAGCCATACTTCTGAACCCCATACTGCCTTCTTCTTTGGCACGACACAAATATCTCCATAGGCACCAATGAATTCCTCTTCTCCCATGGCCTTTTTGCCACTAGAACTTCGAAAAAATGTTTTCCAACTCCCTACACAGTGAATTTGGTAAAAGAAAGCAAGTAATTGCATAAATAGGGATAGCCTGGAGTACCGATTTAATAAAGACTTCCTTTCCCCCTTGGGATAAAAATCTTGTACTCCAACCTTCGATTCTCATAGAGACCTTTTCTTTTAGATTTTGAAAAGACTCTTTTTTCCTTCTTCCGACAACATTAGGTAGTCCCAAGTACTTTTCAATATTTGTTGAACTTCTAACTCCAAGTAGAGACAAAAATTCATCTTTTTTTGTCTCTAAGTATATTTGAGCTGTAAAAAATTGTAGATTTGTCCAAATTCACGCATTGGCGTGAGCAGTATTCATATTTTTAAGTATTTCTTTCAGAATAGTCGCACCCTTAATTGTTGCTTTGCCAAATAAAATGCAATCATCCGCAAAAAATAAATGAGAAATTTCTGGCCCTCTTCGGCTTGCCTTTGCACCTTTTAGCAAACCTTCCCCCATTGCTAATCTCATCAATGACAAAAGCCCCTCGCTGCAAATAAGAAAAAGGAATGGACTAAGTGGATCGCCTTGACGAAGCCACCTAGAAGGTAGAAAGGTTCTCCCATTCATTCCATTTATATTAATAGTATAAGAAACTGTAGTAATGCATTTCATAATCAAGCCAACCCATTCTCTAGAAAACTCCATTTGTAACATAACTGCCTTTAGGAAATCCCATTCAACTCTATCGTAGGCTTTTTTTCTTGTGTGTTTTTTTCGAAACGTATGTAAGATTTCATATGCTAGAAGCACATTATCAGAAATAATACGTCCTGGAACAAATGCACTTTGGACAGTATCGATACAACTGTCAATGACTCCTTGAAGGCGGTTTGCTATTGTTTTTGCCACAATTTTATAAATGACCGTTCATAAGCTAATAGGCCTAAAGTTAACTAGTTTAGTAGGACTTGGGACCTTAGGAATGAGCACAATATATGTATTATTAAGGCCCTCAAAATTCTGTTCATTATTTAAGATATCTAAACAGAAAATTTCGATATCTTTACCAATGATATGCCAGTATTTCTGAAAGAATAATGCTGGGAAGCAATTAAGGCTAGGTGCTTTGGTGGGCCCCATTCCTTTTAAAGCAATTTGGATTTCTTCTACTGTGAAGGGAGACGATAGAGCTATACCTTGCTCATGCGAAATTCTATTAATAATACCCATTAATCAAATAAGATGAATCCCCAACTCCATTCGTCATAAACAGCCTTTGAAAGAACATAGTAGCTACCTCATAAATCTCTGCATCATCTGTAATCTCCCTTCCTTTATCTGATTCCAGTCGAATTATTGTGTTGGTTCGTTTACGGGCTGAAGCACACTTGTGAAAAAACCTGTATTCTTATCTCCAAGCCGAAACCAATTTACTCTTGCCCTTTGTTCCCAATATAATTCATCTTTATCGATTTCCATATTAAGATGGATTTTTGTGTCAATGATCTGTGCTATCGTTTCATCGTCCCTTTCTTTCTCTAGCAAAATTTCAAGATCTTTAGAAAGCATTCATTTTAATCCTTCCCTCTTCTTTTTGATAGTTCTTGCCCAGCTCTGCAATCGAACTTGTAACTTCTCCAATTTCTCTGATAACGTGCCATTAGATGCTTCCCAAGTAACCTTAGTTTCTTATTCTAGAGATTCCTCTAACGTCCACCATGCCTTAAATTTGAATTTATGACTCCTAGTATATACCTCATCACTGTTTGTGTTTAAAAGTAGTGGACAATGATCCGATGTAGAATATGGTAGATGACGAATACTGCCCAACGGGAACAAAGTCATATATTTTTCATTTGCAACTCCTCTATCTAGTCTCTCTTTGATATTTGTCTCCAGCAGATTTCCCCTTTCCCAAGTGAACCAATTCCCCAAGTACCCAATATCCACTAGTTGGGATTCCTCTAGAACGTCCCTGAAATTCTCCATTCTCCCTTTCTCCTTTTGAATTCCTCTACTTTTCTCGAAAGAATACATAATTTCATTGAAGTCCCCACACACTATCCATAGGAGGTCATGATCTTGACCCAATTTTCTTAGTAGATCCCATGAAATACTTTTATTATTAGAATAAGGGGAGCCATAAAACCCCGTAAACCTCCAAGCTTCTTGGGCATCTCCTTCCTTAATCATTACGTCAATATGCCACTTGGAAAAACTCTTCAGAACAACTGTTAACTCTCCTTTCCATGCTAGACTTAGTCTACCCTTTGAACCTTCAGCTTCAATGTCGATTCTATTCATAAATCGCAACTCCTCCTAGCTTTTTCTATGCGTTTTTTATCGATTTTAGTCTCCATTAAGAAGACCATTTGAGGATTCTGTTGCTTTAACAAATGTCCCAGCCTCCTGTTTGCCCGTGGACTCCCCAAACCACGAACATTCCAACTAATGCTTTTCATTGCGCCCGGTCGGCTTACCTTTTGGCAGTCGCTGATCCATAATTATTTGAGGCAAAAATGTGTTCTGGGTTTTCAATAATTGCATCCACTGAAACTTCTTGATTCACAACTTCTTCATATTTCAATCTTTTTACACCGTCTTCATGTGATAAATCTGTAATAATTTGTCCAACATCAACTTTTGGACTCTTCCTCTTTCCCATAATACTTTCCTCCTTACTACTATCTGCCATCTTCAATGTAGTTTTCCTTTTCCTGCTGGAGTTTGTGGCTTTTGTTGAAACTTTCCCCATCGTACTACTTATTTCATTCAATTCACCCTTCGTAAACAAATCAGAGACTGCCGCTTGTTTATTTAATAAACCCTCCATACTAAACAATTGAAGTCCTTCTTGAGGCTTTCTTTTCAGAATGCTCCCTTCTCCTATATTTCCCCCAAAACCATCAGTCGTAGGTTGATCTTTACGCCCTGTATAGGAGTATTGGACTTCTATCTTTTTTGAAAAAGCATTTAATTTTAAACTCTCTTTACCAACTACGTTTGAATCAGCTTTTAATGCTATAGAAAATGGGGGATCATCTCTGACTTTATCTTTTTTCGCAAGACCCAACACAATGCAATCATTAAGGCCATGCCCCATTCTTCCGCATCCAAAATAAAAGAGCAGTAACTTCTCATATTTAAAAGAAACCTATGATTTAAAATTGTTATCACTAGTAACAAAAATTCTTCTTCTGAGTGGTTTTTGAACATCTAAATTAATTATTAATCGGCATACATCATTACTGATTTCAGATCTGATTAATCCTCCAAAAGAAACCCCAATAGCATGTAGTAAATCTTTTTTATCGAATTCAGAGAACATAAACCTATTTTGATCCAAAACGGTGACGAGATTAACCTAGTTTGACTTCTTTCCACTGGTTTGTTTAAATGCTCAAATAAAATAAGTTGTTTGCGGAACAGCCATGGTCGTCCTTCCATGACTGTCTCCAAATCTTCTTCAGAGTAAAAAACAATTAAAAAGAGATTCTGTCCTGCACTCTGGATCTCAAATCTTTTCCTTGTTTTACATGTGCTCTTCATCTGAGCCCTAAAACCATTTGGATTGTAAGATTTTTTTGTCCAAAGAGAACAAATCAAAGTAGGTTTTACATTCGGCACCACCATTGAACTTTTAACAGATAATTGGATGAGCTCTTCTGCCAACAAGGAGATCTCGTCGCTACTCTCCCTATCATCGCCACCACTCCCTCCATCCCAAGCTGCAGCAGTTACTACTCTCTCTAGGACTCTAAAAGAAGCACTCTTGGTTTTTTTTCAACATTAAGGGTTAATTTTAAAGAATAAGAACAAATGAAAATTTTATATTGGATTGTTGGTTGTTTCTATTTTTGTATTTTTTTAGTCAAGTTTATCTAATAAATTTACTTTAATAGGTTTTTAGACGAAAGGGTCAAAGAAAAGAAAAATTGCAAAAAAGACCAAATTACATAATATGTAAATGTTGAGGGTTAAATTTTTTAGAATAAAGACTAAATAGACACAATGTATTTAAATGTTAAGGGTTACAGTTGCTATTATGCCAATTTTAAAAGCTGCCACCGTTAGCCAACTGGTGACAAAAAAAGACAAAATTGAATAGTTGGGTGATCATTTTGTAACTTTTCATAGTTGGGTGATCAAAAAGGAAATTTACTAATAGTTACTAGTGTATTTTACCCTAAAAATTTTGATTAACATTGTGTCACCTAATCCAAAAGAGCACAAGAAAAGTAAATGAATGGCCATAATAAAGATGGGTATATCTTATCTCAATGAGAAATGTGCAAAGGTTGCATGAAGATTTTGTATCATCGTCTAACATGACAAACACTATGAACATAGAATAATTTAAATTTGCAAGAAGTTGTTGTTTATAAAAATAAAAGCAATGGACAAAAAAATCTTAAAGTGAGAGGAATAATACAAGACCACTTGTTGCTTTCTAAACTTAAATCTCTTTGCCTTCTCCCTAGGTTTTCCAAGCAACCTTTTTTACCTTTGTGTTAGTCTCGTACTAGCCATCATCCAACTTCTTTCCTTTTCCTTTTAGGCTTTTCTTTTCTTTCTTTTCGAGCAAAATAAGTTTAGACCTTGCCTCTTCTTTGTCATCAGCCTTTGATTGGTGACCAGTAAAGACTTTTCTTTGGTCATTTTATAGTGGCATCGAGCCTAGTTCCTCTAACTTACCCAATGCTTTTAGGTAACATCTCTTCCTCCTTCGCTTCCTTGGGTTTGAAATGTAAAGAAGATCAAAATCGTCACACCAAATCTGATTATTTCGTTATTGAAGGTTGAGTAGAGCCCACGGTTTCTCCCCTTTCATAGCCAACTCTCCCCAGTCCAAGGTGGCTGAAGGTGTTTGTAACACTCTTTACTTGTCCTGTAACAGCCTAATTTTCAGTGGTGTCGGAAACAGTGGTTCAAGACCACTAAATTCAATGAGTAAGCTCGTAAATTTTATTATTTAGTATTTACGAGTCAAATATAGTTATAGAAAGATTTTTGAATTAGTGATTTGTATTTAATAAAAATAATTAGGTCAAGTGGTTTTAGAAAATGAGATATCGAGACCTCAATTCTATAAACCAATCCATAAATATTTTCATAAATATTTACAAAGTGTCATTAAGGTAGTATTAAAGTTTCGTTAGAAAATATTAACATTTTGATAGTTAATTAATTAAAAAGGACTAAATTGAAAAAGGTAGAAAACTTGTGAATTATAAGAAATACTGATTAAATGGCTTGATAAATAAATAAGGACTTAAGGATAAATTAAGCCCAAAATAAAGGCATGGGACGGCAGCTAAGTGTGAAATAATAAAATAAATTAAATGGATGGTAAAATGGTAATTTATATGAAAGTAAAACTACAAATTGAAATTATAAGAGAATTCTAGACATTTTTCTTCTTCAACTTCAATAAACCGACATGGTAGAGAATTTCTAAGCTGGTACTTCATATTTTGCTGCATGCGTGTCTAATTCTTTCCCTTTTCTTGTATTTTTTACATTTTTGAGACTTTTACAATTAAGTCCAACTTAATATTACCTTAGTTTTTGATTTTATTGAAAATTTTGAAAGTTTTCATTAATGAGTATTAGATGTTTTAGATGAATAAGATGGATTTAGAGCTTTAATTTTGTTGTATGATGATTTTATAAAGTGATTTTGTTAAATATTGATTTTAGGATGAAATTGTGAAGAATTAAAGAATTAGGGTTTGGTATTAAATTTTTGTTTTATCAAGGGTTGTATGATAGCCTAAAATATTTAGATAAATTATTAATTGAGAAAAATTAGTTAATTTGATAAGATTAATTAGTTAAGGACTAAATTGTAAAAATTGTGAAAGTTTGGGGTAATTGTGTAAATTTGAGAATTGAAGGGTACTAACTGTGAAATGAATTAGAACTGAAATATATGCTAATGAATGAGTAATTTTATATTTTAGATCAAGATCCTATAAATACTCATGAAAAAGGAAAATTAACAGAATACGACTGCAAATATTACAATTTAACTCAGGTAAGTTCGTACGGTTAAACTTTAATATTTATATTGAATTGATGAATGGTATTATCCATTTTTTATTGTTGAAAATGAAATATTGTTAAAGTTATAAGTTTGAATTGAACATTCGGATTAAATGGAACGCGGGATTTGAGTACATTCGGCATTTGGAGAATTGACGATATTGGAGGAAAATGATAGTAAATTACCCAAGTAATCCGAGGTTCAGCATTTGTTACGAACTTTTGTGTTTACTTTTTATTTAGTTCTCATGAACTTCTGTTTAACTCTTATGAGTTTCTGTTTAGCCTTCGGGCTTCTGAAAACAATGTACTCTTATCCGTAAGCCATTCTCTGATTTGGGAAGATTTGTTAAGTGACTTATGAAATTGAAATTGAAAAACATATTGTTTGTTATTAGTATTGATTTGAAATAAGTGTATTCATCGATTGAAGTTGTGATCGGCAAGGAGTTTATATTAAATGAATTTATTTAAATTGATTTGTTATAGTAGGTTCGGTAAGATTTATGTTTAAACCATCGAACTTACTAAGCTTCATTAAGCTTACTCGTGTTATTTAACGTCTTTGTAGATTTTTGAGAGGTTAAAAGATCGGATCAGCATATCAAGTCACACTATTCAGCTTATTCCGGTGGTTTTTGAAGCGTTCAATATGGTTTATATGGCATGTATAGGGATTGATGTGGATTAGATTAAAGTTGACATGTATAGATGTTATGAATGATGTTTTGTTTACATAATCAACCTAAATATATATTTTTATTTGGAAATGAAGTAAATTGTGATGTGGTTATGATGAATATATACTTATAGGTATTTAGTTAGTAGTAAACCTTAGTAAAATTTGTTAAATAGACTAAATAGGTAAGTTTGAGTATTTAATGTATATATGATGATATATTGTATATAAAACATGACTTTGGCTTGTTTTGAATGCTTTGTTGTGGTATATTGATGTGTTAACATGTTGTGTTTAGGTTGATACCTAAATGGGTGAGAAGTGTGGCCTTGAAATGACCTATTTTCGTTCACACGGGCAGAGACATTAGTGTGTGTCTCAGCCGTGTGTGACATACGGCCTAGCACATGGGCATGTGGCTTGGCCGTGTGTCTCCTGCATCTTTAAAATTTAGAAACAAAATGCTCAAAATATTCACACGACCTAGCATACGGGCATGTGGCTTGGCCGTGTGACCCCTGCACCTTAATATTACAAGTTAGTATGCTCATACCGTGTGACCTAAGTTAGTAAGCACCCTAATTTGGACATGGGCTTGGACACGGCCCTGTGCCCCTATTTCGAATGCCCACACGACCTGAGACACAGGCATGTCTTCCAACCTTGTCAGCCACACGGCCTGGCCACACGGGTGTGTGTCCCCTGCTCCTTTGAAAATTTTTTTATATTTTCTAGAAAAATTTTATGAGTTCCCGATTTTTTTCAAATGCATATTTTAGCCTCGAGGGCTCATATAAGGGACAATATTAGTGATTGTTATTAGTTTCTGATATGTATGTTAAATGATATGAAATGTCTGTATTTAATCTGAAAAGTTTAGTAATGCTTCGTAACCCTATTCCGGCGACGGATAAGGGTTAGGGGTGTTACATGTCTCAATGAATTACGAGATGCTAAAGTGTCATTTTCTAACTTATACAAAACCAGTCTTTATAAAAATTGTCTTTTTATGCCATATACTTATCTTTAAAACTAAATTGATCATATTTAAAAAGATTTAGATGTAAATCAAGGTCAATTCAGGTTGTTTAATGGATTTAGGGATGTTTCCAATTCATAAAATGAATATGTATAGCCCAATGACTTTAATTAAAATTTTTGGTATTTAGAAAGTTAGAGGATTTTCCATAGTTCAAACTTTAAAACATTTTGGTAATATCATCTTAAAATCATTTAGAAGCAATTCGCAGGTGATTTGAGGTGTTAGGGACCAAAAACAAGCTTCGGTAAGCTCAAAATTCACAAAATTGTGTAAGGGCACTGTCTAGAAGGCTAGTTATGATACCTAGACTCCATGTTCTGATACCTTAGGCTAGGTATAGGAACTTGGGAGATAGGTATTGACACCTTAGCCCAAATATTGTAGCTTTTCAGCTACTGTCTTCCTAAGTTTTGATATCTTAATATAGTTTTCAAAATTGGGCCACTAAAACTAAAAATCAATCCAAAAACACTACAACTCACCTCCAAACACAACCAAACCATATCAACAATATTTAAATCTTTTTAAACACATTCAAACAACATTTAAACTCGTATTCATCACAAGGTCATACTTAATAATTTCAAGTTTCAAGGTATAACTTATAAATCATCCAATTCAAATACATTTGTCACTAATTAACATAAAACAAATAATTACAAACTCTTCAAGGGTCTAAGCCTCTATGTACATGCCATTTCTAGCATTTATAAAACAACACTAAAGGTTCAACCTTGACAATCTACAAGTGTTGATGCGATGCCTCCAAGCCATAGTTCCATCTTTATAGAAAAGTTCACATATGCGTTTAAAATTAGGGGTGAGCAAAATCCGATTCGATTCGAAAAACTCGATAAAAAATTCAAATTTTGAATTAAATAGTTTAAATTATTTGAGTTAATAAAGTTATTCAGATCAACTCGAATAAAAAATTAAGTTTTTCGGTTTAATTCGAATATGAATTACACAATTCGAGTTATCCAAAAATCCGAATAAGAAAAGACAAAACTATGTAGTTTTGATAAATGTTTACTTTATTAAAAGTTAAAATTCAAAATAATTAAGTTAAAAGGTAAAACTACGTCGTTTTGATAAATGTTTTCTCATTAAGTTAAAAAACTAAATCATTATATTATGCATGTAGTTAAATAATCTTGTACTTCATCTACTAGTTAAATAATCGGTCAATCTAAACACAACATTAAGTATAAATAATAGGATTCGTTAACTCGACTCGATTTGACTCGAAATTTTTTGATTCGATTCGATTCGATTCGAAAAAATTTCAAATTGAGTTCGGTTGCTAAAATAGGATTTGTCAACTCGACTAACTCGAAAATTTTTTACTCGATTCGACTCGACTCGATCGAATACTCACCCCTATTTAAAACAAATAATGCAGTAATCTTGAAATCTTAGTAAGTACTTGTGAATTATCCTACCTCACCTAGTCATATTATAACTAGAGTATTTTATGAATATTATGTAAATTTCATTTAATCCACATATTAAAAGGAACTTGTTCCATATCTCATTAGCACATTATTACCTCTCAAGCCATTTTGATCAATTCATTTAATTTATTCCCATTAAACAATTAGGGTGGTTCTATTTATGATGATACCCTTGTTCTTAAGGTGAGAATTTATTCATAACACTATAATTACCCTTTTCTTATTCGAGTCATACACCATTTCAATAATTTAGCCACATAGCTCTTTTGTTGTCACACTAGTATCATAATTACAAGGTTTCTCATTCTTATTATGCACATACTAACAAGTATCAAGTTTCAATTTCATCTTCTCATTGGCCAAACATTTAGAAACTCTCAATTCTTTGCTTATTAGTCTCACCATTAGCTTGTGTTACTAGATTTTATTTATAGCAATTTATATTCATATCTAAATCTTATAATCAACGTTTCAATTCATCACACCCTTAGTAAACCTTAGTAAAATGGAATTTGGTTACGCAGAATCCCAACCAAACACACCCTGAATAACACGATAAAAGAATTTACATTTAAAGACTGTAGAAACATGGTCAAAATTGTTGGAAAAAATCTGGTTTGAAAAGAATTTTTTTCCAACAGTTTTCTTGCATTGCAAAAAAAAAAATTTAAAAAACGAGCCAATTTGTGATATTTATAGTAATAAACTTTACCTGAAATCGCACTTATGTTTTCGGCTAGACGAATTGTTGTCGTTCTTGACTTTCAATCGAATAGTCTTTGAAGGATGTATGCCAGAGCTTATCGTAATCTTCTCTCTTCAGTAGAATCCTCCACCAGCTCCGCGAAATTATTTCATAACCAGGCCATTTCAATCCAACCTTCGGTAACCATCTCTAGTACCACACCCAAAAGTTCATAACATATGGTCCCACAATTAGTAGATTGAACAAACCCGGTGACTACCAATCCGTCCACGGGGTGTAACTGCACGTCTTCTAGAGTGATAATACACTAACCGCATGGAATATGGAATGTGTGCGTCTCTGGTCTCCACCTTTCCACCAACGCACTTATGAGTTTCGAGTTCAACTTACACTCCAGGACTGAATAGGTCACGTAGAAAAAACCAGCTTCCTTCAAGTGTGTTTCGATTAACAATGATGGAAGACTAGGTAAATTACGAATATGACATTGCAAAATTCGATCTTCCACCTATTTAGATAAAAAAATTATAAAAAAATACTAAGTTCAATTATAACTATGAAATAAAAAATTTAAAAAATTTAAAAAATTTTCAAATTTATTCTGCAATTGATTGACGGAGATGTGCTTGTCATCAAGACGGATTAAAGACCTGACCATTATTAAATTGAACACGAACAAATTTTTAATAAAAATAATATTTCTTCGAATTACTAATAAAAAATAATAAAAATATTAACTTAGATAAAAATAGAATTTAGGATAATAATTTGAGAGCTTTTTGAGAATTGTGAGAAATTTGAGAAATTAGGAGAGAATTTGTGAAAATTGTGTGTGGAGGGGTTTATTCTTTTTTTTTTCTATCGTTGGGGGGCCAACGGCTAGTTCAAATAGCCATTGGAGTTGATTGTAGAAGCACGGGCAAAAGTGCGCCCACATGGATGGTTTTTACAAAAATACTTCCACGTAAGCGTGTTTTACCTGACATCAGGAAAAAAAAATGCTGAGCTGGATGTGCTTTTTTGTGTTTCCCTTGAAAATGAAGCCAGCTCAGTGCGTTTTTGTAAAAATGGATCATTCTAGTCATATTAGAAAAAATTGGCCCATTTCTGTAATTTTTTTAAGAAAAGGGTCTTTTTTGGAGAATTGGTCGTATTTTTTCTTGGTCTTTTTGTGAGGGTTTTGTTATGTCTGTACCTTTCATTTAATGAAAGCTGAATGTTTAGGGAAAAAAGTAGAGACATTCACTCAGAAGTTAAAGGTTCTTAGACTTTCTCTCAAAACAAGTTATTCCCCGTCAAAGTTGAAGTAAATGTTAATTCCATACTAACATCCATAATTTCAAAAATAAAAGAAACAATAATGTGATACTATTTCGTGCTAATTCTATCATAAAAAACTACAATGCAGATGTACATGAAACATTTTTGTTCAATCTTCACCCATTTGCCATAGACTGCACAAAAAATAAGACCCAGGAAAAAGTAATATTGTTAAGAAACTAATATATTCACAGAGCAAAACAATAATGTAGGGAGACAAATCAAAGGATTTTGTCAAAAAAAAAAAGAAAAGAAATTTCCTCTATCACGTGAACAATGATATAGATAGAGATTATCCGCATTTAAGACTGAATCACCTTGATGGTTGGTTAGCTGAAGATATGCGCCTAAGTCTTTTCGTTCTTACAATTTATGGGTATGGAATCCTATTTCAAGCAATACCTACTCATTCTTCCTTCATAAAGTGTTAGGTTTTACTACCCTTTCGAGGCTTTGTCTTGAGGACCTCAACCACTTCCTCATTCTATTAGTTGAGCTTTAATATTGTATGGAATGTTGGTCTTTGTTTGTTCTAATAACTCTTTATGAAATAGATTTGTAATTAGTGCCAATAAAACCTTGGCAGTGTTGGAAAATATTGAAATTATACAAGTTTGGCCAATAAAACCTAAATATGAAATTATAGATTGTTGAGTTGAGCATAATTTCATTTATTTCTCACCTCTTTGAAGTGTTTTTTTTTCCATAAACCTCACATCTTCAAAGTAATAGAAAGGTTCTCTGGAATGAAATGTATAAATGTAATATTCATTTGATTAAAATGATATAAATGCTTGATTAAGTTGTTGAAGATTTAAAATACATTTATTCCTGAAAATTTGTTCAGCTAGCACAAGACTGGGAATCAAGTCTTTCAAAATTTCATAAGCTCTGCTTTCTACGATTAGCAAATTCATTTTAGTTAATAATATCATGCAAAAACAGTTATCAGAAAACCTAGCTAGCCAAATATGAGCTAAATAGCATTCACTGTTGAAACTGTAGCAAATTTTGTTACACCAAGTCTTTTTACAACTCAAAAAGGCACATACTAATAGCATGTGAAGCAAACTCTAATGGAAGTAGAGGAATTGTTTTAAGAGGTGAATGTGTCAATAAAGGTGGTGTGAAAAGGGTCATTCAAGTGTGTAGCCCAGTTATTGAGAGAACATTTGCATGTTGTAGCAGCCTAGACTGCATAACCCAAGAAAGCAACCATGGCAAGATGAACATGCTTGATCTCAACCAATTGAAGGGTGGCCTTTTTTTTTGGGTCAGACGCCAAACCAAGAGGGTCGAAGTACTTATCATCAGGGTACAGCTTCTTCTCAGGGTCAAGCTCTGCATTCCTTTGGAACTCAATGTACCCAATCACCAACACTTTAATCCAAATCAATGTTGTCATCGAGAACGGAAGGGGTTAGCCTAGGTAAGCTGATCCTTCAACAAGCTTCACTTGAAAAATAACCAAACAATATTCATTTCAATGGTTTCTAAAAAAGGCACGGAGTTAAGCCTAAGGACAATAGGCAAGTAATTAACCTTTCCAACATCTTTCCAAGTGACTCCAGTGAGCCATTCAATAGTAAGGGCACCTACAATAGCCAACATGACCCAACATCCATGGATCAGCTCACACTCACGGAACCTCTACAGGCCAAAGACCCTGCTGTAAGGCTGAAATGGAGTTGGCTTTACGTCGGCGACCTCAATCCGGGTCCCAGTGATGTCATTTTCCATGTTCTTTGCTAGATTTTGATCCAAAGAATCCAAAATCATACGAAAAATACTCAACAGGCTTCCCCAACCCAAAAGTTTGGAACCCGTAATCACCAATCAAGCTACCGTCGAACCAGTCAGATGCTACAACTCCAGGATACCATAATGGGCGATCAGAGTTTGGTTTAGATACTTTCTTGGTGGCTTTTTTACCCCTAAAGTTGAACCTGGCCACGACCCTCCCAGAGGTTGAGTAGACATCAAAAAGGCGGATGCCTATAAAAGAGGAAGTAGCAGCGACGGTGGTAGCCATTGTTGGAAAAAAAGGTGATGGAAAATGATGTGCTAATAGTAGTAATAAATGAAGGGGAAGTGGTGGGGGTTTATCCAAGAAGAAATATAGTGAACGTTGGATGAAACAACATTATCTATCTGACCAATAAAGAAGTCTAAGCCGAATCCTCGTCTGTTTGTGGGGGCTAATAAATAAGTTCCCACTTTTGTTTTTATTTTTTTGCGGTTCTTAGTGTTGCTATTAAAAAAATCTATTTTTCTTCTTAGGACACAAGTAGAGTTGTTGATACTCTGACTCTCATCAATATTAAATTTTAGGGTAAATTATAAAAATAGTCACTTTTGTTTGTCTCATATTACACTTTAATCACTTACATTATCGTTTTGTTACGAAGTGATCCATCTACATTTAACCTTTGTTACCTCTTTAACAATAGTCCTACGTGGCAGTCCAAATGGGCTTTAAATATCAACTTGGATGTCTAGTTGCTAGGATGAAAATAGATTTTTAATTAAATAAATTTAATTTAGATTGCTACGTAGGACCGCCGTTAGGGAGGTAACGAAGTTTAACGGTAAAGTGACTGCTTCGTAACAAAACGATAATGTAACTAAAACGTAGCATTTCAAACATAAGTGACTAAAATGTAATCTGAGGCAAACAAAAGTGACTATTTTTGTAGTTTACCGTAAATTTTATTCTAAGTTTGCCTTTAGTATAATTTTAATTTAATAATTAAAAATTAATCTATTTTTGATAAATTATAAGAATAGTATATATTTAATTATTCTTTGATCACTTTGCTATTAATTTTTTAATTTAATAATTGAACTTTTTAAAATTATATTTTTATTGCTATAAATTTCTAGACTTATTGATGTTGAGTTATTCTGTATTTCCATTTAAAATTTCAAGCTTATTTTCCTAATATCCATAAATTTTGTTTAATATTAAGGAATCTGGATTATCATTTTTAAAAAAATATCAAATAATATTTCAGGAACATCTATGACTATCATTGTTATAATCATCATTATCTATAAGCTTTTATAAAGATCGTGACATAGATGAATGAGAAGCAAAAGTAAAGAAAATATATATATCTTTAATTTTTACAGGTTTATTTCTCGAAATTATATGCATTTTAGTGTTTTTTTATATAATTTTTGTATTATTTAATTTAAGTTTTATAATTTTGAAAAATAATTTATGAATTTTTATATTTTAAATTTTTTTATATTTTAAAAGTCATTAAAAATGGTAAAGGTTCTAAATTAATATTTTATCTATAACTCATGCAACAAATTAGATATAACATATTCACTATAACACCCCTAACCCGTATCCATCGCCAGAGTAGGGTTACGGAATATTACCAACCAATCAAAGCATTTAACAACCAATTCATAAGTAATCATAAGCGTATTCCAATAACTCAATTTACATCACATTCACAAAACAACTAACAACCAAAGACATCCTAGGTACATGCCATTACAACACTTAAGATCGGGATTGTTGTTGTTGGATGCTGAGTCGGTGATCAAAAGAGAGTACCTAACCTGCGCACGGAAAACAAAATTGCATGCTGAGTAAAACTCAGTGATATTTCTATAATCCAAACATTTTAAAACATGATATAATACATGAATGCTCAAATTGAATTATATCATCATACTACTATCTAAACATACAATTACAAGATATCACCATCTCAATTTCATGCCTTCATCACTTTATTTCATACTATACTCAAATTTCACAAGTATTCACCTTTAGATGGTTTGAACATATATCTCAATTCACACCACTTGCTACATGAATAGCTTTGCATAGATCGATTAATAATGTACTTATATTATGGCACAAACCAATCCACATTAAGCAACTTCACTTATTTGAATAAACACAAGTATATCTAAAGCATTTGAATTTATTTTGCAACTTTAATAATCTAACTCAAGCATATATCATGTTTTCCATGTATCATCATTTCAGTAAATTTCATACACACGTCTTAGTGCATATTAAACACTTACCATAGCCACAAGCTAATGATTAAACACATAACTTACCGATATCATCACATGGTAAGATATAGTACATAGACATAGCATCTCTTAAATCATACCTTTCATATTCATGAATATTCATACTTTAGTCATTGGCACACCATACCTTTCCATATTTGTCATAGTGAAGTCAATCGAAACTCTTACCGGAGCTCACGCAAAGTATGTTAAACGTTCATCGAAACCATCCCTTTTTTTAATCAATGAACATTGTGAAGACGATTGAAACCTTGGTACATGTTTCCTTTGTGCCATAGTCCAACTATGATCTTATATATGCATTGCCATGGCTTTACCATGGTCTTACATTCGTAGTGCCATAACCTAGTTATGGTCTTATCATCAAATGCCATAGCCCAACTATGGTCTTACATATAAACACTGCCATGGTCCAACCATGGTCTTACGTCCATAGTGCTATAACCCAGTTATGGTCTTATCATCAGAATTCCATAGCCTAACTATGGTCTTACATATAAACACTGCCATGGTCTTACGTGCGAATGCAACCTGTCTCAATTGATATCAGAAATTATCATTTTTGTAACTTTTTACAATTCATGTTCTATCAACAAATCAATTTAATATCAATAATTTTATATCATTTAAACTTTAATATTCATAAACAACTAGAAATATAATTTAGTTCATTTTAATGAACTTACAGAGCTAATTTGCAGTAATGGCTCCGAGTTTCTCAATCAATGATTGACGTAATAGCAATTCATTATTTTTGTTTTCAATTACAAACATTAATATAATCTAATATTATGCAATTAGGTTCATATATTTCAGTTCAATATAAACTAAAATTAAACCAAACGAACTCACCTAACATGTAAACACGAGATTTTATTTAACTCCATACATTAATCAACATTATTCAACTTCAATCTCATCAATTCAGCAATGCAACTCTGTATATAACATTTCCATACTATCAATTTAAGGCTAATTATTCATTAATTCATTTTATCAACCATTCATTGGACTAAATATACATTTTATCATATCTCAAATTATTAATAAATGTATACAATAATCATATGTATCTATATAAATATCAAAGTTCACAAGTAAAAATTTAATTAATTCAAATTAAGGAATTACGACATTCTTAGCATGTAAACACAAGATTTTAGTTTCCAAGGAAACTTAAAGAAATCATTATCTCCCATTACTAACATACTTCAATAGCCCCCCTCACTTCCAATTGCCCTTCCAACTTTGGATGCAAATTCTTAGCATTAAAGAAAATATTTAATTACTTCACATGGATGTTGATAATTTACATGTACTAGACTATTCCAAACAACTTAATTGAGTAATTGAGGTCGCTTGTATAAGTGTTGTAACACCCCCTACCCATATTCGTTGCCGAAATAGGGTACGAGGCATTACCAGAGTTTACGAATTAATTTTTTTTAACTCAATATAACCCCTTTGTAGATATCTAACCTTCCCTACAATTTTAAACTGAGACCAATCCACATCAACCAATCCAATTCAACATATTTTCAAGATAGATTCATGCATATTTATAAGATAACCTCATCACATACCAAAACCAAGATTTGTTAGCCATACCAATGGCTGACCTTACAATCATTTCACATTAACATTTACTTTATTAGCTTATACATGCCATTGATTTCCAAAATAGAGTTTCTTTATATACCGAAACCTTGAGGTTGATAGTGTGATGTGTCTCCGACCGAATCTGACCTCCGAGCTTTTAACACTATAAAACAGAGGAAAAAGAAACAGGGTAAGCACTTTGTGCTTAGTAAGCTCATGTAATAAGAATTATACTTACCTAATATTTTCAATACAATACAATAAACATTCAAATATCCATTTAACGCATTATTACCCTAACATGCACAAACTCCACATTCAAGTTAGTTCAATAATTTCTATGTATCAGTAATATATACCATGATTGATGAGCTCATCAATACCATGATTTCCATTCCCTTTTTACTTTTCCATATTTATCCCATTGAATTTCTTGGAATTTTGATAGATTTTCAAAGGTACACTTTAGTGTACAATTTCCTGGTCCATCAATTTATATTCATGTGCGCACATTTCCATTTCAACGAGCACACTCCCGCGAACCTCATCTTTACAGTGGGATTACTAGTCCAGGCTATATCCCCTGTAATATAAACTCATAGAGTATTGTCGAGATTACCAGTCCAGGCTAAATCCTCTACAACGACAATTACTCTAATGAGCTTGGATCTGAATTACCAATCCAGGCTAAATTCAGACCCTAATTCGAATTACCCGTCCGGGCTAAATCCATTTTACACATATTCTTCGGGAGGGCTATATCAGGATAGGATCATCTGTCCGAGTTAGATCCTTTTTACTGTCAATTCCTTTTCAGAGATCCATCGAATTTTCCTTCCATTCAACCGAGATTTCTTCCCATTTTTATTAAATATATCAATGTTTCATAAATTTTCATATAATGAACATTCAAATCATATTCACATCAATAACATACATTTCAAGCATTTAAGAATATAATTCAAATTACACGAACTTACCTTGATACTTGTTCGTATACAAAAATCTACTAATCCCGAACTTTTTCTTTTCCTCGATCTAACTTCGTATTTGAATTTTCTGGATCTAAATAAATAAATTTAATCATCAATTTAATACATTTCATCTTCATATGTAACATTCTCTACAATTCCACTATTATTTATAGTTCATTCAAACCTGTCTACTTGAGTCATAGTAACTAAATTATTTATATTTTAAGATACAGAACTCAAAGTTAAGATCCGATAATTTTATCTGAAACTAGACTCACGTATCTTCTTACCATAAAATTTTCAGAATTTTTGGTTTAACCAATAAGTACAGTTTATTCTTTAAATTCACCCCTATTCTGCTATCTGACAATTCCGACCCTTCTTTACTAAAAAATAATCATCTCATCATAAAAGATTAAAATGATGTTCTTGTTTGTCTCTCTTGAAAATAAACTTATTAAGGATTCTAAACATATAAATTTAAGCCCATAATTATTTTTCTTCAATTTTTGATGATTTTTCAAAATCAGAACAGGGGAACCTGAATTCATTCTGACCTTGTCTCACAAAATTTATTATATCTCATGATTTATAATTCCATTGCTTGCACTGTTTCTTCTATGAGAAACTAGACTCAATAAGATTTAATTCCATATTTTTTTAATCTTCTAATTTTATTTACAATATTTATTGTGATTTTTCAAAATTAGTCTACTGCTGCTGCCCAAAACTGTTTTAGTGCAAGATGTTTATTACCATTTTTCCCCTAAGCTTTTAATAAATGATAATTTCGTCCCTACTCAATTAGTCTCTCGATGGAGCTGATTTTTCTCAATTAACACTTAATTATATCACTTTAAACTACTTTATAGTCTTTGGGAATCAGAATTTCAGCACTAGACTTTAATTCCAAATATTTTCACAATTAGGTCCTAAAAATCAATTTTTATTGAAATTACCTAATAAAGTCATCTCATAAACAAATTAAAAAGCTTCAATTTCATGCTATTTCATCATAAAATTACCGCACTCAACCATGGTGACTTTCAATTTCATCCATGAAATCAAAAACTAATGAATTTAATAGTAGGACCTAGTTGTAACAGTCTTAAAAACACAAAAATTATAAGAAAAAGGCAAGGATTAACTCACTTGGTGCAAAAATTATGAAATACCAGCTTGAATAAACTCTTAGGATGTTTTTGGCTGATGATAATGAAGAAAATATGAAGAGAATTCTAGATATTCCAATTTGGTCCCATTTTTATTTTAGTAAATTTTGTTATTTTCCCATTTTGCCCTTATTTCACCAATTCTCCTGATTTTTCTCAGCTTATGCCGCCCAAAATATCTCCTTTTGAGCTTATTTGCAATTTATGTTCCTCCTCATTAAACAGTTGAGCTACTTAATCCTTTTAGTAACTTTTACACCCTTTTCAATTTAGTCCTTTTTTACTTAATTAACTACCCAAACGTAAAAATTTTTTAACGAAATTTTAATATCATATTACTAACATTCTATAAATTTTTATAAAAATATTTTTGACTTAGTTTTACGAGATCAAGGTCTCAATACCTTGTTTTTACCCAATTTCTTCAATAATTTCTTTTTTTAACTAACCACTAAATTGGTAAAATTTTTCTATCGATATTTTCATACGATTTTCCTATCATATCAATATTCATGCAAAAATATTAAAATAAATTTCTCTTTAAATCGAATTTGTGATTACGAAACCATTATTCTGATAACCTTGAATTTAGGTCATTACAAGTGTTATATTTTAATATGTATAAATATAAATTAGGAATCACTTAAATAAATGCTAATTAAATTTCTAACATGTTGGACTGCTTAAATAGTATAATCAAAATTTAATAACACTCAAGTAATTGCTGAAATTTTAATATATATAGGTTGTTTCGGACAGCCATGAATAAGGCACAACACTAAATTTGTTAAGCTGGTATCACATTCAATATATCTAAACTTGGACAACATTAAATTCTAGAAAATCATTCATGTAAAACATACTTAATCTGTGCAAAAATCAGACAACATAGTGCAGTCATTATTCAAGTCAAACCACATTCAATTCATTCAAATTTGGACAATATGAATGCAGTAGGATTTTATATTATTTCATGAAACCTGAAAGAAAGTCTCAAAGACTTACGTATTTGGATAGCATTAAGATGCTCTAAAATAAACAACATTAATATACAAAATATTACAACATAAGTGGGAAAATAACACCAATTCAGACAGTATTAGGATACTTCTAAAATAGACAACTTTAATGCACAAATTATGACAGTATAACTCGGTACTTAATATCAATTCAGACAACATTCAAATTCTGCATTTTAGCAGCCCAAATGACCTACCAAATCAGACTTAAACAATAATTAACAATTAACTTATTATTGCAGCACATATTAATTACCAATTACATTCTTTGACAGCTTAATTTGGCATCAATTTAGACACCATTAATTAACATTATTACAACCATTTCTCCTGTTGTAATTAATTGTCCATTAAAAGCCCAAACAACTTAAACATACAGCTATTGAACACCATTTAATCAGCACATTAACTAACACTTAGACATAAATTTTGCAACATTTACTTTGCCTTTATTCTCATTCAATAACTTCATAAATAGTTGCATTAACCCCTTTAACAATTAGGTTTAGGCACCATAACCTGCAACTAAATAAACATCATTAATTTAGCACATCAAATGGCATTCAGTCATACATGTGCAGCATTAAATTAGTCTTCTATTACCTTCCTAGTTGCATTAATGGCAGCATCAAACACTCCTATTCACAGGTTTCAGACATAATAAATACATCACTATTTATTAAGTTCCCTTCATACCAGACGAACCAGTTTCGAGATTTTTCCCTAGCTGATCCTAGCTTCTAATATGCTCCTACACCTTCTTGCTACAACCCTCATCATTGAAGAATTAAGCTTCTAAACAAGCCAAAACAATAGTTTTTTCCCTACATGCAGTCGGTGTCATGGTCTCTCCCTCCATCCAAATGAACAAACAAAAACAAGGAAGAAGGTAAAGCTCTCTTCTCCCCCAAACAGATATCAAACCTACCCTTGAGAGGTTTCTTTCCCCTTCTCCACCCCCTCCTATTTTATCACTCATAATGTTTTTTATATTATAACTATTTATTAATAATAAATTTCTAACATTTAAAACAATTTAAGCCCCCACCACCATCCACTACATAAATACATAGGTATAAATGCATTATAAATCCTTTAGCTTTGATTTACATTATAATATTAGTTAACATAATAATAATAATTAAACTTTGTTATATATATTTAAAGACATATTTAATAAAGACATAACCGACCACTAATAAGATCACATATCTTATGGTCTATTTATTATGTAGGTCCTATATATTTAATTCTATTTATAAATCTTACTTTATTCAATTACGCGATTTAGACCATGTACTCTATCTAAACACTCTTTCGTCAAAAAATTACAAAACAAAAATTTAATTCACTTCTAATATAACTCTGCAAATATTTTTATTAAATATTTAGTAGTTCGGTTTAGGGAAATGAAGTCCCGATACCTCAATTTCCAAAACCATCGACTTTAGAACTGATACACTTGTATCTTGTCTAACTTTCCAATAATTAAAATTATTAGACCAAACTTCAATATAATACTACAATATCCTCACAAATATTAATAAATAATATTCACTGATCCTATCATCGGAAACAGTATTCTGAAACCACCGTTTTTGACTTCATTGACTTTTGGGTCGTTACATTCACATCATATTTACACTTTCATTTTGGTTACTCAACTTAAAGCTTAAAATGAAAAAAATTATAGAAACAAAATTAATGCATTAAAAAAATTGTCATATTAAAATTCCAAATTTATATTTTTCAATATTGAAAATTTGAATTCCAAAACATTAAAATCAATTAAATAAAATGTTGAAAATTATTTATCTCTCGATAATGTCAACCTATTTGTTACTATAATATTAAAATTAATTAATTTAATCTCCTTCTAAATTTTAAATTTTTATATTTATGTTTGTAACACTCTCATACCCGACCTGATTGCTAGGTTAAAGTACCGGGATGTTACATTCGTTGCCGAAGCAACTGTAAAAGTTTCAGATTAATTTATCATATTATTTGATATTAAAGATCATTTTACTCATTTTAGTAATGATTGAATTTATGAAAGAACTATTTATGAGTTAAAAGAACTCATTAAAACATAATATTCAATCAAAGATAACAAAATTTATAAAATTAACACAATTATTAAAGTTTTACAAATAAATCCATTAGAGGACTTGCACTATATAAAGTAGTGTACCCACTTCATGTATATTTAATATTTATTTCTAAATTGTGTCAATTAATTTAATTTTCATAAACTTTTAGCCAAGATTTCAAAATCACATTAATTAACAATTATTCACTTATTATTTTATCAATTCATTTAAACATTCTCACATGTAGTAATCATTCCATCACTTATAACCATTTCGTAACATTTCAAATTCATCTACTATTTCTTCCTCCTCCTCTCCCTTCCACATCCTTTATGTATAAATATTAGAATCTTTAGCTTTTAGTATGACATGCTTATATATAAAATTAACTATAATTCCACTATTTACTGATGTGTTCATATCAAAGTTGTCCACTTGTGTCATAGTCACTAAATTATTTATATCTTGAAATGCAAAATTCAAAATTTAGATTCGCTTGTTGTTTTTGAAACTAGACTCAAATATATTTTTTATCATACAAATTTTAGAATTTATGCTTTAGCCAATCAGTACAGTAAAATCTTCAAATTTTTCCCTGTTCTGCTACTTGACAGTTTCGACCTTTATTTACTAAAAAATAATTATCTCATAGTATGGGGTTCAGATGATGTTTCCTTTGACTCTATTGAAAATATACTCATTAAGAATTTAAACATATAAATTTCATCCCATAATAATTTTTGTACAGTTTTTGATAATTTTCCAAATTCAGAACTGTAACACCTTTATCTCGGTTCGTCGAGTACTAGGGTGCTACAAGCAATTACCATACAATTTCAACCATTTAAACATTTAGAAGAAATAATTAAATGTGAAATAATTATATCCAAGCATGCATATGAACCTCTTAAATCTAATTCAATTAAATATTGAATATACAGAAGTTTAAAAACAATTCGGAAAAGATTAGGGATTGATTTGAGGCAAAAATAAAAAGTTGAAACAAAAGAAATCTGGAAACAGGGCACACACGGCCGTGTCCCCAACCTTGTGAAAAACGTTCAGCCAATGTGCTTGGCCACATGGTCGTGTTGTAACAGCCTAATTTTCAGTGGTGTCGAAACAGTGATTCAAGATCACTAAATCCGAAAAATGAGTAGGAAATATTATTAATTTAGTGAGTATAAGTTAAATGTGAAGTTAGGAAAAATTTTGAAATAGTGAAATGTACAAAATATATATATTAAAATAATTAGAATTGAAAATGAGGTATCGAGACCTCAGGAATTTTAAATCGAGCCATAAATATTTTTATAAATATTTATGGAGTGTTAATAAGTTAGTATTAAAGTTTCGTCAAGAAATTTTAAAGTACTGATAGCTAATTGAACAAAAAGGACTAAATTGTATCAAATACAAAATTGTGGAAAATGATTAAATAGCTTAAATGATAAAAGAAAGAGGGTTTAAAAGGAAAATAGACCCAAGGTCTATTTGGGCTGGACGGTAAGAGCATGAAATCACCAAGAAAATAAGGGCAAAATTGCAAAATTGCAAAATTTACTTAATAAAGCTAGGACTAAAGTGGAATTATCTAGATTTCTCTTTATTTTTCTGCATTCTCATCAGCAAAAACACCATGGAAGAGTTCCCTTAAGCTGGTTTTTCATATTTTAACTGCAAGTAAGTTCAATTCTTGATTATTTCTTGAAATTTTTGTGTTTTTGTGACTTTTACAACTAGGTCCATTTGTTGAATTCATTAGTTCTTGATTCTATGAAAGAAATTGAAAGTTTCTATGAATATGTGCTGGAAGTATATGATGATTTGATATAGAATTAGAGCTTTAAATTGTTTATATGCTGATTTTATTGAAAGAATTGAATAGAAAGTGAATGTTTGGGACCTAAATTGTAAAAGAGTTTGAAGTTAGAGTTTTATGTGGAAATTCTAAATTTCAATAGTTATGAAATAACTTATAATGTCTAGGAAAAGTATTAATTGAGAAAATTAGTTTAATTGAGGGGTTAATTAAGTAAGGACTGAATTGTATGAACTGTGAAATTTGGGGTAAAATGAAAATCAACATTTTGCACGAAAACAGTTTTGGACAGCAGCAATAGTCTAACTTTGAAAAATCTCCAAAAATTTTAGAAATCTAATTAGAGGATGAATAAAATATGAAATTAAATCTTATTGAGTCTAGTTTCTTATAGAAGAAACGGTGTAAGCAATGGAATTGTAAATCATGAGATATAATAAGTTTTGTGAGACAATGTCAGAATGATTTCGGGTTCCCCTGTTCTGACTTTGGAAAATCATCAAAAATTGGATAAAAATAATTAAGGGATTAAATTTATATGTTTAAAATCCTTAAAGAGTCTATTTTCAATAGAAATAAGCAGGAACATCATCTGAATCTTGTACGATGAGATAATTAATTCTTAGTGAAGAAGGGTCGGAACTGTCAGACAACAGAACAGGGGCAACTTTAAAGAATAAACTGTACTTATTGGCTAAACCAAAAATTCTGAAAACTTTATGGTAATAAGATAAGTAAGTCTAGTTTCAGGGAAAATTAGCGGATCTTAATTTTTAGTTCTGTAGCTTAAGATATAAATAATTTAGTGACTATGACGCAAATGGACAGTTTTGAATATACATAAGTAAATAGTGAAATTATTGATAATGTTACTTGTTGCATGTTATATAAATTAAGGATGTGGAATGGAGAGGAGGAGGAGGAAAATATGTATGAATATTCAGCTAGCATGGCTAATTTGTATGTTTTAGGCTCATGGACTAAATTGAATAAAAGTAAAATTTTATGGGCAATTTTGTAAAAAAATGTTAGAAATGACCAATTTTCATGAAATGGATTATTTTATTATTTAAATTACAAAATTGAATGAAATTATTAATTTAGCTCAAGATCAAGGAAAAACATGTTTTAAGGATTAAATTGAAAAGTCTTGAAATTATGGAAAATTCTGACATTTTATAGAATTCATAGGTTGTTATCAATTTGTGTGAGAATAACGGCTGAAAATAAGGATTAAATTGCAATAATTTTATTTTATTTTAACCTAAGGATCAAATCGTCATTAATTAAAAGTTTAGGGGTAAAATGATAATTTTGTTTAGAGCATTAGTTGAATGTATTATAACATGAAATAAATGAAAACGATGATCAAATTTCTTTATAAAGATCCGGATGACTTGAATACGAGACTTGAACGTGGAAAAGAAAAGATATCGGATTAATGAAATATCTGATAAATGAATCGGTAACTCCGATAATGCTCCGTAACTCTATTCCGATGACGAATTCGGGTTAGGGGCGTTACATGGTCGTGTATGAGAGTCACACAGTTGTGTGGATATGTTACATAGTCGTGTGGACAAACCGTGTAACTCACTGAACACGTGTGCACTAAAATCAAAAAAACGTTATAGACTACACTACCGTGCCACCAGCCCGTGTGTGGCACATGGCCATGTGTCAGATCGTGTGTACCTGGAAAATTCCTTATAAAACTTGTAATACATCCTAGCTGTGATAACCCGAATTAGGGCCTAATCGAAATAGTGGTTTCGGGACCACAAAATTCGAGATAGAAATAATTATTTTATGATTATTTTGAGGTCTATGATATGATTGCATGATTGTGTGAAAATTTCGTGAAGAAATTCTATGCATAAAGTGCTTAATTTGAAGTTGGAGACTAAATTGAATAAGTTGCAAAACTTGCATTTTAGAAGTTTCTAGTATGAAATTGCTTTGAAATATTAATTAGGAGGCCTTAAATAGCAATTTGACCAAAATTTATAAGTTTATGCACAAAAATTGGACATGGATGAAATTTTTGAAAGTTTGGTAAGGAAGGGCATTTTGGTCATTTGGATATTAAATGAAATAAAATGGGAAAAATAACACAAAAATGATCATCTGCTCCATAAGTTGCTGCTGAATTTTTTTCTCCACCATAGCTTGTAACACCCCGAACCTGAGACCGACACCGGAGTCGAACACGAGGTGTTAACAGACTTTAAACCCCTTATAAAAAAAATTTCCAGACACTGCCAATCTGCGTACTAGTCGCTTTAAAAATCATATCTTGAGTTTCACAACTCGAAAACCAGTTTCGTGATTTTTCCCTGAAAGTAGACTCATATGCCCATCTATATATTTTTTTCTAGAATTTTTGGTCGGGCCAATTAGTACAGTTTATTAGTCAAAGTCTCCCATGTTACAGGGATCGACTACACTGACCTTTGCGCATTACGACCTGGATATCTCCCTGCACAGAGCTTCAATACTGATGCCGTTTGTTTCTATAGAAACTAGACTCATAGAGGAATCTATACATATATGGTATGACTCCTAATTATCTCTGGTTAATTTATAATGAATTTCCAAAGTCGGAACAGGGAATCCAGAAACCGTTCTGGCCCTGTCTCACAAGAACCTGAATATCTCTTAACATACTGTCCGTATGATTGTTTCGTTACTTTCCTATGAAAGTAGATTCATCAATGTTTGTTTACATAATTTATTCACTATTTAATTCCCTTCCTACTATTTTTAGTGATTTTCCAAATCTACATCACTGCTGCTGTCAGCATCTGCCTTTAAGGTAGACTTTACCTATTTCATGGTTTCCATGATTCAACTAGCCCTTTTTGCATAAATAGCACAATTTATGATAGTGATTAACCATTCCTATGGCTAATCCTTGTCAAGCATATCCACACCGAATGATTATAACATTATACTCAAACACATATATGCCATTTTCGCATGGCTATCCAAAATTATACAAGTCCAAAGGGTCCACGACCCACAACAAACGGGTAGTCCTATACATGCCATTTCGAAGTTCAACCAAAATTGTACCAAAAGGGGGCTTTGATAGTGTGGGCGACTTCGACTTCAAGATCCCGAGTCCGATAGCTGGAGAACCAATCTATAAAACAGAGGAGCAATGAAGCGGAGTAAGCAATTTATGCTTAGTAAGTTTTGAGTAAGGAATTCCAGCACAACAAAAGTATAGCATTCATATAGCTAAACGGATAATTTCATATGCACAAATTTTCGATATCATACTTGCTTCACATACCAACCCTTATGTACATACACAAAAGATCAACTCAGCCAAAGGCCGGTAGCTCGTTTATCAACTGAGCGAATACTTATTTGTAAGGGCTCAACTAAATTCAAGCACATACGAAACATACCTCAATGTTGGGATGTTTCTAGAGTATTAGGTGAAATTTTTACAGCAAGATCATTCATTCCCAAATCACGTACCTTCGGAATTTAACCGGATATAGCTCCTCGTTCAAATGCCTTCGGGACATAGCCCGGTTATAGTAACTCGCACAAATGCCTTCGGGACTTAACCCGGATTTAATAACTCGCACAAATGCCTTCGGGCTTAGCCCGGAATTAGTATCTCGCACAAATGCCTTCGGGCTTAACCCGGAATTTGTATCTCGCACAAATGCCTTCGGATCTTAGTCCAGATATTGTCACTTAGCACAAAGCCTTCGGGACTTAGCCCGGACATCATTCAAATAACCATGCACATTTAACAATAAATCATAGCACATTCGTGTTTCATTTTCGTTAGCAAAACTCAAACACAGACACTTATCATTCTTGTGATTTCGGCTCAATAGCCACACACAAAGAGCATGATTTTGTTTGCTTAAAACATGATCTAATCAAATCTTAATTTAAGCTCTCTTACTCAAGAACTTACCTCGGGTGTTGTCGAACGATTCCGATAGCTATTCGACCACTTTTTCCTTCCCTTTATCGGATTTAGTTCCCCTATGCTCTTGAGCTTAATTAAACAAATAAATTGATTTAATCATTTGAGCATCGAAAAGAGGAACACAAGGCACTTAGCCCATATTTATACATTAGACATTAAGGTCACATATGTACGGAATCATGAATCAAACTCAACATTTTTTTGCTAATTTTTCCCCCTTGGCCGAATATGCATGTCTACTTTGGGGCCGATTTCAACACTTAATACATTCTACAAGTATGGTCACTTGTATTGACTAAACACCCTTTTGTTTCAAGTTCAAAACTTGGCTAATACACACATATATACACTAGTAAAGCATCCTCTCCCTTTCCATCAATTTAGCACATGCATTACTCATTAACCTACAAAAATTATAGTCGGCCTTAGCACACAACTTGCTAGCCGATTCTTCCCCATCTAGCAACCAATGCACATATGTGCTCACTCAAAAATGCTAAAAAAAAGAGATTCAAGAATCATCAATCCACCATCACATGCATCATTAACAAGCTTCATATTTAGCATGCAATGGCATTAACACAAACTCCACCTAGGCCGAATCTTAACTCATCTTCATGCCTCATCACCACAACATCAAACATCAACCAAGAATGATGCATCCATGGCCGAGTGTCATTTCCATCACATAGCAAGATTTAGACCATGGGCTAGGTAGAACTCAAGCTAACAACTAAAGTATGCATGAATCTCAAAGAATAATATCAAACATACCTCAATCTAGTTACATGCATGGCCAAACTTCCTCCTAATCCTCTTCCAAACCAAACATGAAGCAAGAACTCCTTCCTCCTTCCTTAGAATTTTCGGTCAAAAGAGGATGAAAAAGGATGAACAAGTTTTTCTTTTCCTTTCTTTAGCTCACGGCAATGGGGGGGGAAACAACCACTCATTTTTTTTTCCTTTCTTTATTACCCATACTCTTTATTTTATTTTTTTTTCCTACATACCTCACTAGGCCAACATGTTCCCAACATGTTTCCACCCATAGCATGGCCAACCACTAGCTCAAATTTTGGGTAATTTGACATGCAAACCCATCATTTTCACAACATGCATTAATAGACCATTTTAAATTAGCCTATCATATTTTCACCATGTCTCATATCGATCCCTATTTAATAATTTTTCATGCAATTGGCAAAATTGGAGAATGAAACTTTCACATACTCATGTACACACATAATAAGCATAGAATATGGAAATCAATTATTTTTATGACTCGGTTTTGTGGTCCCGAAACCACTTCCCGACTAGGGTCAATTTTGGGCTGTCACAACTCTCCCCCACTTAAGAAATTTTCGTCCCCGAAAAGCTTACCGGTAAATAGGTTTGGGTATCGTTCTTTCATCGAGCTCTCGGTTTCCCAAGTAGCTTCCTCGATCCCGTGTTTGAGCCATAACACCTTCACTAACGGAACCCTTTGGTTCCGCAACTCCTTTACTTCACGAGCTAGGATACGCATCGGTTCTTCTTCATAACTCATATCGACTTGAATTTCAACCTCTGATGGGCTAATTATGTGCGATGGATCAGATCGATAACGTCGAAGCATCGAAACATGAAAGACGTCGTGAATCTTTTCAAGATCAGGGGGCAAAATCAATCTATACGCAACCGGACCAACTCGTTCGGAGATTTCGTACGGCCCAATGAATCTCGGGCTGAACTTGCCCTTATGGCCAAATCTGAGTACCTTCTTCCAAGGCGAAACTTTAAGAAACACTTTATCTCCCACTTGATATTCAATGTCCTTTCGTTTCAAATCCGCATACGATTTTTGACGATCTGTGGCTGCTTTCAGACTTTCACGGATTACCTTTACTTTCTGTTCGGCATCCTTAATCAAATCAACTCCGAAAATTTTACTTTCACCGAGCTCGGTCCAAAACAATGGTGTACGGCATTTACGACCGTACAAAGTCTCGTAAGGTTCCATCTTAATACTTGATTGAAAACTATTGTTGTAAGCGAATTCAATCAAAGGTAAATACCGTTCCCATGAACTACTGAACTCGAGGATGCAACGTCTCAACATATCCTCAAGTATCTGAATTATCCGCTCAGATTGACCATCGGTTTGGGGATGAAAAGCAGTGCTAAAATGCAGTTTGGTACCCACAGCTTCTTGCAATTTCCTCCAAAATCGCGAGGTGAATCTCGGATCTCTATCCGACAAGATAGAAATAGGTACCCCGTGTAATCTCACAATCTGAGAAACATACAATTCGGCTAGTTTATCCAATGAAAAATCCGTACGCACGGGGATAAGGTGAGCCGACTTAGTCAGTCTATCAACAACAACCCAAATCGCATCCTTCTTACTTGTTGACCATGGCAGTCCGGACACAAAGTCCATTGTGACTCGATCCCATTTCCACTCGGGTATCATGATCGGCTGAAGTAATCCTGAAGGCACTTGATGTTCCGCTTTCACTTGTTGACATATTAAACATCTCAAAACAAAGTCGGAGATGTCTCGTTTCATACCATGCCACCAAAATCGACGTTTCAAATCGTTGTACATTTTCGTACCCCCCGGGTGAATTGACATTCGGCTACAATGGGCTTCATTCAGAATCATCGAAATGAGTTCTGAATTCCTTGGAACACACAAACGACTTCTGAACCTCAAACAATCATCATCATCAATTTGAAACTCCGATTCCTTGTTCGGAACACACTCAGCCCGTTTTGCAACCAATTCATCATCGACTTTCTGAGCTTCACGAATTTGATGAGTCAATAATGGTTTGGCTTTTAATTCAGCTACTAACACATTGTCGGGTAGAACAGAAAAATGCACATTCATCGCTCGTAAAGCAAACAATGACTTCCGGCTTAAGGCGTCCGCAACCACATTAGCCTTTCCCGGGTGGTAATCAATGACAAGCTCGTAATCTTTCAACAACTCAAGCCAACGTCTTTGTCGCAGATTCAAGTCTCGATGAGTCATCAAATATTTGAGACTTTTGTGATCCGAAAATACATGGCACTTCTCACCAAACAAATAATGTCGCCATATTTTTAAAGCAAATACGATGGCAGCTAGTTCAAGATCATGGGTCGGATAATTTTTCTCATGTGGCTTTAATTGTCTCGACGCATAGGCCACCACTCGACTTTCTTGCATCAATACGCAACCCAACCCAAGTAGGGATGCGTCACTATAAATGACAAACTCTTTGCCTGATTCGGGTTGCACTAAAATTGGAGCTTCAGTCAAATAAGTTTTTAGTTGATCAAAACTTTTCTGACATTTCTCCGTCCATTCGAACTTAACATCCTTTTGAAGTAGCTTCGTCATTGGTGTGGCTATCATCGAGAAACCTTTGACAAATCGTCGGTAATAACCGGTGAGTCCCAGGAAGCTCCGAACTTCGGTAATATTTCTTGGAGGCTTCCAGTTAAGTATGGCTGAAATTTTGTTCGGGTCAACTCGAATACCCGATGCGGATACCACATGACCCAAGAAGCTAACCTCTCTTAACCAGAACTCACACTTACTGAACTTAGCATATAACTGCTTATCCCGCAAAATTTGCAACACCAGTCTCAGGTGCTCAGCATGTTCGGTCTCATCTCTTGAATACACCAAGATGTCATCAATGAACACAACTACGAACCGATCCAAATATGGTCTGAAGATCCGATTCATCAAATCCATAAATACCGCAGGGGCATTAGTGAGCCCAAACGGCATCACTAAGAACTCGTAGTGACCATATCTCGTCCTGAAGGCAGTTTTGGGTATGTCCGATTCTCGAATTCGCAATTGATAATAGCCCGATCTCAAATCTATTTTTGAGAACACTGTGGCTCCCTTCAGTTGGTCGAACAAATCATCGATGCGCGGCAACGGATGTTTGTTCTTTATCGTCACTTTATTCAGTTGACGATAGTCAATGCACAACCTCATGGTTCCGTCCTTCTTTTTCACGAACAATACTGGTGCACCCCAAGGTGAGAAACTTGGTCGAGCAAAACCTCTATCCGTCAATTCTTGTAACTGAGCTTTCAACTCTTTTAACTCGGTTGGTGCCATACGATACGGAGCTATCGAAATCGGCGTAGTCCCAGGTACAAGCTCAATACCAAACTCTACCTCCCGAACAGGTGGTAAACTCGGTAATTCTTCAGGAAAAACATCCGGGTATTCACAAACCACCGGCACAGATTCGGGTTTCTTTTCTAATTCTTTGTCATCAAGTACATACGCAAGGTATGCTTCGCACCCTTTTCTTACATATTTCTGGGCCAACATTGCTGATATTACAGCTGGCATCCCCTCCAAGTCCGTAGACTCAACTCGGATTACTTCGTTATTTGCGCACCTCAAATCAATAGTCTTGCTTTTGCAATTCACAACCGCATCATGCGCGGTCAACCAATCCAAACCAAGAATAACATCAAATTCATCAAATGGCAAAAGCATCAAGTCCGCCGGAAAACAGGAACCTCGAATTACTAGGGGACATTCCTTACACACTTTGTCGACAAGCACGTAACGACCCAAGGGGTTTGACACCCGAATTACGAACTCAGTAGACTCAATAGGTAAAGTCTTACTGGATGCTAAGGTTTCACATATGTAAGAATGAGTAGAACCGGGGTCAATCAAAGCAATTACATTAGTATCAAAGAGTGTAAAAGTACCGGTAATAACACCAGGCGAAGAAGCATCCTCGCGGGCACGTATAGCATAAGCTCTAGCAGGCGCACGAGCCTCGGATCTGGTCGTAGCATCTATAGATCCTCTCTGACCACCACCAGCATTGCCCGTATTTCCAGATGGTCTACCTCGAGCAGTGGTAGCACCCGGTTTCCCACTCTGATTTACATTCTGTTCAGACAACCTCGGGCAATCTTTAATGAAGTGGTCAACTGATCCGCACTTGTAACAGGAGCGGTCAGGGAATCTACAACTCCCCGAATGCCATTTACCGCAATATCGACATTTCGTTCTGTCTCGACGTTCATTCCCAACACTGGTGACCGAAGTGCCTCGTGTACCCACAGGGGGTCGATCACGATCTCGTCTAAAAAGGCCCGAAGTGCCTCTAAACTGGCCCGCATCATCTCGAAATTTCTTCGATGCCTGTTGAAGAGACTTTCCCGAGGATCTTTTACGAAACTCTCCAGTTCCTTCATCAACTTTTTGTTTTTCTTTTCTAAGCTCTTCGGCTTTACAAGCTCGCTCGACAAGTACTACGAACTCTCGTATTGCAAGAACGCCAATGAACATTTTTATATCTTCATTCAGCCCATCCTCGAAGCGTTTACACATAAAAGCCTCGGACGAAACACATTCCCGAGCGTATCTACTAAGTCTAACAAATTTTCGCTCGTAATCAGTAACTGACATAGAACCTTGCTTAAGCTCAAGAAATTCCTTCCGTTTTTGATCAACAAATCTCTGACTGATATACTTTTTCCGAAACTCAGTTTGGAAAAACTCCCAAGTTACTTGCTCTCGGGGCACAACAGAAGTCAGAGTACTCCACCAATAGTAGGCAGAATCGCGTAGCAAGGAGATAGTACACTTTAGGCATTCATCGGGTGTACAAGATAGCTCATCGAGTACCCGGATAGTGTTGTCCAACCAAAATTCAGCTTGCTCGGCATCGTCGCTATCCGTAGCCTTAAATTCAGTAGCCCCATGTTTTCGGATTCTGTCAACTGGGGGCTTATTTGACCTTATTTGGTCAGTTACCGGAGGTATTGTAGGTGCGGGGTGGTATTAGTCGGGAATGGAGGTTGTGGAACAGCCGTATTAGTTCGAATGTATTGGTTGAACCAATCATTCATCACGCTATAGAAAGCTTGTCTAGCTTCATCATTCGGGTTACTAGCATTAGGTTGAGAGTCCGCCGGCGCTGTCCCTTGTGCGGGAGCAGGCGCCACACTCTCAAGATCATCAGCTACCTCTCGGTCGGGATCGGGATCCATTACTATAAATTAACACATTTGCAAATGTCAGAAATCACCACACTATCCAATAATCACATAAAATGGCATGTATAGCTAGACCCAACGCATTACGGTAGTCCTAGAATCGACTAAACCGTAGCTCTGATACCAATCAAATGTAACACCCTGAACCCGAGACCGACACCGGAGTCGAACACGAGGTGTTAACAGACTTTAAACCCCTTATAAAAAAAATTTCCAGACACTGCCAATCTGCGTACTAGTCGCTTTAAAAATCATATCTTGAGTTTCACAACTCGAAAACCAGTTTCGTGATTTTTCCCTGAAAGTAGACTCATATGCCCATCTATATATTTTTTCTAGAATTTTTGGTCGGGCCAATTAGTACAGTTTATTAGTCAAAGTCTCCCATGTTACAGGGATCGACTACACTGACCTTTGCACATTACGACCTGGATATCTCCCTGCACAGAGCTTCAATACTGATGCCGTTTGTTTCTATAGAAACTAGACTCATAGAGGAATCTATAAATATATGGTATGACTCCTAATTATCTCTGGTTAATTTATAATGAATTTCCAAAGTCGGAACAGGGAATCCAGAAACCGTTCTGGCCCTGTCTCACAAGAACCTGAATATCTCTTAACATACTGTCCGTATGATTGTTTCGTTACTTTCTTATGAAAGTAGATTCATCAATGTTTGTTTACATAATTTATTCACTATTTAATTCCCTTCCTACTATTTTTAGTGATTTTCCAAATCTACATCACTGCTGCTGTCAGCATCTGCCTTTAAGGTAGACTTTACCTATTTCATGGTTTCCATGATTCAACTAGCCCTTTTTGCATAAATAGCATAATTTATGATAGTGATTAACCATTCCTATGGCTAATCCTTGTCAAGCATATCCACACCGAATGATTATAACATTATACTCAAACACATATAAGCCATTTTCGCATGGCTATCCAAAATTATACAAGTCCAAAGGGTCCACGACCCACAACAAACGGGTAGTCCTATACATGCCATTTCGAAGTTCAACCAAAATTGTACCAAAAGGGGGCTTTGATAGTGTGGGCGACTTCGACTTCAAGATCCCGAGTCCGATAGCTGGAGAACCAATCTATAAAACAGAGGAGCAATGAAACGGAGTAAGCAATTTATGCTTAGTAAGTTTTGAGTAAGGAATTCCAGCACAACAAAAGTATAGCATTCATATAGCTAAACGGATAATTTCATATGCACAAATTTTCGATATCATACTTGCTTCACATACCAACCCTTATGTACATACACAAAAGATCAACTCAGCCAAAGGCCGGTAGCTTGTTTATCAACTGAGCGAATACTTATTTGTAAGGGCTCAACTAAATTCAAGCACATACGAAACATACCTCAATGTTGGGATGTTTCTAGAGTATTAGCTGAAATTTTTACAGCAAGATCATTCATTCCCAAATCACGTACCTTCGGAATTTAACCGGATATAGCTTCTCGTTCAAATGCCTTCGGGACATAGCCCGGTTATAGTAACTCGCACAAATGCCTTCGGGACTTAATCCGGATTTAATAACTCGCACCAATGCCTTCGGGCTTAGCCCGGAATTAGTATCTCGCACAAATGCCTTCGGGCTTAACCCGGAATTTGTATCTCGCACAAATGCCTTCGGATCTTAGTCCGAATATTGTCACTTAGCACAAAGCCTTCGGGACTTAGCCCGGACATCATTCAAATAACCATGCACATTTAACAATAAATCATAGCACATTCGTGTTTCATTTTCGTTAGCAAAACTCAAACACAAGACACTTATCATTCTTGTGATTTCGGCTCAATAGCCACACACAAAGAGCATGATTTTGTTTGCTTAAAACATGATCTAATCAAATCTTAATTTAAGCTCTCTTACTCAAGAACTTACCTCGGGTGTTGTCGAACGATTCCGATAGCTATTCGACCACTTTTTCCTTCCCTTTATCGGATTTAGTTCCCCTTTGCTCTTGAGCTTAATTAAACAAATAAATTGATTTAATCATTTGAGCATCGAAAAGAGGAACACAAGGCACTTAGCCCATATTTATACATTAGACATTAAGGTCACATATGTACGGAATCATGAATCAAACTCAACATTTTTTTGCTAATTTTTCCCCCTTGGCCGAATATGCATGTCTACTTTGGGGCCGATTTCAACACTTAATACATTCTACAAGTATGGTCACTTGTATTGACTAAACACCCTTTTGTTTCAAGTTCAAAACTTGGCTAATACACACATATATACACTAGTAAAGCATCCTCTCCCTTTCCATCAATTTAGCACATGCATTACTCATTAACCTACAAAAATTATATTCGGCCTTAGCACACAACTTGCTAGCCGATTCTTCCCCATCTAGCAACCAATGCACATATGTGCTCACTCAAAAATGATAAAAAAAAGAGATTCAAGAATCATCAATCCACCATCACATGCATCATTAACAAGCTTCATATTTAGCATGCAATGGCATTAACACAAACTCCACCTAGGCCGAATCTTAACTCATCTTCATGCCTCATCACCACAACATCAAACATCAACCAAGAATGATGCATCCATGGCCGAGTGTCATTTCCATCACATAGCAAGATTTAGACCATGGGCTAGGTAGAACTCAAGCTAGGTAGAACTCAAGCTAACAACTAAAGTATGCATGAATCTCAAAGAATAATATCAAACATACCTCAATCTAGTTACATGCATGGCCAAACTTCCTCCTAATCCTCTTCCAAACCAAACATGAAGCAAGAACTCCTTCCTCCTTCCTTAGAATTTTCGGTCAAAAGAGGATGAAAAAGGATGAACAAGTTTTTCTTTTCCTTTCTTTAGCTCACGGCAATTGGGGGGGAAACAACCACTCATTTTTTTTTCCTTTCTTTATTACCCATACTCCTTATTTTATTTTTTTTTTCCTACATACCTCACTAGGCCAACATGTTCCCAACATGTTTCCACCCATAGCATGGCCAACCACTAGCTCAAATTTTGGGTAATTTGACATGCAAACCCATCATTTTCACAACATGCATTAATAGACCATTTTAAATTAGCCTATCATATTTTCACCATGTCTCATATCGATCCCTATTTAATAATTTCTCATGCAATTGGCAAAATTGGAGAATGAAACTTTCACATACTCATGTACACACATAATAAGCATAGAATATGGAAATCAATTATTTTTATGACTCGGTTTTGTGGTCCCGAAACCACTTCCCGACTAGGGTCAATTTTGGGCTGTCACATAGCTAGGGTTTCAACACTTTTAAGCCTTGATTGTCAGTGATTTCTATGCCCGTTTTTAATGTTCTTTACATTTTTGAAATCCTCGTAGCTCAGTTTACCTATTTCTACCAATATTTTGAGTTAGGGTTTATATTTAAAATTTTTCCCATGGATGATAAGTATGAATTTTGATGTTTTATGGTAGAATATGAAGTTTGAGATTGTGTTAAACAACTTTTGCTAAGTGATTTTTCGTAAAAACGAGTAAAATGACATAATCGGTAAAAATACCTAATATTCATAAGTACATGTTAGAGTGTGAATTTGATGTTGCTATAGAAGGGAAAAGTGAACAGCATGTCATAAAACATAAGAAAATAGGATGAGGTTTAATTTACGAGCCTTGGGGCAAAAGTGTAGATATGTAAAAGTTTAGGGGTAAAATGGTAATTTTGTAAAAGTTCGTTCTAGGGGCTGTTTTGATGAATGTGTGTATTAAATAAATTAATTTGGTATTATAGATCAAGAGAAAAGAGATTCGAGTCGAGATCGGGGGAAAATAAAGTTTACGAGGAATAGGCTCGACTATTCTCATTTTGTATGGAGGTAAGTTCATATGTAAATATTGTAATATAACCGTTATTTTAAATCATTTAATGCTATTTATACGATATTATGATTGTTATCATGCAATTCTATGCTTTGTGGTCATTGTTGGACAACATGCAAAAATTTTATGAATTATGTGAAAAATGTGAAAGACTACCGAAGTATCGTCATTAGTATTCCAAGGAGAATAGTAAAGGAGTACGAACGAGGAAAGTCCCGTTGAACCTTAGGAATAGATTAGGATATTTGAGCATCCGAGCTTATTGAGTCGAGTCCGAGTTCACTTATGGATGCAAATGTCCAAGTTCGTTGAGTTGAGTCCGAGTTCACTTATGGATGTGAACGCCTGAGCTCGTTGAGTTGAGTCCGAGTTCGCTTATGGGCGGGTTACATGGTAGCTTGGCTACATATGTGGCACTTATATGCAAACTTTCCAAGTATCCGAGTTATATTCCGATGTGTTCAACAGGTAAAATTCTAGTGAAATGGAAGAATACTCAAGATGCAAGTGACGTATTGGGAAGTGTTGTGGAATGGGCACTTTGGACAGGTATGTACTTAACCCTCGGGTGGAGACTTGATACGAAAACAATAATATAGTAGAAATCGAATTAAATGATGAATAAGTTATGGAATCGAAGCTTGATGAGTCTATTTTCATATGGAAGAAACGAAACAGGTAAATGAGTTATATTTTATGAGATATTTAAGTTTTTGTGGAATAGGGTCAGAGCGATCTTTGAATCCCCTGTTTTGACTTTAAAAATTCACCATAAATTGTAAAAAAACAATTAGGAGTTGTACCTTACATGTATGAAATCCTTATTGAGTCTAGTTTTATGAGAAAAAACAGTATAGTCATTGAAACTCTGTACAGGGAGATATCTGATTCGTAATACACAGGGGTCAGAGTAGCCAAACCCTAAAACAGGGGAGACTTTAACTAATAAACTGTACTAATTGGCCCGACCAAAAATTCTTGAAAACAATTAGTAAGTAGATAGATGAGTTTAGTTTTAGGAAAAATTTACGGAATTAGATTTCGAGTTTTGTAACTCGAGATATGATTTTTTTAGCGACTGTGACGCAGATGGACAGTTTACTACGAGAATTGTTTGAACTTGTTTAAATGCTAAAATAAGTTTAGTAATGTCTCATGCTCGACTCCGGCGACGGTCTCGGGTAAGGGGGCGTTACACTAGCAACACATACCATAAACAACCATTTGCAACCACTTTAACCTATTCAAAAACATTTAATTTAAACCCAAAATATCATTGGAATCAAATATCCTAAGAATCTAACCAATATGTACAATTGGCACCTCAAAACACATTTCAAAGTTCATAAAATATCAAAAATTAAAAATTAAAAAAAAACTATATGCAAAAGACCATTTAAGACCTTAGACATCATAGGTACATGCCAAGACCAAAAGAACAACCGCCAAAGTTTGAGTTCAAGATTGCCACTAGATGCTGAGTCGAATATCTAATCAGTGAGTAGCTAACATGTGCACAGAACAGAAATTAAATCATCCACTGAGTAAATAGTATCCCTATAATCTGAATATTTAAACATTTTTTGAAGTAGTCAAAATTCATATCCCATAATGTCATTCATTATTCGTATATTATTTCTTATTCTCATTTCCTCTCTTTATCTTCCTTAATAACATACTTGAACTCAGACCTTTATGCGACTTTGACTAACATACCAAATTTGGCACCCAGTACCTGACAGATAAATCCGTAATAACGAATTGCGCCCTACATTGGCCAGTAAAATCGACAAATGAGTGTGCCCAGCACTGGTCAGTATAACTGACAAATAAGTGCGCCCTGCGCTGGTCGGTAAAATCGAAAATTGAGTGTTCTCAGCACTAGTCGATATAACTAACAAATAAGTACGCCCTCGTTGGTCGGTAAAATCGACAAATAAATGTTCATTTATTCAAAACCAATGTTTCAATTTCATTTTAACATTTCACCATTTTGTTCCAAAGACTAACTCTCTTTATATACTTGCTAAACAAAGTAACACACACACACACACACACACACACACACACACACACATATATAAGAACAATAATTGAAATAGTCGCATTATAGAAACACCAACCTTCAAACATTATAACTGAACATACATATAGCATAGTTTATAACATTCACCCACTTTATAATATTATGACTACAATATCGATGGACACTCGAATAACATTAATATTGTAAGAATCGAATAGTGTTAAAACAATAGTATTTGAACAACCTTGAATTACACTCATTTATCCTTTTCAATGAAACGATAATATAACGGAAAAATCAAGTAAAGCATTAAATTGGCATGAAGCATATCAAATATAACCAGCTTTGAAAAAACACTTATTCACCTATAATATCAGCATTAAGATTAAGATAAACACATCTAATTTAACATAAACATTATAGAAATGTCTAGCTTTGACAACACTTAAAACATGCTTTGGATGACATTTAAAACATATTTTGGACAACACTTAAATCTTACTTTAATAGCATTTGAAACATACTTTTGTCATCATTTAAATTATACCAAATGTTATAAAGATACAAACATGCTTCTACTCAATTTGAATCCGATTAATATATATAAATCAACCCTATATAATTACTTCAAGATAAATCAATTCTTTCTTAGCATTGGACTGTAGCAATAATAATATAAAATATCATAACATACAAAATTTAATAAACATAAAACCAATAACTTGTTCACCATAAACTTCAAGCTATTCATATGGTAATCATTTAATTCATATTTTTCAATTAAATCCTTTGATGCCAAAAACATTATATAAATAACAATTCAAATATTAAGCAAAACAATATAATAAAAATTGTATATTAATTAAAAAATAAGTCTCATATGAACTTACCTGACAAAAACGCCAAGGACAAATCCGCCAATTAGTTCAAATCTCGATCTATATAATAATTTATTCCAATTATCAGTCTCAAGTGTTCTATAACATTTAATATAATGCATATTTCTTGCTATTAATATTTTCAAAATTTCCTTAAAATTTTTTATTTTATTCAATTTAATCTTTAAAATTGAAACAAGCTTAACTTTCATATTTGAGCTAAACCCGTTTCAATTTCATCGTTCAACAGCCCTCTATTATCAATAATTACATAAATTTCATATCAATTTTGATATACTCACGATTTAGTCATTATGTTCAAGATTAACAATTTTTACTTTACGAATTAGTTATTTTTCATATCTAAACTTAAAAGTTAACTATTTAACACCAAAACTTCAAACATTCAACTAAAGTAACACCCTCAAATTTTAACAATAAATTTTTTTTTTCACATGGGTTAATTAACTTAAAGTACCATAATTCTAAAAACATAAAAATTATGAAAAAAGAACTAAACTGAACTAACCAAATTTAGCTCAAAACATTTGAACTCGTGGCCGTGCGTTATTCTTTTCTCCCCTGCACCGAGCTTGGAAGATGAAAGAGAGCTTGGAAGATGAAAGAAATAGGAAATGTTTTCTTTCATCTCCAACCACTGCCACTATATATATAATCTAATATTATTCTATTACTTCGTTTATGTTATGAATATCTTATTAAGTAAATATCCATAATGATCAAGATAAAGTTTTAATGTACTTTAAATTCTAATAGTTATAAGAATTAGATCTCTACTTCTTTTATACTTCTTATGCCTATAAATAGAGACTCTGATGAAACATTGTAATCACCCCTTTTGATCAATAAAGTACATCCTCTATTGCTTTCATATTTTCTTTGCTCTTTATTTTATAACAATTTATTATTATTTCTTCTTTTCTCTTTTTCTTTCTTTTTTCTTTTTATAATACTTCTTTACAATATATATTATATACTGATCATGCTAAACGGCCATACAATTAAAACTTAGTGGATAATTGCCCATTTAGTCCCTCCTATTTATTTCTAATTATAATTCTTTTATAAATTACACTTTTAGCTCATATGCAGTTTAGTTATTGTGCTTAATTTAAGCACTATGTATACGAAATTACTTATTCAAGATTCAATTAGCCTACAAATTAACTCCGTAAATATTTATAAATATTATTTATGAGCTTGGTTTACGGAAATAGGATCCTGAAACCTCAATTTCCAAAATCGCTAACTCAAGAACCGATGCACTTATACTTTCAATAATTGTCCAATTAGTAAATTTATCCGATCAAAATTTAATATAAAATTATAATTAACTCGTAAATATTATTTAATAATATCTACTGACTTAGTTTATGGAAATGGGATCCCAGAATTGTAATTTTCAACTCCACCGACTTTAGTATTATTACACTTATACATTAGTTTACTATCAATTAAGCAAAATTACTAGGCCAACTTTAATATGTTTCTATACTAGTCTCATAAATATTAAATATTAATATCTAGGAACACATTTTGCGAAAATGACATTTCAGAACTGTAATTTTTTTTATACCACTGGAAACCGGGTCGTTACAAGAACAGGGAAACCCAAATCCATTCTGACATTGTCCTACAAAAACTAATATATCTCAAAATATACAATTCCATCTGTTACACTGTTTCTTCCATACGAAACTAGACTCAGTAAGTTTTAATTAAATATTTCAACCTATAAATAGATTTCTATGATTATTGGTGAATTTTCAAAGTTAAACCATTGTTGCTGTCCAAACTATTTTAATGAAAGTATTTTCTTTTCCATGGTTCTTTGAACTATCATTCATTCAATCATACATAATCATCATACTTTTGATTACTATTCAATTTAATCACTTATGTTTATGTGTAGATTACATATTCATTTCTTAGTCTTAGTACTTTTCACAATACAATCACATTTTCTCTTGCTAACTAATTTAGTATTTTAAATATCTATACTTCATCAAATACTTTCTATTTCTAGTATTTAGATTAAAATACATATTTCATACATCTCATTCACAACATATTTAACTCAACCTATTGAAATACAAGTAGGCTTAGCATGAAACTTACCTCATTTGTTTAGAATTTCTTCCTTTCTTCTTCATTTCCATTCCTTTCTCATCTTCACCACTATCCTTCCATTTTCTTCTCATTTTCTTCACTTTCATCTACTATCTTCTTACTTCTAAATTATTGAACGTATGCTCTAGAATCTCTACTTCATCTTTTCTCTTCGGTGTCTAAGGAAATTTTCAAGAATTTTGGGTGAAAATGTAAGTTTTCATAATAAAGGACCAAATTGTAAGAAAAATAAAACATTCTCATTTCTAGCTCTCTCTCACGTTGGAGCATAGAAGGATGGTGAGTTCTCTTCATCTTTCCTCCTTTTTTATATTAACATTTCATAATAAAATATTAATAAAAAATTTAATTATAATATTAATATTATAATATTTATCTAATTATTTAATTTAAATATCATTAAAATATCTCTCATGTCATCATTACATTTTAGAATTCTCTCTCATTCTAATTGATCAATTTTCCCTTTACAATTCTTAAAAATTTAATCATTGAATCATCATTTAATTTAGTAAAATTACGATATAATCCCTCATAATTTTCCATTTATTCAATTTAGTCCTTATTCATCAAATTTTCTTATTTTCTAGACTTTTCCACCATTAAGATATTCTCACTATTAGCCCTTTAAATTTTTCATATTTATATTTTAAAACCTCACATGTTAAATATTTACACTTAAATCATAAATCTTTTTATATCTTTACGATTTAGTCCTTATTTTAATTTAGTATACCACAACATATTTCTCAAGTTTATTACCGCTTTTATAGTACAACGATTTTGGGGGTGTTACAATGTTTCTAAATTATCTTTAACGAAATCAATTCAAATAATTCATATTTAATAATTGTTTATGAAACTTAAATTTCTTTTGATTGTATAATCTTAAATATTTCATGCTAAGCTAAAAGTAAGGAAAAATCCTTACAATTAATCAGAAGTGATGAAAATATTTTTGGGTTTTGTTTAGCATGAGAAATAAAACTAATTAATTTAATTAATTGCAATAATTTTTTTTAGCTTAGCAAGGAAAATTTAAATACATATAATCAAAAGAAATTTGGATTTCATAAACAATTATTAAAGACGAGTTATTGGGTTTAATTTTAATTTAAAAACATAAAATAAAATTATAAAATTTAGAAAGAAATTAAATGAAATTAATTAATTAATTTCAATATCATACTAACAAATTGACTAACACTATCAAAAGATATTCTTTTAACAATTTATTTAATTGATTTTGATATTTTAAAATTTAAAATTTCAATATGACATACTTTGATGCATCAAGTTTTAAACTTTCAACAAAGAGATAAACACGTGCAATATGACATACTTTTTAATGCATCATTTTAGTATTTACAACTTTTAACTTAATTCGTAACTTTTTTTTTACTTGGATTAATACTTACAAAAAAAGATTTTCTTTAGGTGGTCAAAATAAAAGTAACCTAAAAATTGAGTGAGTGACCAAAATGAAAGTATGAATATGACATGAATATAATTTGATATGTATAATCAACCGTTATTAAAGATTCAATGTTTGAGTAACTAAAATAAAAATACCCTAAAAATTAAGTGATGAAAACCCTAAAAACTAACTCTTGATTTGTAACTAAGGCAAGAAAAGTGAGGGATAATATGTATCCTTGCTTTCCCTTTAAAACTCAATTTTTAATTCGCCCAAATTTGGGGAAAGCCGAGGGATTCAACAAAATAAATTTATTTGCCATATTTTTCTTTTCAAAATAAATTACAAAATTTCGTTATAAATTAATGCATTCTTGCTCTGTTTTCCTTTCAGCTATTTTTTCCCTTGTATCGTTTAGCACAACAAAAATGATGAATTCTTTTATTCATTTTAACCATCTAAACATCATTTACTTCCTTAGTTTTAGTTTGTTTTGTCTTCTTTTCCTTTTCCTTCTTTTATTACTTTAAAAAACAACCATAAAAGTTAAGTAATATAATAAAGGTCTTTCCTACTTTAACCAGTGATCGAACATTCAATCTTCACTCTGATTATGAAGCAACTTTAAAACTCGTGACCAACAACCGCCCCTTAATTATTCAAGTATGTATTCAGTCACAATATTGAATAGACAACGAAATGAAACAAAAAAGAAGTGAAAATTTTTGTTGCACACAATAGTTTATTAATACAATTTGAAAATAATTCTATTTTGCAAAGTATCTGTAAGGCCCAAATTTTGCCAGGGCCCAAAAACCAAATAAAACAATTACAAAACCCATTACCCAGTTGCAAGCCCAATAAGCCCAATAAACATAAAAACTTAGCCCACAAAATATTTTTTGCTAAACAAGTAAAAAACCCTAGCCCCAAGCATGTGGCCGCCGAACCATCGGCCTCCCCACGCGTGCTCGGCCACCACGCCTCTGTCATCTCCACTCCGCACGCCTCTAAGGGTCATCTGACACCTGAAAAATGAAGCAGACACCAAGACAGAAGCAGACAAACGAAAATGACAAAAATAAATAAGATTTTCCTAATATTGTAACCGGCTATAAAGCGGCTTTTTCGAATTCAAAAAGGGGGGAACCGATTGTGAATGAGGGGATTCTTGAATATTCAAAAAATCAATACAAAAAAGGTCCCATAGAAATCAAAATACAAAAAATAGTAAAAAGGTTGTTCCTTTTTCTTGATTATTTTGCTTTCATGCTTGTTTTTGTTAGGAAAAAAGAAAATAAAAAGAAAAGAGAAGAAAAAAAACATTACCTTTCTTAAGATTGGAGGAGGAAACCGAGGGTTTATTGTCTGTTGTTTTATTTTTTAAGAGTTTTGGGTTTTAAAACGAGGTAGGGAGAGCGAAATCGGCCGAAAAAAGGGTGACTTGGGAACGTCGGCCACCGTATACGGTGGCGGTCTGACGACGGCGGTGAAATGGGTTCCTTTTGAAACCCTAGCAGATCTAAAAATGAAGAAAATGGTGGGGGGAACAGCTGCTGTTCGTTTCTGGAAAAGAAAGAAAATGAAAGATTCCTTTTTTTTTTAAAAAATTGACCCTTTTATACATTAACTAAAACAACGGCGTTTGGGTAAAAGGAAAGGGTCCATGCGCCTAAAATGGATAATTTTTGTAGCTAGTCCCTTCGACTTTTCTGAGTTTTCATTCTAATCCCATTTTCCTTTTTATTTTTCTTCAAATTTTCCTCTTTAATTTTATTTCATTTTTAATTTAACCCAGGGCCTTGTTAGTCAAAACGCAACGCAAAAAGACTAGGGATATTATCCCGTTTAGTCCCTGCTAGTTTCAGCGCACTACAATTTGGTCCTTTAACTTTATTTTATTTCTATTTTTACCCCAAAATCCCATTTGACTTTCAAATTAGTCCATTTTTGTTTGTTTACTCACTCATTCATCTGTTTATTTGTTTATAAATATATTTTTCCATTATTCTTTTGTTTTACTTGTTCATTTATTTATTGGTGAATATTATTCGTTTACATTATTGGAATCATTAATTCATAATTCTTTTATTTCTTTTCAATTTTATTTACTTTTGTTATCTTTTATTATTTTATTATTTATTCATCTATCATTCATTTTTTTATATCTATATTTTCTTTCATTAATTACTCATTTTATTTATCATCATCATCATCATTATTATTGATATTATTATTATTATTATTATTATTGTTACTTTTGTCATTATTGTATTATTACTATTGGAATTATATTTAGACTCATGTTTACTTTATTATTCTGACATTATCATCATTTCTCTAATTTTATTTATTTATGTTTCTATTACATTTCCATTCATTATACTTCTATCTATATTTATATATTAATGTTACTTTTATTTTTTTTTACGTATTTTATTCTTGTTATTATCATTTTATTTATTTATATCCTTTACATAGTTTTCTTTTAAACTACAGATTTTTTTATTATATCGTTAATATTATTTTTTATCTAATCTTTAAAATGAGCTTTATTTATTTTCATCGTTTCCTATTATTGTCATTTTACTATTTATTTATTTATTTTATATTTTTACATACATACCTTCTATTTTAAATTATTGTATATATATAACATATTTTAAATTTGCTTAAGTGTTAACCGTTTTCAAATTCCTTTTATTGTTGTTCGTTTCGAACTTTCTATGTGTTACTTATTTTAAAACTTTTATATATATATATATATATCTCACTTTGGATTATGTTTATCTATTTTTGTTTAAACTGTTTTTGTATATTATTATTATTAGTATTATTTTTAAATTTCTCTTTCACATATTATTTATTTCAAACGCTTTTATATGTTTTAAAGGGTCCTTTTATTTTACCTTATGTATTATTTTAATTCATTTAACATATTATTTATTTGAAATTTACCTTATATATTATTTTATCCCAAATTGTTTATATTTTATTTATGTTGAATTTTTTTTCACATATAGTTCTTCTTGAACCGTTCTTTGGCATTATGTGTTTTGAATCTTAATCACTACATTTTTATTTATTTGAAACTTTTATCCTATTTACCTTAAATCATTTTTTGTATATTATTTTACTTCGTTTGTTTTTGCCTATTGGTTGGTATAAAAATAATATACATTGTGAATATGGTCATTACATGCATTAAAAATTATTTATTGACATCTTCATATTGGGGCATTCATTAATATTGTATCTAATTCATGTTTCATTATTCCATGCGCCATTTTACACTCTTGTTTATCTAGTTCAAATCATATCGTGTATTAAGTTCCAACGTTTTACTCAATACGGATCGTTCGATTTTTATTCCAAACAAAATAAATACACATCATTTTAAATTGCATATTTGCTATTATTTCATAAAAGGAAAATTCTCAAATAAAAATAATATTCGGTGTTCGAAATTCGGGGAAACATGCCCTAACTTATTGAGTTTCGATTTTCCTCATTCATCCTAATTAACCGAATATCCTTTTAAAAGAAGTTAAAATACATTAATTTTAAATAAAAGGCAAGCTCAGTCCCAAAGTTCGAGTTGTCGTGTCCTGACTTACTGGACATGATATTTTATTACCTTGAGATGAGAGAATCCTTAACATCCATTTTAATTTATTCAATCATTTTTTTTAAAATTAGCATTAATACAAAGAGGGATCGTATTTTAAATTCTATCAAGTTTTCAAATTTTCGACACTAAGACACTAATTAATCAACTAGGTACCAATTTTGGGCGTATCGAGGGTGCTAACCCTTCCTCATGCGTAACCGACTCCCGAACTCGTTTTTTGATTTTCGTAGACCAAAAATTATCGTTTTAGTAAAGCTTAAATTTTATTAAAATGATTAATTTAAGATGACCCAATCATACCTCATCAAAAAGAATTGGTGGCGACTCCCGTTTTAATTTTCACTTTCAAAACCAAAGTCGATCCCTGTTTAAAAAAAGAATGGTTACGACAGTATCACTCAATGAATAAACTTATTTAAGAATCTTTCAAATTACATATTAGCTTAAGCCCTATCTACCTTTGCATAAAAAAATAATTCCAACACTGGCACTAATCCTAACATCAAGTATAAACCCCCCAGTAAAAAAATACACATAAAAGATACTCCAAGTTTAAATGTGCAGCATAACAACCAATTAAGCTAACATTTATAATCTAAATATAACATTTTAAATATAATTATCCTATATTCAATTTTATCTCTTTAAAAACTAGTCAAAAATCACGACTACAAAATAATCTTCATAACTATAAGACACAATGATTCACATGCTATAAACCCAGGAAAATCAAAAATTTTATTAATTAAATGACTGGTATGAGGAGCTTCCACCCTAACATTAAAGAAATAAATAATTAATATGCTACAACCCAATAAGATGATAACCATATTACTACATTTATATAGTTTGCGTTATGCACACGACTCTAATTGGACCAAATTCCACCTTCTGTGCTGTAGTGACTCAATCATTTTAAAACATTTTTATCTTCTAAAATATAACTATTTTCCTCTTTTATTAAATTTAAAAATACACCATATTTTGAAGCAATACTAAGTTCTAACCTCATCTCTTACCCCCAATCTCTTAAAAAAAAAATTATATATTTAATTTTCTCATAATATAAAATTGGGCTTCAATCTAATTTTTTTTCCCAATTACCAAGACCATCATCCAAAATTTCAATCGAGTTCACCCTAGCCGAACCAATAATTCGACATATCAATCTAATCAATAAAGTAACTCATATTTGGAAAATGACTGCAACAAACCCAAAATAGAAAATTCCTACCTAAAATATCAGCTAAACAGGATCTTAATAATCTGGGTTACAAATTTGGCATTAATTAGCATTATAAAATATTAGGATTTTCTTTTTACCAGAATTAGAGAATGGAAAGCGTCTTGGAATGCCTGCAAATAATCTTAACATAAACTTGCTACAATAGTACCTGAACTCTTGCTGCTTGTTGGCATTATATTAATTTATGGAAACACATTGATTGACAGGATAAGAGAATATTATTGTCCATGTTTTCAAAGAATGCTCTCTCATGTACCATATAGACAGTGATGAACAATCAAATGAGAACCAGTTCTAAAAAAAGCATATAACTTCATAGCAAAGAATGTAATTCCCCCCCCCCCAAGTGCTTCTACACTTACTACAATGAAACTAATGAAGAAAGAAGAACATAAATGAGTTCTATCTACAATGAACCATTTGTTATTTACACTTCTAAATAATAAGCTGATCAACGTTGATGCTGTGGATCATAAGAAACAATCTTTGGATCTGGAACAATCTGCGGCAACTTATCAATATACATGAAAAGACGCTTCATATTCTCCCTCGAGATTGAAGCTAAATCAACAATGTCATTTTTGCTTGTATATATCCAAAGATCACCCGAATCCACTCTTTTCAAGCTGTCCCTACAGAAGGGGCATGACTGTGACCTTATTCGCCTATAAAACACCATAAAAACACAAATATTATCTTCAACATAATATGCCTATCTTCAATCTATGTTTTGACAGGAGAAGAGCTTGAACATCGAGATGCTAAGCTTTTCTTCATAATATGTTTGTATATGTTTCTTGAAGTCTAGCTATATCCAAGGTGCGGGACTCAACTTCGGGTAGCTTACTTTAACCTCTATCATTCCCACCATGCTAAATTACTTGATAATCAAAAAGGAAACGAAAAAAAAGAAGACCAGTTTCGATGACGGCTTACCAGGTTCGGTAGCATTTCATACACATTGAATGGTTGCATGCGGGCAACACAATCTTGCTGCGCATCTCCATGCAAATCCCACATTCTTCTTCCCTCTCTAAGTCGATTTCGGAGACCTTTCCTTTATTCAGTTCATCTCTTTTCGTGAACTTTGAAGCGCAAATTTCCTTCTGTTTCCTGTCATCCACATCCGTAATTCCTCGAGATAGTTGCAATAACGAGGGAAAGATCACCCCTGTCATGACAATCCAAAGTCCAAACCGCTCAAATAGTGTTAACATTTTTTCAAAAATTATGATAAATATGAATCAAACTTATGCACAACAACAACAACAAATCCCCTCTTACACACCATAGAATTCTCTTATGCTAGCTTTCCTTTCATGAATAGACATGGTGGTTTTACCATCAGCATACGCCTTCAGAAAAAGAAACATCACAAAATTAACGTCCTTGAAATTCTATAAGTTTAGAATATGACAAGAACATCAGAAATTCATTACACAAGCACTTGCAAATCACCTTGTATATAAGAATCCTGAGAAACCCCAAGGCACCAGCAAGATGACAATCAGTCCACTGAACAAGGAAAAGGAAGAAATGTGCAACTGGACTGTAAGATAATCTCATCTGAAGGCAGGCACCATCATATTCTCTTGGATAATCAGAAGCCCTAATCATTCAAAAAAAAATAATAACGTGTAGTATAATGTAGTCCCTATCATCTACTAATCAATGCAGATATACATGTAGAACAGATCAAACGACTATAGACAAGTAATTAAGCTACATAAAAGGAAGAAGGACCCCCAAATCCTCTAAATGGAAGTTCTAGACTCATTAGTCTCATCCAAGTCATTCAGTATCCTCTGTTTTCCCTTTTCTGGCGAGGCTTTTTTTGTGGTAAAAACACTATTTTCAAACTTCAAATTCTGTAAGTATTTTCCTTTTAGGATAAGTTTAAACATATATAACCAAAATATCTTAAAAGCTTGAAGAAGAAAAAAGAACAACAATTATTTTTCATTACTGTAGGAGCCATTATTAATATTCAATATAGAACCATCTAATTAAGCAATGAATATCCAAAATATCTAAAAAGCTTGAAGAAGAAAAAAGAACAATAGTCACTTTTCATTACTGTATGAGCCATTATTAATATTCAATACAGAACCATCTATTAAGCAACGAACATCCAATATAAACACCAAAAATTACCAATAACAATTCCAATTAAGCAAAAAAAAAAAGAAATATTCAACATGGAACCATAGGCAGGATGAAAACTATCAATCTGAAATTTTATAGTCCCCCAAAGTAAGAAAACGTTAATTTACCGAATAAAAAGAATTCAAATAATAGGTTATAGCGAAATATAAGAAACAGTATCACGCATTGCATACTTTGAAAGAAAATCAGAAAGGAAGTATATATTAAAAATTCAAAGAAAAAAAAGGGAAAATCATGATGAATCGGTACTGGCCATGCTCATCTACAGAAAATCAAGGAAGAGAAAAAGAAAGAAGAAATTACAGGGTATTGGCGAACTGAATATCAGCTTCAAGTGCCTTGAGAGAATCCTTGAACGATTTCCTCATCTCCCCTGTCTCTGTTTTCTTTTTCTTACTCAAAAACTCTAACTGATTCAGAGCTCAAAATCCAAAACCCCAACCACCCATTCAGCACAAACAACTATTCAAGGCATCATCATATTATATAATCAACAAAAATACTAGGAAAGGAAAAGAAATCTTCTTTCGTCTTTCAATTAAAAAGAAAAAAGCAGACCCAGTAATTAACTTAGAATCCTCTGTATAAACAAAAACTCACTGTGTACAATTGAGAAGAAGGTGAAGAGTGTGAGAAATTGCAATAGCAATAGCAATAACAATAAAATAAATCTTTTGAGCTTTCGCTTAGAGCACACGTAATTGTATTTCCACGTATCTCTCAGCAGTCAGTCAGGCAGCAATATAAATTTTAATTAAACGGGGAATTTTATCCTCAAATTTACGAAAGTACCCTTATTGTTTGGGTCGATATTTTTTTTCCCCCTTTATACCAGGTCACCCAGTTAGTGTCACTGCCAAACTACGCTAATTAGTTTTTGGGTGGGGAGGGTGTAGGAAGGAATTATGTGCACCCAACTGTAAAAAGCGGAGGGAGTAGATGATGGCGGGAAGCAGTAGATGACACGTGGAGAGCATGCATGATTTGACCTAACGGTTCATGATGGGGTGTATGGTTATCGGGTGCCACGTTTCCTGATTGGTGAATACATGGATCCCACCTGTTCGCTTTTCATGCAACTGCCTAACTTAATAAAATAAAGTTGTATTTAATATATAAAAAAGATGTATCTCGAATACAGTCGAAGTTTACTACAAGTATTTGTACACTATCTAATAGTTGATATTTTAATTAATTAAAAAAAATATTCAATTTTCAAGATTATTATCTAAATTTAATTTAATTTAATATTTGACGAAAATATTAAATATTTTATGATATCAATAAATATTGGGTATAATAGAATTTATTGATTAAAAAAATGTTGAATTTTCATAATTAATCAATTAGGTTGATGTATCATTAAATGAGAAAGTGAGAAAATCAAGATACCCTAATATAATTATTAAACCCACACAAGTGTTCTTCCTCATGTCATAAACCTAAAACAAGATTTTGTTGAAGATTAAACAAAAATTTTGGTGTCCATAATTTCGCCTTTATTAGCCATGAAGAAAAAGTATAAGAAGAGAAAAGTTTAGCAAAAAAGGCAAGCAAAAGCTACCTTTTTGTCGCCACAAATGTTAATTAATTAGGTGCTAATACTAATCCCAAACCTCATCAAGTGCAAACATTCCATTTTGATTTTGTTTAAATTACGGGGAATATAAAAGAAATTAAAATTTGAGTAAATACTAAAATAGTATTAATAAAGAATGTATAGCTTCACATGATTCCGTGACCAAATTCACAAGAAGATAATATAAAATATTTTCATGGCTGTTTTGTTTTTTATGTTCATATTTTCCTCGCTTCAATTCAAATCATAAATTGTATAACACACACAAAAGAAAGGATTAAAGTTTAATTCTGTCCTCAGTTTATGAACTTTTCAAACTTTCTAATTTAGTCCATTTCTTTTAATTTAAAATTTAGTACAATCAATTTTGAATTAAAAGTAAAAAAGGGACTTTAATAGACCAAAAGTAAAATATTATGGCCAAGTCGGTAATCGGTATAAAGAAAATAAGACGGCAGACAAAATCGATTTTGAAGGTAAAATTATATTTGCAAATAAAAGCATTTATTCCATTCTAATTGGTGGCTAGTTAAGTTAAACACAAATAATATTAAGGAAAGCGTGGCTAAAGGTGGAAAAAATGGCCCCGAATCACCAAAATAAACAATTCTAGACTATATTTGGTACATTGTCATCATTATTTGTTCTGATAAGGACACCCCAACCTCTAATTAATGATCCCACCAAACCCAGTATATCTAACCCCATGTCCCAAGCAAAGCAGCCATTTCGACCTACTAAAACAAAACTATATATCTAGATGTTGATCAAAGCAGAATGGTGATAATTCATGTATTAAAAATTGTGGATAAAATTATAATGGTGCATTTGTATGCATGGCACAACAAGATCCAACGGGGGCTGCCATCTTTAAGTCATCACATCTAGAAGTGTGTAGACAACTCATTGATACCAACATTTAGTATATTGTTGAAAAAGAGTGTTAAGAAAGATGGTGTGAAACACAGTAGCATCAAGGACAAAAGTGTAGTGATTTTCATGTTAATAGGATGAGATCCTATCACTCAACCTACACATAATTTGCGTGGTTAGACATAGAATGCTTTTGACAATACAGCACTGCAGATGGAATAATATATGATTGTTGCCGCATAAAAACGATCCTTCAACTTCAAGGCGCTCGTAGTTTTGCTTCGATCATTGCCTGATAGCTCAACTTGCATGTCTGTTTTGACCACTTGTACCCATTTTCAAGCATTACAGGGGCAGCTCTGGCTCCTGCTCTGAAACATGGTGTTTTGATCATCGTAATTTCAGCATTAAATAGGACATTCGTCAAATTTTATACTATTACAATGCGTATCTCCAATAGTAGGAGATACACAACCACTTAAATGAAACGAAACTCTAATTCGTAGTAATGAGTGACTTTCAGCAAAGCAAATGAAAATAATACATATGACTAATAAGAGGTTAGGTACAATGATAAAACACGTTATATTTTGAAAGAAAAGATGCAGGTTTGAATTTTAGAAATAATTACTTTTACAAAAAAGAAATTATTATTTTTCTTAATAATTTCAAAATTATACTAGTATGGTTTTTTTTTAAATTACAGGTTGAGTTTCATACTAAGCTATACATTTGATTTAGTCTATTGAGTTAAAATAATTTTTTCTTGTGCTCGAATACAAAGCTTGTTTCAGCTGTTAATCTGTTTATTCGGATCTTAAGTCTTGCTCTATTGATGCATTTAAGAATTGAGATCTATAACAATGCATCTTGCTTTGCACAGTCATCTCCTTTGATTCTACAATGGTGGTGTTTAGGGGTGAGTAAAACTCGATTCGATTTAAAAAAATTGAAAAAAATTTAAAATTTCGAATTAATTGAATCGAGCTATTCGAATTATTCGAGTCAACTCGAATGACTCTATTCGAGTTTCAAGTTCGAGTCGAGTTGGATCTCACAATTCGAATAATTTGAATAACAGATTAGTGAAAATACCCTTTTAGTCCCTGTCAACTTTGAAAGTAAGCAAATTGGTCTCTCTTTCAACAAAAATTACAAAAAAAATTCAAAAATTCAAAATATTTATAAAAAATTCAAAATTTATATTTTAAAAAATTTCTAAAAATTCTAAAAAAAATATATACAAAATTTAAAATTTTCAAATTTTAAAAATATTCTAAAATAGTAATTTGGGACCTAATTAATTATTCAAATTTATTATACTCAATTTTTTTGAAATTTTTTTAAATCTATATAGTTTCAAATTTATGTACTCTAACATGGAATTAGTTATACTATAACAATATTTTTATTTGAAATATTTAATTTTTTTAATTTAACTCGAACAATTTCATTCGATTCAAAAAAAAAAATTCAAATTGAGTTAGGATTATAAAATAGGACTCGTGAACTCGATTAACTCAAATTTTTTTCACTCGATTCGATTTAACTCAATTCGATCGAACGCTCACTCCTAGTTGTGTTAACATTATGCACTTAGAAAAAGTTTATATTTGATTGGGATATTTTAAAATTTCAACTTTAGCTCTACAAGGTCGTTGGACTCGAATCAGACCAATTGATTGTATTAATTAGGTTAGGAATTGACCAGTACATTAGTCTAGAGAAAGATGTTGAATTGCTTGATTAGTTAATCAGTATAAAACACATAAATTGATAATTGACTCGATTTTTTTTATTTTTAATGAGTTTTTAATAATTTATTTAATTAAACCGAACCAACTAGACAAACCAATGGTCTGACATGATTCAACCACCAATTTGGTTACAAAAAACATTAAGGGTGGGTTTGTTTCACTGAAAATGACTTATGTAAAATGTTTTTTGTGTGTTTTATATGTTTGTTTCGTGGAAAACAACTTGATTGTAACGACCCGATAGCCAGGGGTGTCGAAAAGTGCATTCCCGGGACTCCGTTCTCGTAAAACAGACTCGTAAATATTTACGAAGCTAGTTGTTTAGTTAATTAGGTTTTGGTTAAGTGAATTTGCTCGAATTAAGAGTAATTAGGTACAAAGACTAAATTACATATAGAGTGAAAGTTGAATTATAGATTAAAGAATAATTAAAGGGACTAAAAATCAATTTTACCATTATTCTTTAAGTGGAACGGTTAGTGATATTTATATATAATATATAAATTTAAGTAAGTATATATATTATATAATTATAATAAAACAAAAAGTAATAAAAGAAAGAAAAAGAAAGAAAGTCAAACAAAATTAGAATGAAAAGAAAGGAAGAAAAAGAAAAAGAAAAAAAGAAAGAGAACCCACGGCCTAAGGTTTCAAATTGTTCAAAGTTCATTTGGTTAGTTAATTTAGTCTATTTTCTTATAATTTTTATGTTTTTAGAATCTCGGTGTTAAGTATTACCCGATCTATGTTGAAATTATAGCATTGATTGAGTTTTTAAATGTTGTTAATGTTGAATAATTTTAGTATTAGGGATTAAATTGATAGATTTTTAAGCTAGAAATGAAAAAGGATTAAATTGTAGAATAAATTGTAAAATTTGAGTAAAAAGCACTAAATTGTGAAAATTTTGGAATTTATGGGTTTAAGTGAAAATAGGGAGTTAAATTTAGTTTAAAGTGAAATTTGTATAAAAAATATAAGATTAATTGTAAAGAAATAAACTTAGTCTCGAATTAGGGACTAAATTAAAATTTAGGAAAATATTGAGTCAAATTTGAAATATTCTATATGAAATTGAATTGTGTTATACTACTGAATTTTAATTGTTTTAATTCTGTAGCTAACGTCGTACCGAAATCCTCGACTAAAAAAGGGAAGGATAAAATCGGTGTTGAGTAACTCGGAATTCCTGATTTGTATTTCTATAATCCGAACTAAGTTGTAAAATTATTACATTTTGATTTCTTGTATATGCTAAGTATTGGAGGTGAGAACTATTGTGTTTTGCAATTGAAATGGATTGATTCGGTATGTGATGAATTTATTGAATTTATATGAATTGAATTAGTAGATACATATTGAATGTATCGATTATTGAATTGATATATTATGAATGTATTGATTATTTGAATTGAAATGAATATATATATGTGTGTGTGTGTGTGTGTTCATGTACCTGTGATAATTGGATATTGGATGTATTTGGAAAGTGAATTGGAACCTTATTAACTGTATTGGGCTGAGTCGAATATAAATGGCATGCCATAGGATAGGAAGAGTTCAGGATTTTTTTGACTTCGAGTCAATGAGGCACTGGGTGCCAATTTACTTCAGTTTAACTGATGAGACACTAGATGTCAATTTATATAGCGCTGGGCGTAGTTACTACTTCGAATTTATTCGATGAAGCACTAAGTGCCAAACTGGTGTGTTGGTTGGATCCGTGTATTCGTCTGAGTCGTGTTAATAGGGGTAAATAAATAATAAAGTTCTATAATTTATATTGAAATGACATGGTATGAAAAATGGAAGTGATATAGTGAATTGAAAATAAAATGTGAAATATGTTGTAAATACATGGAATACATGAGTTATATACTCATGAATTGAATATGGAATAGATAGTGCCATTGTTTAAATGATATGTGGATCAAATTGTGAAAAGCTATTATATGGCAAGTGATGAGAATTGAGTATGGTATGAAATGAGGTATTCATAAATTGAGTATTGGATGGTTAATGCCATTGTATGAATAAATGTGGTTTGATATGCGAATAACTATTTATATAGCAAATGTGTGAATTGGGACATTGTTTAACAAACGAAATATGATAGTCATGATATTAGACATTAATATGTGCTTATAATTTAATTGTGCATATTAAATTATCTTGTCTTTATTGGATTATAGAAATACCACTGAGTTTTACTCAGCGTACGGTTTTGTTTTTTCGTGCACAGGTTAGATACTTCTCTTTTTGATCGCCGATTTAGCATCCAACAATGATCCCAAACTCAAATGTAGTGATGTCTATCTTTTGTGTCAGTTGTACCTAGGATGTCTAAATGTTAGTTATTTTGTGGATGAATTGTATATGAGGTTATAAGTGTAATGTTGGCTTGGTATATACATATATAAACATGTGCTTGTGTTTGAAGCCATAGTATGGTATGGTAAATGGAACTAAAGCTTGGTATGTGCATGTGAATTTAAGTTAATGTTTTAGGTATATTATACGATAGGCCAAATTGATGGATTTTGGTATGTTTATAATTTGGATTCGAATGATGCATTGATGATATGTTTTGGTGATATAAATGTGGTACCAATGAGGGTACATTGGTTAGGCACCTAGGATTATTGTTTAGGCATGTTTTGAATGTGTTTGATCATGTTTTGAACAGGTTAAACAAATGATTTTTGAATTGTTTAATGCCCAAGCATGTAGAAAATGGTAAATTTGTTGTTTAAGGCACATTTTAGGTCCACACGACCAGACACACGGGTGTGTGACTTGGCCGTGTGAGACACACGGCTAGCACACGAATGTGCGAGGCCATTTCAAAAGGGTACACAGGCGTGTGGTTTGGCCGTGTGACCTAAGTCCGAGAGTTACACGGGCATGTACACGGGCTGGGACACGATCGTGTGTCCCTATTTTGAATGCCTACACGGCTTCAGACACGGGCGTTTCTGTAACTCCCCTAACCCGAATCCATCACCGGAATAGAGTTACGAAGCATTACCGGAGTTACCAATTTATTTATTAGATATTTTATTTCATCTAACGTTCATATTTGGAACCAATTAAAATCAATCATATTGTCCCTTAAACATACTTATTTTTCTCGACATGTTTTACTTGAATTTATTACTCTTCTCAGTATACTTAATTTCCCTGTATCAACGTATCAAAGATAATCACATATTGACATATCATGATAAATATCATTCTCTTGCCATTTCTTTATAAATATAAATCAGGTAATTCATTATATCGATATTTCATGCATTTAAAAATAAAATTCTTACAATTTAATCCTTATTTCCAGCCGTTATTCTCATACAAATTGATAACAACCTATGTATTTTATAAAATATCAGAATTTTTCATAATTTCAACACTTTTCAATTTAATCCTTAAAACATGTTTTTCCCCGATCTTAAACTAAATTAATAATTTATTTCAATTTTTCAATTTTAAATAATAAAATAATCCACTTCATGCAAATTGGTCATTTCTAACATTTTTACAAAATTGGCAATAAAGTTTTATTTTTATTCAATTTAGTCCATGAGCCTAAAATATGCAAATTAGTTATGCTAGCTGAATATTCATACATATTTTCCTCCTCCTCCTCTCCATTCCACATCCTTAATTTATATAATATGCTTATAAGTAACATTATCTATAATTTCACTATTTACTTATATGTATATTCAAAGCTATCCATTTGAGTCATAGTCACTAAATTATTTATATCTTGAGCTACAGAACTCCAAATTAAGATCTGTTAATTTTACCTAAAACTAGACTCACATGTCTTCTTACCATAAAATTTTCAAAATTTTTGCTTTATCCAATTAGTACAGTTTATTCATTAAAGTCTCCCTTGTTTTGCTATTTGACAGCCCTGACCACTCTTCACTAAAGTTTAATTATCTCTTTAAACAGAATTCAAATGATGTTATCATTTGTTCATTATAAAAATATACTCATTAAGAAATCTAACCATATAAATTATGTCCCAAAATTATTTTTTTATAATTTTTAATGATTTTCCAACTCAGAACAAGGGATCTCGAAATCATTCTAAACCAGTGTCACAAAAATATAAATATATCAGAATACAAAAATATAAATATATCAGACTCAATAAGCTTTAATTTAATATTTCACTCAGCTTCTAATTCAATTTTTTCCATTTTTGGTGAGTTTTAAAAGTTAGTCTATTGCTGCTGTCCAAAACTACTTTAGTGCAACATATTGATTACCAAGTTTATAACACTCTTATTTCCATTCTCTACCATATTTCCCATTATTTTCTCTCACTTCCCTTCACTAATATATCAAGAACATGGATCCTTAAATAGGAAAACTCTACATTAACATCATTTTCATGCTTTTGATATTACCTTACATGAGAAACTCTACTTAAAATATATTGAAATCTTAAAATTCTTACCTTGTCCCATTGATTTTAATCTTTAACTTGATTTTTCTCTCTCCTCCAGCTTCTATTTCTTGAATCCAACTTAATATTCCAACTCCCCTTAGTCTCCTTAACATTTTTCTCTCTTGGTAGCTATGAAAATTCTTTTGATTTTTAGGTGAAATGGGTGAATTTTTGGTGGAAGGACTAAATTGTAAAAAAAGCAAAACTTTCTTTCTTCTCTTTTCTTCTAACTTGAAATGCATGGAGAAAGATGAATAGTGTATATTTTTTTCCACACACACACACGTATATATAGACTAAATAAAATAATAAAATAATAAAATATCTTATTAAAATATTAAATAAATAATAATTATTTAATTAAATAACTATAAAATATCACCAACATAATCATTACTTTCTAGATTTCTCTCTCTTCCAGTTGACCATTTTGCCCTTTGTGATCTTTTAAAATTTCATTCTTGAGTCATCACTTAATTTGGTAAAATTACAATTTAGTCCCCCATAATTCTTCACCTATTCAATTTCGTCCTTATTCATCAAATTTCCTTGGTTTCTAGATCATTCCACCCTTAAACTATTTTCACTATTAGTCCTTCAACTTTTTCATATTTACACTTTAATCCCTCAAATTTTGAGTATTTACTCTTGGGCTACAAAACTTTTCTCACTTTTACAATTTAGTCCTTTCTTGAATCAATATGTCATAATATACTTCCCAGTGACATAACTCAATTTTCCTCTTCTTGTCACTTTATTTCCTTATTTTATTGTATTAAGGATAATATCTTACTGTAGAAATTTTCAGGGTGTTACAGTTTCTCTTGGCTGTGTGAGTCACACGGCCTGGCCACAGGGCCGTGTGAACCCCGCAGCTTGAAAATTTTTAATGTATTCCAAAAATTTCTCTGAGTTTCCGAATTAGTCCTAGTATGAGGCAAATGAAACCATAAAGGAGTTACTTCTATGCAAATATCCATTACCATTTTATTATCATTTTGCCACTCAACATATTTGTATCAGAGTTTAAATAATTTATTATATTCATACTAGCCACATGCTCGTATCTAATGAACACATTTTGTAGATACCAGACTACAGTTACGAGCATCCATAGATGGAGTGTTTTGATGGGAAATAGGTGCCATGGTTGAATGCATTACATTTGTGTTTTAACACATTAAATATGAAAATAAATATAATATTTATCGTGTAGATATAAAAAATTAAGGGTTAATGTGAGAAAAGTTGTCAAATTTATGGACCAATTTATATATTAAGCCTTAAAAAAAACTAATAGCATTAATCATAGGGACCAATTTATCTACAATTACAAGCATCCATAAATGGCGTGCTTTGATGGAGAAAAGGTGTCATGGTTGAATGCATTATATTTGTGTTTCAACACATTAAATATGAAAATAAATAAATATATATAGTTCAATAGTTTTTAGCTTAAAGCATAAGTTGAGAGAATACAAGAAAAATAATAATATTGATTTTTGTCAACAAACAAGTAATGGTTAAGGAAATATTTGGTGAAAATCTGGAGCATGAGTTTTCTGTAAATTTTTAAATCAGATAAAAATATTGTTCAATTAGAAAATCTTCAAATCAATAAGTTTATGAAATTCAATGTTGATGTTCTTAATATTATTTAGCTTGGTTTAACATTCTTTAATTCTGAAAGTAAATTACTGAATTTCAGAACTCCTTTTTTGTTATATATGAAAGTTTAGTTTTAAAGATCTCAATATTGAAAAAGATCGTTACGATGAAGAGTCTATTAAATTACTTAAACAACAAGGTATCGATTTTACAAGAAATAAGGAAAAAAGTATCTATTCGAGAGATTTTGTCATCATGGTCTGATTTTCGAGTTGGGTTTTGGAGAAATGACTTGGATAACTTTTCTTAGCGCTTATGATTTTGGGTTGAAGATTTTGACTCAACATCCATTACTGTCTAATCTCAAGTCTTTCATGCGACATTTGACTTATTACTTCGGTTGCAAAATTTTCGACATTAAGTATAGTTTCAAGATCTTTAACTTACACAATGGGCTAGAAAAGGTGGCAAAAACTTCAAACGTGACTCGTGTTGCTGGATTAAGCCATCAAGCAGGATCCAATAGTCTTCTCATCCTTCGTTGTTTTATGCATATTAAGAATATGAAAGCTTTTCAACAATGTAATCACAAGTTACCTACCTTCGCATTGAGTGTACTGGTTTGAGTTAACAGTAAAATTTTTATTAGTTATTATTTTTTCTCATATTGTATAAATTCGATAATTTATATTAAAGTTATATTATTTTCAAAATTTTGATAGATTTGTTAATTTCTTTTATTGAAGTTACATAATTTATCCTAAATTTATTTATCTACTTGTTATTAATTTTTAATATTTTTTTAAAAAATTAATAGAGGGGAATAGAGTTGTTTGGGATGAAACTCAAACTCATATGCCTACAACATAATGCTCTTGCCATTGGGTTGAGAAGTTTGTTGGCATTAATTTTTAATATTTTTATAGGGTGAACTACACCTCTCATCACTAAGCTACTTGTAAGTTTTGGTTTTGGTCAATTAACTAAAAAAATACAACTTGTGTTCTAGAGAGGCATATTATGCAATTTGGGTAGTCAGATATATGACACTAAAGGAAGCCATTACAGGTGAGAAAAGGGAGCTTCAAACCTAGATATTTACTCCATTTTGTAACAACAAACACATCTGTTCATCCATAAATATAGAATACATTAGTTATATCTGACCTTAATGATGACCTAAGAATTTGGTAAGGTTACGGATGTTTAACTTTGCAGTACCTAAATTCATCATTTGAGGTCTCAAAATATCAACTACAAACTAGACTTACAAAAAACCAAAAGCATTGAAGAAAATTCCAAGTTAAACATGGGCTATAGACTATTGTTGACTAGATTAGGATTGAAGGGAGAACAATTACCATCTAGTCCTTCCTCCTATAATGATGTGATGCTAGTCAATTATGTAATATAGGTTGCAGTATCCGGAGATAAATCAGTGGTGTGGCTGGAATTAGCGGAAAACATTAGATATGAATATGCTATGAGTTCAGCTTGAGTATATTCTCAAGTTCTTAAATGCACACAAGATGATTGGCAGCGTTAAGAATGGAAACTGCAACAATAAAAAAAGAGGGTACTAACCAGATACATCTCATGATGGATGACCGTTGTATAAGAATGGATTGAAAAATTCTATTCACAAGTAATATGAATAGAGACTACTTGGTTCCAACGGAGGAAAGATTTTCTTGGCTACCCAGTCGAATTGAACTCCCTGCAACTGTAGTGGATACATATGGGTTGGAAGGGGTAGGGGTCATAGATCCCATGGGTCTCGACAATGGTGGTCTTAGGCTTTCATTGTAACAACTCCATTTTTAGTGGTGTCGGAAATAGTGATTTTGGATCACTAAATTCGACAAGTAAGTTTAAAAATTTAATAAATTAATAATTATGGGCAATTGTGAATTTAGAAGAATTTTTGAATTAGTAAATTTTGTGATTTAAAAAAAAGAGGAATTTAATAAGTAAATTGGGTCTAAAACGAGGTATCGAGACCTCGAATGCATAATTTGAGCCACAAATATTTTTACAAATATTTATGGAGTGTTATTGAGTTAGTATTAAAGTTTCATTAGAAAATTTTAACGTTTGGATAGTCAATTAAATAAAAGGGACTAAATTGAAAAATGTGCAAAACTTGCTAAAATGATTAAATAGCTCAAGTGTTAAATGAGGGAGGACTTAAAAAGCAAATTAGCATAAAGGTAATGGATAAGGCGGCATAAGAAAAAAAATATGAAATTAGGTGAACTAAGGGTAAAATGGTAAATTTTATAAAATTAAACAAATAAATAGAAATTGAAAGAGATTTCTAGGTCATTCTTCTCATAATTTCGGCTAGACAGCCATGGGAGAGAGCTTTTAAGCTGGTTTTACACAATTTTACTACATGTGAGTTTATTTCTTTCCCTTTTCTTATAATTTTTGTAGTTTTAAGACTTTTGCAATTAGGTCCAACTATCTAATTCATTAGTTTTTGATTTTATGGGTGACTTTAAAAGTTACCATGAATAATTGATGTATGATTATGGTGAATTATTATGGAATTGAAGTTCTTTTTTTATTAAATGATGATTTTATTAAATGATTTTGATAGAAATTGATTTTAGGACCTAATTGTGAAAAAGTTGTGAATTAAGGTTTGGTACTGAAATTTTGATTTTCAAAGGTTTTGTAGTAGCTTATAATGAATAAATAAAGTGTTAATTGAAAAAAATTAGTTTAATTGATGGGTTAATTGAGTAGGGACTAAATTGTAAAAATTATAAAATTTGAGACAAAAGTGTAATTTTAGGAATAAAAGGGTATAAACTATAAAGTAGAGTTTACAATTATAGATTAAGAACCCGAAGTGAATCGTGGAAAAGAGAAAATAGCCAATTAGTTTTTGAACTTGTATGACTTTTGCGAATTTGCCTAGGTAAGTTCATATAGCTAAATTCAATTTTTTTCTTATGAAAATTTCATGAATGCTATGGTATATTATTTCATATGAATGCTATTAAATTATGATAATTGTGAAGTAATGTTGGAGTAAAAGTACAAATTAGGTGGAACGACGGATTTAAGTACTTTCGTTCAGTGACTAAGACGAATTGACGGTAAAGACCATGATTAGACCATGGCAACGTGTGATATGTGATTTCCGTATAAGACCATAGCTGGGCTATGGCATCGATGTGATATGAGCTTCCGTATAAGACCATATTTGAGATATGACATCTGTGTGATATGTGCTTCTGTGTAAGACCATATCTGGGATATGGCATCAGTGTGATATTTGATCCATGTAAGACCATGGTTGGGCTATGACTTCGGTGTGTGATATGTGACTATGTGTAAGGCCATAGTTTTACTATGACATTGTGATAACGAAGTACTCAATTTCGTAATCGTTCTCTAATTTGATTAAGAAAGGTAAATGATAAAGGGGCCCAAGAGATTAAAAGTTGGTTAATAAGTGACATTGAATACAAGCAAGTGAACTTATCACTAATTTTTTGAATGACAGGAGGATTTAGTAAATTTAGATATTGTATAATTGTTATAATATTTTCGGTAAGAATTATTCTCTATGCCCATGAACTTACTAAGCTTTCATAAGCTTACTCCTGTGTGTTAAATGTTCTTTGTAGATTGACGTGAAATTGGTGGATCGGATCAACACATCAGGACACACTATCCAGATTACTTCGATAAAATTTATTGTGCATTTTATGGTTTATATGGCATGTATAGATTTTAATTGAAAGGAAGTGAAGGTGTTATGAACTTAATTATCAACATTTTTCACTAAAATAGTTTTGGACAGCAGCAGTAGTCCAAATTTGAAAAATCACCAAAAAATTTGGAAATCGACTTGGAGGTTGAATAAAATATGAAATTAAATACTATTGAGTCTAGTTTTACAAAGAAGAAACGTTCTAAGCAAAAGAATCTTATTTTATAAGATATTTTAATTTTTGTAAGATAGAGTCAGAATGATTTCAGAATCCCCTGTTTTGAATTTGGAAAATATTTAAAAATTTTTAAAAAATAATTATGGATTATAATTTATATTCTTAAAATCATTAATGAGTCTCTTTTCAAAAGAAACAAATAGGAATATCATCTGAATTCCGTATGAAGAGATAATTAATTTTTAGTAAAGAAAGGTCGAAGCTGTCAAATAGCAGAATAGGGGTAAATTTGAAGAATAAATTGTACTTATTGGCTAATCCAAAAATTCTAAAAACTTTATGGTAAAAATATATGTGAGTCTAGTTTCAGGAAAAATTAGCAGATCTTAATTTGAAATTCTGTAGCTCCATATAAAAATAATTTAGTTACTATAACTCGAGAAGATAGCTTGACTGGAATATGAGCAAATAGTGGAATTATATGTAATTATTCTGTAAACTCCGATAACATCCTGTAACCCCGTTTTGGGGACGAATGTGGGTTAGGGGTGTTACATTCATGCTCATTGGAGGCCTTGCAACTGATCTTGCAATGTTTGTTGCAACTCTAATTGCAGCATTTGGTGGCGGCATTGATCTAGGGGAGGAAGCTGGTAAGCCCATTTGAGCAGCAACTATCTGTGTTCACTCATGGTAAAGCCTTTGCCTTGACCTGTCCAATTGCTTTGTCACCCTCATTACAACTCCCTCCATCTCATTGAAGAAAGATAATTTGGCTTCCATCTTATGTAACTGGATTGAGTTAAAGCTTCCAAAAGGTTAGATATTGCTTCAGTTGAATGTGCATAGGGAAAAGAGACTACATGTATTTAGCAACTGACCTACCTGCTTTTCTACTAATGTTGCTGCTGCTGAAAGTGTTGTAACTGCAGCGCACTTTAATTTATCAATGTCACTATTATCTCCTCTCTCTATAGAGTCATGATTCTTGCTTTTACCTTCTTCGATCTGGTCTGCAAAGAACAAGAAGATAGCCTATACAACCCAAAATTGATCTATGAATTTTGCCAGCAGGTGGTTTGTTAGAATTAAATGACTCGAATCCTTATTTAAATAAAATACAGTGGTGAAATAAAATAAAAGTAAAATCCATATAGAACTACACTTCTTTTATTTTATTTTTTAGAATAAAGTTTTTTAAACCTTATTAAACTCCATCTATTTTATATTGATTAGAATAAGGTGTTTCAGTCTTACTAAAATATGGCTTTACAAGCCTATAACTAGACACAGTCTATGCCTCTTGTAAAAAAAAATTCGAATTCGACATAGTGAATTTTCTTCTCCTCTGCTTGTGGTTTTTTCCCGAAAGGGTTTGTAACACCCCTAACCTGTAACCGACATCGAATTAGGGTTACGAGGCATTACCAGATAGACAGAACATTTTAGATCAATTCAGAATCACAGATATTATTTAATATCATTTCATAAGCAATCATCTCTTAAGATGGTCTGCGAAACCTAAAACATATGTTTAAGAACGGTTAGAGCTAAACCGAACACATTCATAAAATTCAGAACATAGAAAATATTTCAATTCTGTTGACGTCATACGCCCATGTAACCAGGCCGTGTGCCTCACACGGGCATCAGACACACCCATGTGAACCAGCCGTGCCAAAACAGGGTAACCATACTGACTTTCACCCACGGCCAATAGGCACGCCCGTGTGCTATGGCCGTGTGATACTTGGCTAGCTACTGACTTTAGCCTACAGCCACATGACACGCCCGTGTCCCCTGACCGTGTCGTACCATGCAGGCTTGATTTAAGCCAATTTGCCACCCCTTATTGGGTCTAATCCTACAAGCAATAATATACAACATTTATACCAAAATTTCCAACCAGTTTCATGCTTAAGAATGACCAAAACACATTAGAACTTAACACATTACAAGCATACACCAAAACTATACACAAACTTATCATTTGTTAGCCAACTCCCATGGCATAATATATACACAACAAAACTTATATACATAGACCTTCTAGCCTATACATGTTATACTTTAAAATATGTATACTTTCAAAAGTACCAAAATGAGATCGATAGTGTGGTGACGATCCTCGACTATCCCCGAGCCTTTAGTAGCTACGATAACTATAAAACAGACAGTAAACACACAGAGTAAGCTACAAAGAGCTTAGTAAGCCAAATACAATTGATCTAACTACTAAAGCATATAAGTACAATTCAACCATCAAGATTCATAACCATTTTATAGAATAATTCATAAACTTAACCATGCTCCTTTGTTTGCATATATGTTATGCTTCATTTCCATACATATTTTACAGAGACAGAGTTTTTCATATTAAAAAATTTAGTACGATACAAACGTACCTGCATAGTCTATACATTTCATATACTCAATTTCAAATTTCGTACGCTATCATCAGATGGGTCAGAAACGATACAGATGCTTATAAACAAGTACAATACCGAAGTCCCGGACGTGGTCTTACATGTAACTCAATATCGATGCCTCTGTCCTAGACAGAGTCTTACACGAAATCAGATACGATGCCGATGTCCCAGACATGGTCTTATACGTAAATCTCAATCAAGGCCTATGTCCCAAACACGGTCTTACACGATGTCTCAGACAGATGTCAACTTTGCTTAGGAACATACAGAGCTTTTCAAATATTATCATATTATCATACTTTACTCCAAAGATATTCATCAGGCACTCAAGGCCATCCAATACAGATTACAGATTATATGTGCAGAATTTATTTCAATTAACACGTAATTGTAATTTAACTTACCTCAGATAGATTTTGTACGGAACGAGTCGACTATTCGACTATTTTAGACTTTCCTCGATCTAAGTCTGATTTTCTTTGTTCTTGATCTAATACAATACAAATTCAACTATTAAATCATTCATTTCATTCAATATAATCCATATACACATATTTAGGGCACTTTGCATTTTAGCCCTTACATTTTCACACTTTGACAATTTAGTCCATTTTTCATAAAATCACAAATATGCAAAATTTCTTTGCAACAAGGGCTAGCAGAATTTTCATGGCTTCTATATAAGCCCATACAACATGTTTAATTCACAATTTAGTCCTTCAAAACCTCATTTTTAAAATTTAACCCAAATAGCTCAATTTCATCAAAAACTCAAAGACAAAACTTATGAACCATCTACCAAGCCTTCATAATTCATTCAAAAACATCACAAAACTCATGATATCAACAATGGCATTTCATGAAATCTTTAACAGAAACAGAAATTCAGACATGGGTTTTGAAAAACACAAAGCAACGATCACAGAAACGTAGAAATTATCAAAAACCAAACAAAATTCATTTACCAAATCAAGCTAACCATGGCCGAATATTCAACAAGCTTTCATCTTTTCCTTTCTTTTGATTTTCGGCAACCACATGCATGAAATGGCTAATTTCATGCTTTTAAATTTTATTATAATAACTTTAATAATCATTTTCCCATTTTGCCCTAGGCATATATCATTAAAAATCCACCTACCAATGCCCATATTTGTCCACCATTAAAACAAATGGTAAATTTTACATGCAATGGTTTTTATTTTAAAAGCCAAGCCAAATAGGTGCTTTAGCATCTAGCACTCAACTTTTACACTTTACGCGATTTAATCCTTTTTTTATAATTAAGCACAGAAATAGACAATTTAAATCACAAAAATTTCACAGACATAAATTCACATATCACAGACACAGAAAATAATATTAAAATATTTTTCAGAATCGGATTTGTAGTCCCGAAACCACTATTTTGACTAGGGTCAAAACCCAATTGTTACAGAGTTTCCACGTAAAAATCTGTGTGTATTTTATTTTATTTTATTTTATTTTTCACAAATTGGTATCAGAGCTTTCGAGTTATTCATCTCAATCACGGTAATGACATCTTTGAAGTATGAAATTCCGCTATTGGATCGCAACACTAGATTTGCATTGTGGCAGATTAAGATGCAAGCAGTTCTTGTGCAAATGGATCTAGAGGATACCCTGCTAGGGATAGATAAGATGCCTTCGACATTAACAGGTGAAGAGAAGAAACATAAGGATCGAAAGACGTTAACACAATTACATTTGCATTTTTCCAACGAAATTTTACAAGATGTGATGAAAGAGAAGACCGCCGCTGCATTATGGAAGAGGCTAAAACAAATATGTATGTCGAAAACTCTAACATGCAAGTTGCATATGAAGCAGTGTCTTTATGCTCATCGTTTGGAGGAATGTACATCTGTACACGAACACTTAACAGTGTTTAAAGAAATTCTCTCAAACTTGGAGGTCATGGAGGTTCAGTATGATAAGGAAAATCTAGGGTTGATTCTACTTTATTCGTTGCCCCCGTCTTATTCAACCTTTAGAGACACGATTTTATATAGCCGCGAGTCTCTCACAGTTGATGAGGTTTATTATTCTTTGACCTCGTATGATAAGATGAAGCATCTTGTGGTTAAACCCGACTCTCAAGGAGAGGGTCTCATTGTTCGTCAGAGACAAGATCGAAATGTTGATGACGATCATGGTAGGACACAGGAACGGAATCCTTGCGGTAAATCTAAGGGTAGATCAAAGTCTTCAAACAGAGGTAAAACTTGTAACTTCTGCAAAAAGAAAGGGCACATTAAATCTGAGTGCTATAAGCTACAGAACAAGATTAAAAGGGAGGTTATGAATCAAAAGAGAAAACAACCAGAAAATTTTAGTGAAGATAATGTTGTAGAAGACTACAGCGATGGTAAACTTCTAGTCGCTTCAGTCAACAATTCTAAAATGAGCGAGGAGTGGATACTTGATTCAGGCTGCACCTTTCACATGAGTCCCAATTGGGATTGGTTTACAACTTACGAAACAGTGTCTGAAGGTGTTATTTTGATGGGAAATAATACTTTGTGTAAAATCACAGGTGTTGGAACAATTAAAGTTAAGATGTTTGATAGAGTTGTCAGAATACTTAGTGACATACGACATGTTCCAGAATTGAAAAGAAATTTAATTTCATTGAGTACTCTTGATTCAAAAGGGTACAGATACATAGCTGAAAGTGGGGTTTTAAAGATTTCCAAAGGTTCCCTTGTTGTGATGAAAGGGCAGAGAAAGACTGCCAAGTTATATGTTTTGTAGGGTTCTACTGTTACAGGTGATGCAGCTGTCGCTTCCTCTTCCTTGTCAGATGATGAAATTACTAAACTTTGGCATATGCGTCTAGGGCATATGAGTGAGAATGGCATGGCAGAATTGATCAAAAGAGGACTTCTTGATGGGAAAGGAATTTGCAAACTAAATTTCTGTGAGCACTGTGTTTTTGGGAAGTAAAAGAGAGTTCGATCACCAGAAGAATCCATAACACGAAGGGAACATTGGAGTATATTCATTTTGATCTGTGGGGGTCATCAAGAGTGCCTTCGAGGGGTGGAGCTAATTATATGCTAAACTTTATTGATGATTTTTCTAGAAAAGTTTGGGCGTTCTTCTTGAAGTAGAAAAAGCGATGTGTTTTCCGCATTTAAATCTTGGAAAATTATGATTGAAAAACAGACAGGAAAACAAATTAAATACCTCTGCACAATGGCTTAGAGTTCTGTTCTAATGAGTTTAATAGATTATGCAAGTCAAAAGGGATCTTGAGACACTTGACAGTTCACCATACTCCACAGCAAAATGGCGTTATAGAATGAATGAACAGAACGATCATAGAGAAGGTTCGATGTATGTTGTCAAATGCCAACTTACCCAAGTCGTTTTGGGCCGAAGCAGCCTCTACTGCATGTTTTTTAATCAACCGATCCCCATCCGTTGCCATTGAGAAAAAGACTTCACAAGAGGTATGGTCTGGTAATCTTGCTAATTATTCTGATTTAAAGATCTTTGGGTGTCTTGCGTATGCTCATGTTGATAATGAAAAATTGGAACCGAGATCCATTAAATGTGTTTTTCTTGGTTATAAAGCTGGTGTGAAAGGGTATAAGTTATGGTGTCCTGAAAATAGAAAAGTTGTGATTAGCAGAGATGCTGTTTTTAATGAAACTGCTATGCTATCTAACTTATCTATTAAAGACTCTTCCAATAAAGAAAATCAAAAGTAGGTGGAGAATCAGATTAATACAGAGTCGACTCCTCAAGCAGTACAAAAATTGAGAATATAGTTGCTTTTTCACCGCAATACTCTATTGCCAAAAACAGAACTAAAAAAGAAATTAAACCTCCAAAGAAGTATGCCGAGACTGATCTAGTTGCTTATGCTTTAAATGTGGCTAAAGATATAGATGCGAATCAAGAGCCATCTAATTATTCTGAGGCGGTTAGCTGTGAGGACTCAGAAAAGTGGATGTTTGCTATGCAAGAGGAGATAGAATCACTCCACAAAAATAGAACGTGGGATCTTGTAAAACTTTCTAAAGGTAAAAAGACTGTTCGTCGTAAATGTGTGTTTAAAAAGAAAGAAGGGACTCCAGGAGTTGAAGAACCCAGATATAAAGCAAGGCTTGTTGCAAAGGGTTATAGTCAAATTCCAGGAGTAGACTTCACAGATGTGTTCTCCCTAATTGTTAAGTATAGTTCGATCGAGCTTTGCTTGGTATTGTGGCCATGCATGATTTGGAACTTGAGCAGTTAGATGTAAAACTGCATTTTTGCATGGAGAACTTGAGGAGGATATTTACATGCAACAACCAGAGTGTTTTACAATCTCAGAAAAAGAGAACTATGTTTGTTTACCAAAAAAGTCCCTTTTACGGTTTGAAACAGCCACCAAGACGGTGTTACAAGAGGTTTAATTCCTTTATGACTTCTCATGATTTCAAAAGAAGTAGTTTTGACAATTGTGTTTACTTTAAGAAAAACAGTGATGGTTCTTTTGTGTATCTACTTCTTTATATTGATGACATGTTGATAGCAGCAAAAGATAAAGGAGAGATAAAAAAAGGTTAAATCCCAACTAAGTGAAGAATTTGAGATGAAAGATTTGGGACCAACAATGAAGATACTTGGTATGGAGATTCTCAAAGATAGAAAAGCAAGTAAATTGTACCTAAGTCAGAAGGGGTACATTGAGAAAGTTCTTTGCAGGTTCAATATGCAGAGTGCTAAGCCTGTTAGTACTCCTTTAGCGGCCCATTTCAGACTTTCATCGGCTTTGTCTCCACAATCAGATGATGAGATTGAGTATATGTCACATGTTCTATACTCTAGTGCAGTGAGATCTCTCATGTATGCTATGGTTTGTTCACGTCCAGATTTATCATATGCAGTCAGTGCAGTTAGCAGATACATGGTGAATAAAGAACACTGGAAAGCAGTTCAGTGAATTTTAAGATACTTACGAAGTACTACTGATGTCTGCTTACAGTTTGGAAGAACTAGAGATGGAGTCATTAGGTATGTTGATGCTGATTTTGCTGGAGACCTTGATAGAAGAAAATCTCTCACAGGTTATGTTTTTACAATCGGAGGTTGTGCAATCAGTTGGGAAGCCACTTTGCAAACTACAGTCACTTTGTTTACACCGAAGCTGAGTACATGGCGATTACTGAGGTTTGTAAGGAAGCTATTTGGTTGAAGGGACTCTTTAGTGAACTCAATGAAGACCTTCAAATCAGTACAATATTTTGTGACAGTCATAGTGCAATCTTCCTTACAAAAGATCAAATGTTTCATGAAAGAACAAAACACATTGATATTCGGTATCATTTTGTTCGTGATATTATTGCTGGTGGTGATATTGTTGTAAGCAAAATTAGTACTCATGAAAATCCTACAGATATGATGACTAAGTCACTTCCTATAACCAAGTTTGAGCATTACTTAGACTTGGTTGGTGTTTATTGTTGAAGTTAAACCCTTAAGGGGTTTTATGGAAGAGGTGGAGAACTTGTTCGTTGGGAGTTCGCGATGAAGAATTTGTTAATTGAGAATTCGTGTCAATGTGGAGATTGTTAGAATTAAATGACCCGAATCCTTATTTAAATAAAATACAGTGGTAAAATAAATTAAAAGTAAAATCCATATAGAACTACACTTCTTTTATTTTATTTTTTAGAATAAGGTTTTTTAAATCTTATTAAACTTCATTTATTATGGCTTTACAAGCCTATAAATAAACATAGTCTATTCCTCTTGTAAATAAAAGTTCGAATTCGACATAATGAATTTTTTTCTCCTTTGCTCGTGATTTTTTCCCGAAAGGGTTTCCACATCAAAATCTGTGTGTATTTTATTTTATTTTATTTTTCACATGGTTCTTAAAATACATACTACTACAGAACCTTGTAAAAGAACCATTACGTATCAAGTTTCAATTTTCCTAGCTGCTCTATGTAAAACCAATAAAGATAGCATACGCTCAACCTTATAGAACCAACTGTTGCTTCTAGCCTTCTTTGTATATTTTAAATCAAACGCTACCTATCCCTACATATTCCCATAAGATATTGCTAAGCATCTTGCAGTAGAGTTAGATTCTGTTAATGCAATTTCCACTTTCTAACAAGATATTTATAGAAGAAAGAGAGAGAAACCTGTCGTTACTCCATTTTCATTTACTGAGTTCGATGTGTCTGGCTGTGGAGGTTCACTCCTTTCAGATGGTTGAGAAACAGACACCATTTGAACATCATTTAATGCCTCTGCAGGCTTACTAGATTTCCCACCAGGGCTTGGTTTAGAAGTTTTTCGCTCATTCTTTGATCTGGATGGAGAGCTGGAAGCTGTCTCTAGATTTTCTGATGCATTTTCTGGTTCAGATAGCTCTCCGCTGGCTTTGATGCAGCTGCATCACAAGGCTCGTTCTTTTTCAATTGAATAGAATCAGACATCTATTTCCTTCACTGCTTTTGGAGGATGAGAAGGTTCTTTAGCTGTTTCCTTCCCACCTGTCTCCTCTAGAGAACTTGGTATAACCTGGGATGTTAAGTTATTTGATACCCTTGTTATACTTGGTTGATGATCCTTTGATTGATTAATAATGCTGGATTCATTCAAACTAGCTTTTTTTATCTTCCTCATTAGTGGCAGAATTGCTCGACTCTTTTTTATCTGTGATTAGGTCATTGGGTGAAGCTGATATCGCATTCTCTTCACGAAGAGAAATTCAGTGTTATGGTCACCATGGTTGCTCAATGAACTTTTCTGATCCCACTTGAGGCATTCGTCTTCTGAGTTTTTCAAATTCTGAGCACCCCGATTACCCGTATCATTGGCGACACCGTGTGTTTCTGACAGACATCAGATAACGTTCACAAATTGCTAAGTAAATATAAGCTTGGCATAGTTTAACGTACCTCTTACAACATGTTCGTTCCTTCTTCTCATCTGGTGGATCTTCCAAAAAAAAGCAGTCCCTTGCAGCCAGTTGAATGTTCGGACAAGTACCAGATCATGATTTAAGTGAACTCTGGGCTGAAGCAGCAGCAATGTTAGGTCCAACCAGATGCGCAGAAAACCCTGCCTGCAAATGGAGCGCAACTATATGTTTGTAACATATCACCAACAAATAGACGAGGTAAATGATGAATGGTGGAATAAGTCGAGGATAATTTCGAAATGTGAAAATGGAGGAATTAAATTTTAGAAAATAAAAAATTAAATTTTAAATTTATATAAAGTATTTAGACTCATGACATATTTTAATCTTATTTTTATTATTTTTACAGGTTTAATATAACCTTATTTTGAGACACATGAACACATATTACTTCTATAATTTTTAATTTTTTTCGTTAGCTAAAATGAATTTTGTGAAGAATAATATTAAAAAAATTAAATATAATGCAGTATCCTCCTAGTATTATTAGGATTACAAAGTTATATTTTATAAATATATATTAGTTAGAACTGAATTAGGATTATGAAAATTATATTATATATATACCTTAGTTAGAACTAAATTAGTATCATCAAAATTATATGTAGAGTTCCATAGTTTCAGTTTAAAGCATAAGTCGAAAAAAGAAGAAGAAAATAATGTCAATTTTAATCAATAAAGCTGTGATTGTTAGGGAAGTATTTGCTGACAATTTAGAATAAGAATTTATTTTAATTCGAAGTGCACTCGACAACTATTTTTTTATTTCTATGGATACCGAATTTTCTGGTACTATTTTCAAACTAGAAAAAAAAAGTTCAATTAAGAAATCCCAAAATCAATTACAAGTTCATGAAAGTTAGTGTTGATGCTCTAAAGATCATTCAACTTGGTTTAATACTGAATTAAGCTATCAAGCAAGATTTGATAGTCTTCGCATCCTTCATTATTTTATACAAATTAAGAGTATGAAAACTTTTGAGCATTATAACCAAAAGTTGCCTGCCTTAGCATTGTACGGACTGGTTTGAGTTAGAAATATAATTTTTAATTATTTTTATTTTTCATATTTGTTAATTTATTTGAAGTTATATTATTTTCAAATTTAGTAGATTTGTCAATTGATCCTAAATTATACTTATACACTTTATATTGTTTTTAATATTTTTTATATAAAATACATTCCTATTATCATTTTTTTTGCCACCAATAATATTATAATTAAATATTCGTATATTTGTAGATAGCACAAATTTAAAATTAACGGTAATTGATTTATAATCCTGTGATGTCTGTATTTTTTTAGTCACAAAAATATTTTTATATTAATTTTTTTTATAAAAGGTTACATTTTTTTTCCATTTTAATCAATGAAGTCCCTCCTATCAAAGGACTTTTATTTTTGGCTATAAATTAAAATTTGTATTTATTTTAAATAAATATATTAAATAAACAAAATAAATTGATAAATCCATTAAGTAAGGGCGACAGGAGGGTGCAGGTAGAGGCCATATGTTCAATTCCCTATATGGGGTTATAGAGTTCAATAGTTGCACTAAAGATTCAAGTGGAAGTGACCAAACATGGAGAACAATCAGGACCGAAATCAGAAATTTTTTTAGGTCGAAATTAAATTATAATTTTACGATAGTAAAAAAATAATTTTACTATTTTAATAGTATATATCTTTATAATTTTTAAATAATTAAATCAATTTTTTATATTTTTAGGGAAAAATGTAATTTTACTTTTATTAATTTAAAATTTTAAAAATTTCAAAGGATCTAAATAAAAAAAAATTATTTTAAGGGGGTCAGGTCCCTTGCCAGCTCCCTAATTTCACCCATAACATGAATTGTGAAAATGTTATGACCAAACAACCACTCGAGGTCTATGTTGTAGGGTTTTTGATGAGGAGTCCAATTTTATTAACTAGAATTTTATGGACAAAGCAAATGAAGGCAATCTCGATCCTAATGTTGGATGTGATATCTCAGTACAAGGCAAATGAAGCCATAAAGGAGTTACTTCTATGCAAATAGCCATTACCATTTTATTATCATTTTGCCACTCAACATATTTGTATCGGAGTTCAAATAATTTATTATATTCATATTAGCCACATGCCCGTACCTAATAAACACATTTTGTAGATACCATACTACAATTACAAGCATCCATAGAAGAAGTGTTTTGATGGGGAAGAGGTGCCAAGGTTGAATGCCTTACATTTGTGTTTTAACACATTAAATATGAAAATAATATAATATTTATTGTGTAGATATAAAAGTTTAAAGGTTAATGTGAAAAAAGTTGTCAAGTTCATGGGCTAATTTATATATTAAGCCTTAAAAGATACTAATAGCGTTAATCATAGGGACCAATTTATCTACGGTTACAAGCATCCATAAATGGCGTGCTTTGATGAAGAAAAGGTGTCATGATTGAATGCATTATATTTGTGTTTCAACACATTAAATATGAAAATAGATAAATAAATATATATAGTTCAATAGTTTTAGCTTAAAGCATAAGTTGTGAGAATACAAGAAAAATAATAATGTAGACTTTTGTTAACAAACAAGTGATGGTTAAGGAAATATTTGCTAAAAATTTGGAGCACGAGTTTTCTATAGATTTTTAAATCAGATAAAAAAATTGTTCAATTAGAAAATCTTCAATCAACTATAAGTTTATGAACTTCAATGTTGATGTTCTTAATATTATTTAGCTTGGTTTAACATTCTTTAATTCCGAAAGTAAATTATCGGATTTCAGAACTTCTTTTTGTTATAAATGGGAGTTTAATTTTAAAGATTTTGATATTGAAAAAGATCTTTATGATAAAGAGTCTATTGAGTTACTTAAACAACAATGTATAGATTTTACAAGAAATAAGGAAAAATGTACCTGTTTGAGAGATTTTGGCATAATGGGTTTGATTTTTGGGTTGTGTTTCTGTGAATTGACTTGGGTAACGTTTTATAGCGCTTATGATTTTGGGTTTTTGTTGAAAATTTTGACTCAACATTCATTACCGTCTTATCTCAAGTCTTTCATGCGCTATTTGATTATTACTTTGATTATAGAATTTTTGACATTAAGTACAGTTCCAAGATCTTTAACTTACATGGTGGGCTAGAAAAGGTGACAAAAACTTTAAACGTGACTCGTATTGTTGGATTAAGCCATCAAGCAGAAGCTGATAGTCTTCCCATCCTTCATTGTTTTATGTAGATTAAGAATATAAAAGCTTTTAAGCAATGTAATCAAAAGTTACTAGTCTTAACACTGTACGGATTGGTTTAAGTTAGAAATATAATTTATTAGTTGTTTTTATTTCTCGTATATTGAAGATATATTATTTTTCAAATTTGATAGATTTATAAATTTATTCTAATTTTTACTTATCTACTTTATATTAATGTTATATAAAATACATTAGTATTATCTTTGTTTTGGCCACCAATAATATTATAATTGTATATTTGTACATAGCACAAATACATTAGTATTACTGAATTTTAATTAACCCTAGGGAAGGGGCCTATAGATGGTTGCTTAGGTTTTGCTATGACAATGTCATTACGTGCCAAATTACAAAGAGGATGCCTTCAATTAAGTGAGAGCTTGAAGAAATGGGCAGAGATTGCTTTCTCTATAATTAAATTTAGTTTTTAATATTTATATTTTTTATTAATTTAATTTTTTAAATTAAATTTGGTCTTAAACATTTTTTAAAAAATCTAATTTGATTATTAATATTTCAAAAAGAGTCTAATTACATTTTTTTAAACATATATACTTACTAAATCGTTAAATATTTAAATATAACAGTCATTTGATAATCACGTGTATATCATGCTTTTTTTTAACTTTTTTAATATATTTTTAAATTTTAAAATTTTTTTCATTAAAATATTTTTTATAATTTTAAATTATTTATTAATGTAATGTATAAGATATATAGTGTCATACTAAAATAAAATACATATGAACTATCTTATCAATTGTCACCCTAACATGGTTAAAAGATTAATGTTTTAATTAACATTTTCTTTAAAAAAAACTATTGAACTTTTTTAAAAAATTAATCATCAAATTTAACTAAAAAATAAGTTAATAAAAATGTAAATATTGAAAAAACTAAGTAACCTATCAATTAGCTGCCATAATACAATAATCACAGCAGTGAAATCCCATTGACCATTACCAATGGAGAAAAATATGATATTAGCCTGGATTTTGATTCTCAGCACCGCCATGGCAGTAGCACGTTGCCAAGATTATTGTTGAACTGTTTAGATAACAACTCATTGATACCAACATTTAGTATATTGTTGAAAAAGAGTGTTAAGAAAGATGGTGTGAAACATAGTAGCATCAAGGAAGAAAGTGTAGTGATTTTCATGCTAATAGGATGAGATCCTATCACTCAACCTACACATAATTTGCATGGTTAGACATCGAATGCCTTTGACAATACAGCACCGCAGATGGATTAATATATGATTGTTGCCGCATAAAAACGATCCTTCAACTTCAAGGTCCTCGTAGTTTTGCTTCAATCATTGCCTGATAGCTCAACTTGCATGTCTGTTTTGACCACTTGTACCCATTTTCAAGCATTACAAGGGCAGCTCTGGTTCCTGCTCTGAAACAGGGTGTTTTGATCACCGTAATTTCAGCATTAAACAGGACATTCGTCAATGGAGATTTCCTTGGGGACCCTCAAATTAATTTGATGAATATCCCATCCACCTTTATCCAGCTGTTGAATGAATTCGTTGAACTTTTCATCCATCATGGACAAACTTTTTGCAAGCTGATCAAAGATATCTTCTGAGACATTCAAGTTCTCGTGTAGCCAGTAGGTCTGCCAGACACTACGCAAGACAGAAACACTTGTAGCACCCACCTGCAGTAAATTTTAGACATGATTAAGAGTTAATCTCAGAAGAATTGACTGAGTTTGTGTTAACACACATACCTTGAATGAAACAAAGACCTCAAAATCTATCTGCTGTTGGTTCACCACAAGAATATATTTCTCTCTTGCATATAATCTCAGGAGAGTTTTCAGCTGTTCTAGAAAAGAAAAAAGCAGCTTCAGTTGATTGTATTAGAACGTATATACAACCAGCAAATAGTCAGGCAGTACCATCGAGGTGGATCTCCCACTGCCTAGCATCTCCTCCATGGGCACACCAAATATAATCCGTGGCTTTATGAATCTCTGCCATAATAAAATATTTTCATCCCTATTGCAGTCAATGCATCCTATAGGGACAAATGAAAAAGAATGGGTCATTGCCGTTGGAACAATATCTTCCGTATAAGCAATAGTTAAAAAGGTATATAATTTTACCAGGCACTCTAGACTGCAAAATATGTGATTGTACTAGCATACGGGCTCGCTTAAGATTTATCTGTCACAGAAGTCAACAAAGGAAGATTAGTCTTACCAAAATCAAACACTTGCAACTTTCCTAAGGGTTTTATTTTGACCTTCATGCTCCCTGGTCAGCATGTGTATATTGATTCCAAGAGAGCATAAACAATTATATAATATAGATCTGTTGAGGGGTCGGAGCTTAAATGGTACCATCCTCCCCATGAATGACTAAATGCTATGTCATATAGTTGAGTTCATTTATGCGCAAACTCTTTAGTTTCCAACTTTCCATGGTTTGGCTGTTTAGGCACTCCGATGCATTCAGACTCTGTGACCCCATTAGGGTTCTCAACAGAATCAGGAGACAAAACCCTGATTAAGACAAAGACCAAATGTGTCGAGGATCTAACCCCTCAACAAGATCATAGAGATTTTATCATGCATCTCTCCAGGTACAGTTAATGTTTGGCCTGATGTACCCAGTTAGGAAAAGAACATACTGTGTTAAATTGTAGAGCTGAAAGTGACAGATAACGCAACCAGAGGTGAAGAAGCCGCATGCTTGCCCATGTTGACACCAACATCGGATATGATTTAACAAGGCCAGGAGTATCCTGCATTTGTTGTTGTTGATACTCATTACAAACATGTTAAAGCTACTAAGCTAGAAGCTGACAACTGCTAAAAAATTTGACCTCCATCCAGAAAGTAATAAAAAAGGGTTAAAATATGCCATAAGTCTCTATACTCTTCGTAAATTTGAAATTTAGTCTCTATACTTTTATTTCTACGAACTTAATTCCTTTACTTTTCAAATATCAAAATTCAGACTGTTAACACTGATAAGATATTATGTGCCTTGGCGTAGGATCTAGTCACAAGTCTAGACGAGAAAGAATTCTTGCTTCGACCTATGGTTACTCAAAAGGCAGATTCGTCCTTAACTGAACCCCCGTAATGTTTGTGATAAAAATAAACTGCTTACTTTATTTCATATTGGCAGCTTTTTTATAGGCTGTTAATTACAAAGGGAAAGTCCTAATAGAATTCCGAATTTAAACTCCTAATAGAATTCCTAATTTAAAGTTTATAAGGAAATAAAAAACCTAATCTAATAAGTAAAATTAATACTCCTAAAGAAATTAAATAAATGTAAAACTCTAATTCCTATTCCTTCTCTGATATTGTTTTCCAATGAAAACATCCATATCATTACTCCCCCTCTCGGAGTTGAGCTTGTCGTCAAGCTCAAATTCAAGATAAGCTGCTCGAAAACTATCAATTGGTTCCCAAGTGGCATCTTCTTGAGGACATCCTGCCCATTGCACTAATAGTTCCCGTCGACCTCGATTAAGCCTGGTATTAATAATAGCTTGTAGAGTAGGCAAGGCCTTACCATCATATACAAAGGGCACGTCTCCTACCGCATCTGGTTGAGGTCCCTTGTATTCTTTGAGGAAAAAAACATGGAATACATCATGTATTCTGCTGCCTGTAGGTAATTCAAGCTGATAGGCCACTGTTCCTATTTTGTTCAAGACCTTAAAAGGACCAAAATATTTTGACAACAACTTGTGATGCTTCTGTTTAGTTATCGTCAATTATCGATATTGTTGAAGTCGTAACTAAACCCAATCCCCGACTTTAAAATTCAACTCTCTTTGTCCTACATCATATGTGTTCTTCATTCGTTGCTAAGATTGCAAGAGTCTATCCAGAGCATTTTGTAAAAGTGCATCCCTATCTTGTAGAGCCTTATCCACAGCTTCAATCCTTGTAGAACCAGCTGAATAGGAGAGAAGTCGAGGTGGATCCCTACCGTATACTAATTGGAAAAGGGTGGCCCTTAGGGTAGCGTGATATGAGGTGTTGTAGCAATACTCAGCCCATGGAACCCAATCGACCCACTGTCGTGGACGATCACTAGAGAGGCATCGTAGGAACATTTCTATTGTTTGGTTAACTACCTCTGTCTGACCATCAAATTGGGAATGGTATGCTGAAGAAAAAGCGAGCTTAATACCACTTTGACGAAATAATTCCTTCCAAAATAGGTTGAGGAAAACTTTATCACGGTCCGAAACTATGGATTCCGACAAGCCATGAAGTCAGAATACCTCTACAAAGAAGACCGTAACAACAGATATAGCAGTAAACGGATGGGACAAGGGTAAAAAATGAGCATACTTCGATAGTCTATCCACAACCACCATAAGTACCGATTTCCTTTTTACTTTGGGTAGACCCTCCACGAAATCCATAGAGATATCAGCCCAAACATGTTGTGGTATTGGAAGAGGTTGAAGCAAACCTGCGGGCTGTAAATTTTGCCATTTGTGACGTTGGCATACTAAACAATGTTCCACAAATTCAGAGGTTGCAAGCTTCATTCCTCTCCAAAAAAAATCTTGACGAAAATGATGCAATGTTTTCAATCCCCCTTCATGTGCCATAGCATGTACAGAGGAAATAATAGTGGGAATAATTGGTGAGGTAGGTAAAAGGTACAACCTCACTTTGAAGAAAATCAACCCATTTTGTGCGACCCAATCGGATCCCAATTCTCTTTGTAGAATTCTTTGCTGGAGTTGTGATAATTCTGGGAAAGTTTCTATTTCTTGTCTGATGGCTTTAAGAATTTCAACTTGAGGGAATAAAACAGTCATGAGGTGTGGTAAGTTTTCGTCTTCTCTAAATAAAGCATCTATAGCTCTATTCAACTTTCCTACTTTATACTCCACTAGGAAATCAAACCTCATTAGCTCGCTGATCCAATGCTGTTGTGGGGATGTCATAAGTCGTTGGTCTAACAAGTAATTAAGACTGAAGTGATCAATACGGATGAGGAAGTGCCTTCTCCAAAGATAGGGTTGCCAATGAATCACTGCCTTTGCCAAACCAATTAATTCACGTTCGTAGGCAGCCAACTTGAGGTGTCGATATGCAATCTTGCAACTGAAAAAGGCAATGGGGTGTCCCTTTTCTTGCAGTACGGCTCCAAACCTGCTATCCGAAGCATCACATTCTACCACAAATTCCTCCTCAAAGTTGGGTAATTGCAAGACTGGGACTGCGGAAAGAGAAGTTTTTAATTGGGTGAAATCAACATCAGCTTTCTTAGTCCAATTGAAGGCATTTTTCTTTAGAAGAGATGTTAAGGGTGCAGCCTCTTGTCCATAATTCTTGATGAATTTTTTGTAATATCCTGCCAGCCCAAGAAAGACTCGTAGAGCCGAGGTAGTTTTAGGAGTTGGCCAATTGGTGACATCTTTAATTTTAGTATGATCAACCTCAACTCCTTCACCATGGATGACATGACTAAGGTAGGTTACCTGAGACTCTCTAAAGAAACACTTGGATTTCTTTAAGAACAACATGTTATCCCACAAGAGTTCAAAAACTAACCTTACATGATTCATATGTTCAATCCATGTTTTGCTATAAATTAATATGTCATCAAAGAAGACCAAAACAAACTTACGCAAGTAAGGGCGAAAAATGTCATTCATCAAACTCTGAAAAGTGGAAGGGGCATTGGTAAGCCCAAATGGCCTGACAGAAATTCAATGTGTCCATAATGGGTTCGGAAGGCAATCTTTTCCACATCTGTAGTTGCCATTCTAATTTGAAACTATCCCGACCGTAAATCCAATTTTGTAAAATATTTTGCCCCATGAAGTTCGTCCAACAATTCATCCACTACAGGAATTGGATATTTGTCTTTAACAGTGCAAGCATTAAGCTCTCGATAATCAATGCAAAAACGCCATGACCCGTCATGTTTCTTTACCAAGAGTACTGGAGAAAAGAATAGTGATCTATTGGGTCGAATGATTCCTTGTAACATTTGATCACACTGCTTCTCAATCTCATCCTTCTGAAAATGTGGATATCGATAAGGCCTGACTACAATTGGTCCCGCTCCTGGTTTAAGAGTTATACGATGGTTACATTTGCGGTTAGGAGATAACCCAGACGATTCTTAGAATAAATGCGCAAATTTTACCAGTAGTTTATCCAATACTATATTAGTTAAATCCTGTCCTTGTATCAAACTAAGTCGTGGAACTTCCTTTAGGTGCTGCCCTTGCCATAGTATCTTCTTTTTGTTTACTACAAATTGCATAGTTAAGGAGCTGAAATCCCATAAAATTGGACCAAGGGTACACAACCATTTAACCCCCAAAATCATATCAAACCCTTCTAATGGTATTGTATAAAAATCAACTTGAAAGTTGTCATTGGCCACAACGAACTGTACTGATTTACAAATGCCTATGCTAGGAACCAGTTCTCCATTTGCCACACATACTTGTAGCCCAGATTTTTTTTTGTATTTTCAGTCCCAATCTTGACACTAGACCTTCACGTAGAAAGTTATGTGTACTACCCGAATTAACGAGAACTAACACTGTTTTTCCTGACACCTTTGCTGTTAGTTGTATGGTAAATGAATTCCAAGTTCCTCTAATGGCATGTAAAGAAATTTCAAGATCATCTACCTCATCATCTTGCTCAACTTCAATATCTGGTACTTCTATCCAAAATAGCCTTTTACATCTGTGTCCCATGGAGTAAGACTCGTCACAATTATAACACAATCCCTTAGCCCTTCTTTTTGCCATTTTTGTTCGTGTCAATCTCTTGATAAATGGTGCGAAAGAACCTATTTTGCTGTTATTCCCCATTGGTTTCGTTGTTTGCCCTCCTCCCTTTGCAGAGCTTTTAGTTGTTGGAATAATTGAAGTGCTGCCAGCGTTTTGGGAAGCTGACCAGTTTAGATTGGTTTGAGATAATATCTTGAAAGAGACTTTTTGTTTACGTTCCAAAGCTCGAGTTATATTCATTGCAACTCTAAGGTTTCCCGGTTGTTGCATCTCAATATCAATTCTAAGTTCCTCTAACAATCCGATAATAAAAAGGTTTACTTGTTGTGGAGGTTTAAGATCAGTAGTCCTAGCCAGTAGTGATTGAAATTGGCATTGATATTCTTCTACCGTCCCAGTTTGTCTCAGGTTTGCAAGTTCCTCCAAAGGATTATTACTCATAAGTGGCCCAAACTTGACATGACAACATTCTCTAAAGCGCTCCCAATCCAGATTTGTCTCCTCTTCTTCGATTTGATCAAACTACAATTGTGCCTCTCCTAAGAGATGAAATGAGACTAAGCCTACTTTGTCTTCTTCGTTGGTTAATTGCTTGCCCAAAAAATTTTCGCATCTTTTTAACCATCGTAAAGGATCTCCAACACCATCATAAGTGGAAAACTCCATCTTAGAGTATCATGGCACCATGCTCCCACCGTGTTGCAAATCTGAATTTCTTTTCTTGCCTCCACTGTTGCCCTGTTCTTCATTATTTTTTTCTGAATCCCCTTTCGTTGTCTTTTGGACCGAAAGAGATAACATCGCCATCTGCTCCTCTAATGCTTGTTGCCTTGTAGCCATTTGTTCCATGAATGCCTCTAGCTTGGCTGTCAAAGTTTTTTCGTCACCCATGACAGCTGACTCCGATACCAAGTTGCTATGTGCTTTGGCGTAGGATCTAGTCACAGGTCTAGAGAAGAAAGAATTCTGGCTTCGACCTATAGTTACTCAAAAGGTAGATTCGTCCTTGACTGAACCTCCTTCCCAAACTAACGTTTGTGATAAAAATAAACTGTTTACTTTATTTCATATTGGCAGCCTTTTTATAGGCTGTTAATTACAAAGGGGAAGTCATAATAGAATTCCTAATTTAAAGTCCTAATAGAATTCCTAATTTAAAGTTTATAAGGAAATAAAAAACCTAATATAATAAGTAAAACTAAAACTCCGAAAGAAATTAAATAAATGAAAAACTTTAATTCCTATTCCTTCTCAGATATTGTTTCCAATGAAAACATCCATATCATAAGAATATTTTATTAAATTCAGGTTCATTATAACGTCAAGTGAGTTTTTTTTTTTTAATTACAAAATGTCACGCCAACAAATTTAACAAAAAAAAATTAACAGTGTTAACAATTAGATTTGAATTTTGAATTTTGAATTCTGAAAAGTAGAGGGACTAAATTCCTAAAAGTAAAAGTATAGGGACTAAATTCCAAATTTGTGAAGAGTACAGGACCTATGACATATTTTAATCTTAAGAAAACTGCACAACATACCAGGATCAGTATGCCAAGAGAAAGACCAAGCAGCTGAGCAGTTACTTCCCAAACCTCCTCCTAGAAATTTTGTTCAATTAATTAATTACAAACTCAATTTTATTTTATAAAACAGTCATGTGTAACTCGTACAGGCAAAAAATTTTCGATATCCATAAAGAAGCATGCCTGCTATAAGCCTATACATTTACATTACCTTAGCAGACACCTCTCCCAGGTTTCCTGATATAGCAAAATGGTTTTGAATCACTCGGAATGAAGGATCTTTAAGTCCTCTTGCTACTGCCTGGTCAGATTTCAATCTTCAGCAAATTAATGAAAAACAATTTACAAGACCAACTATTTTTAGCTTGCATTAAAACTGGCACAAGGAGCTATGTGTCTATTACTATAACTGGACTTAGGTATAAACATGATAGGTAGTTCTTCCCTGTTTTCTTTTATATAAAAGACATATTCATTGAGGATGAGTTCATATAGAAAGAGAATACCAGGACTAGTATGCCTGGTGCAATACCTTAGCAAGATTGCCAAGAGATGCCAATGGTAGGAAATAGGCAGGATAAACTTGTGTTGTTAGATCAAATATGCTGCAAGATAAATTAAGATATTCAGTGGTATCTACCAATTCTTGTATAATTTAAGAACTCTAAAGTGAATACAAACCTTCCAGCACTGCCAATGAAATCCGCATACATGCGCCACTGTTTAGGATCATCATCAAATAGATTTCCAAATCGACCACCTAAAGGGAGAGCAATAATAACTAATAAGTTTCATCACCCAACTTTTTTGAGCTTAAGCTCTTTCAAAAATTGCCAGACCAATGAATAAGCGGCCAACAGCCCCAATGCCATCTTTGGACACCCATCTGCACAATGCAAACAGCTCAATGACATACAAGACCATGTAGATAAAAGGAAAAAAAAAACATGATGCTTCCGTTATCTGTAAACCATCTACAGGATCAAGTCCACACACAATTGCAGAAAAACATTGTTCTTTTCCATTCTGGAGTAACAAGCATGGACATAAAGATTTCAGGTAAACATAGATATCTAAAAATCATGGAAAGTTACCTAATAGCTGCAGCGGAAGCAGCAGCAGCAGTTCCTGAGAAAGAACCAACCCCAACAGCCTGCAATCCAGGGAAAAATAGTAATGCCACATAAGCTTAATAAAACAGAAGCAATGATGAATAAAAGATTCATCAAGATAAAAACTAATCTAGAAATGATATTGAAGCCTTATCTGCAAATTCACATACTCAAAACCCACTCTGGTCAGCACCACCCAAAAATACACACTAACTGATACCAAATGAAATCAAATTATAATTATCGACACCAGAGAAAACTACAATCCTAACATCCTTCCCCTTTCCATAGAAAGCAATAATTTTACAGTCTTAAAAGCATTTTGTCTTCTTTCAAGCCAAAATGGAGTGAAAAATCCTACACATCACATACCCAAGTAAGGATAGTGGCCGGAGTTAGATTCACATGCCTTAAGAAGACTTGATGTAACTAAAGTGTGACAGATCCATCCAGTAACATTTGTGGGAAACTGTAACAACATGTATTGCAAGTAATCATCCGAGACAGACCCTGCATTGATTGAAAAAAGAAAAAGGACAAGCAACTGAGTTGATACTTGTTAAACAAGAGATTTGCTTATCTGGACAATGTTAGAGGTGAATATATAAAGGAAAAAGAACAAACGAAAGGAAATGTTAGGTGTTAGTTTACCAGGGAAACCCGCAGGCAACATAAATTCTTTGAGGACTTGTGGTAGCCAAGACAAATTTGGGTCAGATAAATTTGATCCTTGGAACTCGTTGCTAGTTGAATCATGTTTCTCAAGAAAAGCTCGAATCTGCAAATCATCATCATCATCATCTAACATGTATCTGATCATCATAAAACATTGATCAACAGCAACCATTCAGATTCCAACTTTTAATAGTGCCATAGCCATATCCTTTCTACAAAATAAAAGGGAAATAAAAGCTAGGGAATAAACCTTTTAATAGTACCATTTCGATATCTCTCTAATAAAATCACTTGGTCTTGACTTCTATGCAAAAAGAAAAAAGAAATGTTAAATTGAGGGAAGTGAGGGAAAATAAAACAAGTGGTTGACGAAGGAGCAGGTACCTATCATTTTCAGTATGTTGTTGCCCACCTTCTTTTGAAGAATGGAGGGTTCGAAGATTGCCTAATCTCTTTTCGATGGTGTTTCTTGGAGAAAGAAAAACCGGTGAAGGGAATGGGAGTTGCAGAGAATAAGAGAGAGACATTTTAGGATGAAGTGAGGTTTAATAGATATTACTAGTTCATGGACGGTGGGTTTTGTAAGAAAAGTTGAAAAGATTCACTCTTTTTCACTGTCGGAGCTGAAGAGGAAAAGCGTCACCCTCTATCTGCTTTCTTCCTTCCTTAGCCAACCAAATCCCGGAATTTAATTTTAATAGCGTTGCAAACCCGATTTGAGAATTCTTGGGCAATTCGACTTCTCAAACCCAGCCCATTGCTCAATACTCAAAACGGGACATTTGAAGATTTTCAGAATCGGACCGTAACATTGTTGGGCAATCCACAATAAATTACTAAAATAATCATTTTTATTTATCACGAGTTATATTGTAATTTTTTTATATTTAAAATGTTATATTTTAATCACTTATATTATCATATTATAATATTTTAATTACTAAGTTATTAACAGTGTAATAATAAACTAACATGGCACGTTAATTTATGTTAATTTATACAATCGGTCTCCAAATTTTTTCGCTTTGAACAATTTAATTTTTTTTCTTTTATGTTTTTTAACTTTTTTTTCCATTTATCTTTTGCTTATCCATTTGATTTCTTTCTTTCTCCATTTTTTTACATAGTTTTTTTTATGTTTTCTAATTATTAAAACTAATCTCTATATTTTTTATTTTTTTGAACAAATTAATTTTTTCGAGTGTGCTAGTTTGTGGACTAATTGTAACAAATAGAAAACATAAAAAAGCTACATTAAAAGAAATGAAGAAGGGAGAAAAAGACAGAGGGAGAAGCAAGAGAGAATGAAAAATAAAAATAAATAAAAAAAAGTTAAAAAAACATAAAAGAAAAAAATTAATTGCTCAAAATAAAAAAAATAGGGACCAATTATAGAATTTAACCTAAAATTTTTATTTGAAATGATGATTTAACGTGTCATGTCACTTATTGTTACACCGTTAACGGCAATTAACGGCTAAGTTATTAAAATATTACAACACGATAACGTAAGTGACAAAAACATAACATTTCAAACATAAGTGACTAAAATGTAAACAGTGGTAAATAAAAATGACTATATTAATAGTTTACCCTTTATTCAATAATATTAACATTAATTATTATTAAAACATACAACATTATTTTAACTAATATGTTTTAAAAACTAATATTTTTTTTATAAATAAGCTTTTAAAAAAAACTTTCTAAAATATTATGTATTGCTAACAAAAGATTGAAAATCCTAAAATTTAGCAAATTTATTTCATAATCAAATATTTTAATTGCACACTTTAATTACCTAACATAATTTTTTACACATTATTACTATATTTGCATCAGCTTTCCATAAATTAATTTATTTGATTAATCAAAAAAATATTTAATATCTTTTTCTAAATTTAAAATGAAGTAAAGAAGGGTTAAACGAAAATGATTTTTTTGTATGTATTAATTAAAATTATAAATCTTATTATTTTTAGGAAAATTATATATTTAAAAATAAAATATGTTTAATTAATACTATAGTTGTATATAAAAATAAATGTAATTATTTTAAAATACATAATTTCTCCAAAAACAATAAAATATATTAAGTAATAAATAGAGTTGCAACCATTAATTTCATTTGTGTATAAAAATGTATGTAATTCTTTTTAATTATTCCAAACTCTTATGATTCAATAAATGTGATAATACATCTACAACCAAACATATTTATTATCAATAAATTAATTCCTTAATTATCCCATGTATGGGAGATGGTTTTTTCTATGTATATTTATGCATTCTTCATGTTTAATAAAAACCCAAACTTGCAAAAACCCTTTCTACTTATAGTATTATTTACTATTTTCATAAACCCAAAAAAAAAGATCAATGTTAGGTTTAGGGTTTGTTCTACTAGAATGTATTTTTGGGGTTAATTCTTTAATAAATGCTTTCAAGTTAATTTGTCATGCAATTTAATTCATTTAATTTTATATTCTATTGCTTTAAATCCAATTATTTTTTATTTTCTTATTTACTTCTAATTTTTATATTTATTTTGATTAAGTCCTTTATTCAAATATTTTAACATGGTAATTTCGTACTCCCAAAACCTTAAAATTTTATTAAATAATTAAAAATATTCTACCCGTTTAATTTGTTTGTTTTTATATTTATATTTTTTTTAATTTATGCATTTTATATATATTTTATTTTACTATTTTAAAAATGATTTTAACATTTTTTAAAAATAGTTTATTTTTTTTCAAAATACGTTTAATAAAAATAATAAATAAAGAATTATAAATTTTCATATTTTACAGTTTTACAGTTTTTTACATTTTCAATTTCTTACTCTAGTTTATTTTATGTATTAAAAAATGACGTTTCTTTTAATTAACATTAAAATATCAAATAAAATATCATTAAATTAAAAATTTATATTAATATGTTTTAGGTTTTAAAGATATTATTGATCAAACATTACAAATTTATTTAAATACTTTAAAGAAATAATTTAATATATTTTAATGCATATTTACAATTGACGTAGGTATGCAAACTAGTTACATAAGTAAAATAAACATTATGCATATAAAATTTTTAAACTGAAAATCCTATACCTCGCATTTATTTTGTAAACAAAATGAAAAATGTAAATATGCATATAAAATTTTTAAGTTATTGATGGTTTTATTTATTTATTTATTTATTTTTATTTGAGTGAGAGTGTATTTATAAAAGTGAATAATTATTTTGAGAAATAGTAGATATTTTAGGATGAATTTTTTCTAAAACTAATTTAAGGTTTTTAAGATATTATATTATAAAAAATTTTAAAAGACTTAAAAACCCTTACAATAATATCTGTTATTTAAAAAATTATATATATATATATCTTAGCTTTTTCTTTTTTCTTTTTATATAATTAGATTAGCCTTCGATCACTGTGTTCCAAATAATTATTTGTAGAGATTTTGTGGTTTAAACCATTTTTAGAAGAACAATAATTGTGTTCTAAATACCTTGAAAAAGAAAATTGTATATTGAATATAAATATTATAAATATACATTTAAAATGAAACCTCAGTTTGAAAAAAGAAAGCCAAAAGACAGAAAAATGAAAAAGGAGATGTAAAATCATTTAAAATCCAATAGCAAACGCAGAAAAGATCAAACATAGTAGTCGTTGTTGCAGCAGGAACAATTGTCTTACAAAATTAATTGGCAGCTTAAGCATTTGCTTGTACAATACATGATTACTTGGTACTGCAAATTTCGAACCATTATGGTGGAAATTAGATTGCAGTTCCACCACCTAAAAATGAACCAAAAAAAAAATAACATCAAGCTGACTACAGCAACTTTTGGCAATCTAGGGAACATTCCCAGCACTAATCTAAGCGAGGAATTCTCACAAATACAGGGTGATTCTAGCAAACCGTGAGCTCCAAAGGAAAAATGGACACCAGACAAACTTTAAAAATGTGACTTGAAGATCATGAGGATCAGGGTTCTTCAACATTGGTTTCCTGCTTTTCTTTAAGGCAGTTTTCGTCCACAATCTTCTGAAACTCTTCCTCACTAGCTGATATTAGACGTTTGACAATGTCGAAGGTGGTAAGCCTAATGCTGCAGTTGACATGAGTATCAAATATTAGTGAAACTGCGAATTCATCACAAACTGTTCCAATTGTGCAGCAAGGATATTTAGCATCCACTCTATAGACAATTGCATGATCAAATAGACATTGTCTATCTGCAATAATAACGACATTGACTATGAAATCACTGAAACCACCTAAACCATGTATACGAGAACTATATTTTGAAAATAACGAGAAATAAGAGTTGCAAAATTACCATAGGATGGTTGAAACTCCATCTGATATATAAATATGTGATATGCTGTTTCTATGGTCTATTCCCCTACATTATGTAGATCTTAGAGAACTATAACGACATGAAAATCTTGCAAGATCACAGACAAGGAAGTATCGTAATCAGAAATTTGCTAAAAAATATGACCAAGGCCCCAAGATATTCTAGCTCTACATTGAACATTATGAATGTGGCCCATGCATAATTGTGCTCCAAATTAAACGGTAATTTCATGGTAGAAATCAAGATTGATGGAAAGGATGGAAGCAAACCTGCTATTTGGTAGGTTTTTCAATGCATTGGGGACAAAGCCTCTGTACAAGCCAATAACTCCTTCCCGTTCAATGATACCTATACAGCAGGGGAAAAAACACTATAGTCAATGAAACCATCAAGTCTCAAGTTAATATCTTCGGTGCAGAAATGGTAGAACAAAACAAATGAATCAAGGATACTCTAATCTGATAGCAAAATATGAAATTTTGGACTACAATAAATACAGATCATTGGAACATAACCAAATAGTGTGCTCAAGGAGAAAAAGCATGCAAAACAGTGGTTATAAATGCTTAATGCTGATATTGTAAATTTTACATTGACAAGTAACATTGACATACCTGGAATGGCTTCCAAAACTGACTTGTATGGTGTGCCTTTCATCTGCATTTGTCTTCTCACTGTGTCTAAAGGATAGCAAGTGACAGTAGCAGCAAGAGCTGACACTACAGCTGTTAGTAGAGATGCTTGAGTCTTCTGACGATATTTTTCTGGCAAAGCCCTCTTCACGCTGTTATCAACAGAAGAATTTATAAGACAGATTAAAGATTGAGCTCTCATATGATATGTTACCTAAAGCAGTATCATTTGGACTCACAGGTCAAATATGCAAAAGTTCACAGCAATATATGGAGCTATGCCAATGAGAGAAGGTCCAAGACCATAATAAAAGGATGCAAAACCTTCCTCTCGCAACATGTTCAAAGCAACCTGGAAGCAGCACATTAAAGTTCCATCTTCCAATAAAATGGTCATCTTCATGTTAGTAGCAATGAAAGAATTAGGAATACCTCAGACATTTTCCGGTACCCTGGTTCCACAGCTAAGCGTAGTCTGAGGACATCTAACGGATATGTTATCTATATAAAAAAAAAACAACCAAAAATATTGACATAGAGTAATCAACAAGAAAAATCAAGATTCAAGAGACAAAAATGAAGAACTCCAACAACCAAAGTTAAGTGGTCATATACAAATTTGAAATGCAGAAGTCTCACTACAAAATTCCCAAGACATTATATGACTTACAAAAGTAGATGTCATGCCAGCACAAGCTCCAGCAGCAAGTCTTCCAACAACGGATAACTCGCCGTCTTTTCCCTTGAAAAGTTTCTACAATTCAAAAGGAAATGAGAATCAAATGGGATATAGAGCAAGAACCAGCTAACATTAAGCTATGCATATTCTTTTATTACCTTGTAAGTTTCATATGCAAAGAGTTGGACAGCACTGTAAGGTATGATTCTTATCACCTGTACCGATTAATAGTAAATCTATATCAAAATTACCACAGCCAATTGAATAATCGAAATATACTAAAAGAAAACAATCGAAACCCGAAGAATTGTTTAAAAAACCTGAGGAAGGTTGCCTTTCCAGTACCCTTTAATCCCTTCTTCCTTCCCAATCAATGCAATCGCCTGCAATTTATCCCCAAATTTTCAATTATAATCTAATCCAACTACTTTAATCAGCTGAAATTCATAATTATCAATTCCAGAAATGAAATGAATAAAAAAAATCACCTCAATGAAACCAATAGCCTTTTTTGCACTCTCTTGCCCAGCTCTCACCCCATGCGTCTGTAAAAACATACCAAATGAAAAAACAAAATTATATTTTAGAAGAACAAAGAATAGATTCTGGGAAATGAATACAATTCCCAATTTTAATAAAACAATCGATTATTCAACTAAAATATGATAAAAATGTCCATGATTGCGGTAATTTATTTCTTAAACCCTACTGTTGTTACTTGATTAGTAAGCGACTGACTAACTAAAAAACTACGCGCAAGAAAAACGTGGTCAATTATTTTTTTCAAAAAAAATGAGGTAGGTAAAGAGTCCAGTTCAGCTTCAGAGGACCGAACGGCAAGTAAAGAACCTGCATAAGAAGCTTAATTCGATCGAGAGGAGCCGTGACGGTTTTGGCAACGGCTCCGGCGACGGCACCAGCTGCGAAAATGGCAGCGTCTTTCGGTACGTAAGATAGAGCAGCCAAAGGGTGGTTGAGGAGCTGCACCGGAGTAGGCTCGAAACCTCGTTGCTGCTCTCTCTTCTCCGAAATCGAAAGACAGGCAAAATAATTACGAGCAGTGCCACGGCTGTCGCTGAGATTGTAGCAGAGGCGGGCGTTGAGGTAGAGAGGGTCATCGAGCCTCGTGGTTTCCAAGGGAGAAAGATCCTGAATGCTTTGGAATCGTATAATGGCTTTACTTCTGCTTTTGGTTTCTCCCATGGTGGATTGGGATAGGTAAGGGAAATTGGAAACTAAGGGTAGGTAAAGATATAAGGCAACGCAAAGGTTACTGCATAGCATAGAGAGTGGGAAGCAGAGAGACCAAAGCAATCAGTGAGCAAAGTCTTCGAAAAGTTAGCATTTTATTTTATAACTGAAGTTATCTTGAATCGTCTCTTCAGATCCGCTGCTCGCGAGTCTACGCAATGATTCTCTAACTCCAACTAGGGCCGGTATTTCATCAAATTGAGTAAAATCCAATCAAATCAAGTTCAATTCAGTGGAAAAATATTAAATTAATTATTTGAATTAAATTAAAAATTAAATATATTAAATTAAAATTTTATTATAATATTATTTATTACGTTGGAGGCACCTAAATTTGAAATTATAAATATATTTTTAAAAAATAAGATATTAATATGATAAACTTAATAATTAATAAACTTATGTAGAACCAAATTATTATTTTAAAAATTTTAGATTTTTTTATATGTTCTTTAAAAAAATTTTAAAATTTTTAAAATTTTTGAATATATAAAATTTTTAATTTTTATAAATATTTTAAATTTTAAAATTATTTGTATTATTTTGTAATTTTTGTTGAAAGTGACCAATTTGCTTATTTTCAAAATTGACAGGGACCAAACGAGTATTTACACCAATTTGTTATTCGAATTGTAAAATTCAACTTGACTTGAACTTGAAACTTAAATTACTTATTTGAGTTGACTCGAATGGCTCGATTCAATTAACTTGAAATTCAATTTTTTTAATTTTTTCAAATCGAATCGAGTTTCACTCACTCCTAACTCTAACTATGATCGGTGAATAAGCGTGGTAGTAGTGGATCCTGATGGTTATAGGCACATGTGTTTTATTATTTTAAAATGGATAAATTTTAAAATTATAATTAGGGGTGAGCAAAACTCGATTCGATTTGAAAAAAATCAAAAAAATTTAAATTTCAAGTTAATCGAATCGAGTTATTCAATTTTTACGAGTCAACTCAAATAAGTAATTCGAGTTTCGAATTAATCGAATAGAGTTATTCAATTTTTACAAATCAACTCAAATAAGTAATTCAAGTTTCAAGTTCGAATTGAGTTGAATTTTAGAATTTGAATAACTTGAATAATTCGAATAACATATTGGTGTAAATACCCCTTTAGTACTTGTAAATTTTGAAAATTAGCAAATTGGTTTTTTTAACAAAATTCAAAATAATTTTTAAAATTTCAAAATTTTTACTTTTGTTAAAATTATAAAAACTAAAGAATATATAAAGAAAGTTAAAAATTAAAAAATTCTAAAATAATAATTTTGGAACTTAAATAAATTAATTAAAGATTCAAGTTTATCATACTATATTTTTTTCTTATTTTTCTTTGAAAAAGTTTTTAAATATATATGATTTTAAATTTATTTGCTCTAATATGGAATTAGTTCTACTATAACAAAATTTTAATTTGATATATTTAATATTTTTAATTTAATTCAAATAATTTAACTCAAATAATTTCACTCGGTTCGATTCAACTTGACTTGAATTTCATTTCACTCGACTCGATTCAAAAAAATTTCAAATTAAATTAGAATGATAAAATAGGACTTGGCAACTCGATTAACTCAAATTTTTTCACTCGATTCAACTCAATTAGTTCAAACACTCACCCCTAATTATAATAATAAATTTCAATATGCAACTTGATGTATAAATATCTATTCTATATTTAAGATGGGTAAACTATGTCAACTGTCCCTAAACTTTGTTTAAATTTATATTTAAATCACTCAACTTTCAAAAGTTACATAATAGTCACTAACATTATCAAATTGTTATATTTTTGTCACTTGGCTGTTAACTTTCATTAAAAATGTAACATTACACCTTAATTCAAAGGGTTAATAGTTAATTTGGCCCTTGAGCTATAAGTAAAAAATCATTTTATCAATTTCAAAATATTCTTAATAATAACTGTAAAATAATTTAAAAAACCTTTAAAATAAATAAAAAGAATTCATATAAAAATCAATTGCAGCAAGGAAAAATAAATAATTTTGCAGCTAATTTTTCCACCTTCTATCTCATAAAAAAATCATAGTCTTTGAACTTTCAAAAAATAAAAAAGAAAAGAAGAGAGTTAAATAACCAATCACTTTTTTCATTTGCTTTGTTGTTTTACGCTCTCTTCATTTTCATCTCTTTTTTTTCTTTTCTTTTTTCTCTTCTTTCATGCAAATCAATATTGACTCTGCTCTTCCTAGATTATTAAAAACAAAAAATATATGTTTTATTTATAGTTGAAAATAAAATCTTGACTTGAAATTTAAGAGAAGAAATTATGGGTTTGAAGAAAAAGAAGAGCAATTTGTATTGTAAATTTAAAATATCTAAAATTCTAAAATCGAAAGTTATTCAAAAACTCAATTAATCTAATAATTGGAATTATAGAAAAGAAATAACAAACCTTATATTATAAATTAAAAGAAAAAAATCTCAAATTTCAAAAAATTGAAATTTACTAAAAAATCCAAATAGTATAATAAAATATTTTACTCTTTTCTCTTGCCCTCTTATTTCTTAATTTTTTTCATAATTATTAGGAAAATCTTGCAAATAGGTCGTCGATGATAGAAATTTTTACAATTCTCAAGAATGAAAGTAGTGTTGCAGGACTAGATTTTGTTTCTTGAAAACTCAAATGGCAACAATCAGTCTAATGGTGGAATTCGAATATTGCATTGAGATGTATTTTGCTATAGCTTTTAGGGATTTGAGAATTAAATAAAATTTACAAATCAATTTATTAGAAAACAATATGAAGTTGTTGATGTGATTGAAGGTGTTCATTAAGGTAGAAAACAAGTAGAATTTAGTTTGAAAATTTTCAGATTTTTTATATAATAAAAATTTGCAAGTTAGTTTACAAGAATAAGTTTTAATTTTAAGAATTTTTTAGATTTATACATGTTTAAACATTTTTATATTCTTTAAAAATATATTATTTTTAATTATTTTTATAGTCTTTCTAATAATTTTTAATTTTTTTACAATTATTGATCAGAATATTTCAAAATTATCAAAATAATTTTTTAATTATAGTTTAGGGACCAAATTAGCTATTAACCTTTTAAATTGAGGTGTAGCATTATTTTTTTAACAGAAGTTAACATGTGAGTGACAAAAATGTATCAATTTGATAATGTTGGTAACTATTATGTAACTTTTAAAAGTTGGATGACAAAATGTAATTTTAAACAAAGTTTAGGGGCAGTTGGTGTAATTTACCCATTTAATATTTGGGTAAACTGCACTACTAGTCACTCAACTATTAGTATTTTTTTGTCACTCAGCAATGAAAAGTTACAAAATGGTCATCCAATTATTTGCAAATTTCTTTTTTGGTCACCAACTTTTTAATTTGGTCTTTTTCGGTCACCTAATGGTGATAGTTTTTAAAAGTGGAATAATAGCAACTTTAACCCTTGACATTTATAAATTATGTCAACGTAGTCTTGATTCTAAAAAAATTAATCCTCAACATTTACAATTTTTGTAATTTAATCTTTCTTTTAACAGTTTTACTTTTCTTTGTGACATTTAAGGTTAATTTTTTTTAAAAAGAGAAAATATGAAAATTATTATATTGAATTTTTGGGTATTTCCATTTTTTTGAATAATTTCAATCAAATGTAACTGATAAATTTATTTATTTAGCCTTTTAGGTGGAAGGATCATATAAAAAGTAAAATTGCAGAAAAAAAAACCAAATCATAAGATGTGTAAATATTGAGGGATAGATTTTTTAGAATCAAAGACTAAATTGATATAATGTATGAGGGTTAAAGTTGCTAATATGCCAATTTTAAAACCTGACACCTTAGCTAGCTGACTAAAAGAGACAAAACTTGAATAGTTAGATAACTATTTTGTGACTTTTCATAGTAGGGTGATAAAAAAAGAAGAAGAAAAGAATAGAAAAGAAATTCACTAATAGTTAGGTGACTATTAGTGTAATTTATCCCTAATATTTTGACTGAGTTGGTATCACTTATTAATTGGGTCCCAACTCAATTGTGAAATTATTAAAAGTGTTTTATTTTTACAAGGTAATAGATATTTAAAAAAATGATTGGAATCCAAAAAAGTATACTTTTTGATACAATATTGCGGTTGGGTTGAGATAACACAATTTGAACCCGTGTCAAACAGATGTGTGATAAAAATTTTAATCACCATTCCATACAAGTTGAAGACCCAAAAATTATAATTTTTAACACCTAAATTTTATTATTTCAAACCAAAGCCATATTTAGTTACTGTATTACTTTATTTTAACTTTGTTCTATAAAATTTTCACTAAAATATTATTTAGTATTTACAAATATTGTTTTTGTATATATAAATTTTAATTTTGATTGAATTATATATATTTATAAAATATATTAGTCTAATTATTTTTTTATTTGTAAAAAAAGTTTGTGTATCAAATAAAAAATTTAAAATAATGAGGTATTAAAAGAATATCCAAAATTAAAATGTGGTATATATAATTGTTTAAAATTAAAGTAAAATTAAAATGTTATATATATAATTGCATAAAATTAAAATTTATGTATATGACTGTATATTAAACCAAAATTAATATATTTTGAGATTTATTCTTATTAATAATTAATTTTTAGGATACCATAAAAATATAATTCATTTTTATAGGTATATGTCATTGTGAATTTTAAAATATGTGCTATTATTTAAGTGTTTTACTAAATTGGTGTCACCTTCAATCGGATTGCTAATTCAATTGTTAAATTACATAAACGAGTTTTCATAATCAAAATAAATTGTATTATTTTAGGGTAATTTAATTTTTTCAATTTAAAAAAACCAATAAAAATATGCAAATTGTGGGATTTAAATCTAAACCAATTGAATTAATAAAACCTTTTAACTTACCACTCAACTAAAGTTTTATTTATTTTGATATTTTTATACACTTTCAATTTAATTATGCATATTTTATTACTTCCATCAATTGTATATCTATATCTATACTATTATTTAAGTGTTTTACTTAGTTGGTGTCACCTTTAATTAAGTCACCAACTTAGTTGTTAAATTATGGAAATGTTTTTTTGTAATTAAAATAAGTCATATTATTCGAGTGTACTTTAATCTTTTTCATTTTAAAAAATAAATAAAATATGAAAATAGTGATATTTGAATCCAAACCAATTGCATAAATAAAACCTTTAATTTACCACTCAACTAGAATTTTACTTTGATATTTTTATACATTTTTATTTTGATAATGCACGCTTTATTACTTCAATCCATTGTATATCTATACTATTAATTAAATCCCTAATTGAGTTGGTGTCACAAGTCAACTTGTAATACCTTGTACCCGACCTGATCATCAGGTCAAGGCTCCAGAATGTCACATTATTTGCTGGAGCAACTATAAATACTTTCATATCAGTTGAACATTTTTATTCAAGATATTAAGCTCATTACGCATTTATAATCCTAACTTTATATAGGCTTATGAAAGCTCTTTTGGTGGTCAAAAGTTGATTAAGGACTAAATTGTAAAGTTCCATCTATTGAGTTGACGTCGCAACTTCGGGGATTCTAGATCGCGATGTCACTCACTGACTTTGGCTTGTCGTGAGGTAAAGATCTGACGTCACGACGTTTGCTTTGTTTTCATGAAATCCATATATTTCAATTCACAACACCTAAAACAATACTCATTTAGCACTTTTCAACCAATTCAACCAACATATCATTCATATTAATCTATTTCCAACCTTTAACATCACCTAGTTCAACTCAAAACATAATCAAACATAACTAAGTTTGCAAAGTTAACAAGGTGATCAAAATTCATCAAATGTTTCCATTAGAATTCTTTCACATACATACTTGGTTTAAATCTATGTACATGCCATAAACTATTGCCAAAAATCAAAACCATACTCTCTTCCAAGTTTCAGTATGTGATGAGATGAGTAAAGGTTAATCTTCATTCTAAAACTTCAAGTCTAATATTCACCTACGCGTTGGAAAAATAATGCGTTAAGCTTGTGAAAATTTTCACTAAAAAAATTAGCTAATCCTAATGTATATAAACTTATGAATTAATACTATCATACATGAAATTAATTAGATAATAACTATAGTGGGGTCTCAAGTTTACAATTCATTAGTCACTTACCAATCTCATTAATAAATTTACTTACCTTAAAAACTTATAGCCCAATTGTAGACTCAATAGAACATATAGGATATGAAGAAAAATCAATAATTTACACTGAAGTGCCACTATCACTTTCACGGGAGTGCCACTATCGCTTGCATCGAAGTGCCACTATCATTAGGACCGAAGTGCCACTATTACTTTTGCCCATGAAAATTTCCTAATAGTATGACATTTATATCCTACTAGTTTCCATTTTGTCTACACAAATATTTAAATATTTAATTCCATTACATTCTTTCAATAAATAAAGGTAATTCAAACTTTACTCTTTTTACACTTTAGTCCTTACCTATATAAAAGTCAGCAATCATCAAATATCATTTGACATTTAATTTTTCAATATTTAACACTTCACTTAAATGCTTTATCTAGTAATTAATTTCACTTATCTAACTTTTATACACATTACAATTTAGTCATTTTTCTTCAAATTCACTACACACATCAACTATTCAATTTATTATAAGAATTCTTCTTCACTTTCTATTAAATTCCATAATACAAATCAACATTTTATTTTATAAATAAATTCCATAAATATTACTAAAACCACTTTAACAAGTTTTCACTTAAATTTTAATTAGGGAAAGTGAAATTCTTGAAGTAACTACAATAAAATACTTGGAATGGGTCGATTTTGACATAAATGTCAAAATTAAAAATTAATTTTTGGTTTTGGGCCGATTTGTGGGATATTTAGGGGAATAGACAAATTTTGGAGAGAGAAGTAAAAACACGTCCTGCTGGACACGCTTTCACTTTCTCTCTCCTCAATCATTTTCTTAGGGTTTGAACCAATGCCAATTATACTTGGAAAAATTTAAATTTACAACTCAACCAAAACTTTATTTTAATTTATTTATAAATTTGAATTTGATTAATTATACTTTATTATCTCAAGCAATTGTATATATTAATATAGTACATATTTCATGTGTTATTATAATTAATTAATTTCAAAACATACGTTTAATTATTTATTGTATGTTATTTTTAAACACATATTTATGTTCTAAATTTGTGACTTCCACATGCATACACGTGTGATAGGATTTCTTATCAATAATATATTTGATTGAGTTGGTGTTACAAGTTAACTCAACACTGACTCAATATTAATAACAACACAATAATAAACAATTAAATCTAATTTTTAATTTTAATATCATATATATTTTAAGTGTAATTATAATAAATTAGTTTCAAGCCATACATTTTCTTATTTATTGTATGTTATTTTTAAACACATATTTGTATTCTATATTTGTAGTTTCCACATGCATACACCTATGATAGGATTTCTAGTGTGCATTGTGGTTCTCATGATTTATTTATCTATACTATATTTCAAATTTTGATTGAGTTGGTGCCACAGGTCAACTGAACACCAACTCAATTAGGAAATTATGAGTATATCCTTCCGTAATTAAACTAAGTAATATTATTTGAGAGAGTATTTTAGTCTTTTCGCTTAAAAAACTAATAAAAAATTACATCCGATGGGATTTGAACTCAAGATAATTGCATTAGTAAATCCTTTAGTTTCTACTCAACTAAAGCTTTATTTTAATTTTTTATATGTTTTAATTTTATTATGTACACTTTATTACCACTATCAGTAGTATATATCTATACTTACTATTAGTTGAACTCTTGATTCAGTCGGTGTCACGAGTCAACTCGGCACCAACTCGGTTAGGAAATTGTAGGTATGCCTAGAGGTGTACATGGGCCGGGCCACCTAGCCTGGCCCGAAGGTCCGCCCGAATTTGGGAGGGTTTAGGCAAAAATATAGGCCCAAAAAATGGGCTTGGGAAAAAAAATTAGGCCCGTTTAAAAAACAGGCCGGGCCTCGGGTAAGGCATTTTTGGCCCGAGCCCGGCCCGGCCTGAATTCACTACATGACAAAAAATCTATTTTTTTAAATATTATTTCCTTATTGTTTTCTCCCTATTTTGCTACTATTTTACTATTATGTTGCTATTATTTTATTGTTATTGTTTGGATATTGTATAAAATTTATTTTATTGTTAATTTTTTATTATTTTAAACACATTTGTTAATTTTGTTATTATTTTAGAAGCATTTTCTTGTTAAGTTGCATCTATTTTAGTGTTATTTAAGTATACATATTTTTTAAAATTTATTTTCAATATGTTGAGAAATATTTATTTTGATATTTTTAGTATTTTTGATAGTTTATATTTATTTTAAAATTATATAAAAATAATATAAAAATTAATATGGGCGGACCGGGTCGGGCCCGGGTTTTAACATTTTTATTCGGGTCGGGCTTGGGCAAAATTTTAAGCCCATTTTTCGGGCCGAGCCGAGCCCGGGCCTAGCAAACGGGCCTAAATTTTTAGTTGGGCCCGGCCCGGACCAGCCCATGCACACCTCTAGGTATGCCCTTCCATAATTAAAATACGTAATATTATTTGAGGGTATTTTCATCTTTTCACTTAAAAAATTAATTAAAATTTGCATTTAGTGGGATTTGAACCCACACCAATTACATTAGTAAAACCTTTAATTTACTACTGAACCAAAGTTCTATATTAATTTTTTATATATTTTAATTTTATAATGCACACTTATTACTTCCATAAGTTATATATATAATATTTGATTGAGTTGGTGTCACACCAACTCAAGATTGATGATATCATCATGATAAACAATTTAATCTAATTTTTTAATTTTAATAACGTACATATTTCACATGTTATTATTAATTAATTTCAAACCATATATTTCATTATTTATTATGTATTATTTTTAAACACACATTTATATTTGAAATTTGTAATTTATACACACATAATTGTATGAAAAGATTTCTTGTGCTAATAAAGAACAATGACTCGTAATTGTCGACATATTATAAAGTAAGAGAAGAATACAAAGATTAAGAGAGAAAGAAAGATAAAGAAATGAAAGGATGATTCGATAAGCTTGTACATGCCCTTTATCTATAGGGCTTCAAGTACCATAAGTTACAAAATATTAAGGATCTACATTAATGTACCCTATAAATGATTTAGGGCTTACAAGATAATGAATTTAGGAATAATGGACATTCATTCTTTAGGGGTTACAATAGGATAAATTTAAGGGGGTTATGGACATCCATTTATCAATGGATTTACAACACTCCCTTTGTATGTTTATCATAAAAAATTTGCCTCGTTAAAACCTTATTAAGAAAAAACCTTTAGGATAAAAACCTAATGAAGGAAAAAGAGTACACAATCTATTATTACAAGCTGCTTCATTAAAAACCTTTATCAAGAAAACCTAACGGGACAACACCTTAGTTAAGAAATAAGCCTTAGGCTTGATGGTTAAGTATCTTGTATATTCTTTAGAGGTCCTAAGTTCAAATCACACATTTCCCATTTTTTGTACAAGCTTATGGTATCCCAAGTGAAAGTTGAATCATACTTTCATTTCTTTATTTTCCTTTCTCTCTTAATCTTTGTATTCTTCTCTTAGTTTATAATATGATACATTCTATTTAATAACTAAAGTTTTTTACTTATTCCCCACTCCTCTTAAAAAAATACTAATATGTATAAAGTAGATAGAAATAATGAATTAACATCATGGAACTGGTAAAACTTTTTTTTTTCCAATCAAAGGAAAATTACACTAACAATCATTAAACTATTAATAGGGTTATACATTGGTTACTCAACTTAAAAAAGTTACAAATTAGTTACAAAATTATTTGAAAATTATAATTTTGTCATGGTTCATTAAGTTATTAACAAAGGTTAGAGGTGGGGACAAGTAAATTTACAAATTGGTCACTCAACTATTATTAAGTTACAATTTAGTCACTCTCAATATAACTTAATAATGTTTTAATTGAAACAATTAATAAAAGGTTCTATTAAGTTTTTTATATTCTCTCGACCAAATTAATATCTCAAGTTTTTTTAATAATTGAGTGACCAAACTATAAATTTACCCATCCCCACATCTAATGTCCATTAGAAGCTTAACATGCCAGTGACCAACTTGTAACTTTTGAATAGTTCAATGACCAATTTGTAACTTTTTAAAGTTGAATAACCAAAATATAAACTTATTAATAGTTTAATGACCTTGGATGTAGTTTACCTAAAAAATATGACCCAAAGATTAAATAAAAGCTAAAAAAAGTTGTACAGGAGAAAAGTGCAACTCCAATTTTGTGCATTAATGATCTATGGAAAAAACATTGTGCCCTTTTACTTAAAAATTGAGTAAATTACTCCCTGTACATTAGATCAAAGAGTAAATTAGCTTTTTCTGTTGAAATCCATTTCTATTGTTAAAAGCTGGTGTAGTTGACAAAATAACCAAACAATTACATATGGCATGTACCTTATACTAATGTACATGGATCAATTTTTAATAGTAGCATTGGATAGAATTTTTAACAGAAGGATCAGTTTACTCTTTGATTTAATGTAGAAGGACTAATTTTCCCATTCTTAAATAAAATGGACAAAATATAGTTGAACTTCTACTACAAAAACCTTCATAACACTTTTGTCCGCAAGTAAATTTTTATTTAGGGTTTTGACAACAATTAAGGTAATGATCCATTTATGTAGAAATTATTAATTTCAAATACATGTAGTTAGCATAGGTGGTTAGTTAGCTTTAAAATAGTTAATTAGTTTGATTTCCACTAGTAATAGATTGTATATAAACTAGAGATTGTAACCTTATTTGAGTGAATGAAAGTACTATGCATTTCAACATGGTATCATTGGTGAAAATCCTGTTAAAGTTACCTTGATTTTCATGATTCTTGTTTTTTCCTTTCTTTTTCTTTTTTCTAGCTTTTCTTGGTTTCTTGCTAGCCACTGTTCTTTCTTGTTTTACTTTTTCCAGCTCTTTTTGCTATCCTGCAAGCCACCGTCATCGTCCTATCTTTTTCCTATATCCCTCATACTACTATTAACCTATTTGCTTGTTCAAATGAACCCGCTTCTAGCCTGCCTTCTTCTTTACCGCATGTGTCAAATAGTTTACCTATTGACCCTTTAATGTTTGAGACTTCACCTAGTTCATCTTCTTTACCCATTTTATCATCGCATGGTTCTTCTGAGCTAGTCTGTCGTACTACACGACCCTCTAAGCTACCCACATGGTTACAAGATTATGTTTGCTGCTCTCACTCACCTTTTTCCTCTCCGCTTGAAATAGGTCAATATCCTATTTCATCTTATTTCACTTCCCATCATTTACCTTCCCACACTCAATTTTTTGTTGCTTCTATTCTCATATTCCTGAACCTAAAAATTATACTAATGCTTTTAAATATGAGAAAGATGGGTTGCAGCTATGCAACAAGAGATTCAGGCATTGGAATCAAATGTTACTTGGAATGTAGTTCCTTTGCCTTTTGGTAAAACACCTATTGATTGCAAATGGGTCTTCAAGGTGAAATATAATTCTGATGGCATGGTTGAACATTTCAAAGCTTGTCTTGTTGGACAAGGGTTTAGTCAACAGGAGAGTGTTGACTATCATGAAACTTGTTCTCCGGTTGCTAAAAAAGTCACAGTACAAATTGTTATTGCTCTTGCTGCTGAACATGGCATGCCACTGTTTCAAATGGACGTTTATAATGTGTTTTTACAAGGTGATTTGTTTGAAGAAGTTTACATGATGCTTCTGTCTGGTTTTCACACTCAGGGGGATACTCGAGTTTGTTGACTGCGAAAATCTCTTTATGGATTGAAATAAGCCTCAAGACAATGGAATATGTAGCTCACGAAAGTTCTTTTACTCAATAGATATTCATAAAGTAAGTATGATTATTCTCGGTTCACTAAAAGAGTTGGGGATCAAGTTATCATGATGTTTATATATGTGGATGGTCAATTAATAATTGGAAATGATGAAAAACTTATTTTTGAGTTGAAACAAGTGCTACATTAAAGTTTCAAAATGAAATATTTAGGGGATCTCAAGTATTTACTAGGTATTAAAGTTTTTCGATCAAAGGTAGGGAATGTACTGAGTCAATGAAAGTATAATCTTAAGTTAATTTCAGACATGGGGCTTACTAGCAGAAAAGTAGTTGCTACTCCTTTAGAGAAAAATTTAAAGTTGGCCTCTATAGAAAACGATGAAGTAGTTCAAGCCAACCAAGTTGATAAAGTTTTATCAGACACACAGTTGTACCAATAAATTATTGGGAGATTGTTATATTTGACTCATATAAGGCCTGATATAGCTTTTTCAGTACAACATCTAAGTAAGTTCATGCAATAGTTGAAAAAAATCACATTACAAGGCAACATTCAGAATTGTACATTATGTGAAAAAGATCTAGGACGGGGCTTTTTTTTAGCAAAAGGGTCTTTTCGATTGATAGTATATTGTGACTCTGATTGGGCATCTTGTCCTATATCGAGAAAGTCAGTAACGGGATATTGTGTAAAAACAGGAGACTTATTAATCTCATGGAAATCGAAAAAATAGAATACGATCTCCAGATCATCAACCGAGGCAGAATATAGAAGAATGGCATCAACAACTGTGAAAATTATTTGGTTAGGTAGGTTATTGGATGAACTTGGTTTTAAGAAAAAAGAACCATGTAATACACTAAATCTGGCCTAGATGTCTAAGCTTAGTTTAGAATGTTACATTTAGTGGTATCAGAGCTAAGTTTCTTAACAATCGGACTATATTTGAGCTTACAATGTGTGAGAAAAGTAGCTTAGTGATAATTATTATATGAACTAATATAGAAACACTGAAACTCTAATGAAAGACCGAGTCTCTGACGTTGACCCTGTAAGTATTTCTGTTCTGTTATAAAGACTATAGCTCTTAAATAGTTGTGGGTAAAATGTTTTGAGGTGAACTGGAGAAATCATTCTGCTGGATGTCTGAACTGATCTGTGTATTTTGATATTGTAGCTAGCTTGCTAGAATTAGTTCGCACGGTAGTCACGGACGTGGTATGCGGGGGCGTCGAAGATGCTGAGGAGGAGCTCAAGCTGAGTCATCCTCTATGGGTAGTATGCCCAATCTGGAGACCAGCGAGACTGTTGGTACTCTCATTCTTGAGACAGAATCCTAGACTCCGACGACTGGGGATGACGTACTGCCCTAGGCCATGATTTAAGCACTAGAGAGGGTCGTTGAGAGTCATTCGGGATCGGGATGTCGAGGGTCGGTTACTGTACGACTCTGATCTAATGGTGCTGAATTGTTCAGGGGCGTTATAGGAGTCACTCCTACTATTGTTGAATATTGGCTCGAGGCTACCAAGCGTATTATAACAGACCTTGACTATACTCCTACTCAGAAATTGAGGGGTGCTGTGTCCCTACTCCGGGATGAAGCTTATCAGTAGTGGTTAACCGTTGAGCAAGGTGCTCAGCCTGAACAAGTGAACTGGGACTACTTCAAGAACACTTTCTAGGGTAAATATGTAGGGGCGAGTTATGTTGAGGCTCGCCAATATGAGTTTATAAGCCTAGTTTAGGGCGACCGATTTATGGCTGAATATGAACCCGAGTTTCTATGACTGAGTAGATATACATATACTTTAGTAGCGTTCGACTATGATAAGTGTGTGCAATTTGAGGAGGGGTCGAGGTATGACCTGCGAGTTTTGATAGCTCCTCAGAAGGAGCGGGTTTTTACGGTTCTATTTGACAAAGCGAAGATAGTGGAAGAAGTGAAGCGCACTGAGTGCGAACATCGTGATCGTGAGAAGGATCAGAATAAGGTTAAGAGGGATTTGGGTCCTTTTGGTTCTGGCCAACGCCCTAAGAACGGGGCGAGGTTTGATAGGCCCTTGAGGGCTGAGGTACCACCTGTTGTAACTGAGATTCAGCTGTGTGGTGAATACGAAAAGGGCCATCCGGGTGAGTGTTGGAGGAGGTTAGGAGTGTGTGTCTGTTGCGGGTCAATGGAGCATTGAGTTAGGGATTGCCCTCATCACCTAAATTCAGTGTCAACTACGACACAGGTTCCGACTCCAAATTCAATTTGACTTTTGAAAGAGGTTTAGCAACCATTCAGAGGTTGTGGTACTGGTAGGAATAGTGGTAATGGATTTGGGAGAGGACAACAAACTCTGGGTAGAGGTGTAAGTTAGGTTGAGGCTCGTCAGCTAGTTCTGGTTTATGCGACGAGATGCCACAAGGAGAGCGATGATGCTGATGCCATTGCAGGTACTTTTTTTTATTCATTCTGTTTTGTATTATGCTCTCATTGATATTGGCTTTACTTACTCGTATATAGCTAGTGTTTTTTCTTTAAATCTGGGTTTAACTGCTGAGGATACTGCTAAAGAGTTTCCTGTGATTAGTCTGTTGATATTGGCTCTACTTACTCGTATATAGCTAGTGTTGTTTCTGTAAATCTGGTTTTAACTGCTGAGAATACTGCTAGAGAGTTTCCTGTGATTAGTTTGTTGGGTTAGTCAATTCAAGTTGATAAAGTATATAGACGGATAACTTTAGAGCTTCAGGATATGGTGTTTCCAGTTGATTTAATGAAATTACCCTTTAATGAGTTTGATTTAAATCTAGGAATGGACTGGCTTGTTGAGTGTCGAGTTAGTCTGGCTTGTGCAACTAAGAGGGTTACTTTGAGACCAATTAAGAATGACGAGGTGGTCATGGTTGGTGAGCGTCGAGATTACCTCTCTAATGTAATCTCTACCCTTCTAGCAGATAAGCTAGTACAAAAGGGGTGCGAGACATATCTTGCTTACATATCCGATTCTGTCCCCGCAAAACTTTCGATGGGAGATATCCGTACTGTAAGGGAATTTTTGGACGTCTTTCTCGAGGAATTACCCGGAGTACCTCCGGATAGAGAGGTGGAGTTTGGAATTGATATATTACTAGGTACTGCTCTTGTGTCCATTGCGCCCTATCGCATAGCACCGAAAGAGCTGACCGAATTAAATGTGCAACTTCAAGAACTCCTTGACAGAGGATTTATTCGACCGAGTGCGTCTCCGTGGGGGGCATTAGTATTGTTTGCTAAGAATAAAAATGGGTCGATGAGATCTGCATTGATTATAGACAGTTGAAAAAGATGACAATAAAGAACAAGTACCCGTTATCGAGGATTTACGTCTTGTTCGACTAGTTTTGAGGAGAGTGTATCTTTTCTAAAATTGATCTACGCTCTAGTTACCATCAGCTCAAAGTTAAAGAGACTGACGTGTACAAAATTACTTTCAGGAGTCGTTATGGACATTACGAGTTCTTAGTAATGCCCTAGAATCATTTATGGATTTAATGAATCGAGTGTTCCAACTGTACCTGGATCAATTTGTAGTTGCTTTCATCAATGATATCTTGATCTACTTTAAAACTGAACCTGAGCATGATGATCATTTTCACATCATACTTCAGATACTCCGAGAAAAATAATCATATGCGAAGTTCAGTAAGTGCAAATTTTGGTTACATAAAGTTGCTTTTCTAGGTCATATAGTGACAACGGAGGGGATCCGAGTTAATTCCAAGAAAATAAAAGCTATTGTTGAGTGGAAGCAGCCGAAAAATGTGTCTGAGCTTCGTAGTTTCTTAGGTTTAGCCGATTACTAATGAAGGTTTGTTAAAGGGTTTTCTCTGATTGCGTCACCTCTGACGAAGCTATTGTGTAAGAACGTTCTATTCGTGTAGTTAAAGGTACAATAGTCTAGTTTTCATAAACTTAAGTTTGTTTTGACATAGGCTCCTGTTTTAGTTCAACCGGAATCAGGTCAGGAGTTTGTGGTATACAGTGATGCTTCACATGTCAAGTTAGGATGTGTGTTTGTGAAAGATGGTAAGGTGGTCGCTTATGCATCGCGGCAGCTGAAGATACACGAGGGTAGTTACCCTATGCACGATTTTGAACTAGCTGCAGTTGTGTTTACTCTAAAAATCTAGAAACACTATCTGTATGGTGAAATGTGTATTATTTACACCGATCATAAGAGTCTCAAATATTTGTTAACTCAGAAAGAGTTAAAACTTCAGTAGTACCGATTGGTTAAGTTTTTTAAAGTGTAACGTCCTAAATTTTGTAATTTCGGCTTTTGGAATATTTTTTGTATTTCTGCCCTATTTTTGACATAAATATATGCCTGCTTATGTGATTAAGTGATTTAGGGTGTATTGGAGAGGTCCCAAGTTCAAGTCTAGGCTTGGGCTAAATTTTGGTTCTTATATGAGTAAAGTCTGGCTTTTGGAATGAGCTTATAAGAATTTATTTGTAAAAATATGATAGAATGGGCCTACTGGTCTGGTGGCTAAGTGGTGTGTTGGTATGATGGGGTTTGGGTTTGATTCTCTACGTGGGAAAAAGGAGGAGTATTTTGCTACAAATTTCGGCTAGGAGTTTGAGTAGTAGTAGATTTCAAGGTTATCTGGTTAGTTTCTGACTCTTTCCAAAATCCTCTCTCTCTGAAATTCTCTGTAACTCCCTTCTCCACCTTTTTCTTTGTTTTCTTTTTGCCAAAAATCCCTCTCTTATGCTGTCGAAATTTCATTTACACTATTTCATCTCAATTTTCTCTCTTTTCGATAGTTTTACTTTCGTCTTTAGAGACGTACTTTCGGTAGGTGTGGAGATGCGTTCTGTTTCGGTCTAATAAATGTTGGGTTATTAAGAGATTGTTTTCTGTTTAGGAGACAATCAATATTCTGTGGATCACTAATCGATGTTCTAAACAACGAGGAATCATCGTTTTTCGTTTAAGGTAACATTGTCATTAACTTTCGAGATTTTCCTATTTCTTAGTAACTCGGAAGTGATTAAAAGGGTGAAATCCTGTTTAATAATAGGTTCTGGAGTGCTCGGGGTTGAGTTAGCTTCGGATCGATACCAGATGTGTGCTCTGTTTATGCAAAAAACGAGTTTCAGTGAAACTTGAAAAGCTGTCTGTCGACGTCACACGGGGCGTGTGGACTGCTCGTGTGGTAGTCTGTGTTGTAATACACGGGCTTGTGACTAACGAGCCAGGTTGTGCGCGTACCATACAAACGCGACGACATTGTCATATGAGGCTGGTGAGGCCGTGTGTAAGGCATGAGCTTGACCAATTGAGCCATGTAGGCCATACGGGTGTGTGGGATTTTGGGCCAGGCCGTGTGATCCACACAGGCAAGGCCAATTTGGACCGTGTGTGCCCACACGGGCAGGATATACGGGTGTGTGAGCCCAAATTGTTTGAAATGTTCTGTAAGGATACACGGATCACCCAAGTCAACTATGATCGGACTGTAGGGTCGGTAAGCGTTACTTAGACTCCACACTCTAATTTGTTACTGAATTGTATGCAAAAACATGTTAATTTTAGCATGGGTATCTGTCTGATTTTGTATATCTATTCTGACTTGATGATGGTATGATCTGATATCTGCATATAAGCATGCCATATTATTTATGTTGTATTGCATTGGGTTGGGATTGTTGTGAAGAGAAGGAGGACTAAAAGGCTATTAGCCTGTTATTTGACAGTTATGCTACATGTATCTGATTTGCACCGTTTTACGGTACTATTTGGTGTATAGGGTTGGATGGGTCAATTTTATCCCCATATTTGGTGTGTAGGGCTGGGTGGGTCGATTATATCCCCAAATGGTGTGTTGGGTTGGACGGAGATGATGTGCAGAGTTGGTGGACATGTTTCTCTGATATGTATGCGGTGTTTGTGTGTGCTAAAGCCCAATTGTTCTGATTCTGTATCTGAGTGGGCTAGGGTCCACACTGATTCTAAAAATGGCTAAGGCCGAATTATCTGTATTCTGTTACCTATTTGTATGCATGCTGTCTGTGGGGATGTGCACACTTAGTTTGTGAAAACTTACCCCTTTTTTTTTATCTGTCAGGTAATCCCCAACAGTAGATGGATCGGTGCAACGGAGGGCTGGACGGTGACCACTGCTAGTCATATGTTGGTTTTATGAGTTACACTCGATTTTATTTGCTTTCATTTAGTTTTTATTTTCGGGACTATTTATGTATTTAGGCTCGAACTATTTTAGGTTTATTTCGGGATTTTAAATTATTAATTTTATTGATTTATAAACGGCGACACCATAAATACGTTTTGGAAACTTAACTTAGGGTTTCGTATAAATAAATAATGTCATAACTTTTGCGATAAAGAAATGTATTCAAGTAACAACTTGAATAGTCATTTCACGACTTAAGTAGAGATATTAAATAGAACGAATTTAAACTTGCTAAGGTTTTCTAAAAATACTCTCATGTGACACCGCCGGATTCGGCCATAACGTCTAGGCCGAGTTTGGGGTGTTACAAGGTATCAGAGCCAGGTTGTAAAACGCGGCTGTGGATTTAGGTTTTTAAAATTTGGTTTTTGTAAAATGATTTGTAAAGCGATTAGAAATAATTTTGATAACGAGTATGTGGTACATTGAGCCTCCAATACTGATCCTGTAAGTTCTTTGAAACTCTGATATGTACTGTTTGAAAGCATGCTTATACTGAAATTTTGTCTGTATCTGTCTAAAATACTGTGTATGTGTTATGAGACTACTATGGGTAGTTCGTTACTGAAACACTTTAGGTAGTGTAAACTGAAAACCGTAGTGAGCTTATTACTCGCGATAACTGACTCTGAAACTCTGATACTGTTCTGCATAAAATATCTACTAATAATTATCGAAACTGTAAACTGATGTGCATAAAACTTCTAAATACAGATTAATTCGATAGTTACGGTGAGCGCACGTGGTACTCGTGGACGGGGTACTAGAGGTCGAGGTAGAGGCCGTAGAGGGATTGGAGCTGAGTCCTTCGCATTTGATACGATCTCTAATCTAGACACTAGCAAGACACCGTGTCACCCGTTACAGAGATTGGTACTGAGTCTTATGACCGTGCAGCTGGGGACAACGCACTGTCTGAAGCTATGCTGCGAATTCTGGAGAGGGTCACAGGGGCCAATACTAGATTTGGAGGCCGTGGGTCAGTTACAGAATGACTCCAGTCGAATAGGGCTGAGATATTCAAGGGCATCGCTGGAGTTGCTCCGAGTGTGACCGAGTACTGGATGGAGGTCACAGAGCGCATAATGGATGATTTGGACTTTACTGATGAGCAGAAGCTCAAGGAGGCTGTGTCTTTGCTTCGCGATGAGGCATATCAGTGGTGGTACTGTTAAGGAGGGCACTCAGCCCGATCGGTTGACTTGGGATCTGTTTAAGATGGTTTTCTAGAGTAAGTATATGGGAGCCAGTTATACTGATGCAAGACGATGTGAATTCTTGAATCTCACTCAGGGAGATCGTTCAGTGGCCGAATATGAGGCCAAATTTTTGAGACTGAGTCGCTATGCGAGGGGTATGGTGACGACTGAGTATGAGCGCTATGTTCGATTCAATGATAGTCTTTGAGACAGTCTGCTAGTTCTGATAGCTCCTCAAGGGGAGCGGGATTTCTCAGCCTTGGTCGAGAAGGCCAAGATAGCCGAGGAGGTGAAGCGCTCTGAGCGCCAAAACTATGAAAAATGGAAGGCTAAAAGGGATTTTGAGTCTTCTGGTGCTGGGATGAGGTCCAAGAAAAATTCCAGGACTTACGGGCCCGCGAGAGTTGGCCTACTACTGCACCTACTAGCGTGGCAATCTGTCAGCTTTGTAATAGACCCCATCTGGGCGAGTGTTGGAGAGCTACTAGGGCTTGTTTGAGGTCTGGGTCGATTGAGCATCGAGTTAAGGATTGTCCACTGAGGGGTAATCAGATGCAAGCTCCGGCTGCTAAGATTGGACAACCGCCGATAGGGGTACTGTCGAAACCATTCTTTTGAAAACGGGGATCGACTTTGTTTGAAAGTGAAAATTAAAACGGGAGTCGCCACCAATCTTTTATCAGGTGTGATCGGATCACCTTTGTTTTAATAAATCAATTTTAGTTTACTAAAATAGGGCCTTTGGTCTAAGAAACTTGAGAGAATGAGTTCGGGAGTCAGTTACGTGGGAGGAAGGATTAGCACCCTCGACACGCCCAAAAAAATTGGTACCGAATTGATTAGTTAGTGTCTTAATGTCGAAAATTAAAAATCGAGAAGGGACTTGAAATACGATCTTTTCTATTAATACTAATTTTAAAATTCTTGAATTAGCTTAAATCGATTTGTTTAAAAATTTCCTTATCTCGAGATATCGGAGTATCACATCCCGTAAGTTAGGAGACAATACCATGAATTCCCGAGCACAAGGTCGTCTTTTAATTTAAATTGGAAATCCGTGCATTTCAAAACTCAAAAGGATATTTAGCTATTTAAAACCAACAAGAGAACCGAAACCCCGTAAGTTAGGGCACAATTCTTCGATGTTCCAAAATGCAAAACATTGCCTTATTTATTGAAATTAGTAAAAACATGAATAAAAATCTTTAAAGTAATGAACAACAGAATGATATAAAATAGGCGGGAGACAAAAATAAACGAGTTGGAAATACATTGAAACAAATAATAAATATGACAACAATATTAAAACAATAACAATGCACGCGATATATTAAACGTAATAATAGTATCCAATGTGAAATAAAAACAACGAATATATACATAATAAAGATATTAAGAGTATGTACGTAAAATATATATATATATTTATAAATAGTAATAGTGTTAGAAATATACTATATATAGTGTTTGAAGTACATACATAAAATAGTGAAAATATAACTAGTAATGTTAAGATATATATAATATATACATATGTATGAAATAGATATAAAAAAAATATGTACATAATATAGTGTAAAAAAATACATACATAATATAATTAAATATATACATAAGATAACATGTAGAAAAAAAAATATAAATAATATAGTATTAAAGATATATACATAAAATAGTATAATATATATACGTAATATAGAATTTAGAATATACCTAATATATTAAAAGAATATATATAATATAATATTAAAAAATATAATAATAACAAAAAAAGAGAGGGAGAGAGTGGGTGATTTCCGGCCACAAGGCCGGCACCGTCCAGTCACCGGACCGCCGCCGGCCACCGTCGGTGCCACCGTACACGGCAGTCGGACCTCAAAAAAAACTTTTTCGGTAAAAATGGGAGAGCTTCCTCCTTTTATTTTTACTTTCGTATAAAAGAAACAAAATAAAACTGAAAGGAAAACAATAAGCAAACAAAGAACTTAAAACGAGAATAGACCAAGAAACCTCTTTTGCTTTGATATTTGATTAATCTCCAAAAAAAAAACTAGCCTCTCCAAAAACTAGCCTTTACAATAACTCTTCTCCTTGATTACTCTCAAAAAACCTCTCAAAAATCCTTTACAATAACTTTCTCCCCCAAAACTTCTTCCTCCCCTAAATACAAAATATGAGAAGGCTTATATAGCCATTTACCAAATATTTTTTATTGTTTATGTCTTCATTTGTAGGTACAAGTGGTGGTGGAGCAAGTGTGGCTAGTGGAGTAGGTGGTGGAGCAAGTGTGGCTAGTGGAGTTGGTGGTGGCAAAGGCTAGGATTTAGTTGAGAAAAGTTTAGGTTGTGGGCTAGGGTTTTTTTATTTTAATTTGGGCTTAAGGTTTGGGCCATTGGGGTTTTGATGTAAATTGGGCTTTGGGTAGTTAAGATTTTGGGTTTTGTGTTTAATTTTGGTGGGTTAGGTAAGGTTAAATTGGGTTTTGATGTAAATAGGTTAAAATTGACCTACAACACCTGCCCCTCTTTGCTTATTATCGTGTAACGGGAATAAAGCAAAGATACAAAGAAAGGCCAATTTTGCCCGGTCTTACTAAGTATGGACTTCTTTGGTGCTCTTCTCATCCAGGTTGTCTCTTTCCAAACCACTGTATCTTGTTGTCTTGATCAAATCCACTGCATCTTATGATATATGCCTTGTAGCTTCAATTTACTCCAAGGTGACTTCAAAAAGATAAGATCTACAGCTTTAATCTGCTCTTCCATCGCTTTAGTCAGATAAAATTGTGGTATTCTCTTCTGCAACTTTTAGAAAGGTAAGATCTAATATCATCGATCAGCTCCACTGCAACTTCAATTAGCTTCACTGTAACTTCAGGGATATAAAATCTGTGTCTTCGATTATGTAATATCCCGAATCAGGGCCTAATCAGAATAGTGGTTTCGTAACCACAAATCTGAGATAGAAATAATTATTTTATAATTATTTTGATGATTATGATATGATTGCATGATTGTGTGAAAATTTCGTGATGAAATTCTATGCCTAAAGTGCTTAAATTGAAAGTAGGGACTAAATCGAATAAGTTGCAAAATTTGCATTCTAGAAATTTTTAGTATGAAATTGCTTTGAAATATTTATTAGGAGGTCTTAAATAGCAATTTTACCAATTTTAAGTTCATGGACAAATTTAGGACATGGAAGGAATTTTTGGAAAGTTTAGTAGTAAGGGTATTTTGGTCATTTTGATATTAAATGAAATAAAATGGGAAAAATAACACAAAATGGTCATCTTCCCCATTTAGTTGCTGCCGAAACTTCACTCTCACCATAGCTAGGGTTTCTTCAACTTTCAAGCTTCATAGTAAGTGATTCTAAGCCCCGTTTTTAATAATTTTTACGTTTTTGAGATCCCGGTAGCTCGATTAAGCTTATGCTAACAATAATTCAACCTAGGGTTCATATTTGGAAAAATACCCATAGGTGAAATTTGTGTATTTTGATGTTTTATGATAGAATATAGGGTTTTAAATTATGTTAGACAACTTGTGCTACTCGGTTTTGAGCGAAAATGAGTAAAAGGGCTTAATCGGTAAAATACCTAATAGTCATAAGTACATGTTAGAGTGAGAATTTGATGTTGCCATAGAAGAGAAAAGTGATCAGCATGTTGTAAAACATAAGAATAAGGAATAAAGTTTAATCCCGAGCTTAGGGGCAAAAATGTAAATATGCAAAAGTTTAGGGGCAAAATTGTAATTTTGCCAAAATTTGAGTTAAGGATTAATCTGATAATGTGAGTATTAAATGAGCTAAATGTGTTATTTTAGATCAAGAAAGACGTGTAATCAACCTCAATCGAGGAAAAGAAAAGATTGTGGACTAAATTGCAAAATCCTTGTATTTTGGTACCAAGGTAAGTTCATGTGTAAATAATGTAGCATAATTGTTATTTTTAAGTTATTGATATTAATTATGTGTTATGCTGAATTTCATTATGAAATGTATGCTTTGTGGTTAATTTCAAATAATATGTAAATTATGTGAGCTAATTGTTAAATATAATTGTTACCAAGTATTGATTTCGGCATTCTACGGAAGACGGCAAGGATAAGTGTTCGAGAAAAATCCCGTTTGAATCTTAGGAATAGATTAGGATACAAGTGACATGTCACTAGGATGGTTGAGCATCCGAACTCGTTGAGTTGAGTCCGAGTTCACTTATGGATGCGAATGTCCGAGCTCGTTGAGTTGAGTCCGAGTTCGTGAAATGTAACTAGGCATCCGAGCTCGTTGAGTTGAGTCCGAGTTCACTTATGGATGCGAACGCCTGAGCTCGTTGAGTTGAGTCTGAGTTCGCTTATGGGCGGGTTACATGATTGCTTGATTGTATATATGGCACTTATGTGCAAGTTATCCATGTATCCGAATTATATTTCGATGTGTTCAACGGGTAAAGTTCTACTCAAATGGAGGAAAATTTCGAGATGTAAAGAGACGTATTGGTAAGTGATATGAAATGGATATTTTGGACAGGTATGTATTTAACCCTCGGGTTGAGTATTGATACAACCACGATAAGGTAATAAGATGATGAAGAATGATTAAAAATGTGATATGTGTTTTAGTGATGTATGCTAATGTTGATTGGTATAACTGTTTGTTATGTTACTTATTATTTGCATATGAACTTACTAAGCATTTATGCTTACTCCCTCCTTCTTACTCATTGTAGTTTTGGACAAGCCAGCTCAGGAGTCGGGATAGGTCGAAGGCTCAGTCACACTATCCAGAAGACTTTTGGTAAATGGCTTGTAAATTTAAGTATGGCATGTATAGCAATATACCTATTTTGTGTAAATGATCTTATGGTATGGTTGTGAAATGGTTGAGGAAATGCTTGATAATGATAAATTATGAAAATGATTAGTTTAGATTATGTTTGATGTTAAGGAAAACTATTAAGATACTTAGTGCATAAAAACTCATAAAAAGGATGAAATTTACCATAAACAGAATACCGCAGCAACACTAACGCGAGTTTGAAAATTTACTAAAAATCATAGAAATTGAATTTGGTGATGAACTACATATAAAATTGAAGCTTATTATGTCTAGTTTCACATGAAACAAATTAAACAAGTAAAGGAAGTATATGTTAGAAGATATTTGAATTTTAGTGAAACAGAGTCATAGCAGTTTCTGAATCCCCTGTTCCTACTTTAGAAATTCACCATAAATTGTAAAGATATAATTAGGTGGTTTATTTTATATCCTCTGAATCCTTATTGAGTCTAGTTTTAGTAGAAACAAATCTCATAGTCATATGAATTTTTTACAGAGAGAAATGTGGTTCGTAGTAAACAGAGGTCAGACCAGTCGAGTCCTGAAACAGGGGTAACTTTAACTAATAAACTGTACTAATTGGACCAACCAAAAATTCTAGAAAAATATTAGTAGATAGGTATATGAGTCTAGATTCATGGAAAATTTACGGATCTTAATTTTGAGTTTCGTAACTCGAGATATGATTTTTCTTGTGACTGTGATGCAAGTAGCTTAAAAGCTGTGAATGTAGAAACAAATAATCCAAAGTTCTAAAAATGTTAAACTAAGCTTAGTAACACCTCATACTCGACTCCGGCGACGGTCTCGGGCGTGGGGGCGTTACATTTAGTGGTATCAGAGCAGGTTTAGTCGGTTCTTAGACTACGTGTTGTATGTACGGATTTTGCTATACATGCCATATGTATAAATTGTGATAGTGTGACGACTTCTGACCTTTTTAAATGATTTTTTTATAGTAAATGGATCCCAATCCAGTTGTGGCAGATGAAGTAGAGAGTAATGCGCCAGCTCCGGCTGAAGGAGTAGCGCCGACTGAAAATCCACCTCCTGCTGTTGGTCAGGGAGGAGGAGAAAGGGGTCGGGAAGCCTTTCTCCAAATGATGAGTGCATGGTACACTGAGTTCGTTCGTACGAACCCAAATGTACAACCTCCCCCACCTCCCCCAATTTCTCAACCTGTACCCCCGATGCCTCAGGGTGTAGACCTGATGAAATTTCATAGAACTCCAGTTGATAGAATTCGCAAGCAAGGGGCCAAAGAATTTAAAGCAAATATTGATGATGATACCGAGAGAGGAGAGTTCTGGCTTGAAAATTCAATCCGGGTATTTGACGAATTATCTTGTACACCTGAAGAATGTTTGAAATGCGCTATATCTTTGTTGAGGGATTCAGCTTATAATTGGTGGAAGACTTTGATTTTGGTGGTACTGAAAGAGAAAATAACCTGGGAATTCTTTCAAGAAGAGTTTCGGAAGAAATATATTAGTGAAATATTTATTGATCAGAAGCGTAAAGAATTTCTTGAGCTGAAGCAAGGTAATATGACGGTTACAGAATATGAAAGAGAGTTTGTTCGATTAAGTAAGTATGCCAGAGAGTATGTTCCTACAGAGGCCAAGATGTGCCGACGATTTGAAGACGGGCTCAACGAAGACATCAAGGTATTTGTTGGAATTCTTGAATTAAAAGAAATGGTAGTATTGGTTGATCGAGCTTGTAAGGCCGAAGAATTACTTAAAGAAAAGAAAAAGGTAGAGGCTGAGACTAGAAATTGGAAGAAAAGACCGATGAGCGGTTCATTTTCACAGCAACCTGGAAAGTCAAGGAATATGAATCCTCGTTCCCAAGCTTTAGCTGGGCAATCATATGGGAATTATAGGAAGCAAAATGTGGGTCCTAAATCCCATACTACTTTGGCAGCCAGTGTAGGGAACTAGAGATTTGTTAAACCTGAGTGCCAGCGGTGTGGTAGAAATCATTTTGGTCCGTGTAGAGCAAATGAATGTTTTCGATGTGGTTCTCCAGATCATTTTATTAGAGACTGCCCAAAGAGAGCTGAAAAAGAAAAAATTCAGAATACAAAAACAAGTGGGGCGGATTCGAGAGGAAGATATCCTAGAAAAGCTGTGAGCGAAGCAAGCAGTAAGAATGAAGCCAGGGATGCACCAGTTAGACCTGAAGGAAGGGCTCCGGCTAGAACTTATGCTATTAAAGCACGTGAAGATGCTTCCTCACCTGATGTGATTACCGGTACATTTTCCCTCTATAATGTTAATGTTATTGCTTTGATTGATCCCGGTTCTACTCATTCATATGTATGCATGAAACTGGTGTCTAGTATGAATATACCTGTTGAGAACACAGAATTTATGATTAGAGTGTCGAACCCGTTAGGCAAATGAGTGATAGTTAATAAAGTAAGCAAGAAATGCCCTTTAATGATTCGGGGTCATTACTTTCTGGCCGACTTGATGTTGTTACTGTTTGATGAATTTGATGTTATTTTGGGTATGGATTGGTTGACATTGCATGATGCTATAGTAAATTGAAAAGAAAAGGTTATAGAATTAAAGTGTGGAAATGGTGAAACTCTACGGGTTGAATCAGATAAATCAGAGGCATTGCCTAGTGTGATTTCTTCAATGTCGGCTCAAAGATATCTGAGAAAGGGTTATGAAGCTTATTTGGCGTATGTAATTAATACAAAAGAAGTTGAAAAGAAAGTTGAATCAGTGCCGGTTGTGTGTGAATTTGCGGACGTATTTCCAGAAGAATTGTCGGGTTTGCCTCCAGTCAGGGAAGTAGAATTTGGTATTGATTTGATACCGGGAATAGCTCCGATTTCGATTGCTTCGTATAGAATGGCACCAGCAGAGTTGAAGGAATTAAAGTCGCAGTTGCAAGGGTTGACTGATAAAGGTTTTGTGAGACCGAGTTTTTCACCTTGGGGTGCTCCTGTGTTATTTGTGAAAAAGAAGGATGGTTCTATGAGGTTGTGTGTTGATTATCGGCTGTTAAACAAGGTGACAATCAAAAACAAGTATCCGTTGCCAAGAATTGATGATTTGTTTGATCAGCTAAAAGGAGCGACATGGTTTTCAAAGATTGACTTGAGATCTGGGTATTACCAACTGCGGGTAAAAGAGTCGGATGTGCCTAAAACTGCTTTTAGAACAAGGTATGGTCATTATGAATTTTTAGTTATGCCATTCGGATTGACAAATGCTCCTGCTGTGTTTATGGATTTAATGAATCGCATATTTCGGCCTTACTTGGACAAATTTGTTGTGGTGTTTATAGATGATATTTTAATTTATTCAAAAGATGAGACAGAGCATGCTGAGCATTTGAGGATAGTTATGCAAACTTTGAGAAATAAGCAGCTGTATGCTAAGTTTAGTAGAAGTGAATTTTGGCTCCGTGAAGTTGGATTTTTGGGTCATATTGTTTCAGGTGATGGTATACGGGTTGATCCTAGTAAAATTTCAGCCATTGTTGATTGGAAACCACCGAAAAATGTAACTGAAGTTAGAAGTTTCTTGGGGCTAGCTGGGTATTATCGGCGGTTTGTAAATGGATTTTCTATAATTGCTGCTCCTATAACTAGATTACTCCGAAAGGATGTTAAATTTGAATGGGCGGAAGAATGTTAACAGAGTTTTGAAGAATTGAAAAAGTTATTAACAGAGGCACCAGTGTTAGTACAGCCCGAATTAGGTAAAGAATTTGTGGTGTATAGTGATGCTTCTCTAAATGGTTTGGGGTGTGTGCTCATGCAAGAAGGAAAAATGGTGGCATATGCTTCGAGGCAGTTAAAACCTCATGAGAGGAATTATCCTACTCACGATTTGGAATTGGCTGCGGTGGTGTTTGCTTTGAAAATTTGGCGACATTATTTGTATGGTGAAAAATGTCGGGTATATACCGACCACAAAAGTCTTAAGTACTTGATGTCACAAAAAGACTTGAATTTGAGACAACGAAGATGGTTGGAGTTGTTGAAAGATTACGAGCTTGTTATTGATTATCATCCGGGAAAAGCAAATGTGGTTGCTGATGCTTTGAGCAGAAAGTTGTTGTTTGCTTTGAGAGTTATGAACACTCAGTTGAAAGTGTCAGATGATGGTTCGATTCTAGCAGAGTTAAGAGCAAAACCAATGTTTTTGCAAGAGATTTCTGAAGCTCAGAAAGATGATCAAGATTTGCAAGCCAAGAGAAAACAGTGTGAAGTAGATACAGAGTCAGATTTCAAAATTGGTTCTGATGGGTGCTTAATGTTTAAAGATCGGATTTGTGTACCAAAGAATGAGGAATTGATTCAAAAGATCCTACAGGAAGCACATAGTGGTTATTTCTCGATTCATCCGGGTAGTACGAAAATGTATAATGACTTGAAGAAAATGTATTGGTGGAATGGAATGAAAAGAGATATATCAGAGTTTGTGTCCAAATGCTTAATTTGTCAACAGGTGAAAGCTGAACACCAAGTGCCTTCGGGATTACTTCAGCCTATTATGGTTCCTGAATGGAAATGGGATCGGATTACTATGGATTTTGTTTCAGGATTGCCATTGACTCCAGGAAAGAAAGATGCCATCTGGGTAATAGTTGACAGATTAACTAAGTCGGCTCATTTTATCCCAGTACGTACGGATTATTCTCTTAACAAGTTGGATGAACTGTATATTAGAGAAATTGTTAGATTACACGGAATACCATTGTCGATTATTTTAGATAGAGATCCAAGGTTTACCTCGCGGTTTTGGCAAAAGTTGCAAGACGCGTTTGGTACAAAGTTAAATTTCAATACTGCTTTTCATCCACAAACTGATGGACAATCAGAGAGAGTAATTCAGATTTTTGAAGACATGCTCAGATGTTGTGTATTGGAATTTCAAGGAAGTTGGGAAAGATATTTGTCGTTGGTAGAATTTGCTTACAACAATAGTTATCAGACGAGCTTGAAAATGGCACCTTATGAAGCATTGTATGGTCGCAAGTGTCGAACGCCTTTGTATTGGACTGAACTCAAGAAAAATCAGATTTATGGAGTTGATTTAATAAAAGAAACTGAAGAAAAAGTGAAGGTAATTCGAGATTGTTTGAAAGCTGCTTCAGATAGACAGAAATCTTATGCAGATTTAAAACGAAAGGACATTGAATTTCAAGTTGGTGATAAAGTATTTTTAAAGGTGTCTCCGTGGAAGAAAGTCCTTAGATTTGGACGGAAGGGCAAATTAAGTCCGCGTTATATTGGGCCGTATGAAGTAATTGAAAAAGTTGGACCGGTAGCATATCGACTAGCATTACCACCTGAATTAGAAAAGATTCATGATGTGTTCCACGTATTTATGTTACGTTGGTATCGTTCGGATCCTTCACATGTAGTTTCACCGACAGAAATTGAACTACAATCAGATATGACCTACGAAGAAGAACCGATTAAGATTTTAGCTCGAGAGGTCAAACAACTAAGGAATAAAAATGTTGCACTTGTGAAGGTGTTGTGGCAAAGGCATGGAGTAGAAGAAGCTACATGGGAATCCGAAGAAACTATGAGAAATCAATACCCACATCTGTTTACAGGTAAGATTTTCGAGGATGAAAATCCTTAAAGGGGGGGAGAGTTGTAATATCCCGAATCAGGGCCTAATCGGAATAGTGGTTTCGTAACCACAAATCCGAGATAGAAATAATTATTTTATAATTATTTTGATGATTATGATATGATTGCATGATTGTGTGAAAATTTCGTGATGAAATTCTATGCCTTAAGTGCTTAAATTGAAAGTAGGGACTAAATCAAATAAGTTGCAAAATTTGCATTCTAGAAATTTTTAGTATGAAATTGCTTTGAACTATTTATTAGGAGGTCTTAAATAGCAATTTTACCAATTTTAAGTTCATGGACAAATTTAGGACATGGAAGGAATTTTTGGAAAGTTTAGTAGTAAGGGTATTTTGGTCATTTTGATATTAAATGAAATAAAATGGGAAAAATAACACAAAATGGTCATCTTCCCCATTTAGTTACTGCCGAAACTTCACTCTCACCATAGCTAGGGTTTCTTCAACTTTCAAGCTTCATAGTAAGTGATTCTAAGCCCCGTTTTTAATGATTTTTACGTTTTTGAGATCCCGGTAGCTCGATTAAGCTTATGCTAACAATAATTCAATCTAGGGTTCATATTTGGAAAATACCCATAGGTTAAATTTGTGTATTTTGATGTTTTATGATAGAATATGGGGTTTTAAATTATGTTAGACAACTTGTGCTACTCGGTTTTGAGCGAAAATGAGTAAAAGGGCTTAATCGGTAAAAATACCTAATAGTCATAAGTACATGTTAGAGTGAGAATTTGATGTTGCCATAGAAGAGAAAAGTGATCAGCATGTTGTAAAACATAAGAATAAGGAATAAAGTTTAATCCCGAGCTTAGGGGAAAAAGTGTAAATATGCAAAAGTTTAGGGGCAAAATTGTAATTTTGCCAAAATTTGAGTTAAGGATTAATTTGATAATGTGAGTATTAAATGAGCTAAATGTGTTATTTTAGATCAAGAAAGACGTGGAATCGACCTCAATCGAGGAAAAGAAAAGATTGTGGACTAAATTGCAAAATCCTTGTATTTTGGTACCAAGGTAAGTTCATGTGTAAATAATGTAGCATAATTGTTATTTTTAAGTTATTGATATTAATTATTTGTTATGCTGAATTTCATTATGAAATGTATGCTTTGTGGTTAATTTCAAATAATATGTAAATTATGTGAGCTAATTGTTAAATATAATTGTTACCAAGTATTGATTTCGGCATTCTACGGAAGACGGCAAGGATAAGTGTTCGAGAAAAATCCCGTTTGAATCTTAGGAATAGATTAGGATACAAGTGACATGTCACTAGGATGGTTGAGCATCCGAACTCGTTGAGTTGAGTCCGAGTTCACTTATGGATGCGAATGTCCGAGCTCGTTGAGTTGAGTCCGAGTTCGTGAAATGTAACTAGGCATCCGAGCTCGTTGAGTTGAGTCCGAGTTCACTTATGGATGCGAACGCCTGAGCTCGTTGAGTTGAGTCTGAGTTCGCTTATGGGCGGGTTACATGATTGCTTGATTGTATATATGGCACTTATGTGCAAGTTATCCATGTATCCGAATTATATTTCGATGTGTTCAACGGGTAAAGTTCTACTCAAATGGAGGAAAATTTCGAGATGTAAAGAGACGTATTGGTAAGTGATATGAAATGGATATTTTGGACAGGTATGTATTTAACCCTCGGGTTGAGTATTGATACAACCACGATAAGGTAATAAGATGATGAAGAATGATTAAAAATGTGATATGTGTTTAGTGATGTATGCTAATGTTGATTGGTATAACTGTTTGTTATGTTACTTATTATTTGCATATGAACTTACTAAGCATTTATGCTTACTCCCTCCTTCTTACTCATTGTAGTTTTGGACAAGCCAGCTCAGGAGTCGGGATAGGTCGAAGGCTCAGTCACACTATCCAGAAGACTTTTGGTAAATGGCTTGTAAATTTAAGTATGGCATGTATAGCAATATACCTATTTTGTGTAAATGATCTTATGGTATGGTTGTGAAATGGTTGAGGAAATGCTTGATAATGATAAATTATGAAAATGATTAGTTTAGATTATGTTTGATGTTAAGGAAAACTATTAAGATACTTAGTGCATAAAAACTCATAAAAAGGATGAAATTTACCATAAACAGAATACCGCAGCAACACTAACGCGAGTTTGAAAATTTACTAAAAATCATAGAAATTGAATTTGGTGATGAACTACATATAAAATTGAAGCTTATTATGTCTAGTTTCACATGAAACAAATGAAACAAGTAAAGGAAGTATATGTTAGAAGATATTTGAATTTTAGTGAAACAGAGTCATAGCAGTTTCTGAATCCCCTGTTCCTACTTTAGAAATTCACCATAAATTGTAAAGATATAATTAGGTGGTGTATTTTATATCCTAAGAATCCTTATTGAGTCTTGTTTTAGTAGAAACAAATCTAATAGTCATATTAATTTTTTACACAGAGAAATGTGGTCCGTAGTAAACAGAGGTCAGACCAGTCGAGTCCTGAAACAGGGGTAACTTTAACTAATAAACTGTACTAATTGGACCTACCAAAAATTCTAGAAAAAAATTAGTAGATAGGTATATGAGTCTAGATTTAGGGAAAATTTACAGATCTTAATTTTGAGTTTCGTAACTCGAGATATGATTTTTCTTGTGACTGTGATGCAAGTAGCTTAAAAGCTGTGAATGTAGAAACAAATAATCCAAAGTTCTAAAAATGTTAAACTAAGCTTAGTAACACCTCATACTCGACTCCGGCGACGGTCTCGGGCGTGGGGGCATTACAGATTAATTCCAGTCTTTATTCTTTACTCGGCATGTGATCCTGAGCTTAACTCATTTCTCGCAATATGAATTGACTCTTTAAAACTAAACATTAAAAACAGAAATTGAAAATAGCTCAGCACGTGAGCCAATGCTCAACTCACTTCTCGCAATATGAGTTGATTTTTAAAACAAAATTTATAAAACAGATTTTGAAAATACCTCGGTATATGACCCGAGGCTCAACTCACCTCTAGTAATATGTGTTGATTTTTGCAAAGCATAAATTGAAAAAAAAATAAAAATAAAAATCAATTGAAAATACCTCGGCGTATGATCTGAGGCTCAACTCACCTCTCGCAATATGAGTTGATTTTTTTGACAAACATAAATTGAAAAAAAAAGAAATTGAAAATATCTCAGCGTGTCTTGAGGCTGAACTCACCTCTCGCAATATGAGTTGATTTTTTGGAAAAACAAAATTTGAAAAACAGAATTTGAAAATACCTCAGCGTGTGAGTCAAGGCTCAACTCACCACTCGCAATATGAGCTGATTTTTTTTGAAACACAGAAATTGAAGAACAGAAATGGAAAACACCTCAGCGTCTTGAGGTTCAACTCACCTCTCGCAATATGAGCTGATTTTTTTTGAAAGACAGAAATTGAAAATACCTCAACGTGTCTTGAGGCTCAACTCACCTCTCGCAATATGAGTTGATTTTTGACAAACAAAAATTGAAATTACCTCAGCGTCTTGAGGTTCAACTCACCTATCGCAATATGAGTTGATTTTTTTGAAAAACAGAAATTGAAAATACCTCAACGTGTCTTGAGGTTCAACTCACCTCTCGCAATATGAGCTGATTTTTTTTTAAAGACAGAAATTGAAAATACCTCAACGTGTCTTGAGGCTCAACTCACCTCTCGCAATATGAGCTGATTTTTTTTAAAGACAGAAATTGAAAATACCTCAACGTGTCTTGAGGCTCAACTCACCTCTCGCAATATGAGTTGATTTTTGACAAACAAAAATTGAAATTACCTCAGCGTGTCCTGAGGCTCAACTCACCTATCGCAATATGAGCTGATTTTTTTGAAAAAAAGAAATTGAAAATACCTCAACGTGTCTTGAGGCTCAACTCACCTCTTGCAATATGAGTTGAGTTTTGACAAACAAAAATTGAAATTACCTTAGCGTGTCCTGAGGCTCAACTCACTTCTCGCAATATGAGTTGATTTTTTTAGAAACATAAATTAAAAAAACGAAAATTGAAAATACCTCAACGTGTCCTGAGGCTCAACTCACATCTCGCAATATGAGTTGATTTTTTTTGAAACACAGAAATTGAAGAACAGAAATGGAAAACACCTTAGCGTCTTGAGGTTCAACTCACCTCTCGCAATATGAGCTGATTTTTTTTGAAAGACAGAAATTGAAAATACATCAATGTGTCTTGAGGCTCAACTCACCTCTCGCAATATGAGTTGATTTTTGACAAACAAAAATTGAAATTACCTCAGCGTCTTGAGGTTCAACTCACCTATCGCAATAAGAGTTGATTTTTTTGAAAAATAAAAATTGAAAATACCTCAACGTGTCTTGAGGTTCAACTCACCTCTCGCAATATGAGCTGATTTTTTTTAAAGACAAAAATTGAAAATACCTCAACGTGTCTTGAGGCTCAACTCACCTCTCGCAATATGAGTTGATTTTTGACAAACAAAAATTGAAATTACCTCAGCGTGTCCTGAGGCTCAACTCACCTATCGCAATATGAGTTGATTTTTTTTGAAAAACAGAAATTGAAAATACTTCAACGTGTCTTGAGGCTCAACTCACCTCTTGCAATATGAGTTGAGTTTTGACAAACAAAAATTGAAATTACCTCAGCGTGTCCTGAGGCTCAACTCACTTCTCGCAATATGAGTTGATTTTTTTAGAAACATAAATTAAAAAAACGAAAATTGAAAATACCTCAGCGTGTCTTGAGGCTCAACTCACCTCTCGCAATATGAGTTGATTTGAAAAGCAAAATTTGTAAGGCAAAAATTGAAAAACAGAAATTGAAAATACCTCAGCGTGCCCTGAGGCTCAACTCACCTCTCGCAATATGAGTTGATTTTTGAAAAACAGAAATTAAAAGCAGAAATTGAAAAACAGAAATTAAACGGCTCAGCTCACCTCTCGCAATATGAGTTGATTTTTGAAAAGCATAAATTGAAAAAACGGAAATTGAAAATACCTCAGCGTGTGACCTGAGGCCCAACTCACCTCTCGCAATATGAGTTGATTTTTTTGAAAGATAGAAATAAAAACATCAAAATACCAAAAGATGTCATCTGGTGGAACTCAGGTGTCTTTTCCTTTGATTCAGTACAGCTATCATCGAAATCTCTTGTTCTACTGAAATACATGTATATGTCATGCATGATGTTATCATGAAATGCACATGTTTGCCTTAAATGCCTTTATGCCTACATGATCATGCTATGTGCCTTGGGCTTGCTTGTCATATGTCCCTTTCCGTCATGATTTTTGATGATCTGCGTTCATTGCTTTGACTCTTGACTTTCTCTTCAGGCCCTGACCCATCCTCTAACTTCACGACTAATCTGCGTTTCTCAGATATCGCTCTTTTGCCCCTGGTTGAACTTTGTCCTTACTTTGAGGCTCTTGTACTTATCAAATTATTGTCCGGGTAATGCTTAGCACTTCTTTTATGTCATTTCACTATTTATCATGTAAATGAACCACATAATGAGATGCATGAAAATGGTCAGGTAGGGACAAAAGGATACCTCACATTTATTCATTTCAAATGTAGCAAACAAAGAAAGTTAATCAATGATAGTAAAAAAATTGTCATAAAGAGAAAGGGGATCGCATTTCAACAAATACAAATGCTCTAGATATTCAACGCATGAACTCTTCCACGTTCCTCAATCAAGAATCTTTTCGAGCATGGCTTTCTTGCGTAAGAGATTTCGAGTTTTCAGAAATGCTTAAAATACTGTAGTCTCTCTGTTTGACCCACCGTTCAAAACGCCTTGCTTTTTAAGCAAGTGCTTGCTTCATTAGAACGCCCTTTAGGGTTTTCATCCTAATCTTTTGTGTTAATCAAGACGTCCTTTTCGGGTTTTCACCTTGATCCCTCTCTCTTTTTCTTTTTTCTTTTCTTTTCTCTTTTTTTTTAAAATGCCCTTTTTCGGGTTTTCATCTTAATTTTCCTTTTTTAAGCATAATATTTCTTCACAGCATCTGAATTCACTGGATTCGGTAACTCTTTCCCATCCATCTCAGTGAGAATCAAAGCTCCGCCCGAGAATGCATTTTTTACGACATATGGTCCTTCCCAATTTGGTGCCCATTTTCCTCGTAAGTCTTTCTGTATTGGAAGAATCTTTCTCAGCACGAGTTCTCCTTCGTGGAATTCTCTTGGCCGTATTTTCTTGTCATGGGCCGCGATCATTCTTTTCTGGTACATCTGTCCGTGACAAATTGCCTTTAAACATTTTTCTTCGATGAGGTTTAACTGGTCATATCGAGCTCGAACCCATTCGGCTTCCTCTAGTTTCGAATCTATTAAGACTCGTAAAGAGGGGATCTCAACTTCGATAGGTAGCACAGCTTCTATTCCATAGACCAGAGAGAAAGGTGTTGCCCCCGTAGATGACCGTACAGATGTGCGATATGCATACAAAGAAAATGGTAGCTTCTCGTGCCAATCTTTATATGTCTCAGTCATTTTCCCAATAATCTTCTTAATATTCTTGTTGGCTGCTTCAACAGCTCCGTTCATTTTCGGGCGATAGGGTGACGAGTTATGATGCTTTATTTGAAACTGCTCACACACTTCCTTCATCATTTTGTTGTTCAGATTCAAGGTGTTATCTGAAATGATTCTCTCAGGCAAACATATCGACAAATGATTTCTTTTTTCAAAAATCTGCAAACTGCAGTCTTTGTCACATTGGCAAACGAAGCAACTTCTATCCATTTTGTGAAGTAATCAATGACCAAAAAAATGAACCGGTGTCCATTAGAAGCTTTTGGGGAAATTGGCCCTATAACATCCATGCCCCACATATAAAAGGGCCACGGAGAAGTCATGACATGAAGGGGCGAAGGGGCTACATGAATCTTATCGCCATAAATTTGACATTTGTGGCATTTTCTTGCAAAAATAATGCAGTCGCTTTCCATCGTCAGCCAGTAGTAACCGAGTCTCATAATCTTCCTGGCTATAGTGAAACCATTGGCATGTGTCCCACAAATTCCCTCGTGGACATCTTCAAGTATTTTTCTGGCTTCAATAGCATCTACGCATCTCAAGAGCACTTGATCTTTTCCTCTTTTGTACAGGATGTTCTCATCAAGAATAAATCCCGCTGCCATTTTTCTGATTGTTCGTTTGTCATTCTCATTTGCTTGTTCGGGATACTTTTGGTTCTTGACATATTCTAAGATATCATGGAACCATGGCCGTCCATTTGACCCTTTTTCAATGCTGAAACAATGTGCAGGGACTTCATATATGCTCATTTGAAGAGACATTATTTCTGTTTCTCTGTTTGCTTTGAACATTGAAGCCAAAGTGGCCAGGGCATCAGCCAATTGGTTTTCTTCTCGTAGGAGGTAATTAAAAGTTATTTCTTCAAATTCTTTAATCAGCTCTGCCACTAGATCACTGTATTTGACCAGTTTCGAATCTCTCACTTCCCAATCTCCACGGATTTGGTATATCACCAAGGCTGAGTCTCTGTATACCTCTAAAGTTTTGATGTTTCGTCCAATTGCTGCACGAAGTCCCATGATACAAGCCTCATATTCTGCTATGTTATTGGTACAGAAAAAGTTTAGCCTGGCAGTGAGTGGGTAATGGTTTCCTTCTGGTGATACTAAGATTGCTCCAATCCCATGCCTCAATGCATTCGATGCACCATCAAAGCTCATCTTCCATGACTTTTCTTTTGATCACTCACATTCTTTTTCTGTAATGCACATCAAGTCTTCATCTGGGAAATCAAATCTCAATGGCTCGTATTCCTCCGTTGTTCGAGTTGCTAAAAAGTTAGCTATTGCGCTCCATTTTATCGACTTTTGGCTCACATAGACGATATCATATTCTGATAGTAAGATCTGCCATCGTGTCATTCCTGAGAGTGCAGGTGATTCCATCATGTACTTTATTGGGTCCAACTTTGAAATTAGCCATGTCGTATGATACATCATATATTGCCTGAGTCTTCGAGCTACCCAAACCAGAGCGCAACAGTATTTTTCTATGGACGAATACTTTGCCTCATATTCAGTGAACTTTTTGCTGAGGTAGTAGATCGCCTTTTCTTTCTTTCCGGACTCGTCATGTTGCCCCAGTATGCAACCCATTGAATTCTCGAACACAGTCAAATACAATATCAATGGTCTTCCTGGCATTGGTGGTACTAGCACTGGAGGACTAGACAAATACTGTTTTATCTTGTTGAAAGCCACTTGGCACTCCTCGTTCCATTCTCCGGGATTATGTTTTCGAAGGAGTCGAAAGATTGGGTCGCATTGGTTGGTAAGTTGAACGATAAATCGGGCGATGTAGTTTAATCTCCCTAAAAATCCTCTGACTTCCTTTTGCGTGCGCGGAGGTGGTAACTCTTGAATGGCTTTTATTTTATCTGGATCAACTTCAATGCCTCTCTCGCTGACAATGAAGCCAAGCAATTTTCCTGAGGTAGCCCCAAACGTACATTTGGCCGAATTGAGCTTTAGTTCGAACTTTCTCAGTCTGTCGAACAACTTCTTCAGGTTCACTACATGCTCTTCTTCCCCTCGGGATTTAGCAATCATATCGTCGACATAGACCTCTATATCTTTATGCATCATGTCATGGAATAACGTCACCATAGGCCTCTAATATGTTGCCCCAGCATTCTTTAACCCAAATGGCATCACCTTGTAGCAGAATGTTCCCCACATTGTTACGAAGGTAGTTTTCTCCATATCCTCAGGGGCTATCTTGATCTGATTATACCCCGAGAATCCATCTATGAAAGAAAACAATGAATGTTTTACTGTGTTATCCACCAACGTATCAATATGTGGTAAGAGAAAATTATCTTTGGGACTTGCTCGATTCAGGTCACGATAATCCACGCACATTCGTACTTTGCCTTCTTTCTTTGGTACCGGAACTATGTTAGCCACCCACTTTGGATATTTGGAGGTTTGTAGGAAGCCAGTATCAAATTGCTTCTTGACTTCCTCATTTATTTTCAACAACATCTCAGGTCTCATCCGTCTTAGCTTTTGTTGAATGGGTTTGCATTCTGGCTTCAATGGGAGCTTATGGACCACTACATCTTCATCTAATCCTGGCATATCCTGATATAACCATGCGAATACATCTTTGTACTCACAGAGCAAAGTCATCAAATTATGCCTGGTGCCCCCTGAAATAGAGGTCCCAATCTTCACTTCTTACTTCCTTTCTTCAGCTCCCAAGTTTATTGTTTCAACAAATTCTTGATGAGGCAAAATCTGTTTATCCTTTTGTTCCACCATTCTTAGCAAGTCAGGAGACGAGACATAGTCTTCAGCATTTTCTTCGGCTTCGAATTCTCCTAAACAAACAGCCTTCTCAAAATCGATTTCAGGACTCGTAACGGGTTTCTTCATGCAATTGATATCTAAGCATCTAAAAGTTAAATGGAAAAAGAAACTATAGAGGGGCATCCAAGTATTGAAACCAACAAACTGAATGTTATGGTATGGCATGAGGCAAACGTAAAGACAGGCTATAAAATGATTATGAAATTAGTGATAATGCAAAAAATCGTGACAAAATGCATCTTCATTAATATTCATTTAAATGATAAAGAGCGAATGCAAGCTCTTACAAAAGAATTCTATTATATCTAAGGACATAACAGGATGTTAACGTTTGATCATTACTCTGAAGATTTATAAACTACAAGAAGATCCTCGGCAGTCTAATTGTTCAACATGAAACCCGGGGGATAAGGGCGTATCTTTGAGACATCTTTATTCGCGTCAGCTCCTTTGTCAATGACATTTATACTGATATTCTGAAAACCCTCTTCGATCATTAACATTGTGCTTTGTGCACTATACTGCCCTAGGTATATCATTCCCGCAGACGTAAATGTTCTTGACAAATGAGGGAATTCCAAGGGCTCCCATTCTGGTTCTCGGCCTAATGTTCTTGCGATCCTTCTTTCCTGATCTTTCTTCCACTGCTTTCTTCTTTGACGCATGTCCGGCTGGAACCTTAAACCGTATCGAGCCTTGTGGTGTACTGGCTTTAGAGCCCTGACTATTCCTTGCAGATATCTCCCTAAACCTCTTCTCGCTCAAGCTCCCCTTCCTATAGTCAATTTGACACCCATTATGGTATTTCTCGACAGTTTTGGCACCGAAATTATATTTCCCTCAGCGACAAAAGTGGCATTGACAAATTCAAGGGATCGGAAGGAACATTCCACTGCGTCTTTGCTTACTTCAAGATATGGCGCATCAGCAGAGATAGATGCGATAATGTCTTCTTCTCCTTCGACAGTGACCAAACAACCATCCACGATGAACTTTACTTTTTAATGGAGAGAGGATGGAACTGCTCCAGCAGAATGGATCCAGGGCCTTCCTAGAAGGCAGTTATACCAGGGTGTGATGTCCATGACTTGGAACTCGACATTGTAAATGTAAGGGCCCACTTCTAAAGGGATATCAATCTTTCCCATAACTTCACGCCTTGTCCCGTCGAATGCCCTTACCGTGGAATGACAGGGCCTTAAATAGGACAGATCTATCAGAATTCTGAAAAGCGTGGCCAAATGTATGACATTGAGTGCCGAGCCATTATCGATAAGCACATTTGGTATTATGTAGCCCTTGCAACGCGTCATAATATGTAGTGCTTTCACGGAGCCTTTACCATTGGGTGGTATTTCGTCATCACTAAAAGAAATGAAATTATCCGCATTCAAGTTGTTCACCCATCTGTCCAGCTTCTCCACGGATATATTGTTTGCCACGTAAGCTTGATTCAACACCTTCAGCAAAGCGTTCCGGTGTGGCTCCGAATTTAGCAGCAGAGATAAAACTGAGATTCGTACTGGTTGCTTATTCAATTGTTCCACCATATTGTATTCACTGTGTTTGATAATTTTTAAGAACTCCTGTGCTTCCTCCTCATCCACAGGCCTTTTAGTTTCTTGCACGGGTGGAATTTCTTACTCGACTTCGGCCTCATGCATCACTGCTTTCCCTTTTTACTTCCAGTCACTGTTCTTCTTCACTGGTTCGACCTCTTTCGAATAACATCTTCCACTTCGGGTAAAATGACCTATCTCTCCAACATCTCCAGTTATGGCTTTGAGCTTTTCATCTTCTGGTGTGACGATATTGATGTCATATTTCCATGGTACGGCTTTGTCGTCCTTGTATGAGAAAGGAGACGGTACTTCGATTATCATTTTTGGTTTCACCGGCTCTTTCGTCACGTTCTAATAAATTATTAACGGTCGATCCGCGCTATAAGGGAGACCTGATAACTGGTTGTCAGAGGTGCATACTTCTCCTTCGTTGGTCTCTTCCCTCTTGTTAAGGACCTTAATCTCCTTATTATCCATCCGGTCTTGAAGCAACCTTTTAAATTCCTTACACGACTGAATGTCGTGTCCTACAATTCCATGGAAATTACAAAAACTTTGACCTTCTTCTCTGAGAATTCTATCAGGGTGACAATGCAATCTTTTCTTAACCAGTACCTCCTAGATTTTCTGCAGAGGCGTCCTTATTTCTAGAACACATCTTCTGACTTTCCATTCGTACTCTTTCCCCACTGTGCTCACATTCCCTTCAGCATGGTTAGGGAATGGGTTCCTAGTTGCGTTACTGGCACTATTGAACCGTAGAATACCCGCGTCAATGAGTCCTTAAACTCTCCTCTTAAAGGCTAGGCAATTCTCCGTGGAATGCCCCTGGTTCCCCGCGTGGTATGCACAACTAGCGTTTGGATCGTACCACTTTGGGTATGGAGGTTTAAGGGGTGCCATGTAATGGGGAGAAATTAACTATTTCTCCAGAAGTTTTGGGTACAATTCCCTATACGACATAGGGATAGGAGTAAATTGCGGTCTCTCGGGATTAGGCATTGCTGGTCTTGGTTCGTTTCTGGGCTGGCTTTGAGCGGGTACCGTGTTTTGTGGGAATGTGGTGACGGGTCTTTGGTTGTTCGTGGCGTATACGGGGTAGGAAGGAGGTGGTGCTTGGTAGTAAGGGGTTTGAGGGGCATAATAGAAATTTGGAGGTGGATAACTTCGAGGTCGGGGTTGGTTTAGATATGGATTAGGGGCATAACGACTTCCCATTCCCACCATGTGGGGTTCTGGTTCTTTCTTCTTCATGGTTGCTACCCTTCTTGAACTTTCTTGACCTTCCATTCTACTGCTCTTGACGGCATTCTCTATAAGCTCACCGGATATTACAATATCCGCGAAGTCCTTCGTGGTGCTTCCCACTAGTTTGTCATAAAACGGCGTCTTTAAGGTGTTGATAAAAAGGACGGTTATCTCCGTTTTCGTTAGTGGGGGTTCCACTTGGGCTGAGACGTCCCACCATCTCTGCGCGTACTGTCTAAAAGTTTCTGACGGCTTTTCTCCATCATTTGTAAAGTCATCCGATCAGGCACCATATCTGATACATGCTTGTACTGCTCACAGAATGCCGACGCCAAGTCTTTCTAAGATCGGATCCTTTTCTTACTGAGCTGGTTGTACCACCGAAGAGCCGATCCTACTAGACTGTCTTGAAAACAATGTACAAGTAGCTTATCTTCTTTTACGTAACCGGTCATTTTTCGGCAAAATATGACAAGATGTGCTTTTGGACATCTTATTCCATCGTACTTTTCGAAATCAGACACCTTGAACTTCGAAGGCAGGATTAGGTCAGGTACCAAACTAAGTTCTTTAGCACCTAGTAACGAGAAGACTTCAGTGCCTTCTATTGCCTTGTGTCTTTCTTCCAAATTCCTATACTTCTCTTGAGCCTCATAATCATCTATTTTCAACTTGGCTATTTCGACTGGATCATCTAAATCTGGAACTACAGGATTGGCAGGGGTTGCTCCGGGATTTGACATAAATGTTCATTGCCCTAGATGAGCAAATGGCATAAGTCGTTGTTCCAAGCCTGTGGATTCCCCTTGAGTATACCCTCTTTGTGCTACGTGGGCATGTGGTGGAGTGAATCCTGGGGGATAGAGTGGATCCTGGTCATGATTAATTCTTGATTAAGGTTCCATACTGTCGGGGTTCTGCATGGGTCCTTTTCCTTTAACCAAAACTGATATCATCTCCATCATTCTAGCCATTTGATCCTTTTGTTCAAGTGATTCCTCTCGAGATCTTACTATCAAATCCCTCGTTTCTTGCTGTGACTTAGCCAGTTGTTCTTGTAATTCTTTCTGGACTCTTTCCATCCTTTCTATTCTTTCATTGAACTCAGCCTCTATTGCTCTAGCTTGTCGATGCGTTTTATACTAATGGCGTAGTTCCAGATTTGAAGTGTTGCAACTGCGAATTATATGATTCTAACCTTAGCGAATGATTATGGGATATGTATATGCAATGAATGGATGAATGGATGCAAAAAGAGGCGTTGATTCCAATTCAATTTCATTAGAAGAACTTCACTAGAAGAAAAATTTCTTTACATAGAACGGATGATTACATATACGACTTCGCCCTAATGCCCAAAGTCTTAACTTTCCTAAGAAGCCAAGCTAAGTTTCGGCCTCGGTCTAATTCCGACTCATACTTTAAGCTCAATATATCAGCCTTAACTGCCAAGGTTTGCAAGTGATCAGCTATCTCCCGAACCTGAGCTATAGCTTCGCCCATGACATAGTCTCTATCTCTAATATGGTTTTGAGAGTGGTGAAGCTATTCTCTGTAATGGTTGTTGTTTGTCTCAAGAAGTTCCACTCGAATTTTGCTATCTCACAGTGAGGTCTCGAGTTCTTCTATTTTCCCTTTCAACTCTTCGATCCTGCTCAGACTAGCATTTAGCTTAATTATCGAATTATGGCTACGATGTTGCTGAAGTAATCTTTCCAATTCAGCCACCTGAGCTCGTAATTTCTCCTTTTCGTTTTGGGTTTCTAACAAACTCTTCTTTAGAGTGTCCTCTCGTACTCGGGCATCTTGAAATCTTTTCTCCCAATGGTTGGTTCTAGTCTTTTCCTCTTTAATCTCTTGACGCCATTGCTCCGACGTTTTACCTAATCCGACAGTTTTTATTGTTATACGAAGCTTCTTGTAATCGGTTTTCAGACTATCTAAATCTTCCTCGGCCTTGTTCTTTCCTTTCCTTAACTTCTCGGCCTCTAGCTTGTGCATATCGACGTCTAACCCCAACTTCATTTTATCTTCTTCTAGCTGCTCTATCTTCTTCCCCAACTCCGAGTTTATTTTCTCAAAATCTTACTTAATGATCTCTAACTCGGATGGGATGACCTGTAAATGCTCCTCTATTGGTTGTGTGTTCCCTTGATTCTACCTAGGGATGTTGTCATTGACTCTCCTACCCCACCACCATTCATACTCGGGGGTCGTCATCGGGCCTACAGTGAATCCTTTCATTCTTTGAGTTTGGTTCCATGCATCTGATATCTCGCGAACCCTCTTTTTATAATTGTTGTCTTTATAGGGGAACTCACATTGTGCCAACCCTTCTGTCATCGGTATAAACTGCCTTGATCGATACTGCCTTAACACCATCAGTGGAGTGTATCCAATGGCTCTCCATATTCCAGCCAGAGGGACCCAGTCAAAATCACCGTACTTATATAAGATCTCGTTAGGAATCAACCACGGAGCCCTCCATTCAACGTCTTCGGTCCGTAAATTTTGGAGAATAGTTATCCACCTCTCTTCGGAGATGTCGTCCCGCCTCGATGTGGCCACTAATTCTCTTAATGGGGAATAATCCTTAGAGAATACCCGATAGGAGACCTTCTCCACCTTCCAAAAATGTCTGTGGAACCAAGCCAAAAGAAGCTATGCGCAACTAATAAATCTTCCCTCGCCCGCTCTCTGTCATGTATTCAAGGATCGAAAAGTTTCTACTGGATTGCTGGGACGGGTGTGGTACCTTTATCAAGTCGATCGAATAAATCTGAGACGGTTTCATATATGTATCCAAGTGCTTTAGGAAAGACGATCAAACCGTAGAGACTTAAGGCAAAAACAACAACCCTTTTCTTCGAATCCGAGTGTACAAGAATAAAATCCCTCAAATTCCTCCAAGGGATACATTTACTATCCTCTTTTTGCGTGATGCGGGTCGCAACCCATTGCACGCTCATCCCCGTGATATTCATTAATTTCCTCAAAAAGGGAGGGACATTAACAGGTCTTGAATAGGCCCTATCGGCCTGAATCTTTGGGCAATTAAGTAACGCCATGTATTCTTCCACCGTAGGTACTAAATCAACTCCTCTGAAAGTGAAGCAACTGTAAGCGGGGTTCCAAAATTGCGCGAGGGCCCGGAACAAGTACTTGTCCACCTTTACATCAACCAAATAGGGTAGGTCACCGTAGTTACAGTAAAGAGTTGTTTGACTTCGCCATTCCAACTATTCCATATATCCCTTAACTCTTGCAGGTCGTTTTGAGTCACACTGATACGAGTGAAATCCCACAACTCCGATTCATATCCCTCGGTCAAACTATCTCCTTTCTCCTGTTGCGTTCTCTCAGACTACACTCGGACGACCGCATTACCTCCATTCTATCAAGAAATCCTTTTTCTATGCTAAACTCTTTTAATTAGTAACCGAATGTAGATCAACACCCTTTTATGATGAAATGTCATGCGAAAATGATCAAAATACAACAAGTTAGTATTATATACAAAGAATAGAATTCAAAGCAAATAGTGAGTAAATAAGCACCTAATCAGGTAACCACTAGGGTTTGGTGTGGTTCTACCTAGGGTAGGCTCCTAGGGCTCATTACATGTAGTTTGGTTCTAAAGTAAAGGTACCTGAACCAGCAGATTCCTCGATCCTCACCCATTATAGGTTCATACAGACTGAGTTCGATTCAGGGGAATACATTTTCCTACGGCTATACGGAGGTGAAAACCCCACGAAGACCCAGGTATGGATGTATCCCGAAAGCGATCCACTATCCTATACCGAGGTGAAGACCTCACGAAGGAGTAGTTTTTCACTTCCACTTAAGAGGGTGAAATCGACCAATAATGCGATGCGATATGCAAAGATACCTCAAAGAATTAAACCACTTAAAGCAAGCATATTATGAAGAGAGACGCGAAAATAACAGACAACATGCAATGCAGTAAATTTAAGGCTCGACTCTCGAATTCCCCAGTGGAGTCGCCAAGCTGTCGAAACCATTCTTTTGAAAACGGTGATCGACTTTGTTTGAAAGTGAAAATTAAAACGGAAGTCGCCACCAATCTTTTATCAGGTGTGATCAGATCACCTTTGTTTTAATAAATCAATTTTAGTTTACTAAAACAGGGCCTTTGGTCTACAAAACTTTAGAGAATGAGTTCGGGAGTCAGTTACGTACGAGGAAGGATTAGCACCCTCGACACGCCCAAAAAATTAGTACCGAATTGATTAGTTAGTGTCTTAATGTCGAAAATTAAAAATCGGGAAGGGACTTGAAATACGATCTTTTCTATTAATACTTATTTTAAAATTCTTGAATTAGCTTAAATCGATTTGTTTAAAGATTTCCTTATCTCGAGATATCAGAGTATCACATCCCGTAAGTTAGGACACAATACCATGAATTCTCGAGCACAAAGTCGTCTTTTAATTTAAATTGGAAATCCATGCATTTCAAAACTCAAAAGGATATTTAGCTATTTAGAACCAACAAGAGAATCGAAACCCCGTAAGTTAGGGCACAATTCTTCGATGTTCCAAAATACGAAACATTGCCTTATTTATTGAAATTAGTAAAAACATGAATAAAAATCTTAAGGGCTGAGGACAGGCTAGAGGTGGTAACGGTATGGGTCGAGGTTAGAAACTATTAGGAAGAGGTGTTAGGCCGACTGAGGCGAGGCAACTTGCACTTGTCTAAGCTGCACTTCGTCGTGAAGATGGAGATGCTTCAGACGTCATCACGGGTACATTTTTAATCCTTAATGTACCTTATGTTGCACTGATAGACATAAGCTCTACACATTCCCATGTTGTATATTCTGTGTCTGAGACTTTGGGAATCCCGCATGAGAGCACTTCCAGTGAGATTTCAGTGGTGAGTCCGTTAGAGCAGTCTATTAGGGTTAGTAAATTATTTAGAGACATTTCGTTGAAAGTCCAATGGATGATATTTTTGGCTGATTTGTTGAAACTTTCGTTTGGGGAGTTCGACTTAATTCTGGGTATGGACTGGTTGGTGAAACATAGTGTAAGTCTGGTTTGTGCTGAAAAGAAGGTTGTTCTAAGAATCGTGGAGGATAATGAGATAGTCGTGATTAAAGAACGAAGAAATTATTTGTCTAATATGATATCTGCGTTAGTGGTAGAGAAGCTGGTGAGGAAAGGATGTGAGGCGTTTATGGCCTACATCAGTGTTTCTGATTCTGTAGACTCTTTGGTTAAGGACATCCGTACCATGTAAGACTTTCCAGATGTTTTTCCAGAGGAATTACCAAGATTGTCTCCGAGTCGTGAGGTAGAATTTGGTATCAAGTTGATTCCTAGTACAGCCCCGGTGTCTATCGCCCCTTATCAAATGGTACCGAAGGAGCTGGCAGAACTGAAGGCTCAAATACAGGAGCTGTTAGATCGTGGGTTTATTCATCCCAGTATGTCTCCATGGGGAGCACCTGTTCTGTTCGTAAATAAGAAGGACGATACGATGAGGATGTGTATCGATTACCGTCAGTTGAAAAAGTTAACTATTAAGAATAAATACCCACTTCCGAGGATAGATGTTTTATTCGATCAGTTCAGAGGGGTTTCTGTGTTCTCCAAGATCGATCTGCAATCAGGTTATCATCAGTTAAGGGTCAAGGAGGCCGATGTGCATAAGATGGCATTTAGGACTCGTTATGGACATTACGAGTTTCTAGTCATGCCCTTTGGGTTGACTAATGCACCAGCAGCATTTATGGATCTGATGAACTGTGTATTCCAGCCCTACTTAGATCTGTTTATTTTTGTGTTTATAGACGACATTCTGGTGTATTCTAAGACTGAGGACGAATACGATGGGTATCTCAGGGTTGTTCTGTAGATCATTCGTGAGAAATAGCTTTACCCGAAGTTCTCTAAATATGAATTTTAGCTTCAGAAGGTAACCTTTTTGAGACAGATAGTGTTTGCTGGGGGAATTCGTGTTGATCCTCGTAAGATTGAGGCGGTGTTGGATTGGAAACAGCCGAATAATGTGTCAGAGGTCTGTAATTTTTTAGGACTGGCAGGACATTACCGATGTTTCGTAGAAAGGTTCTCGTTGATCGCAGCGTCGTTTACTAAGTTATTCCGTAAGGGAGTCCCCTTTGTTTGGACTGACATACAGCAGGAGGCTCAAGACAGGTTTGATACAGCCTGAGCCTGGTAAAGACTTCGTAGTATACAGTGACGCGTCACATGTGTGTTTGGGTTACGTTTTGATGCAAGACAGTAAGGTAGTTACTTATGCATTTCGTCAGCTCAAGACTCACGAGGCTAATTATCCGACACATGATTTGGAGTTGGCTACAATTGTCTTTGCATTAAAGATTTGAAGGCATTATTTGTACGGTGAAAAGTGTACCATCTACACTAGTCACAAGAGCCTCAAGTATCTCCTCACTCATAAGAAGTTAAATCTTAGGCAGTGACAATGGGTTGAGCTGCTTAAGGATTACGATTGCAATATCGAGTACCATCCAGGTAAGGAAAATGTGGTGGCTGATGCGTTAAGCCGTAGGGCTATGACCGATTTGAAGGCGATATTCACTCGACTGAGTCTTTATGACGATGGAAGTCTCCTGGCTAAGTTGCAGGTTAGACCGACGTGGCTAGATCGGATTAAGGATAAGCAGTTAGGAGATAAGTTCCTTGAGTTGCTATTCCGTCAGGTTGAGGTTGAAACTGCTACTAATTTTAAGATCGACAGTGATGGGGTATTGTGCTTCCGAGGTAGGATCTGTGTACCTAATGATGAGGAGTTGAGACTGTTGATTCTGAGGGAGGCGCATAGTTGTCCTTACGCTATGCATCCTGGTGGAGATAAAATGTATAAGGATCTCCGAGAGTTGTACTGGTGGCCAGGGTTGAAATGTGAGGTGTTCGACTTTGTTGCTCGTTGTTTGACTTGTCAGCAGGTTAAGGCTTAGCATCAGTTACCTTCGGGTTTGTTACAGCCAATGAAGATACCGATGTGGAAATGGGAGCAAGTAACGATGGAATTCGTTAGTGGGTTACCTCTAACACCCACTAAGAAGGATTCTGATTGGGTCGTCGTGGATCGATTAACCAAGTCGGCACATTTCATTTTGGTGAAGACAAACTTCTTCATACAAAAGCTAGCTAAGCTCTACTTTTTCGAGATAGTGAAGTTGCATGGGGTTCTTGTTTTGATTATCTCCGACAGGGATCCTTGTTTTACGTCTCAATTTTGGCAGAAACTTAATGAGGATTTGGGTTCTTGTCTTGACTTCAGTACTGCTTTCATCTGCAGACAGATGGTCAGTCAGAGAGGGTGATTCAGATACTGAAGGATATGTTGAGGGGTTGTGTTATGGATTTCCAAGGTAGTTGGGAGGAGTACTTGCCTTTGGCAGAGTTTGCTTACAATAATAGCCATCAGTATAGTATACAAATGGCACCGTATGAGGCACTTTATGGTCGTATGTGTCGCACTCCTTTATGCTGAACTGAGTTGGGTGAGCAATGTGTTTTGGGTTCGGAGTTGGTTTCAGAGACTGAGGATAAGGTCCGCTTGATTCGAAATCGATTGAAAGCGACTTCTGATATACAAAAGTCTATGTTGATTTGAAGAGGAAATATATCGAGTATTCTGTAAGGGACTTGGTTTTCCTTAATGTCTTGCCATGGAAGAAGGTTCTGAGGTTCGGTCGCAAGGGCAAGTTAAGCCCTAGGTTCATTAGACCATACCGGATCTTGAAGCGAGTAAGGTCGGTCGCGTATCAGTTGGAGCTTCCTCTAGAGTTGGATCGTATACATGATGTATTCTATGTCTCAATGTTAAGACCTTACCGCTCTGATCCCACGCATGTTGTGCCTGTAGAGAAGATTGAGGTTAGACCAGATCTGACGTTTGAGAATGAGCTAGTTCAGATTTTAGATCACGACACTAAGGTTCTGCAAAGGAAATCCATCCCTTTAGTGAAGGTGCTGTAGCGGCATCATAGTAATGAAGAGGTCACTTGGTAGCCGGAGGATTCGATGCGGCAACAGTATCCTCACCTTTTCTGATCAGGTAAAAATTCAAGGATAAATTTTCTTTAATGGGGTAAGTTAAAATTTCGTAATTATGGCTTTTGAAATATTTGCTGTATTTCTACCCTATTTTTGACATAAATATATGCCTGCTTATGTGATTAAGTGCTTTGGGGTGTGTTGGAGAGGTCCCAAGTTCAAGTCTAGGCTTGGGCTAAATTTTGGTTCTTATATGAGTAAAGCCTGGCTTTTGGAATAGACTTATAAGAATTTATTTATAAGAATATGACAGAATGAGCTCGCTGGTCTGGTGGCTAAGTGGTGTGTTGGTATGATGGGGTCTGGGGTTTGATTCTCTGCGTGGGAAAAAGGAGGAGTATTTTGCTGCAAATTTTGGTTAGGAGTTTGAGTTTTAGTAAACTGCTGGGTAGAGGAGTAGTAGTAGATTTCAGGGTTATCTGGTTAGTTTCTGACTCTTTCCAAAATCCTCTCCTGTCGAAATTCTCTGCAACTCCCCTCTCCACCTTTCTCTTTGTTTTCTTTTTACCGAAAATCCCCCTCTTGTGCTGTCGAAATTTTATTTACATTATTTCCTCTCTATTTTCCCTCTTTTCGATAGTTTTGTTTTTGTCTTTAGAGATGCGCTTTCGGTAGGTGTGGAGATGCGTTCTGTTTTGTTCTAATAAATGTTGGGTTATTAAGAGATTATTTTTTGTTTAGGAGACAATCAGGGTTCTATGGATCATTAATTGACATTCTAAACAAGGAGAAATCATCATTTTTCATTTAAGGTAAAGTTGTCATTAACTTTTGAGATTTTTCTGTTTCTTAGTAACTCGGATTAAGTGATTAAAATGGTGAAATCCTGTTTAATAATAGGTTCTAGAGTGCTCGGGGTTGCATTAGCTTCGGATTGATACCAGGTGTGTACTCCGTTTACGTAGAAAATGAGTTTCGATGAAAGTCGAAAAGCTATCTGTCAATACCACACGGACGTGTAGACTGCCCGTGTGGTAGTCTGTGTTGTGATACACGGGCATGTGACTGACGAGCCAGGTCGTGCGCGCGCCACACAGGTGCGACGAACACGATCGTGTGAGGCTGGCGAGGCCATGTGCCAGGCACAGGCTTGACCAATTGGGCCATGTAGGCCACACGGACGTGTGAGGGCCACACGAGTAAACCATATGGGCGTGTGGGATTTTGGGCTAGGCTGTGTGATCCACACGGGTAAGGCCAATTTGGGCCGTGTGGGCCAACACTGGTAGGACGCACAGGCGTGTGAGCCCAAATTGTTTGAAATGTTTTGTAAGGTTGCACGAGTCACCTAAGTCGACTGTGACCGGACTGTTGGGTTGGTAAGCGTTACTTAGACCCCACACTCTAATTTGTTATTGGATTGTATGCAAAAGCATGTTAATTTTAGCATGGGTATCTGTCTGATTTTGTATATCTGTTCTGACTTGATGATGGTATGATCTGGTAGCTACATATAAGCATGCCATATTATTTATGTTGCATTGCATTGTGTTGGGATTGTTGTGAAGAGAAGGAAAACTGAATGGCTATTAGCTTGTTATTTGGCAGCTATGCTGTATGTATCTGATTTACGTCTTTTTATGGTACCATTTGGTGTGTAAGGTTAGATGAGTCGATTTTATCCCCATACTTGGTGTGTAGGGCTGGGTGGGTCGATTCTATCCCCACATGGTGTGTTGAGTTGGACAGAGATGGTGTGCAGGGTTGGTAGGCATGTTTCTCTGATAATCTGATCTGTTGAGCATGCGATGTTTGTGTAGGCTAAAGCCCGATTGTTCTGATTTTGTATCTGAGTGGGCTAGGGTCCACACTGATTCTGAAAATGGCTAAGGCTGAATTATCTGTATTCTGTTACCTATTTGTATGCATGCTGTCTGTGAGGATGTGCACACTGAGTTTGTGAAAACTCACCCCTTTGTTTATTTTATCTGTCAGGTAATCCCCAACAGTAGACGGATTGGTGCAACGGAGGGCTAGACGATGACCACCGCTAGTCATATGTTGTTTTATGAGTTATATTCGATTTTATTTGCTTTCATTTAGTTTTTATTTTCGAGACTATTTATGTATTTAGGCTCGAACTATTTTGGGTTTATTTTGGGATTTTAAATTATTAATTTTATTGATTTATAAACGGTGACACCACAAATACATTTTGAAAGCTTAACTTAAGGTTTCATATAAATGAATGATGTCATAACTTCCGCGATAAAGAAATGTCTTCAAGTAACAACTTGAATAGTGATTTCACGACTTAAGTAGAGATATTAAACAGAACGAATTTAAACTTGCTAAGGTTTTCTAAAAACACTCTTATGTGATGCCGCTGAATTTAGCCATAACGTTTAGGCCAGGTTTGGGGTGTTACATAAAGATTATGATTACATGATGGAATATCATCCACGTAAGGCTAATGTGGTAGCTGATACCCTTATCCGTAGAGCAATGACGGACCTGAGAGCAATGTTAGCTTATCTGGGTTTGATGGAAGACGAAGGATTGTTAGTTGAATTACAAGTAAATACGATTTAGGTGGAATAGATTCGAGCTAAACAATTGAACGACGAGTCGTTAGTCTAGCGTATGCAACATATTGACTCGAATGAGAATTTTGATTTTAGCTTGAACAACGACAATGTGTTATGCTTTAAAGGCCAAATTTGTGTACCAAATGACAAAGAATTAAGGTATTCGATCATTCAGGAGGCACATAATAGTTCCTATGCTATGCATCTTAGTGAGAACAAGATGTACTAGGATCTCAGAGAGCTTTATTGGTGGCCCGGACTGAAACAGAAGGTGGTCACCTTGGTATCCCACTGTCTGACGTGTCAGAAGATTAAGGTTGAACATTAGTTGCCCTTTGGACTGCTTCAACCAGTTAAGATTCCACAGTGGAAATGTGAATGGGTAACAATGGATTTTGTTTTGGGGTTGCCTTTAACTTCAATTAAGAAATATTCAGTTTGGGTCATCGTTGATCAGTTGACCAAGTCAGCCCATTTCATTCCTATTCGAACAGATTACTCCTTACAGAAGTTAGTTAAATTGTATATCGCTGAAATTGTGAGACTCTACAAAATTTTTGTCTCGATTGTTTTTTATAAAGAAGCACAATTTACGTCTTGATTCTGGTAGAAACTCCATGAGGCTTTAGGCATCCGACTTAATTTCAGTACTGCGTATCACCTTCAGACTGATGGACAGTCAGAGCGAGTCATTCAGATCTTAGAAGATATGCTTCGGGGTTGTGTGATAAACTTCAGTGGTAGTTGAGAGAAGTACTTACTATTGGCAGAGTTTGTATACAACAATAGCTTTCAGTCTAGTATCCAGATGGCACCCTATGAGGCACTATATGTTCATAAGTGCCGTACTCCGTTATGTTGGACAAAACTAAGTGATCGCCGGATAGTGGGTCTTGAGTTGGTTTCTGAAACTAAGAACATTGTGAAAGTAATTCGGAACCGACTAAAAGCCACATCGGATCGGCAAAAGTCTTATGTTAATTTAAAAAGGAAAGATATTGAATTTTCTGTTGGTGATCAAGTCTTCTTGAGAGTATCATTGTGGAAAAAGTTCATCCAATTTGAACGCAAGAGCAAGCTAAGCTTGAGATTCATTGGACCTTACTGTATCTTAAAGAGGGTCGGACTCGTTGCTTACTAGTTGGAATTACCTTCGGAGCTAGATCGAATTCATGATATGTTTCATGTTTCGATGCTAAGACGGTATCATTCGGATCCGTCACATATTGTTACGATCGAAGAGATCGAGTTATAACGGACTTAACATTCGAAGAGGAACCTGTCCGGATTTTGGAGCATGATGTTAAAGTGATGAGGAAGAAAATTGTCCCTTTAGTAAAGGTTCTGTGGAGGAACCGCGGTACTAAGGAAGCCACATGGGAACCTGAAGAAGCAATCTGAAGTCTGTATCCGTATTTGTTTAAAACAGGTAAAATTTTGAGGCCGAAATTTCTACTAGGGAGAGAGTTGTAACGCCCCAAAATTTTAAGAATTTAATTGTGAGAATCTGAAGTAATTAGATTTCTGTATCTGTGGTTCTGTGCTCTACTTTTGTATTTAAGGTTTGAAGTTCGAGTTGTACTGTTAAAAAGTTTTGTGATAGTTTTTAAAACAACCTTCATCCGTGCGTTTCGTAGTTAAGTTCAATTCTAGGTAAATTAATGACAAGAATGAGCCTGCTGGTTCACTGGTTAAGCATCTGTCTGTATTCTGTTTGGTTTCGAGTTCGAATCCTGCCGTACACAATAGGAAATCTATTTTTTGCAAATGCCGGAAAGGGTAGTGGTTAATTTAAAACATTCTAAGGAAATGTTATCATTATTTTTCTTTTCTAAACTTTTAAGTTCTTTGTTTTTGGTTGTTCTGTCTTCTTTTTACTTTTTTCTTTTCTACGGTTGATTTTCGTGAATTGGGGAGTCTTGTTGCCTATATATTGTGTAAGTTCAATTGTAATTCTCTTTCGTTTACGATTTCCGTTGTGTTAACACTTTTCTATCAAAATGGGATTTTGCTCGTTTATTTAACGTTCTATTAAACACTCAATTGGTTACTTTTTTTAAGCAAGGATATTGCAAGAGACGTTAATCCATCGTGTTAGTCTGATTTCTCCTGTTTCATGCGAAGTGAGTGTACGAATTGAGTTGGAATTGCGTCGAATCTTTCGACATAGTCTTAGCGATGGGTTGATTTTGCTAAAATATTAAAATTGATGGTGTGATTGGTTGTTGAATGATTAATTAGGTTCCGGATAGTTTCTGTGTTGTTTCCCCGTCAAAACAAAACCGGGTGCGTAAAGAAACCCTTAATTTTGCAAGTTTTGGTCGCTGAAAATAGTGGCTGTCGACGCCACACGACCAGGCACACGGGCGTGTGCCCAAGCCGTGTAACTCATTGTTCATCGATTTGGAGCCACACAGGCAAGGCACACGGGCGTGTATCTAAGCCGTGTGTGCTATGCTAGTGCAGGGTTCACATGGGCATGGGACACGGGCATGTGTCCAGGCCATGTGAGTCACATGGACAAGGACATGGCTGTGTTTCCAAGCCGTGCAACTCTCTGTTTACATGTTAGAACCATACGAGCAGAGGGCATGGACATGTGCCTAGGTCGTGTGGCGTTATAAAAGGGGATCGAAACCTGTTTTTGAGGCTGTAAATGTTGTTTATGATTGATAATGATTTCCCATTGTATGGATAATCTGAATTTGATTAAATGTGAACTCTCTGATAGTCTGTACAAACGTATGAATATTATAATTGTAAGTGCATTGTGGGTAATTGTACTCTATATTTGTATGGGTTGGGATGTTATGAAGAAGGAAGTAATCTAATTTGAATCAGTGGTTAAGCCATTGTGTGAATAGTTTTGATTCTGGCGCTTGACACATTACGATCTAGCAGTTAAGCTGTGTTACTGTAAATGTGTCAAATAGACACTTGTGGTGTATTGGGTTGGATGGGCATTGAATGTCCTTAACGGTGTGTTGGGATGGTTGGAGATGGTGTGTGGCGGATGGGGTTTAGAAATATCTGCATCTGAATCTAATCTGCAATATATATATATATATGAAATTCATATATATAAATATATGTTTATAACTGATCTGTTCTGAATCTGAACTGTAAATAGTTTTGTACCGAACCGAATTTCTAAATTTGAAACTACTTTATTAATGAACACTAATTGAATAAATTGAACCTTCTTTTACGCACTGAGTTTACAACTCATTTTGTTGTTGATTGGATTTCAAGTGATCCCCAATCTTAAGTGGGTCAACGCAACGGATGCTCGGACAAACATAAACCTTGCTTTAAGTAGTATATTAAGATTTTGGAAAAACTATCATAATGTGGATTTGAGAGATCATATACATAATTAGTTTTATGATGAATGAGTTATGAAGCATGGTTTAACTTTATTGTGTAGCTATGTGACAATTGATAATTGATGAGGTAATTCCTTAAATTTAGCTTGGACGTCCAGGTCGGGTTTACGGTGTTACAAACTAGCCATATTATTTTGCGATAATAAAGTTGCGATTCAAATGGCGTATAATCCCATATTTCATGAAAGAACAAAGCATATAGAGATTGATTGCCATTTTGTAAGAGAAAAAATCTATCAGGGATTACTTCAAACCGTGCATATCTTGAGAAAAGAGCAGGTTGTGAATGTATTAACAAAAGGACTTGGTATTCAACAACATGAGCTTTCGATAAACAAATTGGGAATGAGAGACTTATTTCATCTACCAACTTGAGGGGAGTACAAAAATTATTGATTATAAATATAGGTAGTTAGCACAGGTGGTTAGTTAGCTTTAAAGTGGTTAATTAATTTGAGTTTCACCGGTAATAGATTGTATATAAACTAGAGATTGTAACTTTATTTGAGTGAATGAAGATATTATGCATTTCAACAATGTAGATACTAGATACATGCCTACTACCAATTTTGGGCAAATAATTGACATTTCGGACAATAATTAACACTAATGAAACAAAATTCTAAGATAAAGCTAAATAAGTTACGATTCATGTTAATTGCAGGAATGTTATCCATGTATTGATTTTCAGTGTAGGGTTAATATATTGTTTAATATTAGAAATTGCTTTAATGGTTAATTTTGCATTTAAAGGTTTGTTTTTGTCTAATTTGATATCTTAATTTAATTTTAATGTTTTTTTTATAATTGAGTTTTTTTTTGTCTTAATTAAGTACCTAAGTTCTTTTTATTAGAGTACATGTGATAAAATTCATTGGATTATTTAGTCTAGATATCAAATTAAACATGAAAATCAATCTCAAATACTAAAATAGAAAAAAAAAACAGTTTGGGTTTGTAATTTTATTATGCTCTATTTGTATCACTCAAAATTTGTCACTTGAGATTTTAGCATTGATTTTAAACCAAATAAAAACGATTTCCTTTATTTTGATAACTGCAACATTACAAAGAGAAACAGAAGAGTGTGGTGTATAAGAACTGTAGCTTGCATTCATCAAGCTTTTCAATGGTATACCAATCTAAACCTTTATACAACATATACATAATCCATTTTAACTCTGAAATGTCAGCTTCCGGGCAGGCTCAGATCATAATATAAAGAATAACGAATGTATATGATGACATCCCTGTTGAAACTTTCACCCAATATTTCATAATATTTCAGCAAACCCTGTATTCATTTAGTTCCATAATATTTGAATCAATTTGTGAAAAGAAAAAGCTATCTATTAAATTTACTTACTTTCTCAAGCTCTGAATATTGGATTAATGGGTATATTAGTTGCTGGCTTTGTGATGTCAAGTTGCTGTGAGATGAAACATGGGAAAAACCCAATAATAAATAGTTAAAAAGAAAGTTTTAAAGTGATGAATATATGTATATATAAGGGGATTTATTCTTACTTAGAGGTGTTTTGGATACAAAAAAGCAAGCTCCAATAACACTGTAGAGCAGTATAAGAATCAGTCCTTTGAGGTAGTGAGAATTACCATCCTACAAGATTTTAGCTCAAACTTGGTCAAATAATGAACCCAATATATGTATATATTATTATTATTATTATTATTATTATTATAAATGATTCTCTTTTAATGATTGAAATGAAGATGGTGTTAATAATTACTTGTAAAGTGAAGGCAACAGCAACAATTGACAGGGCGAGACAGCCAGTTTCAAGGAGATTGAAGTTAAGATCCATGTCAATACCCATAATCCAAGCTGCAATCACGCAGAGTGGTACTGCAAACATGGAAATCTGAGTTGCAGATCCTAATGCAACACCTAGAGAAATATCCTGCATTTCCCAAATCTCTGTCAACATATTGTTCGGTTTACATCGATAACAGCCTAAAAACTAATGGGAAAGAATTATTAACACTTACCAGTTTGTCTTTAAAAGCAAAAACGATGGCTCCTGCATGTTCTGCTGCATTTCCAACAATGGGTAGCAAAATCATACTGTTAAAGCTAACAGAGATTCCCCATGAATACGAGGCATCCTGAAATTAGTCAATACCAGACTTTGATCAAAGAGAATTTGGAAAAAAAAAAAGTAGATGGAACCCTCTTTTATCCTTTGGATATTGGGCACAAAGGGTTGATTTGTAAGAGAAACTATTGTTAGAACAATAATTACCTCAATTGTTTCTACAAGATATTCAGATAGCAGAGAGATGAGAGAAGTGAGTCCAACTAGCCATACAAATGCACTCCAAAATCCAATAACTGCTTCTTCTTCTTCCTCCTTTCCTTCTCCTCCTCCTTGTTCCAATGCTCCATCTTCTTCATCTTTTGGTTCCTGTTCAATGGACTTATCAGCTTAGCTTTCGGGCTTTCAGCTTTCCATTACCTATGAAACATTGATTGAACTACCTCTTGAGCTTCAAAGAATTGACTGTGTGTGAATAGTTGGAAGACCAGGTATGTAATGTAAGCAATCAACATAACAACGCTGCTGGCTCTCGACAACTGCAGTATTGGGTCGGCTGTGTCAGCGGCGGATGCCCCACTCATTCGGAACAACAATGGCAGCGAATGGCACAGTAATGCAAGCAGCAGTAGGATACAGTTCACTTCGGCTTGTCTCTGTCCAATCCGACACCCAAATTAGATTGCTGGTTAATTTTTAAACGAAGTGAAGATTTCTCTATGTCTGATATTGGATGTAGCTTACTCTGTTGAATTTTTGTCCCTTTCTGAGGTGAGCAATACCGCCACAAAAGAGAGAGGTCCCAAGAACCAAAAGCAAGTTTGATAGGACTGAACCCAGCAGGGAATACTTTACCATATCTATTTTATTTTGCCTTAGTGCAAAAATGGCTATGATCAGCTCAGTAGCATTGCCACAGGTTGCATTCACCAACCCTCCCACTGTAATATCAAAACACATTAATACATGGAAGAAAAGAAACTAAACAAATATAGTCTTATTAGTCACCTGTTGGGCCGATGTAATAAGCAATTTGCCTGCAATATGCAGAACATGAATAAATTATTTTTCAAAATCATATATATATGATAAGGATGAAGCACATCTGGCTTACTCGGTGAGGAAGCTGATTCGTTCAGCCAATGCTGAAACTCCGAGTAAACTTAATGCAAAAACCCAAGGCTGTTAAGAGGAAAATAATTATAAATATTAACAAATAAAACGAAGAGAAAATCAAAGAAAAGAAAAACATGAACTTACTCTTCCAAAGCCATAGAAGTGAGCAACAAAGGCGAGTGGAATAACAGGAAAGATAACAGAGAGTTTAGTCCCTAGAACGACCTCATGAAGATTGGCGAGGAAGTGCCTAAGCATTGGACATCGGACCCTGGAACCAAGCGGCAGGTCCGACTTTGTCCGCAACAACGACGACGACATGTTAATCTTGCCATGGCGGACCGAACCCTTCGAATCTACATTCTCCAATACCCATGGCTCTTGCAACGATCCCATCTTTCTTTCCCACAAAAACCTAAATATTTTGCACGTAAACCCAAAGCACCGCATTAAACATGCAACAAAAACTGAACTCTACACTTCAAATATTTCAATTTTATTTAATTTTAAGGTAAAACATACCAAGCAATATATTAAAGCAAAAAAAACAGCAATCAAAGGGAAGAACAACAAAATTCGAGCCACTAAGCTCATCTCATACGATTCTACTGTCCTATCTCTTCCCTACTATGATTAGAAGTAATAATCGACGAAAGTTCAGGTATTGTAAGGCTAACAGAATCAAAATCCCATCGCATGTAGTGAGCCTCCTTATTTACAATATAAATAAAAATAATTTAGTATCATGCATCTTAAAATTACTATAATAAATTTATTTTAAATATAAAAATTATTTAATTTAATTACTACTTACTAAATTGAATAAATTAGTTATATAGAAATGAAAATAGATTCGTATACAAACTAATTTTATTTCCTTTTCATTTCCTTTTTAAATCAAGCAAAAAAAAAAAAAAGAGACAAAATCAGAAATTAAAAAGACTTACTTTTATATGTAGTTCCAGTGCCGCCGCCAACTTCCCAGAATCTGACGCCAAAAAGGAAAAAAAAAACTCACTAATTTCTCTTCAGCTCATCTCCCATGTTATTATAAAAAAAAAACTAAACGAATTTAAATATAAAATTTATTCCACAACTTAACCGAAAATTTAATCCCTAACATAACTTCCCCTTCTCTTAATTAGAAAAAAAAAGGAAAAAAAAGGAAAACAGTTTTTTCCTATTTCTTTAAAAGTCAAATAAATTACTTTCATACATTAATTTATCTTCTGTTATTTGTTGTTATAAACCAATAATAATCCAACAAACTATCTAAAAACAAATATTTCTTAACCCAATAGTTTATTAGAAAATCCTATGTCATCTCCCTGCCTCCTCTAAAGTAGGTTTCCTTTTAGAAATAAAATAGCTAATATGGGATTTGGTTAATATGTTTTTTTAAGGGAATTTCGTTAATATGTTATTGGTTTACGGTTTAATGTAGAATTTAATTATCTAAGTATACCATTTTTTTTCACTTTGGTCCAAGTTTTTTTTGTCCACTTCCGTTCTTAATGTTATTAGATGTTCTCAATTTAATCTTTTGGACGTTAAAATTAACGGTTGGGATATTCAACCAATCTTATGTTGTCACATGTTATACAATGATATCATCATTTGAAAAACTTTAAAAAATATTTAAAAAATAAAAAAAATAACAGTTCCAAAAAATTATTTAAAATTACAAAAAAATAATTAAAATTAAAATTTTAAAAATATAATTTTTTTAAAAAAACTATTAGAGCTTTTAATATTTTTAAAGTTTTATAAATCACATCTACTAGAGCATGAACATGGGATCTTTATCTATTAAAAGGATATCACATACGATAATTGTTTTATAATTCAATCAATCAGAATTTATAATTGGTAGATCTTTTTAGGTAATAAACTTGTATAAGTTTTTTAAAATTATTTAAATAATAAAAATAATATTATTTATTATTTAATTGAAATAACATTATTTTTTATTATTTAAATAATTTGAAAAAAAGCCGTTATCTAGATTTATCAACTAAAAACGTTATTTCAAGAAACAACGGTCTCATGTTGGAGCTATAGTAAATATGATTTATAAATTTTTAAAATATTAAAATTTCTAATATATTTTTTAATTTTTTACTAAATTTTAGTAATTATTTTTATATTTTATAATTTTCTATTTTTTTAAATAATTTTAATATTTTTTGTATTTTTTTCAATTTTAAAGATTTTTAAGTATTTTTCGAATGATGACATCACATGACATTATTGTATGATACATGACAACATATGACTGGCTGGATATCTCAACCGGTTTCTTTAATGTCCAAAGAATTGAACTGAGAATGTTTAATAACATTAGGGACTAAATTAAAAATGTCCGGTAACGTTAGAGACTGAAGTGGGTAAAAAAGTTTTAAGGACCAAAGTGAGAAAAGAGCTATACTTCAAGGACTTCCATCACTCTCTACTCCTGTTCAAGAAAATCTATGTACCTATATGCGTAATGTTGAGTATTACTCCTATTTTAGTCAAATTTAAGAAATACTCCTTTTTATTTATTTCAATCAAACTCTAATTAGTCTAGATTATTTTATTATTATTTGACCTATGAATTTAGCCTATAAATAGACTCTTTTACAACCTTAAAAAATACACCGATTAGAGATTAGAGAATTTTGTGTTTATGTTTTGAGAGTTCTTTGTTTTTGGAGTTTAGTCTTTATCTCCATCTTTTGTACTCTTCATTTTTTTGCCATTATAGTAAAATTATTTTTGCCCGTGGTTTTTTATCCTCTTTGAAGGGGTTTTTTCCACGTTAAATTTGTGTGTTCAATTGCTCAATTTATTCCGCTATTTTTTTACTTGTTGCTTAATCGGGTCGATCCCAACAAGTGGTATTAGAGCTAGTTCAATTTTCATAGATCAGTCCATTCAAAGATGGCAGCAACAAGGTTTAAAATTAAGAAGTTCGATGGTGAGACAAATTTTAATTTGTGGCAAGTTCGGATGATGGCAATTCTAGTTCAAACCGGCTTGAAGAAGGTTGTTACCGGGAAAAAGCCTGAAAATCTAAATCAAACTAAATGGGAAGAGCTTGATGAAAAGGCCTTGTCTGCAATCCAATTGTGCCTCGCGAATACAGTATTGCAAGAAGTATTGATAGAGAAAATCTCATCCGCCTTGTGGAAAAGGTTAGAAACTCTTTATGCGACTAAGTCTCTGGCTAATCGTTTAGTGTTGAAACAACATCTATTTACGTTTCGCATGAACGAATGTGAGCTTCTTAGAGATCACATCAGTCAATTCATTACTCTTTTAAATGATTTAAAGAATGTTAAGGTTCATATTGACAATGAAGATCAAGCTATGCTATTATTGTGCTTTTTACCCCATTCATATAAGTTATTGCCGAGTTAATTTTGATTTGGCAGTATACAAGTTGAAGGCTAGAAGTCTTCCAGTTTCTAAGCACAGATTCGACTCAGTTAATTCCTTGCATAGTTCAAGATAGGCTCGTGGAGAGCTTTGGCAAAGATAGCGTTGTGGAAATATGAGTCAAGGTGGAAATTTGTTGAGTATGACTCCTATTTCAATCAAATTTGAGAAATAATCTTTCAGTTAAACTTTGTTTATTTGTTTCAATCAAACTCTGATTAGTCTAGATTATTTTATTATTATTTGACCTATGAATTTAGCCTATAAATAAGCTCTTTTACAACCTTAGAAAATACACCCATTAGAGATTAGAACTCATAACATATTTAGAGAATTTTGCGTTTACATTTTGATAGTTCTTTGTTTTCGAGTTTTTGGGGTTTAGTTTTTATCTCCATATTTTGTACTCTTTGTTCTTTTTCCATTATAATAAAATTATATTTTCCCGTGATTTTTTATCCTCTTTGGAGGGTTTTTTCCACGTTAAATTTGTATGTTCAATTTCTCAATTTATTTCGCTATTTTTTTACTTGTTGTTTAATCGGGTCGATCCCAACATTCAAGATGATTGATCCGAAGGTGTGAGAATAACTAGGTTCAACTGGCACAAATAGTTCCAACAAATTCACAAGCTACTCAGGTCTCCACCATTCCAACATTAACTCAGGTGCATCAGACTTCAGTTGCAACATCTGAAACTGTGATGGATGCGAAATAATTAATCGAATTGTCGTTTCAAAATCTGGTAAGTATCATAGTCAAAGAGCTTGGAAAGTTAGATTAAAATCCTTTGTTTTAGTTCTACCATTGCTAGATGAGAAGGAAGTGAAGGGAATTTTTGAGGGTTTAAAAGAGTTAAAGTTGAAGCCCTTGAAGGTTTGGTTTACTTGGGTGCTTGGGAATTACTCATTTCAAAAGAATGAGAAGAATAACAATGGGTTTTGAAGAAATGAGATTTTAAAGATTGAACCAAAAGGAGAAAATATGAGATTTTGACAAATTGGGATTTTAATGAGGTTGTATATAAGGTAGTTAGTACTGTGTCGATGGATGTATCATTTTTTACTAGTACTGATACATATTGGTATCGATATTCTTCGGTGTATCATTTTGAATTTGTAACACCCCAGATCTAGTGGGTCCAAAGTTTCAGCATATAGTAGTAAATAGTCTGTTTAGTGTAGTGTTATTCACCCAAAAGATTGTTTTGGTGTATAGTAACCTCCATAAGAGTAAGTAAGAATTTGATTTTTCGATATTCTGTCATATATTAAGAAGAAGTAAAGATTAAGAGAGTAAGTAAGAGTTTGACTGATATTCTGTCATATATTAAGGAGAAGTTTTTGTTAAGGGATTAACGTTAAGTATAGAAGAAGTATTTACCAAAAGTATAGTATGCTTGATTTGTATGGAATACTATGCTAGTTAGATTTTAAGTAACATGGTTAGAAATTAACTAAATAGCCAAACTGGATAATTATGATTGTAATGCATTTATTAATATATCTATCGAAAACTCCAAGCTATTAGGAAGGCAAGCTCTGAAACTTATGACACTTCTCAAATTTTAATATGCAAATTGAGTTATATTTATATGTGAGAAATAAGTTCTAAAAGGGTTCTTCCTTTCTCTTCCTTAAATGGTATTTACTGATACATTTCTTAAGTCTAGATGTATCTCTTTATCGATAATATAGAAGCTATAGTTATGTTATGATCAATGGTTATTCCATTCAAGGGTAAGTATTACTATTCTGCATGTTAAATTCTGAAAGAGTAAATTTGTAAAAAGTGTATGAATAGTAAGATGTAAGTATAAGGTTTTGCATGGGAGTTGTCAGTGTTCGAATTGATGGTAAATAGTATACAAATAAGTCTTAATGATGTTCTTATGTTCTAAAAGTAGTGGTTACTGTTGGCTCGAGATGGATATCCGAATCTGGACTTTTGAACTGTTGTTAGTGAGAATCAGGTGAGTCTTTACTTTGACTCTAGCATGTATACTATTCGGACTGAAGTATATTTATATAAAAGTGATCAAACTGAAAACTGAAAATCATGGATAGTATAGTATGAATATGTTACTTATACAACTTTAGGAATAAGGATATGATTAGATTAAGAGATAAGTCAGTTTGCTTGAAATTAAGTTCTTTGGAATGTATGAAGAATGTTAAGAAATTATGAAATCTTGGGTTTGGGATATGTTTAGTTCGTAGAGGTGGTAAATTGAGTCGAGTCACTGCAGTGGTAAATAAGGAAGTCTGTCGGGAATGTAAACATGAACTTTGATATGAAACTCTGAAGGAAAAAGTCCATGGCCATGACATATTCTAAAAAAGAACTGTTGAAGACATTTTATATAATGGGGTTCTCTACGTGTCCTAGGGTGATGATGGGCAAACCTCACTCAATATGAGTTTAGGAAAATCCATATCACAAACACTGCAACTTTGGGATGCCTATATGGCATTCTGACAACCTCTGTAGTGAACTCTGAATAAATCACCTTTGTGGCATACTCTGTATATATAGCCTTTGTGGCGTACATACTATGGTTCACCTTTGTGACATATTCTATAATAAGGACTTATAGCTTGTATAGTATATCATTTGTTTGCCTCTGATGTGTTCTATGAAATCTGCCAGGACAATAAAAACGAGACTCTGAATGATTGCTTGTATAGGGTGTTTTGTTAGGCCTTTGTGGCATGAACTATCAGGAATACCTGGTAAGAGTTGAATCTGAATGTCTGTCATGATTGTAGGATATGAGTAAATTCTTTTAGTTCTATAATAAGTAAAACTAAGATGAGGTATTGATATGTTCTGGGATATTAGTGACTAAGTCTTAAGGGTTTTTATAAAAAAGAGATGTGTATCTATATGTCAAGAAGGGTATCCGTTATGATGATTTGTAGATATAGAAAGTGAGGGGTATTATATCTTCTTCTAGAATTATTTTCAATTGAAGTTAATGTTATCTTGAATTATGAGATTATGATATATCACGATCTGGAATACATTAGAGTGGTCTACACAGTGATTTATTCGTAGGGATATGTGTGGTGCCAAATCAGGGTACGTCTAAGTATGAATTGATGTTATTATATTTTGTGTAAGTATTTTCCAAAAATATATGTATCCGTATGTGATAAATTTCAGTGAACAACTGTTTGGGATAAGAGTATGAGTTAAGACAAGGATTATTGGAAGTGGTTTCTAAGGGTATATACTATTTAGAAATTATTATGGGACAAGAGATTTATGAAACGTTTGAAAAGATTCCTTAGTTATTTAGATAAGGAAGATGGAGTATGATAAGGCCAGGATAGTTGGTGCATAAGAGTATGGTAAACTATAGTGGCATCCGTCAAAATAAGTGATGTAGAATTAATTGACACCCAGTGGTTCACACCAGATTGAAAAGTATCCATCAAGGTACTGTTATAATGAGCTGACTAAGTGCGCTGTACTAATAAGATTTGTTATTGCTTTTTAGGTAACTATGAGGAGACTTTTCCTGGAGGGATAACATTAGGAGTATGCCAGTCGGTGGCGAGGAGGACTATTATTCATACAATGGAGTTGTAGGGTAGTCTAGGAATACATTCTTAGAATCTATTTTAAATGAACTCCTACCTTGTAAAGATATGTATCAAGAATGATATAATCAAATATATTTTAAATACTTCTTTTGTATTTTTTTTTGTAATAAGTATTTAATTAAAATGCCACAGAACATGTTTAAAGAAATAGGTAATTGTAAAGTGTTTTTGTTAATGATTGATTTTTGTGTGGTGAAAACTAAATCTAGACCTGGAGAATTGGGTCGGGTTTGGGGCATTACAAGATTTGTAGACATGGCCCTTATGGGTAGGGGGCGTAAATTGGACCCCACTAATGTAAGTGTATTGGAGGAAAGGTAGAGACTCGAGACGCACACATTTTATCTTCTATGCGGTGAGTGTACTATTACTCTAGAGGACGTGTAGTTATAGCTCTGGTTACATGAGGATGGACCGGTAGTGGGTGGGTCAATTTACGTAGCCGATTGGAGAGATGTATGCGAGTAACTTTTGGGGAGGGTTTTGGAAATGATTTATGGAGCCCAGATAGATATGAATCGGTTAAGAAGAAATTTTGGTAGGCTCGATTAGGATTTTACTAAAGTATAAAAAGCGTACATCCTTATGATTACCGGGGGTCTCCTAATGCTCGATAAGTTATGAAATCTTGTCCATTTAAGGTGACTTCTAAAACTCGTCAACTTTAGAGAAATAGGCGAACTTAGTTCGGGGTCAGCCATGTTGGTAATGTTGTACCGAGAGATGTGTCAAAAGACAAAACCACAAAAAATCAAAATCAGTGGTTGCATGGTACTACTGCTATTATGGACAAGGTATCAGCTGCCATTTTTACATCCTCGAGTGGACTACCATTATACATTCCCCACTCATAATAAGATAAAATTTATTAGATAATATATTTTCCATAAAAAAATTATTTAAAATTTAAATTATTGTGTTAACATATTATTTCAATAGATGGGCCGACCTACGTGGGACTACCGAATAATTTTCGAGATATACAGCTTCTGTTAGACCAACGTTCAGAAGTAGAGATATGCATTTTTTAATTTTGAATTATATAATATTAACATAGTTGATTTAAAAATTAGTAGTACATATATAACTAAAATTTTTATTATTTTAATATAGTTTGAATGGATGCCATACTCTGATCCAACAATTCAAGAATACATCCCGTCCGAATTCTTTATGAATCCCAACATCTGGCACATGAAGGTGCCATTAGTAGTGCACGCTACTGTAGAGATGCACGAGTCAAATAAAGTGTTGCGGCAATTCAGCTTTAGGCAATTGATTCCACAGACACTCCAAGACATCAAAGATCTGCATCATATCAACATGTGGGCGTGAACAAATGAGCATTGGCTTACATTCCATGTGCAATATATCAACATTTGGAACAATAGGTACAATTTTTTACCTACTCGCAAGGCCATTACCGTTTCAGAGTTAGCCTACCATTCGGAGGACATGCCATGGTTTAGGGTCCATGGCAAGCCATATCTGCTAGCGGAAGAGGCAAGGGGTAGGCAACCACATACGAGGAGGCCCAATGAGCGCTTATGCATCTAAGGTCTGGCGAAGCAATCAAGGCGGGTCCATCATCTACTCCTACACAAGAATAGACACCAATGATCGAACCACCCCCGGTTAGTATGACTCGACTTATTCTATTGTTTATACTAACCTCATCATTTTTACACAAGCACTACATATTGCACCACATTTTTCTTTTTCTACTTCGATGCCAAGTTTTGTTTTTGGACTTTCATCCTCAGTATATTACATGCCGATGCCATCGACATTTCAAACGACGATGGTGTCGACGAATAAGTATAAACCTTCTATGTTTGGAGCACCGACCGGAAGTTTTATTGTTATGTCATCGGTGTATGGGACATAATATAATTATAGCCCTACGTTGATGGTGTCGCAAACACCTCTGAGATCATTGTTCCACCAAGGTGGACCATCTTCGCGACCACCTATTCCTAGAGCGGAGGATACACGATGGCAACCGAGGAGCAACCAATCACAATCAACTATGGATGAAGGTAAAGAAGATGAGAGGTTGAGACCATAACCTGTACCAGAGGTTGAACCAAGAAGGAATCCAGCTCGCAACCGTTGACCACCCCGATGTGGCACACATTCTGACCGAAGTTTGGATTGTTTTTTTTTGTATACTTCTCATGTAAAATTTTAAATAAATATGAAATATTTTTATTGTATCGATGTTGTACATCCTTATGTTTTTAAATAAATATTGTTTTTGCATCAAAATTGGTTGTCGTTGTCATTTCATATTATTAAATCAAGTCTACACGCGAGCAATGGAATAATGTTGTATATTTTATTGATTTGTATAGTATAATAAAACCGTGTGTTTACAAATTACAACAAAAATTAAGTATGAATGAAAAATTAACAAATAGACTACAGTTAAAAAATTGTTAAATCTGTTAATATATCTGATCGACCTCAACCTCCCGTAAAATAAATTGATCAAAACTCAGTTGCAGTAAAAAACATAAAAAAAAATTACAAACTAAGATTTAATCAAATCGAGTAGTTCGAGTTTTGATTATGAACTGAATTGAATTTTACAGTTTGAATAATTCAAATATATGATTGGTGTAAATACGATGCTTGTAAATATCGAATTAAATAATTATTAACTTTACATCTCAAAAAATTATAAAAAGCTAAAAAATATATAATAAACTTAAAAAATATAAAAAGTTTAAAACCTTAAACCCTAAAAACCACAAAACCTTAATCCTAACTCTACTTAAAAACATAACCTTAAAAAAAGGAACACAAAGAAAACGCTTCTAGTTGGAAGCATTTTCATTATTTTGGCCTAGTCCCATCATTTTCTTTTAAAGAAAACGGCCTAATCAAGTATTTTTTTTAAAAAAAATGGGTATATTTTAGAAATTTAGTCAAAAAAATTGTCACGTGCCTCTTTATTTTAAAGAAAGGTACTTGATCCATGCTGATTTGGGAGATCAAAATCATATATTTGATCCTAGAAATAGCTTTGGTGCACAAAAGAAATTAGGTAAGTATTTTTTTCATTTTATTTTTATTTATTCCAATCCTTCTTCTTTTTGTGTAGCTAAAGATTAGAGGACGAATCTTTTTGAGGAAGGGAGGAATGATCCGAGTCTCAAGACCCAGTTTTAGACCCATAACAATCTCAAAAGCCAAGCAAATCAAACCAAGATTTGATCAAAGACAAAATTCGAGGACAAAAGGGGAATGATACATGCATGGATGGGGTGAAATTTATTAAATTCCATTCACTAAAGCTGCTAATTTTCAAGCTTGGGAAACAAGTAGACTTGCGATGACTTTTTGGATTGTATCTTGGCATTTCTAGGTTGAGATGTCTTATGGAGTTGGAAGATCTATCTTTTAGCTTCGAAACACACTTGAATCACTCGATTTTGAGTTTAAGAGCTCAAGTTATGATCATTTTAGTAAAGACTGCGCGAGCCGAATTTCTGAACGGGAATTACGAGTTTTGAGCTTTTAATTCGAGTTTAAATCATTTTGGGTTCGGGTTTTAGGCTTATTTTTATTATATATGAGCCAAATATTATATTTATTAGCTTTAATTATTTTTTATTATTTTATTCCAAATTTTTTGATAATTATTAAGTATTTTAAGTTATTTAGGAGTTTTTTTGTTAACAAGAAAATTTAGTTTAAAACTACTTGTTTAAATTAAATTAGAGTTCTAGTATACTTAAGAGTTTTATTTAGATTTATTTAGTTAGCCTATATAGGCATTTGCATTGAACATAATTCATTATTATTCAACTTATCTTTTGAGTTAATAAATTCTCTTTGATTTTTTCTTTCAAGAATTTCTCTTGAGTTTCTTTTAGAAGAGTTTTAACAATCTTTTTAGATTGTGGGGATCATCTTCAAACTTTCTCTTGTCAAGTTTTCTTTCTTGGAGGGGAAATTAGAACCACTTAAAGGGGGATTGTGGATTCTTTGTGTTTCCAAGGCATTTTAGGACTTTTACATACCACGTTCTATCTTTCCATCTATCTTCTTTATTTTCTTCCTTATTGTTCTAATCGTAGATTTATTATTTTATTTTAATTATCTTAGTTACTTATTTTAATTTCTTTATCTAACTTGAATTTGATTGCGTTTCAAGTTGTGTCAAAATCTAAGTTTCTTTTCGAACGTCTAGAGCCCTAAGTCAAATACGTAATCTGAACAAACTTTACGATTCACTTCCGTGTTCATCCACATCATTCTTTATGATTTACTTTAAGATCTGCTTTTGCATTCATCCACATCCATTCCTTATCAAAAGTTTTTTTAGTTTTTCTGTTCTTATTTTGTGCTTTTCTCTAATGTTTATTTCTTTTTTATTTAACGAGAACATTGCTTCTCTTAAGTATGGGGGGCTGTGTCTAAAATCATTTTCTTTGAAATGGTTTTCTTTTCTTGCATGGAGGTATGTAAGCAGAAAAATGTTCAATATCAGTTAAGTTTGCGTGGTATGTTAGTCGGGGTATAGGTATAAATCTTTTATCTCAAGAATTTTCTTTCGTTAGTAAATGATGAGATGAATGTAATTTTAGTAGTATGTATGGATTTCATATTTCACCATAGATATTTTTTTGAATTTTCTTAAAGAATCTAAGTATGGATGAGGGTTTAGTCTTTAGAATTGATTTAATAATCTCCTTAAGGCGAAATCTAAGGAAGTATAGTGGTTTAAAAATGATTTAGGCAAATTTTTATTAGATGAGTTGAGCCTTTCAAGCCTACCTTATTGATTATTATCCCTTGGAAACTCAATTTGAGCTTTATGGCCTAATTCGTTCATTGTACCTGCAAGTTTGAGCAATTTTTCCTACAACTTTTCTCAACCTTCTTATAGTACCAAACCTTTACCATTACTTGCTTTACTTGTGCTTGGAAATTAAGTTTGGGGAAAATACAAAGAGGAAGACATGCTCAAATACAAGATTATTTCTTCAAGTAATTCTTGTTGAAAAAAAAAACATGTAAGTTGTTATGGTGAAAACACCCCATTTGAAGATGAGTTGTTGAAGTAAGCTAAGTTGAAGTTGTTAACCCTAAAAATCTATCTCAATCCCTTGAACCTAGCCCCATTACAACCTTGTAAAAGACCTTTTGATTGAAACCACTAGACAGTTACATTAGTGGAGAGGAGTTATCAAGTTCAACTTATGAAGACCTACATTAAACTCGAAGAATGATGTGTGGTTTGATCTAAGAGGTTAGAAAGAAATTTAGTGGAAGTTAATTTCATATGTATCTATAAAAAAACATTCGGATCATGATTATACTAGCATTTTGATATTTGAGGTACTTTAGATATATAGTTGTACACAAGTTGTATATCTACAAGATTAATTTGAGGACATGATTTTGCTATTAAATATCTACATGGAAAAATTGATTGACAGGTTTTAACATTTTTCATCCCCCGGAATGAGCAATGATTTAAGTTTAGGGGAGTGATAACTCTAATTTATATAGTTATCTTAATAACTACTTTTAACTTATATTTTATGCAAATTCTGGGATATTTATTACATTTTCATAGTTATTTTTTATTATTTTGCAATAATTATTTTATATTATGAAGAAATGTTATTTTAATAAATTTTATGCTAAATGTTGTGTATTTATGTGTTTTGAAGCTCCATTTGGGAAATGTCCGGGAAAAGTCACATATTGGGTAAAGTCATTAAATTTTCTGAAAGTCTCAGGAATTGTCATTGGGGCCTCACAATGGATTAAGGCCTAACTTGGGAAGAATTGAACACTAGTGTGCAGCCCATAAAGGAGCAGAAGCTCAACCGATTGGCCCAAAAAGGACGTTCAATCGATTCTACATGCTTCCAACAGCTAGGAAGACTTGGTCTCACTTTGTTCCAACACTCCACCTTGAAAGGAGTCAATCAACCACCTAAAGAGAAATACAAGGGGACAACAACTCCTCTCCTCCAAAAATAGAAAATTCGTTCCCTCTTTTCCTATTCCTATGTGTCAGCCACTCAAAGGAGAAAAAAAAGGGATTTGGATTCTATTTTTAGCCATAGACGGTTGGGAACTTTAAGTATAAATAGGAGCACTCATTTCACTTGAAGGGGTTATCCATCTCTTGAGAAGAAGTCACCTTTTGAAATCATAAACCCTTGCTATTATTCTTTCTATCGTTTTCCCACCTCATTCATGGCACACACACACCTCTTCCATCATTTCTTTTATTCTTCATTCAAGAGAAAAGACACACACTTGAGAGAGCAAAAACAAGAAGACTTGAGAGCTTTCAAACCGACATTCGAAGGATATTTTGCATCAGGGGCATAAGAGAAGGATCAAGGAAGAGAAACACAACAGTGCCAATAGATCCACACAATTGGCTTTAGCTTCTCTATTTTTCTTTTTACTTTTGTCAAGTTGATAACCATGATTGCTTTTTATTCTTTTGTTTTCAATTCAAAGATCATATCTTAAATTTGTTTGATTCTGGATTGGTTGCAATTTTTTGTTTATTATTATTTCTACTTTGTTGATATAGTCTGTGCATCAGTTGTTTACTCATTCAAGTAAAATTATGCATTTTTTTCTTGCATTATAAAGTGTTAGAATACATTTGAATTAATTATTTCATCCAAACAAGATGGTAATTAGTGGACAAAATATTTGAATGGTGCATGTTTGGTTGTTTATTGATTAATAATCAGATTTGTAATGGTATGTAGAAATATCTATTACCTTGCATAGCCATTTGTGAAATCTAACTTAGGTTGGTAAATGATTGATTTGCCAGCAGATTTACTGTAACATTGTCAACATAGTTGTAAATACTATTAATTTAAGGAAAAGTGATGAATCTGACTCTTTCATGTCATAGTTGTTAATCTTGTAATTTTTTTTAGTTCGGTAATCATATTTTGTTTGCCTTGATAATATTTTAGATTTAATTTAGGGACAATAAATGCAAATCACCTCTTATTATTTTCCCTTACCAAATTGTGAGTAATAATTTCATAAATATTTAGCCTTTCATATACAATCCCTGTGGAGACGATAACTCTTAACTTACTTCTTTATTACTTGTGACGACTGTGTACAATTGCACATAGATTAGCCCGACACAGGTATCGATACTAAGGTAAAATATCGATACCTATAAAAAAAGTATTGGTACGTTGATCCAAGTATCGATACCTTATGAATTTTAATTGAATTTATGAACATCGAAGCTAAAATCGGTATCGGTACCTAGCCTTGGTATTGATACCTATGCTCATACTTTGAAAAGTTTGCAGTTTGATCCTTCTTCAAGCTTGAGATCACTTAAGGGCTTTCATAAGCTCCATTAAGGCCCATTTTTTTATTGTATAATATATTGTACATGGAATTATGCCTAAGAATCAATAATGGAATGAATCAATTGCAATGAATTGTATGTGGTTTGCTCCGGTAACTGTAGTAGCATTATATAGTTCGGGTCCAACGATCGGACCAGACGAGGGGTGTTACATTGATGCCTTTGAACCACCTCAATGAGTTTGGCTACAAAAAGACCACAAGGTTCATTGGGCTAAAACAAGAGAAGGCCTTCAAGTATTTGTTCAAGAAGCTTGGGCTCATCTCCTATGGTGCTGAAATTACGACGCTTACTGGAGATTGTCAGTTGAAAAGGTTGACTGGTGTTAAAAGCAAAGAGATGATGATTTGGATTACTCTTTTTGATGTTTTTATGGATGATACTAAAGTTCCTAGAAAAAATTATTTTGCTAATTTGATGGGATTGTCGCAGAGCTATCTAACGACAACAGTTGAGGATGAGCTTAAAGAGATGAAATGACATTTTTTTTAAAATATTATTGATTAGTGAAATATAAAAAAATATATATATTTCATTGAAACTGAGAATACTTTCATTTCATTAAAACATGATGATAAGACCTCTAAGCTATCTATAAGACCCCAAGGCATGATGTTAAGACCTCTGGACCATTTATAAAATCTCCAGGCATGATGTTCAAGTCCTCTAAGCATGATAATTGAGTTTTGTTTTTTTTAACACCTCGAAATTTTACGTCATAATTTGCACGGTATGAGGGGTCAAATTAGTTAAAATTTGAGAATGAAAATAGTGATAATTTATTTTGTTTATTAATTAAATGCGACAACAAAATAAAAATATCACAATTTAGTTTAGATATGAAATTCTAAATCGAAGCAAGGACTTATTTGTAAAGAGCTTATGGTGGAAGGGTTTAACAAATGATAGGGATTAAATTGTCATTGAGTAAAGGATGGCTTGAAAGGAGATTTTTCCCAAGGGCATAAGATATAAATTTCTTAGCTAAGATTTTTAGTTGAAAGAACACATGCAAGTCGTTAATCACTAATTTAAGTGATTATTAAAAAAGAGAGAGAAGATAGTGGAATGTGAAGATCACAACCGTTCAAGGCCACTGAAATTTTCCAAGAATTTCATCCAAGAATTTCATCACCATTGGATTTAGAAACAATTAGGAATTATTTATATATGTTTTAAGGAGTTAGTCGAGGACTAAGGGAATGATTCATCAAGGACCTCCAAGGAAATTAAACCAAAATAAGGTGAATGGAGCTCAATCCCCCACCAGCAGAATGGAAATCCTCTGCAAAGGCTACCTGTCCCTATGCCACTATGCGTGCCCGGTCACGTCCGATTTATTTATTTTGGTTTTTAAAAAATCATTTTCAATTTTATTTTTTTATGCAAGAAATTAAAAAGTGAAAACAACATTTTGTTTTTTAAAAATGTTTGTATAGTGTATATATATTAAAATATTTATATAACATATTTATATTTTAAAGTTCCTAAAATTATTCATATAACCTTTTTATTTCTTTCATGTGTTTTTTTTTATAAATCATTTGAAGGCTTATTTGGTTTAAAATTGATATTTTTTTCAAATTATATTTTATTCTTTAGAACAGTTAAATGAATTAAAAGACTAAAGTTAGATTTTCTTGAATTTTGATGGCCACGTGGGAATATGGTCAAAACAAAGTTGCCATTGCTGCAATGTGATTTAAGGGAAAAAAATTAGTCAATTTTGATTTTTGTATAAAAATTAGTCAAAATTAAATGATATTTTTCTTTCACAAGCAAAGTTAGAAGAAGAGAAAGATTGAGTAGTTGTAGACCAAAAAGATTTCGTGATCGTGAACAATTCTTGAGGGGCAGTTGTAAATGAGGAAAATTTCGGACCAAATAAAAAACGTTATGCTTCATGTTAAAATTACTGTTAAAATCATCATGATGTTATAATTATTTTTTGGATAAATTTTTAAAATAGTTATTTTTATTTTTCTTAGATTATATTTTAGTTATTTATGTTTAAAATATTATGTTTTAGTCATTTACGTTAACATGCTATAACATTTTGGTCATCGAAAAGTTAATTGTCATTAACGGTGTAACGGCAAGCTAACGTGGCACATTAAATAATAATTTTAAACATAAATTTTAAGTTAAATTACACAATTAGTCCCCATATTTTTTTTGTTTTGAGTTATTTATTTTTCTTTTATGTTCTTTTAAATTTTTTTCTTTATTTTCCATTCTCTTCTGCTTCTCCCTCTATTTTCCTCCCTTTTCTATCTCTTTTAACGTAAAAGAAAAAAAAGTTAAATTACTCAAAACAAAAAATATAGGGACCAATTGTATAATTTAACATAAAATTTTCGTTTGAAATGATGATTTAATGTGCCACGTTAGGTTAGCATTACATCATTAACGAAAATTAACGCTCAGTGACTAAAATATTACAACACGATAACGTGAGTGATTAAAACGTAACATTTCAAATATAAGTGACCAAAATATAAATCAATAAAAATAAAAGTGACTGTTTTGGTAGTTCACCGTTATTTTTTTCTTTGATTAATTTAATTTAATTTAATTAAGAGATCAATATTAAAATTTTATATTATCACTAATTAAAAATAAAATAATTGAATAATAATACCAAAGGATTATTTTATCTCTAATTAATTAAATTAATAAAGAGACAAATAATAAATAAAAGAGTTTAAATCCTTACAGAACAATTTAATTGAGCAGTTAAATTCTATAAGAACTCTTTTATTCAAGTAATTGACATTATAAAAAGGGGTCGCCCCAAGCCATCTACAGATTTACAAGTTCAAGAAATCTATAAAATATCTACAGAATTCTATGAAAAAGCCCAAGAACTTAAAGAAACTGAAGAACGTCGCAACAGTTTTGAAAAAAAGTCGTCTTTTGATCAAGTTCAACCGTGGAAAAGAAATCAAAGTCGTTTAATTAATTAATTCATATAAAATTTAAAATTGTTTCTATTTTTTTAAAATTCTTGCATAAAAAAAAGTTGAAAACTGGAATCCCATATGTGGTTAACCTAGATTTGCAACTCTTAACATTTGATGAGGCTGTGTTAGCCAATTTTTAAAAAATGAACACAAGAAAATAAAACTAAATAAATCACACGTGGTATGTTTTCATGTGTGGGTATGCATTCGGGTTCGTGGTGAAGGTTTCCATTCATCGTCCATCTAAACTTCTTGCCTCGATGCATGCCCTCGCACGTTTTCTTTTTTTTTTTTAATTCATTTTCAATTTTATTTTATTTATCTAAGAATTTTGACATTTTATTTAAATAATATATTTTTTTTTACTAAAATGGGATAGGTTGTTCATTAATTACATAAATAGGCAAAATCAATGGTGTTACACTGGTGCCACCTAAGCAATTAACATCACCACCTTCACTTGCCACTAATCATTATCGAAATGATTTTTTTTAAAAAAAAATTTGTGTCGCCTGAGCAACCTGCGGCGTCGGTATGTATTGGTAAAAATTGTACACAAATTTTTGTGCCAATACAGAATATATATACTTTTAATGGTGCTGCCAACAGTTTTAAACAGATAAAAAAAAAGCTAAAAGCTGAATTTTACGAGGACCAGTGATTGACTATTCACATCGGTGGCAGGCCGTCAAGCCTATGCCGCTTGATAGCGTGGCAGCACTAGCCGACGACCTGCAACCAACGTGACCGGTCAGTCATGGGTCACCATAAAATCTAGCCTTTTTAGCTTTTTCTTTCATCTAATATTGAATTTTATTAAAAAAACTTTTAGTATATAGGAGGGGTTTGGTCCCCCAACCCCCTCACACCAATAAAAGAAGGGTTTAGAGGGGGGGAAAAGCCCCCACAGTAGAAAAAAAAAAGAGAAGGGTTTAGAGGTTAAATTCAGTTGAAAGAAAAGAAGAAAGGGTTTGTTTGGAATTGAAAGAAAAAAAAATGTATTTTTTGAATTTTTTTAAAAGAGCTGAAGTATTTTTTGAGCAATTTTAAAGAAAAATGGAGAGCCAATTTTTTGCAACTATTTATTTCGATGGTGTTATTTTAAAAACAACTGTTGGTTGTATATTTGACACTCGTCAGAAAATAGGAATGAGATTCAATAAGGATGTGTCTATCGATGATATAAAAAAAATATCAGTGAAAAAATTTACCGACGTTGTGGGAGGAAAATTTCGAAACTATTCTAAAAAATTTCAGTTTCATCAAATCCTATCAAATTTATCGATATGGAATTTTTAGACGATAAATACATGGAGACAATGGTCGCACTGTATTGCCTGACAAGGAGGGTGAACATTGAACCAATTCAGTTGTTTGTTGAGTTAGCAGACATGGAGTCCGTTGAAGATATAACTCCATTAAGTCAACAATATGGAGTTGAAGACCTGTGTACGGAGGTTCCCAAAGGGTTTACTGATAGGAGATTGTATGTATGTGGTTTTGACATCGATATCAACGTTGGATGTGCAAACCAGTACGGTGGTGGAGCGACATCGACATGGGTTGAAAATCCACACCATGTTCGTTTACAGATACATTCAGTCGTGATTGAGACTGATGCACTTTGTGAAGATCGATCAGATAATAATAGTCTTTTTGATAATGAGGGTGAAGATTTTAGTGACCCTGATATAGATGAGGACCCGGATGATATCGACGACGAAGGCGCGGATGATGGAAATGTTTACGCCTTTTCGGTCGGGAACCCAAGTTGTGTCATCGTCATACGCAATGATTCTGGACACACCTCTTAAGCGTTTATCTCGATGTGACGCATGCTTCTGAGTTCCTTGAGCACCCAAATATAATACCTACTCACCAAATGTTGCAAGATCCTAAATCAGAAGAGTTGTTTGTGGGCCAAAGATTCGCCAGTGCCATCAAGATGTATAGTATGAAGGTGTCGGTTGACTACAAAGTTGCTGACTCTAAACTGACATATATGTTGGTGAGCTTTGGAGGTTAGTAGAAGGGTGAAAGAGATAGGTACAAGCTGCATTTATCCAGAGGTCTCAACTATAGGAGATACAAAAATATGTTAGGCCTCACATACGCACTTCTGCACATATGATTTAAGACCACCACAAACTTGACTCGAAACTATCTCCAATTGTATCATGCCAATGGTTAAAGACATGTCAACCATTCCTGTATCGGTGCTAATTGTCAAAATGCAAGAACGGTTCCAGTACCGAGTATCATACTGGAAGGCATTGTTGGCTAAACAGATTACCATGGAGAAATTGTATGGATATTGGGATGCGTCGTACAACAAACTTCAGGGGTGGATAGATGAAATGTAGGAGTATGTGTCGAGGACTGTCGTTGAGTTACGGACTTAACCTTATTACGACTGGGACAACCAATTACATTCGGGGAAAAGAATTTTCCACCAGATACTTTAGACATTTGATCCATGCATTCGAGTCTTTCCCCATTGTAAGCCGCTTATTCAGGTTGATGGGACCTGGCTGTACAGGAAATATACACATATCCTTCTTATTACGGTTGCACAAGATGGGAACCGGAACTTGCTACCTATAACGTTTGCCATCATGGAGTCGGAGAACATGAAATCATGACAATTTTTCCTGATGAACTTGTGGGGTTGTGTTGTTACACAAGACAACATTAACATTATTTTCGATAGATCAAAGGGGTTAGTTGCTGTGATTAGGCGTTCGGGTGTTCCATGGAGATCCGTTAACTGCATCCGCCACATTGTGATAAACTTTCACAAGAAATTCAAGAATGCGGATTGGAGCAAACAAGTTGTGAACAAGGGTAATTATCGGTTTTATTTCTTCAATATACTTATAAACTGTGTCACATAATGTAACATGTCATATCATAATACATATGCAAGGTACGAGCTGGAACAGCATCCTTCAAACAAAAACTAGCGGATCTTCAAGCTGATATGCAAAGTAAAATGAACACTACATTACAGCAGTTGTTTGGTAGCATGGAGCCCTAGCAATGGACTCAAAGTTTCGATTACGGATCTCGGGCAGCATTGGCTTGACGGCCTGTCACTGATGTGATCAGTCAGTCACGGTTTCTGATTAATTTCTCCCTTTTCAACTTTTTCTTTTCTAATTTTTTTCATTTACTTGCTTTAAAAATTTTAATCTAAAATTTCCACCAATGCTGCCTGACGTGATGGCCATACCATTAATTTTTTTATTGTATTCGTACAAAAATACTTGTATCATTTTTTGTCAATACTTACTAGTGCCGCTGATTGCTCAGGCGGCACAAAATTTTTTTTTAAAAGAAATCTTTTCAATAATGATTGGTGGCAGGTGAGGGTAATGCTGTCGATTGCTTAGGTGGCACCGATGTAACACTGTTGATTTTACCTATTTTTGTAATTAATGAACACTCAATAAAAAAACAATATTTTTATATTATGTAAGTAAAAAAGCCTTAAATTTTTAAAAGTGGAAAAAACATTTTTAACACATATTTTTAATTTATTTATATAAATTATTTAAATTTTAAAGTTCTTTGTATCCTAAAACTATTTATATAACATACTTTTCTTTCAATGGGTTTTAAATTGGAATTCATTTTTCAAATTATATTTTAGTTATATAAGAAATTTAACTGACACGTGTGTCTTTTTAAAAATGATTTCAAAGCTTATTGGGTTTAAAATTGATTGTTTTAATTTTATTTTATGTTTACAACAATTAAATATATAAATAATTTTTATTTGATAAAAATAACAGGAACTTTTAATGATTTGAGGTCAAAATTAAGATAGGTTAGTTGACCTAATTAAGAACATTTATATAATAAAAATGAGTTTAACTCATATTTTTAATTTTAAACTTGATTGTTTATGCTTTGGAGATTTTTTAATACAAATTAAATTCATATTTCTTATTCAAAATAAGGTCAAATTCTTAAAAAGAATAATCAACGTGTGCTTATAAATGAATAGTTTTGATTTCGGTATCGTAACATGCATTTCATTTCTTGATTATAATAACATAGAAATATGCAAATATTTACAAACAAATTTTAAAATGTGAAAATAATGAAACACAACATTCTTCAAGTGTTTTAACTTCTCCTTCAAAAGGCCAAATAGCTTATATATAGCAACTGTTAGATCAATAGTTGCAATTTGCATTGAAAAAGAAAAGAAAGTAAGGAAGATGGCATCGAAGTTAATAGCAAGTCACCGAGAAGGGGCTGAGATCTACCATGGAACTACTCTTTGCAAGCAAAAAACGCAAGAGCTCCTCGACCACTTCCACCTCCCTAAAGGGTTGATGCCTTTGAGCCACATCAATGAGTTCGGCTACAATAACATCACAGGGTTCATTTGGTTGAAACAGGAGAAGACTGTCAAGTATTTGTTCAAGGAGCTTGGACTCACATCTTATGGTGCTGAAATTACAGCGTTTATCGGAGATCGTCAGTTGAAGAAGTTGACTGGTGTTAAAAGCAAAGAGATGATGATTTGGATTACTCTCTCTGATATTTCTGTGGATGATACTAAAGTTCCTAGCAAAATCTGTTTTGCTAATTCGATGGGACTGTCAAAGAGCTATCCAGTGATAGCAGTTGAAGAAGAGCCAAAAGAGATGAAATGATATTTTCTTAATATAATTGATTAGTGAAATATCAAAAATAACTTATGGTTCGTAAAAATTGAGAATATTTTAATTTCGTTTATAAAGTTTAATAATTTAATAAACTTCCTATTGTTTGTTTGACATTGATAACATGTTGTCTGTCATATGGTTGGTATATTTGATGTTCAATCTATGTAAATTTAAGAAAAAAATTTAATGTTCGACATGCCTCACGATCTTTTTTTGGTTGAAATTCAAAAATCAGCTTGAAGATTTATTGATAAATTTGTGAAACTTTTTAAGTTTTAAAAATATGAGATTTAATTTAAAATGAAGAGGAGTCGCAATCGATTTTTTTTGGTTAAGTGTGACTAATTACTTAAAATTAAAATTCTTTTAAAAGAGACAATTTTGAGGTCTATATTGAAGTCTAAAAAAAAAGGGAACTCAGAATTGGTTATGCTTAAAGAAGATTATAACACTTGTACAACGCCTACAATTGATACCTTATCAATTACACATTACTAATTTGAAAATATGAAATATTATATTTAATTATGTTCTCTAAAATACTAAAAAAATTTCATGGTAAGATAAAATACTAAAAAATTTTAAAAAAGTAGGCAAAAACTCATTTATTCACTCGATTAAAAAAAATCCAATTACTATTAAGCACCAATAAAATCCCGCTCCACATGGTGAACGAATCATTGACCAAATTAATTAGGAGATATTGTTGTTTACCATTTAAAAATTTATTAAAAATGTGCATGTGAGGATATTGAAACACCCTTACCTTCCATCGATCATTATCGAAATGATTTCTTTTTAAAAATATTAATTTTTTGTAGGTGCCACCTTAGCAATTAGTGGTACTGATATATATTGGTAAAAATGATGCACGTATTTTTATATAAATACAGAAAATAAATATATTCTTTTAATGGTGTTGTCAATGTGTCAGGCGAGGTGGAAATTAATATTTAATTAAATTATTTTAAAAGTTTAAAATTAATAAAAAAATTTAAAATTAAAATTTTACTGGGAATCGTGACTAATTAGTCACATCAGTGGCAAACCGTCATGCCGGTGTTGCCTAATAGCGTGACAGCACCAGCCTGACAGCCTACCACCGACGTGATCGGTCAATCACGGGTCACTGTAAAATCCAACATTTTCAGCTTTTTTTATTATCTAATATTTAATTTTATTCAAAAATAGTTTAGTATATAAGGGGGTTTGGTCCCCCAACACCCACACACCAATAAAAGAAAGGTTTAGAGGGAAAAAAAAGCCCCCCACAATAGAGAAAAAAAAGAGAAGGGTTTAGAGGTTAAATTGAGTTGAAAGAAAAGAAGAAACGATTTGTTTGGAGTTGAAAGAAAAAAAAATTGTATTTTTTGAAGTTCTTTTAGAAGAGCAAAAATATTTTTTGAGCAATTTTAGAGAAAAAATGGAGAGTCAATTTTTTGCAACTACTCATTTCGATGGTGTTATTTTAGAAACAACTGTTGGTTGTGTATTTGAAACTCGTCAGAAAATAGGAATGATGTTCAATAAGAATGTGTCTATCGTTAATATGAAAGAAAAGATTAGTGCAAAAATTTACTGACGTTGTGAGATAAGGATGTTGAACTACTCTAAAAATTTCCAATTTCATCAAATCCAATCAAATTTACTGGGATAGAACTTTTAGATAATGAAGGAATGGAGACAATGGTTGCACTGTATTGCCCGATAGGGAGGCTGAACACTGAACCAATTCAGTTGTTTGTTGAGTTAGTGGACATGGAACCCGTTAAATATGTAACTCCGTTAAGTAAAAAATATGGAGTTGAAGACCTATGTACGGAGGTTCCCAGAGCGTTTGTTGATAGGAGATCGTCTGTGCGTGGTTTTGACATCAATCTCAACGTTGGATGTGCAGACCAATATGGTGGTGGAGCGACATCAACATGGGTTGAAATCCACACCATGTTCGTTTAAAGATATATCCAGTCATGATTGAGACCAATGTGCATGGTGAATATGGATCCAATAATAATGGACGTTCTGATCATGAGGGTGAAGATTTTAGTGATCCTAATGTAGATGAGGTCCCAAATAATATCGACGACAAAGGTACGAATGATGGAAATATACAATTACACATTCCATCTTCCCTGCGGTGAGTGTACAATTACACTCAAGGACATTGATTTACAACCCTGTTTACCGATTGATGGGGAAGTTGTTATAGGGCCAGTGATGAGTGCCGATTGGACTGCAACATGCAAGCAACCACTAGGGAAAGTGTTGAGCAAGTTTAGGGGTAGTTAGACTGAGATGGGATAGTTGGAGGACAACTTCAAAATTATTGAGGCTTCTGCGAGTGACATTGACAAAGAACAATTTGTGGACACATTCATCTTGAGGTTGATCGAGAGTCTGCTTATGTCAGATAAATCTCAAAATCTGGTACATTTAAGGTGGCTACTACTATTATTCGACTTGAAAGAAGCAGGACGACTGGGGATCAACGGTGTTGACGACATTGTATCAAGAAATGGTCGAGTGACAAAACCAAAAAAGTTAAAATCGGTAGTTGCATCCTCCTTCTTCGATCGTGGGCATGGTATCGACTACTATTTTTACGCCCTCAAGTGGACCACCTTATGAATTTTAATCGCAATAGTTGGTACATCAAAGTGCCATTGATAATTTTTGCAACGGTCGAGATGCATGAATCCGACCGAATGATACAATAGTTCGGGTGTACGCAATGTATTCTGCCACTGCCCTATGAGCTTGATGACATGTATAAGATCGACTTGCCGGGAGACTTGAGAAAGATTGGCCAACATTCCATAGGAAGTATATTGAGATGTGGTAGCGTAGGTATGATTGCTTGCTAACGCATGAACCATTTCTCACATCAGGGTTTGTGACATCTCAGGATTAAATAGATTGGTTCAGGCATAATAGAAATTCGTTTCTACTGTCGATATGGAAAGGAGTAGGCAACGTCGCCGTAGAAGGCCACGATGATGGCCCATCAATAATAGGTATGAAGAACATGCCACAAGGGATCAACATCTGCCCCAGTTCCACAAAAAGACCTGCTTGTTATGCAACCTTCTAGTTCGCATGGTTAATATATTTTTGGTCCTAACCCAATTTATTTTACACAAACATCACAACACGCACCATCATGCACTGCATCAACACCTTCTCCAAGTATATATTTCGCACGGCTGCCACCCATCGCACCATATTACATGAGCAACACCGGTGCATCTAGTATCGCCAACAATTCCCACCTTTTATCCACAACTGGCACGGCGACACCATATAGTTATTCGTTGATAGTGTACAAACAGCCCTTGCATCATTTGTAATACCCTGAAAATTTTTACAGTTATCGAAAAATTGCATTTCCGGGTCTCCGTTTCTGAAAAATAGATTCGTAAATATTTATTAAAAATATTTACGAAGTTAAGAGAGTGATTAATTAAAGTTTAATGGAGCAAATTAGCTTAAATAAAGGATAATTAGATAAAAGGATTAAATTGAATGAAGTGTGAAAGTTTAATTATAGGATAAAGAAATTGAAAGGACTAAATAAATAAATAAGCCAAAGGAGTGCTAAGTGTATGGCAAAAATAAAATACATGTGTAATAAGTATTATACATACATTTGTAATACATATATTTGTAATACATGTATGTATTTACTTATTATTTAAGTAAATAATTAATGTATTTATTATTATTAAATTGATATTATATGATGAATAGATTAAATACATGTGTAATAAGTATTATACATACATTTGTAATACATGTATGTATTTACTTATTATTTAAGTAAATAATTAATGCATTTATTATTATTAAATTGATATTATATGATGAATAGATTAAATAAAGACTAGTGTATGGTAATGATTTGGTACAAATGTATTAATAAAAAATACATACATTTGTAATATATGTATTTGATATTAAATGGATATTTATTATTTAGTGAAAGATATTTATTAAATAATTAATTATATTATAATATATTTATATGATAAATAAATGTAAAATGACAAGTGTATGGTGAGGATGAAATACAAATGTAATAATATATGTGTGCCCAAGTGTAAAATAAATATTTGATATTAAGTAGATATTTAATAAAGTCATTATTATTATTATTGTTATTATATATTATATATTATATATAAAGTAAAACAGAAGAAAAAGAAAGAAAGAGAAACAAAGAATGAGACGAAACAGGGGAAAGAAAGGAAGGAAAGAAAAATAAAAGGAAAATTGGGGGTTTTGAAGCCTTAAGCTTTACTAGGTAAGTCAATTTGATCCATTTTCTTGCAATTTTGATGTTTATGGAACTCTAGAGAAGCGTACTACATGAATTATATCAAAAGTTAGGAAGTTAATGAATTTTTATGTGTTGATTAAGTTGAACAAAAAGATGAATTAAGGGCTAAATTGATAGAAATTCAAGTTAGAAATGAAATAAGGATTGAATTGTAAAGTGATTCATAAGTTTTATGCTTTAAGAACTGAATTGAAAGAATTTCGAAATTATGGTTTTATGATGAAAAATAGATAATTATGTCTAAGTTTGGTCAAAAATTGAGTATAAATAAAGTATGAATTAAGATAGAAAAGTAAGTGAATTTAGTTAGGATTAAATTGAAATTAAAAGTAGAAAATCAACATTTTGCACTAAGACTATTTTGGACAGCAGCAGTAGTCTAAGTTTGAAAAATCACCAAATATTTTAGAATTTGAATTAGAGGATGAATAAAATATGTAATTAAATATTATTGAGTCTAGTTTCTTATAGAAGAAACGGTGTAAGCAATTGAATTGTAAATTATGAGATATAATGAATTTTGTGAGACAAGGTCAAAATGAATTCGGGTTCCCCTGTTCTAACTTTGGAAAATCAAAAAAATTGGAGAAAAATAATTAAAGGCTTAAATTTATATTTTTAGAATCCCTAATGAGTCTATTTTCAGGAGAAATCAACAGGAATATTATTCGAGTTCTGTACTGTGAGATAATTAATTTTTAGTGAAGAAGGGTCGGAACTGTCAGACAGCAGAATAGGGGTGAATTTAAAGAATAAAATGTACTTATTGGCTAAACAAAAAATTCTGAAAATTTTATGGTAAAAATATATATGAGTCTAGTTTCAGGGAAAATTATTGGATCTTAATTTGGAGTTCTATATCTCCAGATATAAATAATTTAGTAATTATGATGCAAATAGACAGCTTGAATATTCATAAAAGTAAATAATAAAAATTATGGATAATGTTAATGACAAGTGTGTTATCTACATTAAGGATGTGGAATGGAGAGGAGGAGGAGGAAAAATATGTATGAATATTCATCTAGCATGGCTAATTTGTATATTTTAGGCTCAGGGACTAAATTGAATAAAAGTAAAACTTTATGGGCAATTTTGTAAAAATTTCAGAAATGACCAAATTGCATGAAATGGATTATTTTATTATTTAAATTACAAAATTTAAATGAAATTATTAATTTAGTTCAAGATCGGGGGAAAACATGTTTTAGGGATTAAATTGAAAAGTGTTGAAATTATGGAAAATTCTGATATTTTATAGAATTCATGGACTTTTATCAATATATATGAGAATAATAGCTGGAAATAAGGATTAAATTGCAAGAACTTTATTTTCCTGACCCTAAGGATGAAAAAAGTTTAGAGGCAAAATGGTAATTTTACCTAGAGCATTAATTAAATGTATTAGAATATGAAATGAATGAAAATGATGATCAAATTTATTTATAAAAATCCAGACGACTCAAATATGAGACTTGATCATGGAAAAGAAAAAATATCGGATTAATGAAATTATAAACACAAACAAGCAATGAGGTAAGTTCGTGTAACTTGAATTATATTCTTAAATGCTTGAGATTGTATGTTATTGATGTGTATATGATTTGAATGTTCATTGTATGAAAATTAATGAAACATTGATATATTTGATAAGAAGGGGAAGAAATCCCGGTTGAATGAAAGGAAATTTCGATGGATCTCTGAAAAGGAATTAACGGTAAAAAGGATCTAGCCCGGACGGGTGATCCTATCTTGATATAGCCCTCCCAAAGAATATGTGTAAAATGGATTTAGCCCAGACGGGTAATCCGAATTAGGGTCTGAATTTAGCCTGGACTGGTAATTCAGATCCAAGCTCATTAGAGTAATTGTCGTTGCAGGAGATTTAGCCTGGACTGGTAATCCTGACAATACTCTATGAGTTTATATTACAGGGGATTTAGCCTGGACTGGTAATCCCACTGTAAGGATGAGGTTCGCAGGAGTGTGCTTTCTGATATGAAATGTGTAAGACCATGGTTGAAAGATACCATGGCAACCTGATATGAAATGTGTAAGACCATGGTTGAAAGATACCATGGCAACGTGATATGAAATGAACAAGACCATGGTTGAAAGATACCATGGCAACATGATAGAAAATGAGTAAGACCATAGTTGAAAGGCACTACGGCATCATGTCAAAGATAAATAAGGCCGTGGATGGGAGATGCTATGACGTCTGTTGAACAATTGATACTCAGGTAATATGTATCAGATGACGAATGATTATATGAAATGGTCGTGTGAAATGTTTACAAGAACTGGTCATATGGAAATATATGTACAAAATAGTTGTATGAAATAATTATGAAGATAGATAAACGAAATAAGTATAAGTACATGGAATATAATTTATGTTAAGATATAAGCTATTTCCGGAATAAATATACATAAAATATATGGAAATGATGGAGCATGAAATATTGATATAATGAAATGAATGATATATGCTTATGAAGAAACGGTAAGAGCATGAAATGTTTCATGACATGTACATATATGATTATCTTTGATATGCTGATACAAGGAAATTATGTAAGTTGAGACTATTATTAAACTCAAGTGCGATATGTCGAGAAAATAGATATATCAATGTTGAATTTATATGAGATATGTGCAAGTATAATAACAATGTTGCTGTTTGATGCTTATACAAGTGCCAAACTGTTGATTGAATGGTAATATATTTATTTATATGATGCATTGAATCGGTAAGTATTTAAATTTTTTTTAAGTGATCTGCAAATGATAGTAATGCTCCGAAACCCTATTCTGGCAGCGGATACGGGTTAGGGGTGTTACATCATTGTTCTACCAAGGTGGGTAATCCTCACAATCTCCTATTCATACAAAGGGGATGTACGATGGGCGATTAGGACCCAGACGCAGTCAACCATGGAGGAAGGAGATGAATATGAAGATCAACATTAAGGTGCACGTGAAGATGGAGATGAAGACGAAAATGATGAAGAGCTGCCAACCCAAATTGTTTGACAGAACCTTTGGCGTACTCGATGCCCACTAGTTGTGGCACACATTCAGGATGCTGATGATTATATTATTTGTAATTTTTCTCAAATACTTTATTATTTAGTTTTTTTAAATTTTAATTTGCGTTGTAATAAATGTTTCCACCCATAATGCACTTGTTCCACTTTTATTGACACTAAATTGTATATTGTATTTTACATCCCAAATGTACATTTATTTATAATCTACGCAACAAATTTATTAAATGGGTTTGCTTTGTACCATATCGTATGGTGAGTTTGATTCATTTTTTCGTTTCTGTTACTTTTTCATTTAAGTTTGTCTTTTTCCATTTGTTAATTACAATATTTTCAAAAAAAAATTATTTACTCACAAGGTACAAGAAAAGATTAAAAAAATTATTTTGTTTTGTAATATATCTTAATTCAATAATTAATATTAACTTACAATTTTAAGAAAAAAATTAATGAATAAACAAACATAATGAATTTATATAGTTTTTAGTATGTTTGTTTTTTTCTATGTTTACCAATGAATGAGTTAGTCTTTTAATTAGCTTATCTCCTTGATGTTCCCTCTAGGTGTGGACATGTTGGCTTAGTAAGGCTGTGTTCCTACAATAACTGCATAACCTCGGCATGTTTCTCCGCTCCCGAATATCCATATTGCCTCGTATTTGAGTTGAGTTCGGTCAAACTTTTGGCTTGTGCCACAAGTTAATATTGTAAAATCAAAATTATATAGGATTTTTCTAGTAATTTTTACCACCTTTTTACTTAAAAATAATATTAATCTTAAGTATTTATTAATTAATTAAATGAATTTTTCTTAAATGTTAATAATGGACATGAATTTATAAAGTATGCGAATTTGTACTTTTTTATATGATTTTGTGCATAAAATTAAAGTATTTCATGTTATTTATTAATATGTTAAATTTACTTATGCAGTGGAACCATATAGTTGAGTTTATTATAATGTTGCATGGACATGAGCTAATATTCTCATGTGTTAGATAGCAAGAGCAAACTTAATAGGTCATCAATATGCCACCTTGACTGAATAAAAAATATGATACATGTTGGTCAAGTCTACAGGCTAGTTGGGTCATTAACCGTCCAGTTCAAGAAAAGAGAGGCCCAAGACCAAGAAATCAATTTTGGAACAATTATTTAAAGGTTCTTACACTTAGAATAACATTGGAAATCGGCACACAAGATTTGCTTGAGAAATTGTCCACCCTTTGATTTAAGCATGACTTCATGCTTGAATCAAGCAACCAAACCACCGTCTCTTCCACATATCATGGCCGGCCATAGGAGGAAGAAATCCAAGGGATTGTTGTTGCTATTTTTAGTAAACTCTCCCACCTACTTCAAGTATAAATACCACACCTATCTCACCTTTTTCAATCATCCCTTACTCATCCCTTCATCCCCCATTTTCACAACATTCTTCATTCCCTCTCTTGCTCTCTTCATCCACCACGCCTATCATTTCATTTTTCCCTTAGTTTTTTTAGCTAGAAAAAGCCTTGAAGAGATCATCTCTTGGCCAGCCACCTTAAGAAGCTATTTGCAAAGGTGCCATAGGAGGTGCGGAGGAAAACACCTTCAATCAGAGTTTGCGAGATTGCTGACTTGAAATAGAGTTTATTCTTCCCTTACTTGTTTTAAATTAATTATGTTTGCAATGTGTTTCTGATCGACATAAACAATGGTAGCTTAAATCTGTTTAGCTAGGTTAATTGCATTAATTCAATGTGATTCATTTGATTCGTGTTTAAAGTGTTTTATACCTCATTCGATCATGTTTTTAATTAAATTCAAGTATGTATTTCATTCATACGTGATTAGATGCATTAGAATTAGCTGAGCGATGCTAACCAAATGAAGACTAGTGGACGTAATAATTGAAAAGTGCATGCTTAATTTAGATCCTAACCTGACTAAATTGAAGGTTCATAATAACTTTAACGAGCTCTATTATCTTGCATAGTTTTTAGGTTTATGTCATTAAACTGTTTCAAACCTAACCCGTCCCTATTACTTTACATAAATACTAAGAAACCCTTAGTTTAATATGATCAATAAAATAAATGTTTCACTAAATAAAAGATTCCAAAAGGACTTAATTTGGTTTCCAAACTCATGAAATATTGAGTTGTCATGGAATGTTTTCCGAGCACTGTTAAGCATGATGAAAATGAATCAAGTTGATTAATGTAGTTATCCTTGCTTATTCATGTTTTCAATTGTTGAAGTTGTGTATTTGCTGCTAAATTCATTCATACATTTAGATAATTTGCATACTTAGATTAAAATAAGGATAAAATTTTCATTTAGTTAAATTAATCTAGTTTAATCATCACTCAACTTACTGTGTTTTTATCACCAAATTGTTAAATTATAATTTTACAATTAATCAATTAACATACACAGTCCATGTGGAGACGATAACTCATTTACTTACTTATTACTTGAACGATTGTGTACACTTGCACAAACTAAGTGTTACAAATATTTGACACCAACTCAAAAGGAGTGTGCAAGGTAGGCGGCAACATGCTTTCATCCGGAATAGGTGGGAATTCCGATTTCCAAACATTATATATGTGTTGTAGTTAGTAAAGTTCATCAACATAAGTAATACAATCTACACTTGCAGAGGCACATGCCACAATTGCATGTACACATGGATAACGAAGTGCTTTAAATCTCCTATAGTCGCAGGTAATTTGTCTCAGGTCTACATGATATGCTCTCCCGATAACTTTTTCATTAGGTTTATGGAACTTTGTAACCTGAAATATTTGATTTGGAAACGAGTGATAACTTAAAGATACTAAGGTTACTCTTTCTTCATATTTCCCCAATATCTTTCAACACTGACTTGCACCTAACGTGATTGCCCTTTATCTATCCCTTGCATTTCTCAGCCCGCTTTGGAAACAAGGCTGCTAATCAGAAATACATTTCTTTGACCACAGAGGTTACAAGCAAATGGAACATTCCCTTCAATACGAAACTAATGCATTCTGCTAGGTTCGTTATCATATGCCCGTATCGTAGTCATCCATCATATGATTATGTCTACTGCTCCTTAGGTATCCCATCAAGAAATGTCGCACCCTCTCGATTTATAGCCTGTAATTTATCCAACATTTCATGAAATCGATATTGGACGAGCTTGTAACCTATCGATGACAATCAATATTATATTCAAGAAACAAGACCCAATGTATGCGTGTTTCACAACATGCCTGCTCAGGTTAGTTAAGAATAAATCATAGTTATCTTTGGATTCTTCTAGCATTATTGTAAAATTTTTTAGTAGAATTTTTAGATTACCATCCTTAGCAATAGCCAAAACAGCCGATGCTGATATCTCTCGTACATGAAAGTGTTGTCAATTTTTACAAGTGACTTAAAGTACCAGAATTTTGTTATGAATTGCTTGAAAGTCCAGAAAAAATGATTGAAAAGTCTTTTTCCAGAGACCAAGCAGTCGCTGTAATACACAAACTCTATTTGTAGGTCTATTACGGAACCTAGTACGTACTGCTCCAGTACCTCACATCATTGCCACAAATCATTATAGGATTTCTCCCACCTACTATGCATCTTTCCCAACGCATGCCTTATGGTAGGATACGATGTAATCGAACTAGCTACCTATGTGTATGATCAAAATTGGGATTAGAATCCTAAGACCTGCTTTCACCATAGTAAATATAAAGTCAGTTATCATGTTCTAATACAATTTCAGATTATCGTTCGACATGCCTAAAAAAATAAATTGGGTCACCATACATAATAAAATGTCGAATAAAGGTTAAAATTCAAATCGATGTTGTTAATTATGATGCATACCTTCAACAACACATGTATGAGGAGTAGTATACTTCACGATCATCTAGAACTTCGACTTATTCCTCAAGGATGCCATGACTTTCCATGGACATATTGTTTCCCACATTGCTCACTTTGCCTCATATTTCTCGAGTCGGGAGCATATAACGTTGAAATTTACCCATGCTATATACCATACTACTTGACTGTAGCTACAAAAGCATCTTTGGTGTCAAACTCCATTCCAGACTCTAAGTCATCAAAATTTGTTGATGAAATTTCATACCCTAGTATTCTTTTATGGAGGTTTGGGAATTCTAAGCCACATTCAACAGCAAGATCAACATTACACATGTGGGGTAGGGTCCGTAAGTTGTGACACCCAGATCATCCCATCGATCTATGTTCAAAGCTTAACCGCAGAACCACTATCTTATAGTTTATTAGGAATGGGATCCAGTTGAGAAATTACTACAATTTTCGTACCATCCGATTTGAACTCTTATATTGGGTCATTATCTGTTTTAGAATCCTCTTCATTCTCTTCATCTATGGGTCCCCATTCGTTATCAATCCTAGTTGCATGTCCAAGGTTGGATGTACCCTCGTTGATTAAGGTTGTTGGGAGTAGATCATCTATTCTTGTAAATCTGACGTTAATCCTAAAATCACTTCTGTTTGGCCCACAAAAGCAACTTAATGGTGTATCCGTGTAAGTGTTACTGGGGTTGAACATCGGCATGCTGAAGTTGAAATCAAAGGCACTCACAAAATGTGGTGCGGGTGTGTTGTAAGCTTCGTAACAAAAATACGCCCAATTGTCCTCCAAAGTTGTAATCGAGGCGTGAAATCTATGAATGCCTCACCATTGATGACGATTCCAGGGGGTCTTGGTAGGAGTTTTCAATTATTTCAATTCTAAGGAGAGAAACTCGGTCGCACGAAACTTCTATCTGTCAACTCTTGCAACTGAGCTTTCAATTCTTTTAATTTTGTAGGTGTCATTCTGTATGGAGCTATCGATATCGGAGTTGTCCCAGGCACTAACTCAATACCAAACTCTACCTCCTGAATACGTGACAAACCCGACAATTCTTTAGGAAACACATCCAGATACTCGCACACAACTGGTACTGATTCAATCTTCCTTTGGTCACTTTAGAGTCAAGCACATAGGCAAAATATGCTTCGCAACCTTTTCTCACATATTTTTGAGCTAACATCGAAGAAATTACTGCCGGTAAACCATTCAGATCATTAGATTCAATCCGAATAATCTCATCATTCTGGCACCATAAATCAATAGTCTTTCTTTTGCAGTTTACAACAGTATCATGCAAAGTCAACCAATCCATACCCAGAATTATGTCAAACTCATTAAATGGCAACAACATCAAATCAGCTGGAAAACATAAATCTCGAATCATCAAAGGACAATTCTTACACACTTTGTCAACCATAACACACCGACCCAAAGGGTTCAATACTCTAATCACAAACTCAGTAGACTCAACAGGCATAGTCTTATTGAATACTAAAGTCTCACACACATAAGAATGGGTCGAATCAGGATCAATCAGTGCAATTACACTAGTATCATAGAGAGTGAATGTACCAGTAATAACATCCGGGGATGAGGCCTCCTTGCGTGTGCGAATAACATAGGCTCTGGCAAGTGTACGAGCCTCGGATCTAACTGTTGTATCTCTAGTCCCTCTCTGACTGCTACTCACAGTACCCGTATTTTTAGGTGGTCAAACTCGAGCTGCAGTGTTACCTGATCTCGTATTCTGTACTAGATTTTGTTCAGCTAACTCAGGGTATTCACGAACAAAATGATCTATCGATCCGCATTTAAAACAGGCTCGATCATGCAATCTACAACTGCCAGGATGTCATTTACCATAATGTTTACACTCGGGTTGATTCAATCTAACATTACCAACACTAGTTACTAAGGTAGCTCTCGAGCTCACAGGTGGTCTATCCCGATCCGGTCTAGAATAACCCGAAGTAGCCTTAAAACAGTTAAAATTATCTCAAAACTTCTTTGATGCTGACTGAAATGACTTACTCGATAATCTCTTACGTGAATCTATAACTTCAAAATTAGCTTTTCTTTTCTCTTTCCTGAGCTCTTCGGTTTTGCAAGCTCGCTCAACCAGGACTACAAACTCTTTTATTTCAAGTATGCCAACTAGCAGTTTAATGTCTTCATTCAACCCGTCTTCAAATCTTTTACACATGATAGCTTCGGTCGAAACACACTCGGGGGCATATCAACTAAGTCTCACAAATTTCAGTTCATATTTTGTCACGGTCATCCGACCTTGTTTCAACTCCAAAAATTCTTTGCGTTTCTGGTCGATAAATCTCTGGCTGATATATTTCTTACAGACCTTAGTCTGAAAGATGTCCCAGGTCACCCGTTCTTTCGGAACCACTGATACTAGCGTATTCCACTAGTGATATACAGTGTCTCGCAACAAAGATATAGCACATTTTAGACATTTATCTAGGGTACAAGATAACTCATCAAACATGCGGATAGTATTATCAAGCCAGAATTCAGCTCGCTCAGCATCATCATCATCAGTAGCTCTGAATTTTTCAGCCCCGTGTTTTCTGATTTTATCAACAGGAGGCTTATGTAATCTCAACAGATCACTCACTTGGGGCATAGCAGGTATCGGAGAAGGATTAATCGGGGGTGGAAGTTGTTGTACAGCTGAATTCGTCCTGATATACTAAGTAAACCAGTCGTTCATTATTTGATAAAATGCTTGCTTAGCCTCTCTCTCTTGATTACTCGAGGTCAGTCGATAATCAACCGGCGCTGTCTCTTGTACGGGAGCAGGCCCTATACTCTCGACATCATCAGCTACAGCTCTGTCGGGATCTATTTACTATACGAAAACACATTTTCAAATGCCGGAATTCATCACACTATCGCAGTATATAATCTGGCATGTATAACTAGACTCATACGCGCTAAGTTAGTCCTAGAATGGACTAAACCGTAGCTCTGATATCAATCAAATGTAACACCCCTAACCCATATCTATCGTCGGATTAGGGTCATGCAACATCACTGAACAAAAGCACAATTCTGAACATTCACACATTCACACATTCACACAAGTCATATTCATATATATAAGCATATGTTAATTAAATATTACTCATGATTTTATTAATTGATAACAGATATATACAAATCATATATTCAACACTTTAATGATATTCGAATACGTACTAAATCTCAAACATTTTAATTCATATTTCTATACATGTACATATTAAATCAAATAAAACATATCACACAGCATTTAGTCCATTAGCATATATGGCATTAATAATTTCACCAAATGATCAAACATGTTTCATTAAACAAATAAATCCTTATTCACATTTAATCATATCAAATTTGGACCATTTTCGAACATTAATAATACAACATATCAAGCCTAGTTCACATACTAAAAATTATACCCAAATCATCTATATATAGTTAACCATTTTATAGCACCAGTAATGACTTAAAGTACACTCAATTTACATGCCAATTATCATACCTAAAATGCATATACACAACCAATCTATTTTTGACCAATTCAGACATTTTTACATCACATAAAACTCATATAATCTTCTTGTTTTACTAATGAACAAATCACTATTCATTTGGTCATTTATTCCAAAGCATTAACCGAATATAAACATGCTTAATATTCATACTGTGCTCAAGGTTACATTTTCTTCATTTTACCCTATCATTTCATATGCATATATCCTACTACGGAAATGAATTAATATACATATACATATACATATACATATACATATACATATACATATACATATACATATACATATACATATACATATACATATACATATACATATACATATACATATACATATACATATACATATACATATACATATACATATACATATACATATACATATACATATACAATTGTCGAATCATAATTAGTTCATAACCATCACTTACATTTTATCATCTAACCAAAAACAAATATATTTACTCAAACACAAAACTTACATACCATGAAACAAATATATCAAAATAATCTCTTACCATGTTCGAACATAATCAACTATTCATAGATGCTAAATCACATGTAATTCCTTAACCCAATTTAACAATCAAGTTCACATGTATATTTTATCTATGCATAACCATAGCCGAATCAACCATAATTTCATCCAAAATCATCAACCATTTCCAAAGCATATAACACTTATAAGCTTAACCAAAGTTTCATATTCTCACTTAACATATTAGCCATTTTCGCATGGCTTTATATACTTACACATTCAAAATAAACTAACTCCAAGGCTAGCCTATCCATGCCATAATTTCAAGTTCAACTTATAAAGTACCGAAACAGTCGATAATGTGATAGACTTTGGTGATGATTCCCGAGCTCGTAACTTGATCCAAAATCTATAAAACAAAGACAAACATTCACAAGCAATAAGCTATCATAGCTTAGTAAGTCATAAGAAAATAAACAACTCAATGATAGAATAAATTTATTTAAACTAAACCAAATTATAATATTGTTATCACATTTAGTCTCAAACTTATGATTTCATATATATATATATATCATATACTTTCACATATAAATATTTCCTTGGCCGAATGCTTATATATGTAATATATTAACAACTATCATTCAACTTTCAAAGCCAAAATGTCATTATATAGCCAAGTATACTTACACTCATATACATAAGCTCATAAATCAAAATATAACATCATATGCATACACATAGCATATAGCTGCATATACTATCAATGCTCATATGTTTACTTTAGTAACTTGTATACTTTGTATTTCATATCAAATAACCAACTTACCTTATTTTCAAATAGGTAACTAACTAACTCATACCTAATCGTTTTAGTTCATTTTACACCTTCGATCACAACTTATCATTGCCCGTTGAACCATTCAGAATCGAATAGGATACTCAATAATCATATTTATTGAACAATGCCAACTTCCCAGATATGGTCTTACATGCTACCTCATATCGATGCCATTGTCCCAGATAAGGTCTTACACGAATCAAATACAATGCCAATGTTCCAGACATGGTCTTACACGTAACCACATATATCAATGCCAACATCCCAGATATGGTCTTACACGAAAACACATATCGAAATCCTACGGTTCGTACAAGGCTTTAGGATGTTGTAACTCAGTCAAAACAAATTCATAAACATAGCTGTCAAGCTTGTACACATTCGGCTAACTCATATATAAATTCACATATTTCATTTCAACATATATAACTCACATTTAATTAAAATTAACAACATCTATTTGCTTATAAACTTACCTCGGATGATGAAAAACGGAATGGGATAACTAGTCGACAACTTTAGTTTTCCCTCGATCCAAATTCAATTTCTTTGGTTTTTTATCTAAAAATATACAAATTAAACTCATTCAAACTTATTTTCATTCATTCTAGTCCAAAAACACATAAATGGGCAAATTACCATTTTACCCCTGACATTTTACACTTTTTACAATTTAGTCCCTATTGCACAAAACACAAAATTTGCACACACCATGCTTAGGAAAAATATTCCTAGTGTTCATACAAGTCAATAAATTTCATTTATTTCACATTTTAGTCCCTCAATTTATTATTTTTGCAATTTAGTCCTAATTACTCAAAATCATAAAAAAATTCCAATATAAAACATATCAATCCAAAACATATCTTTCATATTTCACCAACTCACATCACAAAAATCAAATATTCATCAATGGCATAACTCAAAATATTCACCAAAATCAGAAATTCAAGCATGGGCTTTGTAAATAACATAGCAAATATATCAAAAACGTAAAAATTATCAAAAACCGAACTCAAAGTCACCTTGATTCAAGCTTTCAAATTGTCGAGTGATAAAAGCTTTCTAAAGCTTTATTTTCTTTAACCAGTCATGCAAAGAAAGTATGAGCACTTAGTTTTATTTTATGTTTTATTAATACATATTTAGTTACATGTTTACTAAATTAACCTTTGTTGTTTAATATAAAATCTTTATAATGGTTTTCCACAACCATCCATAACTATATATTATGGTTTAATTGCAACATAAAACCTCCATATTAAAAGAACAACAACTATTCGGCCTTTTCACAATTAACCGCCAAATTTTCATTTTACGCGATTAAGTCCTTTTATTTAATCGGACACTCAAACGATCAAATTAAATCACAAAAATTTCACACATATAAATTCACACATAATAAACAAAAAATATAATTTTAAAATATTTTTCTGACTCAGATTCGTGGTCCCAAAACTACCATTCCGATTAGGCTCTAATCGAGCACAGAAATATGCTTGGTGCGTTTCCAGATCAGTTACGAAACCTAGTACGTATCGATCCAATACCTGAAACCATTGTTATAGATAGTTGTACGAACCGTCCCACCCATGATGCAACTTATGCATAGCATTCTATTTTGCAACTCATGTTTTGTAGTACGTTGGAGTATACTCATACTGGCTGCGAATGTTTACAATCAATACCAGGATGGGAATCTTGAGACTCGCCTTCATTATTGGTAGAATAATGTCAAAAATCATGTCTGAGTCTAGCTTCGAATGGTCCTGGTTTGCACCTGGCACAACATAGGTATGTGGGCCGAAATACTCTTTTACCGTCCACAACCTGAAATCTTATAGAAAGACGCCATGATTTTCCACTTGCACGTCTCATCTTGTATTACGTAGTTTCCTTCAAATTTTTTAGAATGAGACTTCATGACATAGTAGTTCACACCATTCTTGAAGTTGTACCACTTCAATACAACAATGAAAGCATCTTTGTTCAGGTATTTCATTCCAATTTTTAGTACTTGTACGTCACAAGATGTGCTTGCATGACCAGGTATTCTGTGCGGTAGCTTCGAAAACTCTAAACGACCCTCGATCGATAAGTTGATTTTTGTCATTTCAGGTAGAGGTTCATATGCCTTAAATAACGGATCTAGATAAGAAGTATTGTCTGAGTCGCCATCTTTGAGCCCGTAAGGTTTTGGATTTATTAGAATTGACTCTAATTTAGAAAATTGTGCCATTTCTAAACCATTCGTATCGCGCTGCCAGATTGGCTCAGGGTCTGACTCCTTCCCTTCGACTTCATTTTTTGCCCCTTCTTCATCACCTGAATCTTCTCCCTCAACTATCCCTTCTTCCTCACTAGCACATTTTTTGTGACCCACATCTTCTTTTTCATATGTGGCTTCATTGTCACCTTCGAGCAAGGGGTTGATATACCCTCGCCAGTCTCTATCAAAATGAGTAGGTTATCGGTTCTCTTGTAACCCGTGTGCCCATAAAAAAATGTACCGGTTTGATATCCGGTGTACATTGATGATGCCCCCAATAACTGCTTCCTCCCCATGACATCAAACCGATGCCGAAGTTGAAATTGAATACATTGATTGAATGTTGAGACCGAGTGTCAAGATTTGGGTTATGCTCAAACCTCGACCGGTACTGAGCACTGAAGTTTAGATCCGTGCCAAAGACCGATGAGTGCCTGCCCATAGATGTTTCAGGAACATCATAGTAGTCACTTTGTAACAGGCTAGTGAATCTATTTATACGTCGATTCCCATATTCGTCGCAACGATGGTCGAAGAAGATCCATCAACTTTGGTGAACTCGACGTATAACTCCATTATAGCATTTTTGCTTGAGCGGTGCAATGATATAACCGTCTCGAGATGGACCTCACCAGTCATGTCGAATAGCTCATACCTATTATGATCAATGGAGGCAAGAAATCTGTATTGAAACTTTGAAATTCTTCCCCAAGTCGACCCTTGACTTTCCTCTTGATTCTGGTCCTTAGCTCACACAATTTAATGGTAGGATTGAATGCCAATTCCACAGACTTCACTCCTATAAACATCATCCGACCTCTATATTATAGATTTGATCGACGTAGTAAATAATGGATTTCACTCGTTGACTCATTAAGAATTGAATTAACAAAAGCAAAAAAAAGAAGAAATAATAATGAATGCCAAAATAAGTACACACAACTCTCACAAGACAACTATTCGATGTTTGATATTTATTTCATACGTGTCTAAGTTGTTAAAAATACGTCACTTTTATAGGAAGATAATATAGGGAGAAAGGGAATACGTGCTTTGAAATTCGTTCATGAATGCACACATTCGTATAATTTTGTATAATGCAAGTGCACCGGAGTATTCAAACCGCGTTCAGAAGTCATATAATATCAACCTACCTCATAATGTGCTCCCTGGGTATTTTGCAAAGGTTACTTCAATGTACAGCAATAGAAGAAAAATGTTAGAAAAAGCTCCCCCAGCTGGGCTTGCTTTCTCTAACATTTTTCTTCTACTAGATATTAAAAGTGTTTCATGCATTGTATTTTTTACCACTCTAACAACATTTCGAATATATTTTTTGACTCCTAAAATGTGTTTTCAATGAAAGAAAATTTTAGTTTGCAAATCAGCTCTTCCCTGCACCTATAAAAGGGCTTACACATACCAAGCTTCATCGTCCCTCAATCATCTTTTGCCCCTCTCCCTCCCTCATTTATAAAACATTTTCTTAATGTTCAAGGTATTCTTGAGTTGTTGCTGATGTAATATCACTCCGAGACGCATACATTTCATATGTCCTGCCGAGATGGGACCATTACCTCTGAAACCTATCCTCAGGAAGTCAAGTTTCAAGGTGATTTTGCTTTATGCGTGGAGGAATACGTGGAGATCTCAATAAATGACCATTATGTGGTAATGGATCAGGGTATAACGGTTGAGCCAGTTGACAGTTGTTACACGGCCACAAGCTCAATCTTTTCGGATACCCAAAAATGATGCCCTATAAATACCATACAGAAGTTTGATGGCATATTCATACGGAAAAACTCCAAGGCTTCCCGTTATAATTGGTGTAGTTTTTTTTCTCCATTTCTAGGCAACCAATACCTTTAACCTTCCTTCTTATTCGAAGGCCAACACCATTGTGGACGTAAAAGGACTCTCAAGCGAGGAGCAGCTGTTGCAATGCAGTAAAGGTGATGCTTTTTTCAGGGTGACGATGGTTGTTGTTATTAAATAATCCATTAATAACTACAACTGTTGTTGCGCCGACCTGAGCTTGACCTATACTGTGTCGAAACATTCGCTCTCCACATGAGAGTCCTTTTGTGTCCAATTTGGTGTTAGCCTTCAAATAAAAATGAAAGGTTAAAGATACTGACTGCTTGGAAGTAGAGTAAAAAATTACATTAATTACACCAGATGTCCCCAGAGTTTTTCTGTATTCATGGTCTCAATCTTATGTGTGGTATATATAGGGCATCATTTGCGGGTATCCAAAAAGCTTGAACTCCTGATCTACAACAACTGTCACCTGGCCCCTTGGTTATAATTGCACTCGTGACCACATCATGGCCGCTGACTGGGACCACCACGGAGACTTCGACACCTGATCGTATCAAGCATTATTACCCCGAAACCTGATTTCCCCATGATGGGTTTCTGAGGTGATGCTCTTATCCCATAATGACATATGAAATGTATGTGTTCTGAGGCGTGTTATCACATCCCCGACCCCTCAAATCTACCTATGAACTTTCGCAGTTTTAGTCGAAAACCTTAAACTCTTTCAAAAAACCCTAACCCTAATCCATAAATCTAAAAACCCTAACCCTAAAAAAATTAAAAACCCTAACATTGGGAGAGAGAAAGTGAAAAACGCATCAAGCTAGGTGCGCTTTCCCTTTCTCTCTCCTAAAAATGGTCTATTACCCTAATTCAAAAAATTGCCTAAAAACCTAATTAAAAAAATTGACTTTTATGCCTTATTTAGTCATATATATAAATAATTAAAAATATAAAAGAATAATAATAATTTTTTATGATAAAAAAATAAAGGGCCAATAAACCCAATTGAGAATGGAAATCACTAAAATTAATTAGTCCAAAAATAAAAAGACATGATGCAAGTCGAAATAGTCCAAAAATAAATAGGTAAATTAATGGGTTTTTAATATCACGATTAAAATTAGATTAAATTGAATTAATTGTAAAATATTAATTTAGAATAAAAAATTCAATATATAGGATATGTCTTTTTTTAAATTTAAATAATAATAAATTTATTATTTAATTCTCAATATTTATATATTCTATCAATATTTTCTATCATATGGTTGGTATCAAGGGTCAAATTAGTTAAATTTTGAGAACAAATATCGTGATAATTGTAATTGTAATTTATTATTAATTAAATGAGTTAATGAAAATATTAATAATGAAATTGATTTTAGATATAAAATGTTAAACCAAGGTAAGGACTTACTTGTAAAGAGCTTAAGGTGGAAAGGTATAAAGAATGATAGGGATTTAATTCACTACACCAGAATAAGCCTTTAGCGGCACTTTTAGCGGCGTTTGAAATAAAAGCGCCGCAAAAAATCGAGCATTAGCGGCGATTTAGTCAAAGCGCCGCTAAAGGTAGACCATCAGCGGCGATTTCCAACAAGTGCCGCCAATAATAGGTATTAGCGGCGTTTTATGTAAAGCGCCACAAAAAGGCTAAAACCAACGACGTCGTTTTTGCGATTTTTTAAACCTTTAGCGGCGTTTTTGTCTAAGCGCCGCTAATGCTCGTATCATTAGTGGCGTTTTTATCTGAGCGCCACTAATTCTCTGTTCTTTAGCGGCGTTTTTGTCTAAGCGCCGCTAATGCTCGTATCATTAGTGGCGTTTTTATCTGAGCGCCACTAATTCTCTGTTCTTTAGCGGCATTTTTTCTAAGCGCCGCTAAAGTTCGTGTTTTATATGGATCAATACGACGTCGTTACGTGTTAGGGATCAGTTTCTCTTGTGGCGTTTTATAGGGAAGCGCCGCTAATATTCTTGAAACTGTGTCAGAACGGCGTCGTTTCAGTTGAATGTGTACTCTATTAGTGGCGTTTTAAGGGAAAACGCCGTAAATATGTCTACAAATTTGTGAAAACGTCACCGTTTCTTTCTGTAATTGAAAATTTAGTGGCGTTTTAAGGTAAAACGCCGCAAATATGTCTACAATTTTGTGAAAACGTCACCGTTTCTTTCTGTAATTGAAAAGTTAGTGGCGTTTTTTCCGGTAGCGCCGCAAAAGGCAAGCAATAGCGGCGTTTTTACGCCAAACGCCGCAAATGTGACCTAAAATTAATTTAAGCGGCGCCGTTTCTTTAAAGGCCATTTAACCCGTGTCCTCATCCTTTACGAACTTATTATCGAAAAAAATACATTTTCTATACCAAATTTTATAATAAAAAATTGTTTTTTATACAAAGAGACAAAATTTGTTGTACCAAGTTTATTATAACAAATTTCATCCATTTGTTAAGAGGACATTCGAAGCTTCATACGAAAATTTGTCATAAAGATAATATTGCTTCCTTATTTCAACTTTATACAATATTTTTAACTATATAAATATAAGTTATTATATTTTAATAGATTTTCACTATATTTTTTTATTATTAAAGAATATTTAGGGAATTTTTTGGTCGATGCATGGTATTCTAAGGAGTACGGGCCGGTATATATGAATTTAAGGTTTGTTATTTATAGTTTAGGGTTTAGGGGCTAGGTTATGCTTTAGGGGTTATGTGAATTTAGGGGTATAGGGTTAATTATTAGGGTTTAGGGTTTACTGAGGGTTATAGATGTTTTAGGGGTTTGGCCGGGGTTTAGGGTTTCTTAATAGGTTAATATTAGATTGATTAATTTTGGAGGTAAATATATATGTTCTTATATATTTTGTAAAATATATATCCAGAATAAATTTAATATTAAGATAAGTTTTGAGTATAATAGGTATAAGATGATCACTTTATGCATGTACGTAGCTACATATATAAATTGAATGGTTAATATGAAGATTACAAGGTTAATTTATAATTTGAGACTTGTTAATATAACTAATAATTAATAATAGTTATAACTGGCAAAACATTTAACCCAAATTAACGTCCATTGTATATATTTTTACTTATATATGGATATATATGAATATATATGGATATATATATATAGTTATTAAATATTTAATTTGTAAATATAGGACCAAACTAAAATTGGTATAAATAAATAAACAAATAAATAAGTTAGTAATTATTTATTTGTTAAATAAATTGGTAATTAATTATTTAAAAGTAAGACAAAAAGAAAATGAGAGTTTTAGCGGCGTTTCTATATAAAAATGCCGCAAAAGGTATCCTTTACCGGCGTTTTAGTCAAAAACGCCACAATTATTACAATATACGGCGTCGTTCTGTGAATTAGGGAATCAGATTCTATTGTGGCGTTTTATAGGGAAGCGCCGCAAAACTTATAACTTAACTTAAACGACGCCGTTTCGTCAGCGGACAAATTCACTTACATCTCTGCCTCCGTCCTCCAGTTACAGCAACCCTTAACAAAATTTTCTAAGTGTCGAAATTACAGAGAGAAGTGTGTAAAAACTTATCACAAAAAATAGAAAGGGAAGAAAGGTGGTCGGAGTCGATCTTGAAAGACGGTGGGCACAGCTGCGAGATTTGTCGATTGAATAGGTAAGCACATCCAGTTCTGTTTCGATTAAATTTTTTGGGTTTTAGGTCAGTCTAAGTTATTTGGGGTTTTAGGGTTTCGATTAAACAACATAATTTCTGGGGAATCATTAGATGATGGGGAATAGGTAAGCCGTCTGTCGTCTTGGAAATGTGTTTGAATGTTCCTAATTTTTACTCATGTCTTCGCCATCCCTTCTTTCTCTTTTACAGAAGAAAAAAGTGGAATTTGTTTGAACTGGAACAAGGCAAGAACAAGAACAAGAACAAGGCAAGGCAAAGGTAAGGCAATGGTGTCGATGGCTTGAATTGAATCTGTCCATGTTGTATTGAAAACATTGTCGAATACATGAATGAGACATGCATTCTCAATAGCTAGACAAATAAGTATAAGAGTGAAGGAGAATAATAGAGTGATTAACAAGTTTTAGACTTTGATTTACAGTTCTTTCTGCCAAAACTCAATTTGTATTTTTGGTTTATAAAAGGCTACAAAATGCCAAATTAATTATTTCTCATCACCCAATTGCCTCCGTTTTCTTTTCCAGATTTAATTAGAATGGTTTTAACCCACTAATGATTTCAGGTGAAGAATATGATGGTTAGATTTTGGTGTGAATTTGACGTGTTTTATTTCTTTGGTGTGAATTTGACCTGTTTTAACCCAGTAATGATTTCTCATCACCCAATTGCCAAATAATTTGCTGTTTGCTGTGACTTATTTCTTTTTAAAGATGGGGTGATGTGATATAAATGTAGTTTGCTTTGGTTCTGAAATCTGGATCTGGTTTTTGTCTGCGTTGCTTTCTTAGCTTGCTGGGTTGGAGCTCGTTTCATTGCTGCCAAATTTGGATATTCTTTGGCGTGGAGGTAAATTTTGTAAAGGCAAATTTTATGTTGCAAATAAAAGGTTTTTAGTTAATCATCTTTAGTTAATCATCTTGCTGTTCGTGGTAGTTATATACCCGTTGCATTTTGGTCAGCCTGTCATGTATTATGCAAATCCCGAAATGGTTTTAAGCAAGTGGACTTTGTTTATTTAGTTATGCACATAATACTTTCATATTTTATTTGTTGTAGAAGTTGGTATCTCACAGTTTCTCATCAAATGTATGCGAGTAGTATCGAATGCAAATTGTTTTAACAGCCATTTGATCAATATATAATTATTTATTGTGATTATTTTGTTTAGATTTTTTTTTGGAAGAAAACTCATAAAATAACTTAAAGTTTATTAGCGTTGTACATGATGGATTGTGGGTGTTCTTCAATAAGCAAAGTTTAAGCTAAGCTTGGCAAGTTGTGGGTCACTTTCTTTCCATCTCCTTTAATAAGGAAGATTTGGCATTCTTCAAAAGTATTCATCTTAGCCTGCTGTTTCTCCATTACAGCGATTTTTGGAGAAGCATAAAAGGGTAACTAATGGTAGTATTTGGGTAACTAATGGGTAACTAAATTTGAATATCTCAAACTATGGGTAACTAGTGGGTAACTAATGGGTAACTAATGTATTATCATCTTTATGGCTGTGGATTCTAGAGTTTAATCTGGGTTCCTTTTAAACATATGTGGCAACTAGGACAATAAGCAAAACTGTTTTATATGTCAGTATATATGTAGTCTTGGTTATTGTGTTATCGAGAATATATGCCTTTCTTACCAAATTGGGGAATCTAGTTTGCCTTTAATACATTAAACAACCTGATTATTTTGGATTATATTGTGATTATTTTGTTTAGATTTTTTTTTGGAAGAAAACTCATAAAATAACTTAAAGTTTAATAGCGTTGTACATGATGGATTTTGGATTTTGTTATATTTAAGTTTTATACTAATTCTTTCCTGTTTATTTGGAACTAACTTACTTATGTTTTCCTTTTTATTTTTATTTTTTGCAGTAGTTTGCTTCGAAGTCCAGGAAATTGAGGTATTTATTCCTATGTTTCCCACCTCGGTTTTCTTAAAAAAACACCTCCAAATGTTTAAATTTTGGATTTTGTTACTTTAATTATTATTTTTGAGTTTTAAAAGGGAGTTTTAATTAAAAAAAAATTTTTTACGCTGTGGGTATTGGTTTATTTATCATTTTTTATTTATATGTTGCTGGCTCAATTTGCATGTTACTTTGCCAAATTTTTCCATAACTGCAAGGTATAAACTATGATTGTAATTCTTGTACGTATTTTTTACCCAAACAAAAATAATTACGCAAATGATTAAAATTCTTAAATCAGTTTATATATTTGAGTAAGTGAATAAATTATGGGCAAATAGTGGATTCGTTTTAAAGTGAACAAATTATCGATTTTCAAGGATCTTGTCAATTAATAAATTATCGACGTTAGTTCTCATTTATGCGATTGAATGTTAAATTTATTACTAAAATACATTACTTACTAAAATAAATTACTTACTAAAATTTGTTTAAATTTATTACTAAAATACATTACTTACTAAAATACATTACTTACATAAATTTGTTTAAATTTATTTCTAAAATACATTACTTACTAAAATTTGTTTAAATTTATTACTAAAATACATTACTTACTAAAATACATTACTTACTAAAATTTGTTTAAATTTATTAATTACTTAAATACATTACTTACTAAAATTTGTTTAAATTTATTACTAAAATACATTACTTACTAAAATACATTACTTACTAAAATTTGTTTAAATTTATTACTTAAATATGTTACTTAAATTTATTACTTAAATATGTTACTTAAATTTATTACTTAAATAATTATAAATAAGATGCATAAAAGTGCTATACTTACATCATACATATCTTACGTAACCAAAAGATTGCTATAAATAAACCATTTATTAAAGAGTATACCTTATAATTAAATTTTGTTATCATGTTATCATAAAAGATAAAATAAAATATAAAAAAATATGTGGAATATTAAAATTGACTATTAAAATAAAATGTTATTTTATTAAATATTATTAATAATTATAAAAAAATATGTGGAATATTAAAATTGACTATTAAAATAAAATGTTATTTTATTAAATATTATTAATAATTATAAAAAAATATGTGGAATATTAAAATTGACTATTAAAATAAAATGTTATTTTATTAAATATTATTAATAATTATATTAGTAATGTTATTAAATTATATATTATTTTATTAAATAATACATAATAACTTACAACTTACATAATACATTTAACTTACATTACTTACATAATACATAATAACTTACAACTTACATAATACATAATAACTTACAACTTACATAATACATTTGACTGACATAATACATTTAACTTACAACTTACACAATACATAATAACTTACAACTTACATAATACATAATAACTTGCAACTTACACAATAATTATAAATAAGATGCATAAAAGTGCTATACTTACATCATACATATCTTACGTAACCAAAAGATTGCTATAAATAAACCATTTATTAAAGAGTATACCTTATAATTAAATTTTGTTATCATGTTATCATAAAAGATAAAATAAAATATAAAAAAATATGTGGAATATTAAAATTGACTATTAAAATAAAATGTTATTTTATTAAATATTATTAATAATTATAAAAAAAATATGTGGAATATTAAAATTGACTATTAAAATAAAATGTTATTTTATTAAATATTATTAATAATTATATTAGTAATGTTATTAAATTATATATTATTTTATTAAATAATACATAATAACTTACAACTTACATAATACATAAAACTTACATTACTTACATAATACATAATAACTTACAACTTACATAATACATAATAACTTACAACTTACATAATACATTTGACTGACATAATACATTTAACTTACAACTTACACAATACATAATAACTTACAACTTACATAATACATAATAACTTGCAACTTACACAATACATAATAACTTGCAACTTACACAATACATTTAACTTACAACTTACACAATACATTTAACTTACAACTTACATAATACATAATAACTTACAACTTACATTTAACTTACATAATACATTTAACTTACATAACTTACATAACTTACCATTGCAATTTCTGGTGAAAATCAGACTTCAAGATCTAAGAAATGGACCGGTCTTGGATGAATTTGTTAAGGGTAAGCGACGGTTATCGAAATGGAGTACAGACTTTTCTAAATTTTGCATTTCAATATGCAAGCCAAGAGAACATGATTCTTTGCCCGTGTAAGAAGTGTGTCAACATAAACTGGCATTATCGTGAAGTTGTATACGAGCATCTAATTGTTGATGGGTTTGTTCGGGGTTATAAACAATGGTTATTTCATGGAGAATGCCCGCCTAGTACTTCCTCTTCAAGTATGGATGTAACTTATCCTGATACTGCTTACCATCAGTCTGGTAGAGGGGATGACATGGAAGGTATGTTGCGGGATGCATTTAATATGCACAATCATGGTGTCGAATCATTCCCAGCGGACTTTATGGCCTCTGATGATTGTAATATTGGTGGAAATACTTTTACCGAACCGGGAAGTAGTGTACGTCATGAAGAGCCGAATGGAGAAGCGGCGAAGTTCTACGCGCTACTTAATGACATGAACGAAGAACTGTATGAGGGATCAAAATTTTCAAAGATGTCCTTCTGTGTTCGTCTTTTTCAATTAAAGTGTTTGGGAGGGTGGACGGGAAACTCGTTGACAATGCTGTTAGAGTTTTTGAGAGAAATGTTCCCGTTTGCAAAAATCCCTCGGTCCTGCAAAGATATGAAGAAGATGATAAAAGATTTAGGCCTTGGGTATAACAAAATCCATAGTTGCCCAAATGACTGCATGTTGTATTGGGGCGATCGGAGAAACCAACAGTGCTGTCATGTATGCGGCCACTCTCGTTGGACAAGTAGAAACACAGAAGATGGGAACGACGATGAAAATGATGCACAGTCACGGAAGAAGCCAGCCAAGATTTTACGGTATTTTCCGTTGATACCAAGGCTTCAAAGGCTTTTTTATCGTCGAAGACAGCGGAGTCAATGACATGGCACCATGATGGACGAACCGTTGATGGATTACTAAGGCATCCGGCAGATTCTTTAGCTTGGAAATCATTTGACAATAAATTTACAAGCTTCGCAAGTGATCCTAGGAGTGTGAGGCTTGGGCTAGCATCTGATGGATTTAATCCTTTCAAGATCATGAGCACTGCCTACAGTACTTGGCCAGTAGTGCTTGTTCCTTACAATCTGCCTCCATGGATTTGCATGAAGCAATCTTCCCTAATCTTATCTATGATTATCCCTGGAGAGAAAGGGCCCGGGAATGATATCGACATTTATTTGCAGCCACTTATTGAAGAGTTAAAACAATTGTGGGTTGGTGTTGAGACATACGATGTGCTGAGAAAGGAGAACTTTAATTTACGTGCAGCTTTAATGTGGACCATTAATGACTTTCCCGCTTATGCCAATTTATCTGGTTGGAGTACCAAGGGTCGTTATGCGTGTCCTTGTTGTGCTGCACAAACATGTTCGCAATGGTTATACAATGGGAAGAAGTTCTCTTACATGGGGCATCGTCGGTGGTTACCGGAAAATCATAGATTTAGATTTCAGAGTTCTGTATTTGACGGTACTGAAGAGTTCAGAGAAGCTCCTTCGCAGACCAGTGGCTCTGAAATCTTGTTCATGTTGGAAGATATGAATTTTATTTATGGGAAGATGAACCAACCGCCAAACACGCAAAGAAATAGAAGATCCAATGATGAAGCTGATGATGACTCCGATGAAGAGGACGATCCTAATGAGGCGGAGTTGTGGAAAAAAAGAAGTATTTTTTTTCAGTTACCTTATTGGGAGCATCACCTTCTACGACACAATCTTGATGTTATGCACATTGAGAAAAATGTCTGTGAGAACATTGTGGGTACAGTTTTGAATGTCGACGGAAAATCAAAAGACAATCTTCAGAGTCGACTTGATTTAGTCCAAATGGGAATCCGACCTGATCTTCATCCCAATCCACTTCCGAATGGGAAATATCAGTTGCCGCCTTCTATTTTTTCAATGTCAAAGACGGAAAAAGAATTGTTCTGCACGGTGTTGAAGGATATAAAGGTTCCAGATGCGTATGCATCAAATATATCTCGATGTGTTAGTGTTAAAGATAGAAGATTATATTCGCTAAAATCACATGACTATCACATCTTGATGCAAGATTTACTGCCAGTGGCTCTACGATGTTGTATGTCCAAGAAGGTGACGTCTTGTATAATTGAACTATCCAACATAATGAAAGCCATTTGTGGCAAAGTTTTGGACGTTCAAGAACTTCAGAAGGTACAGGATCGAACCGCTTTAATTTTATGCAACATGGAGAAAATCTTCCCACCTTCCTTCTTCACCATTATGGTTCACTTGATAATCCATCTCCCGCACGAAGTAATTCTTGGCGGACCCGTTTTCTATCGATGGATGTATCCCATAGAAAGGTGTTAATTAAAAGTTTTAAAGTTTTCCTTCATTCACCTTTATGCCTTTAGTTTCAATAATTAAGAAATGTTGTATATTATGTTTAGGTTTCTATCCAAATTAAAGTCTTACTGCCGCAACAAGCGATATCCAGAAGGATCGATTGCTGAAGGCTACTTGGCAGAAGAATGTATGACCTTCTGCTCAAGATATTTGGAAGATGTTGAAATAAGGTTAAACAGACCAAATAGGAATGCTGGACTCACGGACCATAACTTAGCCGATACTTATTTGTTCCAAAGTTTTGGAGAACCAATCGGAAAAGTTGAAATTACAGAATTAGATCATTTATCGTGGGTACAAGCACATCGATATGTTCTGTTTCACCACGATTTATTGGAACCTTTACGGAAGTAAGTTCTACAAATTTGATAAATATTTATCAAACTAATAATTGTTTATCTTCTAACAAAGATCACATTTTTTTAACACAGTGAGTACAAACAAATATTGAGATCTCGTTTGCGCTCCCGAAGAACACAACATCGAGATATCAATAAGTTGTTTACAGAATCATTTTATGAATGGTTAAGCCAAACGGTATGCAGTTCGAGCTTCCGCTTACAAATAATAATGTTTTCTCATAACAAATGAATTACTCAGTTTACTTTCCATTCAATAGGTTTGGAGCGGGAAGAACGTAAACGACGATGTTAAATGGCTCTCCCAAGGTCCAAATCGAGTGGTTAAAAGATATAGTGCGTTCCTCATCAACGGATTCAGATTTCATACAAAATATCGCGAGAGGTTGAGGAGAACGCAAAATTGTGGAATTGTTGTCAATTCTGCAATTACGAGTTATGCTAGTGCTAGGGACAATAATCCTGTCGAGGGAAATGTGGAATATTTCGGACAACTTACTGACATAATTGAGTTGGATTACTACGGCAAATGGAAAGTTATCTTATTTCGTGGTGATTGGGCCGATGTTAATACAGCTCGTGGAATTAAGCAAGATCAATTTGGTTTTACAATGGTGAACTTTGACCGATTGATTCATACAGGACAACAACTGATAGATGAGCCGTATGTATTCTCATCTCAAGTCAAACAAGTTTTTTACTCAAAAGATCCAACTGATGAGGGTTGGTACGTTGTACTCCGTAACATCCCTAGAGACTTGTTTGATATGGGCAGTGGAAGTAGAGATAACATCGAAGATAGATCAGTAACTTTACCCTTTCCAGAACTAAACTTAAACGATAATATCCCTAGTACTAGTGCACAATTTGGATGGGTTCGTCAGGATACCGATGAAGATATTTACGAATAATGATGTAGTAAGATTTTACGATTGTTTAATTATATATAATATCATAATTTAAATCTTCGTCTTATTATATGTTTCAACTGTTTTATATGTGATGTTATTGTTGTAATTAGCTATTAAGTTATTAACTATTTTATGTGTATTGTAGATAAAATGCCTAGAAGAAAAATTCTAAGGGGAAGCATTGTTCAAAATAATCCAAACTCGACAGAAACTAATAGTACTGAACAACAGACAGCAGTTGGATCTTCAAATGTTCCGATTACAGCTGAGGATCCTACAGAAGTTCAAAGTAATTTTTCATTTAATTTACATGCGTGTTTCTGTTATAGTTGATTTATTTTTCAAATTCTTATATTATAATATACCATTTGTAGCTGAAAATGGTGGGACGCGCAGAGGTCGAGGACGTACGCTACTTAGAGAGTTGTACGAGTTAGATTCAGTCGAGCGTGTCAAAGTTGGACGAAACAGTTTTGGTCAGCCTGTTGGATCAGAAGCTCGACTTTTAGCTGGATACATGGGCATTTTAGCACGAAATCCGAATATGTTACCTATAAACTACGAGTCATGGCATCAAATGCCCGATAGCAACAAAAACCAAGCCCTCGATAATATTAAGGTAACAAAATGTTAATGTCATCTATAATGCTTGGGAAATAGTTTCATTTATATTTACTTTATTAACTTGTGTTTTTTGTTTTTTGCAGGCGAGGTTTGCTTTAGAGGTCTCGGATGCTTATGTAAAGAAGGCATTGGGAAAAGATGGAGAGACAACAAAAGTACTTTGAAGAAAAATTATTATAAGACAAAAACAACCCTCGATGAGAAATTGCAAAATGTCCCGCCGGGTATGTTGAGTACCAATGGGAAGATGCGGTTAGATTTTGGCATTCGAGTAAAGGCGAGGTCTGACGTCCTTCTAAACTATTGTAATTATTTTGGTTTATAGTATTTTCTATTTACGTACTAAAAATTTCATAACGTAGGATCGTGAACAAGTTGGAATAAGCAGCAGGCAGAAACAAAAATTCACCCACACAGCCGGGTCGAGAAGTTTCGCATGTGTAGCTGAGGCGGAGGTATTTTTAAATTTTTTAATATTGTCGAATATGTATAACTTTCTATTAAATAATATTTATACTACTATATTGTAGGAACGGTCGTCCGGTCAAAAAGTTGGACGCCTTCAACTTTTTGAAATTACACATAGGAAGAAAGATGGATCTCCCATGACTCCTGAAGCTGCTGAAATAATGGTACGTTTACTTAATACGATTTGACTTATTTTAGTTATTTATAGTGTTTATTTTCTAATGGTTTAATTCATTGCAGTTAATGCGACTATTGTTATGTTGCATATGTTTTTCAATATATAATATTGTGTTCCTAACTATGTGATATATTTATTAGGAAAAACTAAATGATAAAAAGGCGGAGTACGAAGCAATTGCTTCTAGTGATAGTTCGGTTCATCTTGAAGATATTGATAATCGGATTATTACTGAAGTTTTGGGTCCTGAAAGGTATGGTCGGGTTCGATTTCAAGGATCTTTTGTTAGCCCAACCCAATATTTTGGATCCAACTCCCACCAATACATGGCTTCGGGGAGTCAGGCTCAAGCTGAAGTTCAGAGGTTAAAAGACCAAATGGCTCAGATGCAAGCGACTACAATTGAGGTTCAAAGGAAATATGAAGAACTCCAGCTACAACTTAAAGCAGAGGCGGAAGCGAGGGAAGCAGCGACTGCAGCGAGGGAAGCGGAGGCTGCAGCAAGAGAAGCAGAGCAGAGCAAAAAGTACGACGAACTTCAGCAGCAGCTTCAGATTATGATGAAGATGTTTAAGTCGCAACTTCCACCTTCATAGTGTATGACATAAATATTTTTATCATTTTAACATTTAACATTTAACATTTTTTGCAAAAACAATATGAATTCACTTTTATTTATTGATATTAATATTATTTTATTCCCTTATGTTAAAATATTATATAAATTTATTGCTATTGGTTGCTTTTGAAATGTTGCTTTTGAAATTTTGCTACAGGAGGGCAGAAAAAATGAAAAATTTAATAAAAAAAATCCCAAAAATAGTGGCGTTTTTGTATAAAAGCGCCACTAAAGAACATGTTCTTTTGCGGCGTTTGTAAAAATGCCACTAAAGAACATGTTCTTTAGCGGCGATTAGAAAAAAAACGCCGCTAAAGAACATGATCTTTAGCGGCGTTTTCCCTTAAGCGCCGCTAAAGAACATGTTCTTTAGCGGCGTTTTTTTCTAAGCGCCGCTAAAGAACATGGTCTTTAGTGGCATTTTTTTACAAACACCGCTAAAGAACATGTTCTTTAGCGGCGTTTTTTTTTAAGCGCCGCTAAAGAACATGATCTTTAGCGGCGTTTTTTTCTAAGCGCCGCTAAAGAACATGATCTTTAGCGGCGTTTTTTTCTAAGCGCCGCTAAAGAACATGGTCTTTAACGGCGTTTTTGTTTGTAAACGCTGCAAATATTTGCGACGTTTTCATTAGCGGCATTTTTTCCGGCGCTTTAAGAAGCGCCGCAAATATCTTTAGTGGCGTTAAAAAGCGCCGCTAAAGGCCTAAAAAAACGCCGCTAAAAACTTGTTTTGGTGTAGTGATTGTTACTGAATAAAGGAGGACTTGAAAGGAGAGTTTTTTTGAAGGGCATAACATAGAAATTTCCCATAGCTAAGATTTTCAGTTGAAAGAACACATGCAAGCCGTTAGTCTTTTAATCCTCACCCATTAATCATTAATTGAAGTGATTATAGATAAAAGAGAAGAATTTTAAAGATAGTGGAATGTGATTCACCATTATTTTGATTTTTTTAAAAATTCATTTTCAGTTTTATTTTATTTATGAAATTTTTATAAAGTGGAAACAACATTTTAGTTTTTAAAAATGTTTGTATAGCACATATATATATATATAACATATTTGGTTTAAAATTATTTGGTCAATTATATTTTATTCTTTACAACTATTAAATATATAATTGGCTTTTATCTGAAAAAAATTTAAATCTTTTAAAGAAGTGTTTATTTTTATTTTTGAGCTCAAGCGAATTTAGCCTTTAATAGTTTGAAATCAAAATTAAGACACACAAGTTGACTAAATAATGATGATTTATCTAATAAAAATGAGTTTCATTCGAATTTTTAATTTCAAGTTTAAATATGAGATTTTAAGTTGGAATTTAAATTGAAAATTTTCAATACAAATTAAAAGTTATATTTTATTCATTTATAAATGTTTTGATTATACCATTACTCACATGACACTATAAAAAAAAATTCAATCTCTTACTCTCATTGATGATAAGATGACTTTTAAAAATATATAATATATAATCATGATTAATTAATTCATTTATAATTTAATTTTTTTATATTTTTAAAAATTTTGCATAAATATAATGGATTTCAGACGTGTATTAAACATTTGATTTCAAAATAAACACATAAGAAAATAAAATTAAACAAACTACATGTGGTTTACTTTCATGTGCAGGTATGCTTCAAAATAAAGTTAAATTGAGTTTTTTCAATACAAATTAAAAATTCTATTCTGTTTTATCAGAAGGGTTTTGATTACACCGCTACTCATGTGATAATATGAAAAAAAAAATCCCAATGATGATAAAATGACTCTTTTCCTTAAAATATAAAATACATTATCATCATTTTTAAAATTCTTGCATAAAAAAAAATATAAAAGTTGAGCCTACATTTGCAATTCTAGAACATTTGATGATATTATTGTTAGAGATTACTTGATTTGAATTTTGTTACTTGTTGAACGAATAAATACAATGATAAAATAAGGAGATTTGTGGGGTGAAATTAGGGCTACCCGGTCTGGCCCGAAGGCCTGCCCGAAAAATAGGAGGGTTCGAGTAAAAATATAAGCCCGAAATATGGGTTTGGGTAAAAAAATGAGGCCCGTTTAGAAAACGGTCGGGCTCTAGTAAAACTTTTTTTGCCCGGGCCCGAATTAGATACTAAATATATATTTTTTAATTTTTAATTATATTTATATTTTATTTTCAATTTTAATATAATCACTTTTTACTATATTTTTAATTTGTGTATTGTTTTAAGAATTATTTTAGTATCATTTTTTATTTATTTCTTGTTTTAATATTTGTTTTAAATGTATTTGATTTATTATATTTTTTAAAAAAATTATTTAATGAAATAAGCTAAAAAAATTTAATATGGGCCTTGCCGGGCCGGGTTCGGGATTAACAATTTTATTTCGAGCCAGGCTTGGACAAATTTTTAGGCCCATATTTCGGGCCGGGTCGAACACGGGCCTAAAATTTTGTCTGGGCCCGGCCCGGCCCATGCACATCTCTAGGTGAAATAACTCTGTATAGAACTATTTTTCTTTTATTTGACTTTGATTAGAATAGAGTTTTTCAACCCTTATTAGATGTAATCGAAACTCTTTTTATATCATTCATTTTTCAATATTAGTGAATTTCTTCTTCTTTGACCGTAACTTTTTACCGAGAGGATTTCCACGTAAAATCGGTGTGTTCTTAATTTTTTTTCCTCTTTTCTTATTGCCTTCCAATCATTCTACCGTAATTATCAATATTTATTATAACAAGAACAATTTTAAAACAAACCAAATTAGGCATTACATACTTTCACGCATAGGGGCAGTATTTCTTAGCAAGGATTTTCATTCAAAAGTAATCAATAAGTGCATATAAATAAATAGTTTATATTTCAGTACCATAACATGCATTTCATTTCTTGATTATAACACTATATAAAGAAAGAAGAGGAAATCATAGAAAATATGCAAATATTTACAACAAAATTTAAAATATGAAAACAAAATGAAACATAACACTCTTAAAATAAAGAAAATAAAATACAAAGTTATTGTTTTCAATTCTCCTTCAAAAGGCCAAACAGCTTATATATAACAACTCTTAGATTAATAGTTGCAATTTGCATTGAAAAAGGAACGAAAAGAAGATGAAATTAAAGCTAATAGCAAGTCATCGAGAACAGGCTGAGATTTACCAGAGCTAGTGTTTGCAAGCAAAAGACGCAAGAGCTCCTCCACCAGTTCCATTTGCCTAAAGGGTTGACGCCTTTGAACCATCTCAATAAAAGACCACAGGGTTTATTTGGCTGAAACAAGAGAAGACCTTCAAGTATTTGTTCAAGGAACTTGGGCTCACCTCCTATGGTGTTGAAATTACAGCGTTTATTGGAGATCGTCAATTGAAGAAGTTGACTGGTGTTAAAAGCAATGAGATGATGATTTGGATTATTCTTTTTGATGTTTCTGTGGATGATACGAAAGTTCCTAGCAAAATTTGTTTTAGTAATTTGATGGGACTGTCAAAGAGCTACCCAGTGACAACAGTTGAAGATGAGCGCCAAAAGAGATGAAATGACTTCTTTTTAATATTATTAACTAGAAATTGAGAACACTTTAATTATGTTAGTAAAGTTTAATAATTAAATAAAACTTTCTATTGTTTGTTTGGAAATGATACAATGCTGTCTATCGTATGGTTGGTATATTTGCTATTTATGTAGTTTTAAGAAAAAAAATATTTTGCTGATGTTTGTCGTTATTCTTTTTCGGTTGAAACTCAAATTAACTTTACGAATTATTGATATATTTGTGAAATTTTTAAGTTAGTAAAATACGATATTTTATTTAAAGTTATTACCAATCTTTTTTGACTAAGTATGATCGGTCACTTTAAAAAAAAAATCTTTTATAAAGAGATTTTAAGATCCTTTTAAAAAAGAAATTTTGATATCTATGTTAAAGTCCACAAAAAATAAGTGGACTCAAGAGTCGGTTACACATTTTTTTTATTTCACTATTATTAAGAATAGAGAAATTACTATTTTCATTAACATCATTTAACCAGCCAGGCAACCATATGCTTCGACTCGCATTGAATGTTGGACCATTCATTGAAGATAAAAGCACATCGAACCCGTATGAAGTTTTACCATGAGCAAATTGGATCCATTGGGAAAATATGAGTTCGATCAAGATTAGTTTCTCCAAATTCCCAAAAGCAAGCATGACAACATTATGGACATAAAGTCCCAAAGTATGGAACCTCAGAAAAAGGCTGGCCCAACTTAAATGGGATATTATAGCTTCTTTATGGTCTATCATTCTTGCCAATACATTATCCTCATTCTGTTTCGCATTGTAATAGCTAATAAGAAATATAGCTCCGTGGGCAAAAGCTTCTGTCATGATGAATTCTGCGATTTATTGGTGATGGGTATATAACGCAACTTGAGTAGTAAAGTCTTGTGCCATGAACGCATAAGCAGGTAAAGAGTACATGCGTTGAGCTACGAAAGACGTAATAACCCCTAAAGAAGCTAGAGCAAGGCCTAATTGAAAATGAATTGAATTATTAATTGTGTCATAAAAACCCTTATGCCCTCGCTGCAATCGTCCTCCCGAAGGAATATGTGCTTCTAAGATCTTTTATACTGTGACCAATTCCGAAGTTAGTTCTATACATGTGACCTACTATTAGGAAAATGATTGCAATAGATAAATGATGATGTGTAATATCAGTCAGACATAAACTTTGTATTTGTGGATGGAATTCCCGATAAAGGTTAAAATGGCAGTTCCTGATCCTTGGGAGGTACCAAATAAATGACTACTTGAATCAGGGTTTTGAGCATAAAGATTCCATTGACATGAAAAAAATGGGCCTAACCCTTGGGGATGCGGTAATACATCTAAAAAATTATTCCATTGAACATATTCCCTCTAGGATCTAGGAATAGTGACATGGACTAAATGCCTTGTCCAAGCGAAGGAACTTACTCCGAACATTCCGTTATGATCCAATATTTGACTGATCACAATTCTGTATATTTCATTTACTATAGTAGTTCCGAGGGATTCATTAAAGGAATGTTTCCAATAAGAATTGTTTGTTCTTGCATATCCTTACTGGTTTTTCAAATTAATCCTGCGGATACATATAATTCAAAAGAATATGTGAGTGATTCATATACAACATCCCTTTCTTTTATTAACGGTTCCACCAATTGATCTGTTTCCACAAATAATTGAAATTCAATTTCTTGCTTTGTATCTTTTATTTTTGGAAACTTATAAAGTTCTTTTGTTAAGCCCCGATCTATGAACCCATAAAATTTCAAATTGTATCTAATCCAACCCAAGTATTGTAGACATTTCCCCATTTTCATCCCCGAGCATTTTGAATTTCCCATTTCCAAAAAATTCTCATTCTTCATTGAATCATACAAATCGATCTAATAATGATAGAATTCAATTTCTATTATGTTTACTGAATCACATGAACTTTTATCTAACTCCATATACCATATAATATATGTGGAATGTATGAAATATGAAATGCGTATGAATAGAAGAAGAAAAATTATACTCAAATTTTAATTTATATTTATAACAAACAAATACAGAAAAGAATAAATAAATGCCATTTAGCCATATGGAGTTTTGTATAGAATGTAAAAAAATTTTCAATTTCTACCATTATTATGATATTACATATTCCAATCCGAATACTAGAAAAATGAAAGGAATTCCTAACTTGATCTGGTCGTTGAGATAAAGACTAAATAATCATAATATATATAGGGAGAGAGTTGATTTTTCTAGTGCTTTTTTTTTCATGGACTCCATTGTTCAAAAAAAGGTTCGTAGAGAAGATAGATTTTTTACCCACTTTTTAGTTTTTTTATTTTTTAGTAGAATATTTAGAATATGATTGAAGTGCATACAAAAAGAGGGCTTATATTTATTAAACATGTGTAGATATAGTATTTCTATTTGTATGTCTTTCTTTTATTCCATTATAACGCTCTAATGGAGACAAGACATGGCGTGCTCCATCAAAAATTCTATTTTTTCTTTTATTTTAATCTAATCAATGAAAAATTGAAACACGATAATTTCTTGCTAATTCCCTATGGACATCATATCTAGATAGATAAAATACATTATTAGATAACTATAATTGTGTAACAACTTATGTTCTGGGCACATAGACTCACAATTGTTGTTATATTATTATAATACACTTGGAATTCAGAAAGTTTTTTTATTGAAAAATTCAATACTGATTAATTATGTATCCAATTTTATTTTCTTATACCATTAGAAAAAGACAAGTTAAGAAGAATCGTCCATAAATTTGCAGTCAATAGTTAATGGTTCCAATTTATTTGTCCTGAATTTTGACTTATGTAACTGAAAATCCACATTTTCTTTTTCAATAGAAAAGGAAGGGAATTTTTTTAGATATTGCGTGTATTAAGATACTATAACCAATTGAAGGATGAATCCAATCTAAAAATGGAAAATAAAATGGAGATACTCTTAATTTTTTTTGTTTGTAACCTTTTGGTGACATAGTCGAGTGGTAAGGCGGGGGGTTGCAAATCCCTTATTCCCCAGTTCAAATCCGAGTGTCGCCTGATCAATAAAAAACTCGAAATCCTAATGTCTAGGATTCAAGGAAAAACTAAAGTTGTGGAAGGAAATTAATAAATCTTGATATGGGAGCCCCCCCTTACTAATGGAGTGGCTACTAGAGGAGTCTTGAATTAGATTGGATAACAGGAGTGTCTGATTAACTAATGAATGGTTGTAAAAGGGTTGGAAGATACTTTGTATATAGACGGATGAAAGTCTCTAAGTGTTCAGGCATCCAATTAATATTAGATTGGATAGATAATGGGCTTTTACTTAATAAGGGACACCAAAAGAAAGAATAAGTCTTATTATTAATACATGTGAGTAACATTCTTTTGATACTTCCAAAAGTGTTATTGCTCATTTTGCTTGTGCTTAATGGTTATTGATTTTACTCAAAACCATATAAGAGCATATTATAAGCGGACTTATTCAAGTGATTCATCAACAGTGGTGCATCACAATTCCTTTTTCTTTTTAGCTCAGCGCCAGTAATTCCACTATTATTAGTGAACAATAATGGAAAATTAAATTCCTTCATATTTGTTTCATATTCATAGAGATAAGGGACATAATACACATGGATATAATAAGTCTTGCTTGGGCTACTTTAATGGTAGTCTTTACATTTTCCCTTTCAGTCATAGTATGGAAAGAAGTGGGCTCTAGGGTTACTCCTAATTGGGTTGAGGAATCAAACTATATCAATTGTTTTCTAGATCGTTTTGCAAAGCTTTTTTTTTCACTATTTTATTAGTCTTCATTTCAAAATTCTTGGATTCTAGTAGAGTAATGTATTCTATGAATAACATCATTTCAATCAATATCAAACTAACATTTCAATAATCCCTATGTTCATACTTCGAAAGTAAAAAGGATCCAAATGATAGGAAATTAAAAAATTTTCTTCCTAAATTTTCTATTTTGATGAACCAATTCTTACCAGAGTTATAAATGGACAATGAGGAACAAGGAGCCCCCTTTGTTTTCTATATTTGCTTGTTTTTATTTCCCTCCATCTTTACTGTTCAAAAAGAAAAAAAGAGTCTTTTTTATTTATTTAATAAGATCTTGCCTTAGTGTAGTCACATATTAGACACTTACCCCTTATTTTATTTGAATTTCATTTACGAAATACTTTATTGACTCATATCATATGATGGATGAAAGAAGTTAAATTCAAAATCGGCAGGGTATACCCTTTTCTCGGAACGAAATACAAAGAAAAGTTACCATAAAACTCTTCGGACCATCTATCAGTTGCTCAACGAATTACTTCTTTGGAATGTTCAAAAAATATTACTTGATTTTCTTTTTTATTATTAATTTAATTAATATATTCTTATTCCATTCCATTTCCCCTTCATTTTTTATTATTTTAATTGAAAATTAACCTTAAAAAATTATCTTGTGTTTTTTTAATATTTTACTATACACGGTAAAACACTTGTCAACATCTAACCTTATTTGTGAAGTCTAAAAATTACATTAACAATATAACAAATATTATTCAATATATAAATACTTAATAATATAAAAAAATAATAGGCCAATAAACCCGATTGAGAAAAAAAACCAATAAATGGGCAATCACTCAAAATTAATTAGCCAAAAGACATACGAAGCAAGTCCAATTAGTCCAAAATTAAATAGGAAATTTAATGGGTTTTTAAATTTGATAATTAAAATTGGATTAAATCCAATTAATTGTAAAATATTATTTTACACCCAGACGAAATTCAATGTCTACAATGTATTATTTTTAATTTTGAATAACTACGAATTTAATTTTTAATATTTATATATTCTATTAATGTTGTCTATTGTATAATTGGTATCAAAGGCTCAAACTAATTAAATTTTTTTAGAACGTAATAATTGTATTTTATTTACTATTTAAACGCAATAACCAAAATAATAATATTAGAATTGAGTTTAGATACGGAATGTTAAATCAAGGTCATGACTTATTTGTGAATAGCTTAGGGTGGAAAGGTATAAAGAATTTATTGAAGGAAAGGAGATTATTTTTTCCAAAGGGCTAAGATTTTAGTTGAAAGAAAACAGGCAAGCTGTTAGTCTCCATTAAAATAATGCTAGGTGAAATCCTCCCATTTATCATTAATTTAAGTGATTGTAGAAGAGAGAGAGAGAAGGATTTTAAAGATAGTGGAATGTGATTCACAACCGTTCAAGGCCATTGAATTTCTCCAAGAATTTCATCATCAATGGATTAGAAACAATTAGAAATTATTTAAATTTATTTTTAGGAGTTAGTCGGGGACTAGGGGAAAAATTCCATCAAGGACCATAAAGGAAATTAAATCAAAATAAGGTGAGTGGAGCACAAGCCCCATCACCACCGATTAATGGTCTTGTATTACGTGATTCTTCTGAAAATTGGATGGGAGGTTTCTAAAAGTTTGTTGGTAGAGGCTCGACAATGAATTCAGACTTGTGGGCTATTCTATATGGTCTTCAAATATTCTGGATTAGAAAGACACAATAAGGCGATGATTATTGAAAATGATTGTATGTTGATAGTGGAAATGATTAATGATTGCTTGGGAAGTATGTCATCGATGACTCTCATCAGAAGAATAAAAAAAGTATCTTGATAATTTGAGTATGTTAAATTCCATTTTGTGAAAAGTGAAGGAAATTTGGTTGCTGATGGACTAGCCAGAACATTTCATCCACTGATGTTAATTTACGTATTCTTGATGTTCCTACATTTCATGTTAGGAAATTACTTTTAGAAGATAAATTTGGTTCTCCTTATGTAAGAATAAATTGATATAAGGCAATATGATGTCTTCTCCTATTTATCAAAAAAAATGATAATCTATGCCATGGTCATTACTGAGTATTTAGTTAACAATGAAAATTAGTAAAAGGGTTAGTTTATTGTTAATTGTTATGACAGTAATCTTATTATTAACTTCCCTTATGGTATTTAGTTTTGGCAAAGGAAGCTTCAATAAGCTTAATCAATGAAATGTGAGTCTCAAGGTAAGTAAATTATTATGGATTGTTTGATTTGAGTTTTCATTTTATTGTAATTTATTGACATTGGTTTCATTAAATAACGAGAAAATACAATAAATATTCTGACACTAGTAAATTAATTTCATGCTTAAGAGAACTTAATGAAAAAACAATGAAACTTCACATTGAGCCTTTGTAAATTATAGTGTAAGTTTTGTCAGGTATAGTTGACATATCATATGATAGTAGTACTGTATCTTTATTGCACCAACTAAGAATGCTATGGCAAAGATGCTGCGGCAACGAATTGAAGGTCTACGATGTTGATTTGAAAGGTTGGGACTACTAAGAATCTGCTCTTACTTTCAGTAATATCTTAACATAATTGTACTTAATCTACTGCTTAGAATAGACCTAAAATGACCTGCTTCTTTTGAGAGCAAGGTCTCAAGCTACTTGGCATGTGTCTATAGGCCTTATCACAGTACACTGCACTGTTTTGTCTTCATTCTATACAAATGCTGCTCTATGTCTAGAGTCTGCTGTGAGGATCGAATACTCACTTGTACCATTCAATTTTGGTTCAACTAATCCAACCTTTTCAGAATTTGATTCAGTTTATGGGCATGCTGCACATTTATCTATGTCTAGAGAATATACGAATACATTTAGAAAATAAAAACAATTGAAAGAACTAGTAGATTAAATAAAATACATACTTCAACCATTAAAAAAATAAAAGTTTTCGTCATGTAATCCCAACCCTATGAGATTTAGCTCTTGGATTGGTGATTAAAATTCAAATTCGAAATAACGTCCAATATCGTTTTGATCAAATTAATCTACGTGAGAATAGATTAAGGAATAAAGTAAGAACTTAGGAAGATGGTTGTTGGCAAATCTATCCTTAATCCAGCAACACAGCATTCTGTGATGGCTGAGAGGGACTGCCTTTGGTCTCCTCTTTTCGTCTCTACTCAGCCACTACCCTCAATTGTTGCCCTCGAATCTCTACACTTAGGGCTTCTTCTTTCGGCTTTTTATAGACTTTTTCTTCCTAGAATAGCTCTAACAGCCCATAATATATTTTCCTCTTTTTTAGGCAGATTTTTTTGATACAGATAGAGTTGGGCTGAAACTGGTATGCGCTGAATGTTTTACTCGGTCATCATCCTAAATTGCTACGGCATACAAGATGGCAAACTGTTCAACCTTTTGCCCTAACAAACCTTCACTCTATTTCTTTCTCCATATCCTGCACCTGCCAAACCACCAAACACAATCATTCCACACGCAATTAAAAGTATCTAATATGTAAACACAGTCCAAGCTCCTAATGCAAATGATAAAATACTAATAAAATGTCCTAAAATGCCACTAATTGTACTTAAGTACAAACATTTAGCTAGGTCTAAAGGCATGAAATATAAATATTTTCAAGAGTTATAAGTTGTTCGATTCATAAATCCTTCATTTAGAAATACCATGGTTGGCCAAATGGTATAGTGTTTTATTTTTATTGAAATATTTTATTATTTGTTTATCATAGTACTAATACAATTTCATAACAACTTGAAGGATCAAACAACGCCAACCTAAGAAATCCTTAGTGAGTTGACGAGTACATCGAAACCAAGTCTTGATTTAAGGGTAAATGATGGTAAGAACTGTTTTGAATGATTAAAACTTTAAGTATTAAAACATATCTGGTAGATTTATAACTAAAGAAAGTGTTTGGTGCGATAGATTCATATACCGGCTTAAATCCAAATAAAACCTCTTCTAGTAGGATTGTGGCCATCGGATCTACGGTTTAAGGTGTGGGATCTAAATCTTTGATTTGAGTATAATCTGCCATTATTTTATTATTAAATAAAAAGCTATTAAATAATTATTTGATAGTACACTAAGTACTCAAAGCGGTGTTGAAAAACTCATTAAAAGGGAAATTCCAAGTAAGTGTTCCTAAAATTATTAGTTTATGAAATCTATGATTCGTGACATGTTGATGCATGTGATGATATGTGTGCAAATCCCATATCTATGTTATGTGATACATGGCTTAATTGATATGTGATGATTTAAATATGTGTTATATATACATGTGTGTGATGAGATCCATGATTTAATATTAAAATATATTAAATCATGCTAAACTGAATAAAAAGTAAATAATATGTGATATGTGATATGTGATATGTTTACATTCAAATGTGTAAAATTGAGAAATATGTGCTAAGTGAGACTATGAGCATGACTACATGCGAAAAGTGATTAAATATGTTAAGTTTGAAAATGGTCATATCACATGCATAGGGTAAGTCTTGTGAAAGCTGGAAGTTATGTGGCAATTCATCTACGATTATGTGGTTGTTATCAGCAATTATGTGGTGGCTTGTCCATAATGTGTTATGTGGCCGTTTATCGGTATTTATGTGGTGACTTGTCCACAAATGGTGTGTTATTGGATGGACGGGTTCTTGGGAGCTCGATATTGTGTGTAGCGGAGATAAGTAGGAAAATTCTTCAAAATATGCTTTGTTACATAAGCATGTCTCGATATACTCATGTATGTGTGTTGGTGATGATATGAGATTTCTTTTAAAATGACATATATGTTAAAGTGGATGTGTTTAATTGTTGTGTTGAAATGCATGTTATAAATATTATGTAATGATCTTACACTGAGCCTTTTAAAGCTCACCCACATTACTTGTGTGTTTTAGATAATCCTTATGGTTAAGACTTGGATTCGAGTTCGGTCATCGAAGAGACTCTTAGAATAATGGTTTCTTGGTTGTGGATTTTTAAGGTAATTTGGGACTTTTATGGACTTGATGATTAGATTTTAGATTTTATCATGTAGTAAATTATTGAACTATGGCATGGGGTTTTTCATTTTAAAAACTGTGGATATTGAACTTTTTGCATGAATTTTGATATGGATTAAATGTTTTGGTGATTTCTTAATTAAATCCATTTTCTGTAAATTTAATTGATCGGACATGAATTTTTTATGATCAAACCAATGTTTTACAAATGATAAGTAAGTTTTCTTTCGACATAATATTTTACAACAATGTATAAAAATGAAATATTAGAACTTGTTTTCAAAGACTATATCCATTTATTTCAACTAAAAGTTTTCACCATTTCTATGAACCATGTAATCGCTTAGATTGGGTCGTAACGTCTAGGACCGATTTGAGGGGTTACAATAAGGTTGCATCTGTAACTCCACAACTATAGTTGGCAAGTATTGTTGTATTGCGACTATCCATCCCTAAAGTTCATTGTACAATGCATCTCGGTCACTAGATAATTGCGTTATTGCCATCTATTTTGCCCACTATGCTTTGTTGTATGACACCCGGCACTAGAACTGAGCTTGCATGTCAATAATAAAGACCGATATAGGAATGGTGGGCATGTCCTTCACCATCAGCATGATGCAGTTGCAGATTGTTTTCACATCTATTTTGTGATGGCCTTGCATCATATGTGTGGACGTGAATGTATGGGGCTCTTCTAGTTTCCGAATGCATCAATGTTAAGTCCTCTACCCCAATGCAACTCAAATTCACCATTGGCACCTCTCCCAGACCTCCAAAATTGTCCAACATATAATGTTGGTGTAGACTTGATAAATCTGTAGTCTACCGACACCTTCATGTTGTACCCTTGATAGTATGTACACAATCTTGTTTATTTGGGAACCGCTACCCTATAAACAAATCTTTCATTTACGAACATGCCATTAACCAGTGAGCAGATAGTATATCTTCGTGCTTAGGAAACTTAGGTGCATGTTTCGCATCAGGGTTAACACTGAACATGCCTACCTCAGGGTCATTTCATCTAATAATCTCATAACTCGGGTACTCGACCAAATAGGGTTGTAAATTTTTACCCTCCTCTACTTCATCATCGACAATATTATCCGAAACTTCATCTTGATCAAGGTCACTATATTCTTCACCATCATGGTGAGAATGAACATCATTATCGGACCCTTCTTTATCATCTGCATCAATGCTCCTCACATTAAGATGTATCTCTAAACAACAGGTCAAAATTAGGTTATTATACGCTGTCGACCCATGCTATGTATTTTCAACCCTTGTTGATGGCCCTCTATAACATTTTTGTTCCATCCATCTGACATTGAAATCAAAGTCAAACCCATGTTTTTTACTTAATGGAGTGACATTTTCAACGGGCTTAAGGTAGACTAACTCGGCAAGCAATTGAATTGGTTCAGTGTTGTTGTCTCCATTCAAGTAATAAATTCCCACCATTGTGTCCAAGTTTTCTTTGTCTACAAGTTCCATCCATTGAAATTTCAACAAATTGAAAGAAATTGGAAATATGTAAAATAGTTTGGACATTTTCCTCCCACAACGTCAAGCTATTGTGGCACCAATCCTTTCTTTCATTTCTTGCACCCCTATATTTTAAACGAACCTCATTCCAACCTTTTGACGAGAATCAAATACACAATCAACCATTCTTTCTAAAATGATTATGTCAAAATGAACGAAAATGAGAATTTGGTTATTCATTTTTTATACAATTTTTATACTGCACACTCCAACTAAAAGAAAAATATTATTTTTTCTCTCTCTTTAATTGTTAGAATTAAATGACCAGAATCTTTATTTAAATAAAATACAGTTGTAAAATAAAATGAAAGTAAAATCCATATAGAACTATACTTTTTATTTTATTTTAGAATAAAGTTTTTAAAACCTTATTAAACTTCATCTATTTTATATTGATTAGAAGAAGGTGTTTCGATCTTACTAGAATATGGCTTAACAAGCCTATAAATAGACATAGTCTATTCCTCTTGTAATTATTTCGAATTCGACATAGTGAATTTTCTTTTCCTCTGCCCGTGATTTTTTTCTCGAAAAAGTTTCCACGTAAAATCTGTGTGTTCTTTATTTTATTTTATTTTATTTTATTTTAACATATTGGTATCAGAGCTTTCGGGTAGTTCATCTCGATCACGATAATGACATCTTTGAAGTATGAAATTTCGTTGTTAGATCGTAATACCAGATTTACATTGTGGCAGATTAAGATGCAAGCAATTCTTGCACAGATGGATCTGGAGAATGCCCTACTAGGGATAGATAAGATGCCCTCGACATTAACAGATGAAGAGAAGAAGCGTAAGAATCGAAAGGCGTTAACACAATTACATCTGCATTTGACCAACGAAATTTTGTAGGATGTGATGAAGGAGAAGACCACCACTGTATTATGGAAGAGGTTGGAACAAATATATATGTCGAAAACTCTAACAAGCAAGTTGCATATGAAGTAGCGTCTTTATGCTCATTGTTTGGAAGAAGGTGCGTCTGTACACGAACACTTAACAGTGTTTAAAGAAATTCCCTCAAACTTGGAGGCCATGGAGGTTCAGTATGACAAGGAAGATCTAGGGTTGATTCTACTTTGTTCATTGCCCCCGTCTTATTCAACCTTTAGAGACACGATTTTATATAGCTGCGAGTCTCTCACAGTTGATGAGTTTTATGATTATTTGACCTCGTATGATAAGATGAAGCATCTTATAGTTAAACTCGACTCTTAGGGAGAGGGTCTCATTGTTCATGGGAGACAAGATCGGAATGTTGATAATGATGATGGTGGAAGGACACAGGAACAGAATCCTCGCAATAAATCTAAAAGTAGATCGAAGTCTTCAAACAGAGGTAAAATTTGTAACTTCTGTAAGAAGAAATGGCACAATAAATCTGAGTGTTATAAGTTACAGAACAAGATTAAAAGAGAGGCTACAAATCAAAAGGGAAAACAACCAGAAAATTCTGGTGAAGCTGATGTTGTAAAAGACTACAGCGATGGTGAACTTCTAGTCGCTTCTGTCAACAATTCTAAAGTGAGAGATGAGTGGATACTTGATTCAGGCTGCACCTTCCACATGAGTCCCAATTGGGATTGGTTTGCAACTTACGAAACAGTATCTGAAGGTATTGTTTTGATGGGAAATAATGTTTCATGTAAAATCACAGGTGTTGGAACAATTAAAGTTAAAATGTTTGATAGGATTGTCAGAACACTTAGTGACGTACGACATGTTCCAGAATTGAAGAGAAAATTAATTTCATTGAGTACTCTTGATTCAAAAGGGTACAGATACACAGCTGAAAGTCGAGTTTTATAGATTTCCAAAGGTTCCCCTATTGTGATGAAAGGGCAGAGAAAGACTACCAAGTTATATATTTTGCAGGGTTCTACTATTACTAGTGATGTAGCTGTCGCTTCTTCTTCCTTGTCAGATGATGATATTACTAAACTTTGGCATATGGGCCTAGGGCATATGAGTGAGAATGGCATGGCAGAATTGAGCAAAAGAGGACTTCTTGATGGGCAAGGAATTTGCAAACTCAAGTTTTGTGAGCACTGTGTTTTTGGGAAGAAAAAGAGAGTTTGATTCACTAGAGGAATCCATAACACGAATGGAACGTTGGAGTATATTCATTCTGATTTGTGGGGGGCATCTAGAGTGCTTTCGAGAGGTGGAGCTAATTATATGATAACTTTTATTGATGATTTTTCCAAAAAAAGTTTGGACATTCTTCCTGAAGCAGAAAAGTGATGTGTTTTTCCCATGTAAGTCTTGAAAAATTATGATTAAAAAACTAGACGGGAAAACAAATAAAATACCTTCGTACAAATAATGGTTTAGAGTTCTGTTCTGATGAGTTTAATAGACTATACAAATCAGAAGGGATCGTGAGACATTTGATAGTTCGTCATACTCCACAGCAAAATGGCGTTGCAGAACGAATGAACAGAATGATCATGAGAAGATTCGATGTATGTTGTCAAATGCCAACTTACCGAAGTCATTTTGGGCAGAAGCAGCCTCTACTGTATGTTTTTTGATCAATCGATCTCCATCCGTTGCCATTGAGAAAAAGACTCCACAAGAGGTATGGTCTAGTAATCCTGCTAATTATTCTGACTTAAAAAACTTTTGGTGTCATGCGTATGCTTATGTTGATAATGGAAAATTGGAACCGATATCCATTAAATGTGTTTTTCTTGGTTATAAAGCCGGTGTAAAAAGGTATAAGTTATGGTGTCCTAAAAATAGAAAAGTTGTGATTAGCAGATATGTCGTTTTTGATGAAACTGCTATGCTACTTAACTTATCTCTTAAAGACTCTTCCAATAAGAAAATCAAAAGCAGGTGGACGATCAGATTAATATAGAGTTGACTCCTCAAACCAGTACAAAAATTAAGAATAAAGTTGCTTCTTTACCACAATACTCTATTGTCAAAAATATAACTAGAAGAGAAATTAAACCTCCAAAGAAGTATGCCGAGGCTGATCTAGTTGCTTATGCTTTAAATATGGCTAAAGATATGATGCAAACCGAGAGCCATCTAATTATTATGAGGCAACTAGCTGTGAAGACTCAGAAAAGTGGATGTTTGCTATATAAGAGTAGATGGAATCACTCCACAAAAACTGAACATGGGATCTTGTGAAACTTCCTAAAGGTAAAAAGGTTGTTCGTTGTAAATGGGTGTTTAAAAAGAAAGAAGTGACTCTAGGAGTTAAAGAACCTAGATATAAAGCAAGGCTTATTGCAAAGGGTTACAGTCAAATTCCAGGAGTGGACTTTACAGATATGTTCTCCCCAGTTGTGAAGCATAGTTTGATTCGAGCTTTGCTTGGTATTGTGGTCATGCATGATTTAGAGCTTGAGCAATTAGATGTAAAAACTGTATTTTTGCATGGAGAACTTGAGGAGGACATTTACATACAAAAACCAGAGGATTTTACAGTCTCGGAAAAACAGGACTATGTTTGCTTGCTGAAAAAGTCTCATTACGGTTTGAAACAGTCACCAAGACAATGGTACAAGAGGTTTGATTCCTTTATGACTTCTCATGATTTCAAAACAAATAGTTTTGACAGTTGTGTTTACTTTAAGAAAAATAGTGATGCTTCTTTCGTGTATCTACTTCTTTATGTTGATGACATGTTGATAGCAGCAAAAGAGAAAGAAGAGATAAGAAAGGTCAAAGCCCAACTAAGTGAAAAATTTGAGATGAAAGATTTGGGACCAACAAAGAAGATACTCGGTATGGAGATTCTTAGAGATAGAAAAGTAAGTAAATTGTACCTAAGTCAGAAGGGGTACATTGAGAAAGTTCTTTGCATGTTTAATATGCAAAGTGCTAAGCCTGTTAGTGTAATGACCCGAATTTTACCGTTACCGAAAAAGTGTATTTTCGGGTCTCTGTTTCTGAAAAATAGATTCGTAAATATTTATTAAAAATATTTACGAAGTAAAATGAGTAGTTAATTAGAGTTTAATTAAGTGAATTTAATTTAATTAAGAGTAATTAAGAAAAAAGACTAAATTGAATAAGGGGTAAAAGTTAAATTATAGATTAAAAGAAAATAAAAAGGACTAAAAAGGAAATTATACAAAAAGAATAAATTGAGGCGGTGTACCGTGAAGAAAATCTAAGATTTTTTTTATGTTTAATATATTATTATATTATTATATTATTATATAATAAAGATATTTTATGTTTTAATTATATTATATTATATTATATTATATTATATTATATTATATTATATTATATAAACTAAAGAAACAAAAGAAAGGAAATAGAAACAGAATGAAACGAAACAGAGAGCAGGGGAGAAAAAGAAAGGGAGAAAAGAGAAAATTGAAGGTTTGAAGCTTTAAACTTTAATAGGTAAGTCAATCAAGCCCTTTTTACTTAATTTTGATGTTTTAGAAGTTTTAGAACAAAGTTTTGATGAAATTAAGTTGATATTTTGAAAGTTATTAGATTTCTAGATATTGTCCATGTTAAATAAAATGATAAATTAAGGGCTAAATTGATAGAAATTCAAGTTAGAAATGATATAAGGATTGAATTGTAAAGTGATTCATAAGTTTTATGCTTTAAGGACTAAATTGAAAGAATTTCAAAATTATGGTTTTATGATGAAAAATAGATAATTATGTCTAAGTTTGGTTAAAAAAATTGAGTAGAAATAAAATATGAATTAAGATAGAAAAGTAAGTGAATTTAGTTAGGATTAAATTGAAATTAAAGTAAATCAATATTTTGTACTAAGACTATTTTGGACAGCAGCAGTAGTCTATGTTTGAAAAATCACCAAAAATTTTAGAAACTGAATTAGAGGATGAATAAAATATAGAATTAAATCTTATTGAGTCTAGTTTCTTATAGAAGAAACGGTATAAGCAATTGAGTTGTAAATTATGAGATATAATGAATTTTGTGAGATAAGGTCAGAATGAATTCGGGTTTCCCTGTTCTGACTTTGGAAAATCACCAAAAATTGAATAAAAATAATTAGAGGCTTAAAGTTATGTGTTTAGAATCCATAATGAGTCTATTTTTAGGAAAAATCAACGGGAATATTATCCAAGTTCTGTACTGTAAGATAATTAATTTTTAGTGAAGAAGGGACGAAACTGTCAGACAGCAGAATAGGGGTGAATTTAAAGAATAAATTGTACTTAATGGCTAAACCAAAAATTCTGAAAATTTTATTGTAAGAAGATTTGTGAGTCTAGTTTCAGGAAAAATTAGCGGATCTTAATTTAGAATTATGTAACTCAAGATATGAATTAGTAATGTATTAATGATTATGAATTGTATTAATTTCGTAGTCAATGTGGTACCGAAAATCTCGGCTAAGAAAGGACAAGACAAAGTCAACGGGAGTTAGCTCAAAAATTACGGTTTGTATTTCTATAATCCGAACTTAGTTATTATTTGTTATATTTATATACATATTGCAATTGTTAGTGTTAGAATTATGATGTTTTACAATTGGAATGGATTGATTTTGGTATGCGATGAATTAAATTGAATTATATAATATATATGATTTATGTAGAAATTTGAATATTGAATGAATATTATATTGAAAAATATATTGATTAGAAATATGAGGAAATTGATATGAATATATGAGATTGTGATATTTGAATATTTGGTATTGAAAAGTAAATTGAATTGTATTGAATTATGAATTAATGTGCATAATTGAAATATATTTGTTGAATTGAATGAAATTGTATGAATTGTGAAAATGGGTAAATATGTGTAATTATCGGAATGAGATATTGATGAAAGAATTATTAAATTGAGAAAGTGAATGAAATACCCTATTAACTTGTCAGGCTGAGTCGGATATAATTGGCATGCCATAGGATATGGAAGAGTACGGGTTTTGGCCGGCTTACTGATCAGGCACTTATGTGCCAACCACTGTTACTGTTACTGTTACTGTTACCGATTCTACACTTTGTGTGTCGAATACTGTTACCGTTACTGTTACTGTTACTGTTTCGGATTTGTTCCGATGAGGTACTCTGTGTACCGTACTGTTACTGTTACTGTTCCAGCTTCGACCGATGAGGCACTATGTGCTGTACTGGTGTGTTGGTTGGAATCCGTGTATCCGCCGTGTCCGAGTCAAGTTAATAGGGGCAAATGAAATAAATCTACTGATAAAACTAAATTTGAATGATATGGCATATGTGAAAGTTGAGAATTGAAAATTTAGATATGAAATTGAAAATATGAACCAAAGGTTCATGAAATGATTGGAGTTCGAATTGATGATATATGATGCCACTTGATGAATTCAAATGTGATTTGAGATATATGAATCGTATGTATATACTGAAAGCTATCAAGGATAGTAAGTTGATATGATATAAATGAAATTGACTGTTATTGAAATGAATTAAAATGGAATATGATTGATAAGTGTATAGTTGAATATAGTTTAATGATATTGAATTGTGAGTAAATTAAGGAAAGCTATACCGAGTAGTAAGTGAAAGAATAGAGTAAATAATAATGGATTTAGTTAAGAATTGAACAATTATGTTATTGTGTTTATTATATGATTTGTATAAAATTTATATGGTAAGTAGTTGAAATTTATCTATGAATAAATAATTTAATAATTGTAATTGTTATTATGATCTTAAGTATTTGTTATATTATAAATTGTTCGGATTATAGAAATACCACTAAGTATACCATACTCAGCGTACGGTTTGTTTCTGTGCGCAGGTTAAGTAAAGATAGTACGTTGAATCAGCATCCCAGGACGATCCCGAATTCATTAAGGTAAAGTATGTTGAGTATTGATAATGGCATGTACCCAGGATGTTTAATGAGAGTCATTTAGGTTGTAAAAGTATTGATGAAATGAGTAAATTATGGTTGGCAACGGTATGTAATATGAACTTTGAAATTTACTAAAAATTCGTAGTGATTCTAAATTAGTCCCGAATTGAAATTACTGTTCATATTGGACCGCAAGGGCCCATTAAAGGGACGACATCTTAAAACTAGGATGTGTGTGAATATTTATTTTAATTAATGATCGAAATTGGACTGTACTGACTGGTAATGTCTCGTAACCCTATTCCGGTGACGGTATAGGGTTAGGGGACATTACAGTTAGTACTCCTTTAGCAGCCCATTTCAAACTTTCATCGGCTTTGTCTCCACAATCAGATGATGAGATTGAGTACATGTCACATATTTCATACTCTAGTGCAGTAGGATCTCTCATGTATGTTATGATTTGTTCACATCCAGATTTATCATATGTAGTCAGTGCAGTTAGTAGATACATGGCGGATCCCAGTAAAGAGCACTGGAAAGTAGTTCAGTGGATTTTAAGATACTTACAAGGTACTACTGATGTCTGCTTACAGTTTGGAAGAATTAGAGATGGAGTCATTGGGTATGTTGATGTTGATTTTGCTAGAGACCTTGATAGAAGAAGATCTCTCACAGGTTATGTCTTTACAGTCGGAGGTTGTGCAATCAGTTGGAAAGCCACTTTGCAAACTACAGTCGCTTGTCTACCACTGAAGCTGAGTACATGGCGATTACTAAGGCTTGTAAAGAAGCTATTTTGTTGAAGGGACTCTTTAGTGAACTCAATGAAAACCTTCAAATCAGTATAGTATTTTGTGACAATCAAAGTGCAATCTTCCTTACAAAAGATCAAATGTTTCATGAGAGAACAAAACACATTGATGTTCGGTATCATTTGTTTGTGATATTATTGCTCGTAGTGATATTGTTGTGAGCAAAATTAGTACTCATAAAAATCCTGCAGATATGATGACTAAGTCACTTCTTATAACCAAGTTTAAGCATTGCTTAGACTTGGTTGGAGTTTATTGTTGAAGTTAAACCCTTAAGGGGTTTTATGGAAAAGGTGGAGAACTTGTTCGTTGAGAGTTCTCGATGAAGAACTTGTTCATTAAGAATTCGTGTCAAGGTGGAGATTGTTAGAATTAAATGACCCGATTCCTTATTTAAATAAAATACAGTGGTAAAATAAAATAAAAGTAAAATCCATATAGAACTACACTTCTTTTATTTTATTTTAGAATAAGGTTTTTAAACCATATTAAACTTCATCTATTTTATATTGATTAGAATAAGGTGTTTCAACCTTACTAGAATATGGCTTTACAAGCCTATAAATAGACATAGTCTATTCCTTTTGTAATTATTTCGAATTCGACATAGTGAATTTTTTTCTCCTCTGCTCGTGATTTTTTCCCGAAAGGGTTTCCACATTAAATCTATGTGTTCTTTATTTTGTTTTATTTTATTTTATTTCCACATTAACAATTAGCAATAAACACAGATAATGAATTGTGCCCAAGATGGGGGCTTATATAAACATATTGATTTTGGTGCCGCCACATTTACAAGCGACACCTAAAAATTAAAAAAAAATTTACCTGGTGCCACCATATCTAGAGTATGGACCAGGAAAAATGAATTTTACTCATTCTGGTGACTCCACATTGAAGTAGCGAGACCGAAAAATTTTAAAAAAAAAATTTACTGGTGCTGCCATATCTAGAGAAAGGACCAGGGAATTTTTTTTTTACTATTTTGGTGACTTTGTGTGAAGTGGCGGCATTGAAAAATTTTTAAAAAAATACTAGTGCCACCACATTTGGAGTAAGGACCAAAAAAAAAATTTTATTTATTTTGGTGACTCCATATGAAGTGACGGGACCAAAAAATTTAAAAAAAAAACTTATTGGTGTCGTCATATCTAGGGTAGGGACCAGGAGTTTCTTTTTTTACTTTTTTAGTGACTCCATGTGAAGTGGTGGCACCGAAAAATTCAAAAAAGACGACACCAACAAATATTTTCTTTTATTCCAATTTGGTGCTGCCACTTATAAGCATGCAACCAAAAAAAAATTTATTTCAATTTGGTGCCTCCATTAAAAGAGGTGGCACCAAAAATTAATTAAATTTTTTTTTCTTTTTTACTCTAAGAATACTTGTAAAAATACAATATTTGATAAAACTTACACCAAAAAAATTATTTCTTTTCATCTAATGATTGAATTAATTATGAGACAATGATTAAAGGCATTTTTGGCGTGAATTTTTAAGCTGTTTTCCTAAAAAATTTGATACATGATTATTTTCGGTATTTTTTAATATTATAAGATTAATTTTCTAAAAATGCCTGTCTTTCTTGTCTAACCCTCTCACTTCCACAGTAGCAAACCATACATAATAAGGTAATTTGGCAATCCATTCCATTGTCACTTAAAAATAAATTTTCCACCAATTTAAGCTTTGCTTGACAACTAGGTGTCATTAAGCCTTCTTTTCTTTTTCTCTTGTAGTTTCAGTGGAGAGAGCATGAAGTTTCAATTTGGTTTCTGTCGCCCACTAATAGCATATTAATTAATATTAACATTAATCTATGGTTAGTGTTTTTCACATGATAGAAATTAATGGAAATGGATGGTTAATATCAAATTAATCTACTAACAAATTTTTAATAATGATTTAATTACTCCTAAGCCCTTAGTAAATTTCACATTAAGTCCTACCAATTTTCCCTAGTCAAATTTCACTAATTTAATCACTTTATAATTTAATCTTTATACTAATTTCACTAATTATTCAAATAAACCATCTAATATTTCTAATTGCTAATTTCCTAGTCAACTCATAAATATCACCGGTTTAATAATCGGACTGTTTCAATTTAAGGAAACTCGGGCTTGAAATCAATCTTTCCAACACCAATGAAAATCAAGTCGTTACAAATTATTGAATGACCTCCTCTAAGACCGAGTAAAAATAATAAATTCCTTTTTACAAAAATAATAAAAGCCCCTTACTTTAAATAATAGTGGAGAATTCAATTCAATCAAATAATAAATTATGATTTTCAAAAATATTTTAAGAGTGTTAAAATATGACTCCTATTTTCAGTCAAATTTGAAAAATAGTCTTTCAGTTAAACTCTGTTTACTTGTTTCAATCAAACACTGATTAGTTTAGATTATTTTATTATTATTTGATTTATGAATTTAGCCTATAAATAGGCTCTTTTACAACCTTAGAATATACACCCATTAAAGATTAGAACTCATAACACGTTTAGAGAATTTTGTGTTTACGTTTTGTGGGTTCTTTGTTTTTCGGGTTTTCGGGGTTTAGTTTTTATCTCCATCTTTTATACTCTTCGTTCTTTTGCCATTATAGTAAAATTATCTTTGCCCGTGATTTTTTTTATCCTTTTTGGAAGGGTTTTTTCACGTTAAATTTGTATTCAATTTCTTAATTTATTCTGCTATTTTCTTGTTCGCTACTTAATCGGGCTAAAATCCTAACAAGTGGTATCAGAGCTAGTTTAATTTTTACAGATCAGCCCGTTCAGAGATGGCAACAACAAGGTTTGAAATTGAGAAGTTCGATGGTGAGACAAATTTCAATCTGTGGCAAGTTCGGATAATGGCAATTCTAGTTCAATCAGGCTTGAAAAAGGTTGTTATCGGGAAAAAGCCTGAGAATCTAAATAAAACAGAATGGGAAGAGCTTGATGAAAAGGCTTTATCTGCAATCCAGTTGTGCCTCACGAATACGGTATTGCAGGAGGTATTGATGGAGAAGACCTCATCTGCCTTGTGGAAAAGGTTAGAAACTCTTTATGTGACTAAGTCTTTGGCTAACCGTTTAGTGTTGAAACAACGTCTATTTACGTTTCGCATGAACGAATGTGAGCTTCTTAGAGATCACATCAGTTAATTCATTACTCTTTTAAATAATTTAAAGAATGTTGAGGTTCATATTGACGACGAAGATCAGGCTATGCTATTACTGTGCTCTTTACCCCCTTCATACAAGTCTTTCAGGGAGACCCTGATTTATGGCAGAGACAAACTCTTGTTTGAAGATGTGAAGGGTCATTTGTTGAGTAGAGACAAACTCGACAATGAGCTTCATTTGGATAGCAAGACAGATAGGCAAGCTTCCATTTTGGTAGCATCAAAGAAACGAGATAAAATGTGTCGCTATTGTAAAAAGTTAGGTCACGTCAAAGCAGATTGTTATAAACTGCGAAATAAAAAAGCTGCTGAGAGTAATGAGGAAGATGTAGCTGGTGCTAATTTGGCCGATGAAAATGGGGATGATTTCTTGTTAGTGTCAACAAGTGATAACACCAAGCTCACGTCCGAGTGGATCCTAGATTCAGGATGTCCTTTCCACATGTGTCCCAATAGAGAATGGTTCTCCACATACAGTTCGATTCAAGGTGGAGTTGTGCGCATGGGAAACGATTCATCTAGTAAGGTAATTGGTATTGGTACTGTTAAAATTAAGATGCACGATGGGACGATTAGGACACTCTCAGATGTCAGGCATGTACCTGATTTACGAAAGAATCTTATCTCCTTAAGTATTTTAGACTTGAAAGGATGCAAAATCAACATCGAGTTGAGCGGCATTAAAGTATCTCATGGAGCTCTCGTTTTGTTAAAAGGTAAAAGAACTGGCAGTCTTTATATTCTGGAAGGTTATACAGTGACCGGTGAAATCGGACATCCCTCATCCGTTACGGAGTTGAAGTCAAATTGTTTGGAGCGGAGGCAACTTGGTCATAGGAGGGAAAAAGGTATGACTATTTCGTTGAAGAAAGGTTCTCTTTTGGATGTAGGTTTTGAAAAGTTAGGGCACTGTGTTCGTGAAAAACAAACCCGGGTTAGTTTTGATTTGGCAGTGTACAAGTTGAAGGCTAGAAGTCTTCTAGTTTCTAAGCACAAATTTGACTCAGTTAATTCCCTGCATAGTTCAAGATAGGCTCGTGGCGGGCTTTGGCAAAGATGGCGTTGTGGAAATATGAGCCAAGGTGGAGATTTGTTAAAATATGACTCCTATTTTCAGTCAAATTTGAAAAATAGTCGTTCAGTTAAACTCTGTTTACTTGTTTCAATCAAATACTGATTAGTTTAGATTACTTTATTATTATTTGATTTATGAATTTAGCCTATAAATAGGCTCTTTTACAACCTTAGAATATACACCCATTAGAGATTAGAACTCATAACACATTTAGAGAATTTTGTGTTTACGTTTTGTGGGTTCTTTGTTTTTCGAGTTTTCGGGGTTTTGTTTTTATCTCCATCTTTTGTACTCTTCGTTCTTTTGCCATTATAGTAAAATTATCTTTGTCCGTGGTTTTTTTTATCCTTTTTGGAGGGATTTTTCCACGTTAAATTTGTATTCAATTTCTCAATTTATTCTGCTATTTTCTTGTTCGTTACTTAATCGGGCTAAAATCCTAACAAAGAGATCATAACTTGTTGAGGGTGAGTCAGCTTGTTCGAGAGAGTTTTTCGAAATTTCATTTGTAGGGGTTTTGTTCCCATCCTTCACAAAGGGCCATATCCGTTCATGAAAGGGATGCCTCAATTTGTAATACCTACAAAACTCGAGAGAGATGTTAGTATTGAGCATAAGAATAATTATAAAATTAGTTGAATAAGTTTTATTTTTCCCTCGTCTTTTTTTTTTCCAAACAAGTAAATATAAAATTTATTTTACTCCTTTCCATTTCTTTCACTTCTTCACTCAATCAAATATACCTTAAAATTCTACCTATAACAATAATGATAAGGAAAGTAATCAACTAATTATGGAATCATGTTCCTTGAAGAACGAAAAGGAAATGAAAAGACCAATATAAGTATTACATATTAGGTAGTGTGTACTTTAATTTTAATTACAAATTTCACTTTCCAATTTTATAATCAAGAATGAAACAGAATAAGGTTCCTTTTTAGTGTCACAAGGAAACCTTTAAGGCCAAATCTCTTTGTGGATTATAATTAAATATTTTATTTCAACTTTTAAGAAATCTATTCTTTTCAAGGTATAACAAAATAAGACATTGTTCTTTTCCTCCAAATGGGTACAAGTGAAATAACGTTCTAACAATGACAATGTCGCGGGGCGAGATAAATGTTTACAATTAAATCACTACTCCACAATTAGTATATTTTGCTCTATCATTCACCCCTCCACTTTTATTATTATTATTATGTATCTATAATCTTAAAAATAATTACCACATTAATTAATATGGGATACATTTATTCCCTCTTTGCCCTTGAATTTGATTTTTGTTAATTATTTTTAAAAGTTTTAATCTTTTTAAAGGAAAATAATATTAAAACATTTTTTTAAATATTTAAAAATAACATATAAAAGCTTTTTTTAATGCATATTTATATTTATTTATAAAAGATAGAGACTTTATATAGTAAATGAGGTAGAAAAAGATAAACAACTACCACAACCATTTTATAATTATTGTCAAAAAAAATCCACTTTAACTTGTATCAGTAAATAAATTTAAAATTACTTGAGTTTTATTATCCTACGTATATTCTTATTTAAAGTAATTTATAAAAAAAAAACCGAAATAAAAGGTTTAAATGTGATCCATCTAAATGTGGTCTTAAAAACAGAGAATTTAGGCCTATGAAACCATAAATGGATGACCCCTTCTTTTACTTTTTATCGTAAATGGTTAATGGAACTGACGGAACCATTCTAAATAATTTTGTTTAATACTTGAATTTAATACTTTATTTTAATTTGATATCTAATTTCTTTTCTTAATTTGATCTTCAAACTTGACACTTTTTTTAAGTTTGTATTTAATCTTTTTGGGGTTCAATTTTAGGGTTCATTTGTTTTCATGTAAAAAAATTTTACGAAAAATATTTTCTGCATTTTCCTATATTTATTTCACAGAAAATAGTTTGGTCAACTGAAAATGACTTACAAGTGAAGATAAAATAAGCCATTTTCCCTGTAAAATGACTTACCGAAAAAGAGCTCATCTATAGATAATTTTATTTTTATATAAAAATTAACTTCAATCAAGCTTAATATTATTATATTGATAATAAATTTTATTTTTATTTTTAAAAATATTTAAAATATTATATTTTTTTAATATTATTAAACATAATATTTAATTATTTATATTTAGTCATATAATAAATTATTAATATAATTTATTATTTTAATAAATTATTTAATATTTCAATTTTATTTTAATAATAAATTTTAAAAATAATAATTTTAAATAATAGTATTCACATATTTTTTTAAAATATTCAATATTAATATATTAATAATAAATATTTATTACAATTATAAATATATTAATAATAAATGTTGTGTAGTATAAAAGTTAAAATATGTCATAAGTCACAGATTTGTAATTTAGTCATTGTACTTTTATTTTTAAGAATTTAGTCCCTTTACTCTTCAAATTTGAAAATCAAGTCCAATTGTTGAAATCATTAATTTTTTTATCAATTTTGTTGATGTCACATTTTTAAATAAAAAATACTCACTTAGTAGTCGTGTAATTAAGAAATGACGTTATAATGAATCTGAATTTAACATAATATTTTTAATATATGCAAAAACAATGCAAAATATAAAATTATAGATAAAAATAAATTCAATTAAACAATGAAAAAAATAAGAAAATATCAAATGTATGTTTGTTTAATTGGAAATAAATCTTATGAAATATTTTTAAGAAATCTATCAAACAACAGAAAATATTTTACACAGATTTATCTAAACACTAGAAAATATTAACTTTTCTAAAAAAATAAATTATTTTCTGAAAATCATTTTCAATGAAACAAATAGAGCCTTATATTTGAATTTGACTCTTCTTCGTTTGATACTTATTTTTTATTTTTCAAAAAAAGTTATATTAAGCAAAATTAAAAGAAAGTGAAAATCTTTCAAAAAATATATATATAAATATTATATTAACCCAAAAATTGTCTTAATGAACTCCTCCATTGAAGTGAAAATATACAAAGTAATATAAAAACATTATCACGTAGAAGTCACTACTTTTGTCTGAAACAACACACACCAAGAACGAGAGAAGGCCTTCAAAAAACAAAAAACAAAAAAAAAAAAACAATTAGAACATCAAACATGATTGGTCCAGGCAGACCTCTCTTCGTCCTCTTTGGATCTTCCATCGTTCAGTTTAGTTACAGCAACGAAGGTTGGGGTGCAATTCTTGCTCATGCATATGCTCGCAAGGTATTTCCTTTCATCTTATTCTTCTTTGCATTTATTGTTTTCTGGGTTAATATTAGCACAGCCCAGATTTCATATCAGCTTTAAAAAGCTCTAGATTTTGGTGATTTCTTTGTTTGTAGCAGTTATCAGCTGTTTTGGGTTTCTCCTTTGATGAACAGAGAAGAGATTCACACTTTTTTTTTTTCTTAGTAGTGGGATTCAGGTTGCTTTTTCTCAAATCTTTTTAGGAAGAAGATTATTCATATGGATTCCAATTAGCATCTCTCTTTTTTTCTTTCTTTTCTGATTGCTTTTTCCTGCTAGTCTGATTTCAAAATGGATAAATTGTTATGAAAAAGCTGATGGAGCCAAGTTAACCAATTCTATCCATATAAAATGGATTGGTGAAGTAAAAGTTGGCCCATTTGTAGATAATTTAGCAACCTTTTGTTGGGGGTCCATTTTACCTTTTGGAAAGAGAAGGAAAAACTACCGGATGGTCATTTTACTTTCATTGTCTACTTTTAAGCATCCTCCTCATTCTAACCTCATTGCCCTTTTCTAACTTGAAAAAGAAAGGGTAACTATCCCAGACATAAAACTAGTTGATTTCGTTATCTTTACATTTTCATTTTAGTCACTTAACTTTTAAATCGTTTTTACTTTGGTCATAAAAAAATCATTTTTTAAGTATTGATGATAAAAACGCATACAGAATAGGATTGCAAGTTTATCTAAGTTGCAAATTTGACTTAAAGCTTTAGACAAATGTGAAAAATTGAAATTTGTCAAAACCAGAAACGTATACTAACCAAGTTAGATCTAAGTAAAATAAAAGGGCAACAAATAAAAACTAAATGATCAAGTAAGAAAGAACAAGTAAACCGAATTGAAAACTTAGGGTTCTTGAAAGTCCAAGTCAGTTTGAAAAAGAAAACTTGTTCTTAATGAATTTAGATCAAGTCAAGACTCTCAATTAATAGAAAACAATAGGTTTGAACAAAATTGAAAAAATAATGATTAAAATAAAATGAAATCAAAAGAAAAGAGGAGAAAGTAGTTTAGCCAACCAAGAACAACAAAGATCTAATTATTTAAATATGTTTTGGGTCGTTCTTGATTGAGAATAAACTGTCAAATTGAGACATAAACAAAAGAAGCAAAACAAATTAGCAATTGAATTAAATTGAATGAAAAAGAAACCTAGAAGTAAAGAAAGAGAGGGATGGCTAAAAGAGTGTCAAAGAAAGACTAAATTAGGGTTTCTTGAGTTAAAAGAAATTGTTCTCGAACTTCAAGGAAGCCCCCCCAGCATATCGAAAAATAAAAGAATCAAACAATTTATTAGAATGAAGAATTAAGTAAAATAAAAATTGTTTTGATAACAAAAGAATTCAAAACAACAATAAAAGAAAAGAACTCCTATTTTTGAATGATTCTTGATAAACTAAGATGAGAGAAAAGAAAACTTAAAAGAGAAATTATTGAATGATTGAATGAATAAAGCGGAGTATATCCTATTTATAGCCTCTCAAACATTAATTAAGATGTGATAAGTATACAAACTAATCATGACAACTCATCAACTAACAAAAAAAATGTCGAAGTGTGAAAATATGGCAGGAAATTCAGCCAAGGGGTCAATTGGGCTCCCTGGGTCGAATTTTTACAAAGTGATTCATTTATTTAATAAAACTTAGACAGAAAAATTAAAAGTTTTACAAATTAGGTCACTTTCACAATTTGGTTATTCAACTGAGTCCTTCTTCAAACTTTATATTGGGTTTGTCGATATCCCAATGGGCCAATTTTCAAGAAGTTGGACTTGTGATTTGTTCGCTCCTTAAATTGGCTCATTCAAGCTCGTAAGTGTAATTCACCGTGCACCGACTTCGATAATTGATTTCTTGGGCCAATAATTCCAAGATTTCAAATTTTGATTTTCTTGATTCTAGAAATCTTCCAAAACAACAAAATTGGACCAAGATTCAATTTCTTAATTTTCTTGAAAACAATAAAGTGAATCTTGATTTTCCTTTTGCTCGTATGCACGTCTAGGGCCTTTGTAATGAAGTATGGTATGGTTTCATTTGAATTTGCTTTGATTTTTTTACCTTTAACCTCGTTATTGGGCCTTAAGGTAGTGTGAGCCTAACATGTCCATAGGCCTGAAATTGAGCATTGAGCCTCGCATCAATTTATCAAAGTTAAAAATAAAAAAGTATTAAGGATTTAAGTGAAAAAACAATAAAAACTAAAATAATGTATTATTTTTTTTTCAAATTGTATTTGTTTATCCCCTGTTAAAAGTTCTATTTTTTACAAAATTAATTTTATCAAATTAAATAATATTGAAAAAATAAAGAAAATTTGAACTTTCAGTAAAGGGGTAAACAAGTACAAATTGACAATTTATACATTATTTTAATTTCTACCACTTTTTCAGCTTAATCTTTAAGGCTTTTTACTTCGACCAATACTTTAAAAAATATTTTTTTGGGTGAATAAAATAAAAGTGAGCTAGAAGTTGAGTAATTAAAATAAAGTGCAAATATGTGGCGTGTACAGTCAACAAATACTAAAGATTTAATGTCTAGGTAACTAAAATGAAAAGGCCTAAAAGTTAAGTGATGAAATTGCAAAAATTTCTTTTTAAGTGAGCTAAATGAAAGCAGCCTAAAATTTTGAGTGTCCAACCGGATGGTTTACCCAAAAAGAAAACCCATTATTTGCATAAGAAAATGTAGATGAACAAGATCAATTTGAATAGAGATCTAAGCACACATAAATTGCATTATTTGGTGCTTTGTTTTAATGGTGATAGGCAGACATAATACTGCGAGGATACGCAGGGTGGAACTCGAGGCGTGCTTTGGAAGTTCTAGATAAAGTTTTCCCCAAGGTATCGTAAGTTTTATTGGAGTTTATCTTTAACCCTTTTATTCTCAAAGGCATGCCACATAAAAAATAAATAAATAAAAGCTTTATTTTAAATTATTTGATGTTTCTTATTTTTCTCAATTATATGAATGGAGGATGCTGCTGTACAACCTTCATTAGTGATAGTTTATTTTGGTGGCAATGACTCAATTAAACCCCACGCATCTGGCCTTGGTCCCCATGTACCTCTTCCAGAATATGTTGAGAACATGAAGAAGATTGCTATGCATCTCAAGGTACATTATTATTACAAGTAAAATTCCTTGGAATATGATTTCCTTATCTGAATTCTGATATCTACTGACTACTAAGCTTTCCACTGCTTTCAATTGGATCTGTCACTTGGTTTGGTTTTGGATGGGGATTACTTCGGGTTTTACAGTCATTTCAGATTTGAATCATTTTGTATTCCGATCTTTCAAGTTTATTTGGGTTGGATTTTTTCGAGTTGCTCGTTCGAGTCATATTTCAAGTTTAGGTTGGATTAATTGAACTTTTTATGATTAAATTTGAAGTTGAATTTGATTCAAACTAATCAGATTGAGTTTTGGTGTTCAAGTCAGAACGGATGGGTCTAGTTCTAATCCTTCTCTTTTTATGTTTCTTAATTACCTAACTAAACTATGAAACCTGAAGATTGATAGTTAATCTGGTATAAAACCATGGCACTGTGTCACGTATCATTTGATCATCAGGGCCTATCGGAGAACACTCATGTAATGTTCCTTAGCACTCCACCAGTGAATGAGGAACAAATACTAGAAACCATTGGTATACGCGGTCGAACCAATGAAGGTAGCCTGATTTATTCCGAAGCTTGTTTAAAACTATGCCAAGAAGTGGATATAAAATGTATTGATCTTTGGACTGCAATCCAGCAAAGAGATGACTGGAAGACAGTTTGCTTTAAGTAAGTTTACTTTTATTCCAATAAAAAAAAGAAAAGAATTCCTTATTTTGAATAGGATTTGAAGATTTCATTATGTGTTTAAGTGATTCCATTGAAACATGGGATGTTGATCAAATGTTGGTTCCTCTGATTATAGGGATGGCATCCATCTATCCTCCGAGGGAAGCAAGATAGTGAGTGAAGAAATATTGAAAGCCCTGGCAGAGGAACCAAGTTTATGCTGGAGATCATTGCCGACTGAATTTGATGAAGATTCAGTCAATGATCCTGTCGGTGAAGATGGGAAGAACATTAACATTTCAAACCTGTAGTTTTCCACCATGTGCCAAATGGGAATAATTCCCTTAAGCCCTTATCAAGTTTGGTTGCCTTTTTCTTTTTCCTATAATGCTTGACTTTATAGAGAAACATATGATTGCAGAGAGGTCTTCCTAGTATCTCTTCCATGCAATATTAAACTGGAATTGTAAGTAGGCCACTGGATGGAAATCAAATGAAATTCCTAGTATCTCCAGCCCTGCAATGTCTCCCTCCAAAATAATAGAAATCAGACCTTGAAATCGAGGGAGTAAACACAGGCAATTCCTCAGAAAATTAGATAAGAGACAAGTAGAGATAGCTGAAACTTACAAAGGCAAGATAATACACAAAGGTCAATACAATCACAACTGATAAGGTTAAAATGGGGATTTCAAACAGTATACACTCATTTGTACAAATATTTACCCCAGAAGAGATTGCAGAGCTGGACCTTAGTTCATATTTTAAATAAATCCAATTTTTTTACTTTTAAGTCAATTTTCAAGTTTAATGTTTTTGTCCAAAGTATCTTAAATTTTAGTCGGGCTTGGATTGAATGAGTAATCTGACTTTTGAAATGGTTTAATCCTATCATGTTTTACAATAATTAATTATAATTATAATTATTTAGATGTATATTTTGTAATTCATGTTGTGACTTCCAAAAAAAATAAAAAAAAATACATAATGTTAAAGATATAATTATATTAGAATATGATGTAATTTATAATTGAACTTAATAATATTATAAAATTTATAACTAATTAGATTTATATTATTTTTAATTGAAATTTATTGAATTTAAACATTGAAGATAACAATAACATATAAAATAAAAATTAATTATTAAAGGGTAAATTTGTTGTTTTATTTAAAATACTTAAATAAATATTATGGACATTGATAATTTTTTCATCAAACCTTCTATAGATAAATAGATATTTTTCAAAGGAGTGAATTTCTTACCATAGAATTTGTTTGGAAATATAGTACCTAATAATTTTGTTTGGATAAAAGGAAAGATTGGGGAGTTTGGTTTAAACCCAATTTCTTTCCTTCCAACTCATCATTTTCCCAAGAGAAACTAGTTAGAGCACCCTCATATATTAATTGCATCAAGTAAACCTATAACTATAAATTATAACTATCATTTTGCACTGAATCCTTATTTGTCTTCCGTTATTAGTCCCTATATTTTATAAAAATTACGGATTTAATCTTTATTCAAATATTAAAATCTTAGTCTTCATCAAATGATAACCGTTAAATCCATTATGTTGAATTCTATTATTTTCAAAATTTGATGCAGAAAACATATTATCATATGTGAATGACATGTCAACTTGTTATTTTCACAAATTCAGTTATTGGATTAACAATTATCATTCGAGTCAAGATTGAAAATTACAAAATTTAAAAAATATAGAAATTTAGAATAATCCAATCAGAGAATGTAAACTAAATCTACAACTGTATTCATAGTATATAATTAATAATTAAATTTAACTAAACAAATTTAACTGCTATTATTTAACCGATTGCATGGTTGAGTAGCTGAAAGCAGAATCATGTGCGGACAGAATTAATAACCTTTTAGCTTATAATAACTTAGCTTAGTGTATTTGTGGTGTTGTTTTTTTTATAAAAAAATTAATTAAAAATTAAATTCACAAACTTTTATAAAATTAAAGAAATAATCGCAGAATGTAATATTGTATTTTCCTATATGCTCTTTCGTATTGCATGGCTGGAATATACTTTTTTTTTTTCAAACTCTCTAATTGGAAAATTCGGAATCCATTAGTATTTACTATTTTATGAAACATGCACATATATATGCCAGTTTTCGGCAACTGACGTGGGGTTTTAGTTGATTTTCATTCCCCCGCCCTTGTTTCTGTAGTTTAGAGAAAGAGACAAGGATAATGGCATTGGGTTAAAATTAAATTATAATTTTTTAGAGATATAATTGTAATTTTATTATTATAGAAAATAATTATTTTGTGAGAAAAAATAAATACAAAAATGAGAACATGAAATTACTTAATAAAAACCATAAAGAGTTTCCGAAAGCTTGTTAATTCATTATAGAAGGTGAGTGTATGAAATATTAAAGAAAAACAATAAACACACTTTCACTTTCTTTTTGAGCATGTAAATCTAGCTATAGGATTCACAACTTGTTGAATTTCATCCTGATGTTGTACCATAATCCTACAGCCTTCCATCCTTGTCTGAATAATAATTGTCTAATGTCACTGCGTTTATTGTCTCCCTCTCCCATTTCCACAAACTCCAACACCTGATTATCCTTCTCAATCTCTCATTTAATCCTTCCTAATTTCCCCCTAATTTATAAAATTCATTCCTACCCACCCAACACATTCCGTTTTCCTTCCCACTACTGTAAAAGTAACTCACTGCCATTCCGTTGCAACTTTCGCCCGTTTTCTTTCATATGTCCTCTCCCCTCTTTGGCTAACGGAGTTTTGCTTCTCGCGGTTGTACTAATCTTGCGGACAACACTACCTTCTTTTTCTGTCAAAGAGGATATATTGTTCACTAACTATAGAATAGGTTTTTTTTTTTTTTGTCTATATCTAAGAAAATCTAATTTATATACTTTTTCTCTAAAACAACATTGAAGAATGTTAGAAGAGAATGGAAAGCAAGTCAGTGAAGTAAATTGTTTTTAATAAATGGCATATAATCCAATTTCAAAGAAGTCGTTTTGACTTTTGTTACCAATTTATGTCCGATGATGTAATGGTCTGCTTCTTGGATAATAAAATTCTAAATTATCTAAAACCAAAATTTGAGTTAAAAGTAAAAGAATTTAATTTTAAATGTCATAAAAGTATAGGGACTGAAAATAAATTATACCATTAGTACCGCCAATTTCACACAACGCTATTCAGCCACGGTAACCATTAGTTCCACCAACTTTCTTCTAACCACAATAACAAGATTAATATGCAATGTATGTGTAAATTTTTCTATCCACAGGTTTTACCTTACAAAATTCTATCCACAGTTTTTCTATGAATTAAGTCTATCCACATTTAGACTTGTTCATAGTCGGGTTATATGTCCATGGTCTGTCCAAAACTTAAGAGGGTTTAAGTAAAAATATTAGATCTAAAAAATAGGCTTCAATAAAAAAATTAGGCTTGTTTAAAATATGAATCGGGCTCAAGCTTAAACATTCAAGGCCCAATTCCAACCCCGGAGACTTATTTTTAAGTTTATATTACTTTATACTATGTTATTTTTATGTAATTTATAACACATTAAAAAATAAACTTATACTAAATATATAATACTACTCTAATGTAAACATTAAAATAATGTTAAGATGACTATATAAAAATTTTCAATAAATCAAAAAGATATAAAATAATTAAATATTAAATTAAAATAATATAAATATTTTTAAAAAAATTAAAAAATAATATGGGCTAGTTTAAAATGGGCTTGGGTTAATTTTTTGCAAATATAGATGGGTTTGGGCAAAATTTTAGGCTTATATTTTAGGTCGGGTTGGGTTTAGGCTTGCATAAACTATATTAATATTATACTTAAGCCTGACCAATGAGCACCTCTAATCTACAATTAATGATAAATTTTGCACTAGTATCTTCTCTACTTGTCAAAACTTCTCATCCTAATAATAAATTCAAACAATAAATTTTAGTTTTTAATTACATTTTAAAATAAAATATAATCATATAATTAAGTTATTGGATATAATTTATAATTTTAAAATTAATATTTTCATATAAATATGTGTAATTCAAATACATTTACATATTTAAAAGATACAAGTAAATTAGAAATGATACATCAAAATACTTTATATTAGTATGTATCTATACATAACAAAAACGATATGATTCTCAAAGGCAGAAGTAGAATAAAGTTTTAAGGGACTATAATTGAATTATAAATTCTTGAAGTCTAGAGACAATTTAATTATTATATTAATTTTTAATTTTATATTTTCAAGGCTTTAAAAGTAATTTTACTATTTAGGGGCAAGGCTTCTACCCTTGGATTCACCAATAATGGTATTGACTATCGACTACCTTACATTTTATTAAAAAATAGTAAATTAATAAGATTTTGATTTGAGTTAAATTAATATTTGATTCTAATTGTAATTGTTACTATAATTAATTGTAATTTGGAAAAAGAACTCTTAAAATTAAATGAAAAAAATTCACGACTTATTCCATATAACCATGCTTCGGTGATATCGATCTAACTCATCTCATGTTATTTTAGTAGAAGAAATTGAAGTTCAGTCTGATCTATCTTATGAAGAAGAATCGATTGAAATCTTAGCTTGAGAAACGAAAGAGCTGAGGAATAAGCACATGCCATTGGTGAAAGTCCTATGGCGTAGTCATAGTGTTGAAGAAGCGACCTAGGAATTGGAAGAGGCAATGAGATCTCAATATCCCCACCTCTTTCTAGGTAAATTTCAGGGATAATTTCTTAAAGAAGGAGAATTGTAACGACCCGATTTCTTGTGGTGTCAGAAAATGAGGCTTTGAAACCTCGTTTTCATAAAACGAGTTTGTAAATATTAAATAGGGATATTTATGGAGTTAGTGTATATATGAATTGAAATTTGGATAAGTAAATTAGCTAAAATTATAGTTAATTAAGGTCAAGGGACTAAATTGTAAACGTTTAATCACTATAAATTTTAATTAGGAAAAGGATTGGGGGCTTAAATAACAATTATTCAAAGGACCAAAATGGCTAATAAACTACTTTTAAATAGTTGATAGTGGATAATGATGTTGGATGTCATTAACTTAGCTTAAACATGATTAAATTTTATTAAACTAGATTACTTAAGCTAATTAATATTAATTAATGAAATAATCATAATATAAAAGCCAAAACTTAGTGGAAGATGTTATCATCTTTTTACCCAAGCTGTGAAAGCCAAAGAAAAAAAAAAGAAAAAGGTTTTAGGTTTCAAACATTCGACCATCTAATTTCAAGTAAGTTCCTAACTATTTTTCTTTGATTTTAATAGAAATTGAATCATGGGAGCTTGATTTAGTTATCCCATGTACCAATTTGTAAAGATGTTAAGTTTTTGAAAGATATCATTGTTGAGAAATGAAAGAATTTGGTGTGAATTTGATAGAAATTAAGCTTGGTTTTTGAAAAACGACTTAATTGTAAAGCTTAATTGTTAGTTTCATACATTAGGGACCAAATTGAATAAAATAAAAATATATTATAAAATTTTGGTAGGAGTAGAAAGTAGGAAGTCCCTAATGAATATATGTGAAATCAGATTTTAATCCGAAGCTCTCGATCGAAAATTAAGTTAGTCCCAGGTTTAGGGATTAAATTGAATAAATTGTAAAATATGTATGATTTTTTTATTGTGATTTGATATGGAATTTGATATTTTTTTTTGTTGAATTATTATTCATACCAAAAGATGATGGAAGTCCATCGAGAGGGAATAGAAAGGTGAAAGCTGATGACAAGTGACATGAGCTATTAGTTTGTATTTTTATGACTTAAGATCAATTTAATTGTTGCATATTTGTGATATTTTGCATAATTTGACATTGAGATGAGCTAATAATGATTATTGGAATTGAATTGCTATGATTGATATTGATTATCGAGATAGAGGACTAAATTCAATAAAATGAAAAATAGTATAGCTTAATGATTTATGGTGTTTAGTATGAAATTGAGTTGAGATATGCTTTATGAAATGATGAACTGACAATAAAATAAGATTGACCAGAATGTGAATTGGACTTTATATTGAAATTGGAAAAACTGTTTACCCTATTAACTATTAAGGCAGAGTCAAATATAGTTAGTATGCGATAGGATAGATTGAGTATGGATTACTTTGATTATTTGTCGATGAGTACCGGGTAGAACTTTTACTTCAGTTATACTTATTTCTAGTGGTGTCGAAAAAAATGATTTCAAGACCCCATTTTTGGAAACCGAGTTCATAAATATTAAGTAGGAATATTTATGGAGTTAGTATATTGATGAATTGAAATTTGGTTAAGTAATTCAATTGAAATTATGGTTATTTTAGGCCTAGGGATTAAATTGTAAAAGTTCAATCAATATAGATTTTTAATTAGAAAAATGTTTGAGGACTTAAATTGCAAATATCTAAAGGGGCCAAAATGATTAATAAACTATTCTTAACCATGTGTCAGTGCCATGAGCAGTGGTTCAAAGCTCGTGACCAAATCACAAAGAGCGTCCCATGGAGGTCTACATATTAAATGGAGCTCATTTGACCCACTTGAACTGGCCCAATTTTAAGAACAAGTGATAAAGCCCATTGACCACCTCTCGACGTACCAACGTTAGAAGTGAGAATACTGCAACTAAAGATATGATTTAAGGCGATGTTTGCAAGTATATGGGTTAGGTTGTAATATATTTTGTTTACAATGAAACACTTGGTAAGTCTTCCAAGGATCGTACCCTAGGGATTGCAGTTTGGGGAAAACTGCTATTAAACCAATTACCGAAAATAACTACTCATATACTTGAGTCACGAATTAGTAGTGTTAATTTGGAAGCGAGATGATAATAATAATAACCAAATAAATTGAATTAAACCTAAATCTATTCCTAAGTTCATGTATTGCCTTCTCCTATCCCTTGTTTTCACTATGCAAGTTCCTTTAGCCTATATCGAATTATTTTACCTGATTAATTTTTAATGTAGGGTTCTAAATAGTTGGTTACAAATTAACCTAGTAGGGCTTCTTAGCCTTCTACCAACCTAACTGGTCAACAAGAACTACTCATCTCTCGATGACATAGTTCAAATCGGGGTAGGGTAAGGTTTTCAAGGATAGGCAATACTAATTTCGGGTAAATTCCCATCTATATAACTTCCTAAGGTTGTCAAGCCTAGGGTTTAAGTTCTTCCTTCCCTAACCACTGATCTATTGAGTGATGCTTGGTAGGAAATACCGATTTCGGGTTAATTCCTACCTAAATGACTTCCTAGGGTCATCAATCCTAGAGTTTAATTGCACTCAATTAGAGCTAACCAATCCAAATTGAATTCTACCTGTCAATCAATTAATTAGATTAGTACAATTGAAACATGCGAAAGATGTATAAAGTACAAATTAATTTTAATCTTTACACAAACATTCAATTAGCAATGCTAAAGAAAGAAATATAAAGAATAAAATAAAGGAAAGAAATGCTCATGGATTTATCAATGAAAACGTGGCTCCAGAACAATCTCTGCTCGTGAAAGTTCACTTCGAAATAGGATCTTTCGATTACAAGAACATAACTTCAATTAAGTAAAAACTAAGAATGAAAATAAAAACCTAAGAATCCCCCTAATGTGATGTTATGAGCGAGGATTTATAGATTACATGTATTATGACCAAACTAGGTCAAATAAGGACAGCTGATTATGTTAATTTAGGTTGTGTAGATGAAAACACGCTTACTTATTAAATTGGCTTCGTCGCAGCTATGTCACAACACCCTCAAGCTTGTGTCACGGCATCGAAGGTAGTTTGTTTTATTCTTGGTGTCTTCAGGGCTATGTTGCGATATTGTCTCGCTTGTGTCGTGATATTCTCAATAGACTACTCATTGGATATTCTGCTTGCTGTGTTGTGACATCTCAACTCCATGTTGCAACATCGGGAGCAATCCACTATATTTTGGCCTCGAATGATGTCTTGCACACTTAATCAACATGTTATCAATCTCTTAGGCCCAGATTGGCTTAGAAGATCATAAAACACATAAAGATGCTCATTTTATTCACTAGGTCCTAAGAATGGAAACTTAATAAAAACTATATTAATTTGTTATAAGACCAGCTCGTTAACTATAAAATTGGGCCTAATCTGTTACAAGGAATAGTGGCAGATCAAACCCCCCCCACACTTAAGTCATTGCTTGTCTTCAAGCAATGTAAACATATAATTAAAAGTAAAAAAATAGAAAAATAAAATTAAAGACAAATATAAAAAAAATTAGCTGCAAATAAACATGAAAAAAATAAAAATAAACAAAAAAGGAAAAATAAAAAAGTTGACTTGGTTTCTTTCATTAAACAAGCTAGAGTTAGTGACGATGGAAGTAAATAAGAACCTCACACCTAAACTCCCCCACACTTAACTTTTTTTCTCGTCCTCAAGTAAACGAAGTCTAGACATATAGTATGAAAAAAAAAGACGTCCCCTGGATTTTATTACTACTACGAACATGGTTGTCAAATATTAAAGGTATAACAATTCTTATCTCACATGTAACTTAATCTTGATATTTTGATGCTTTGAAAACTTTTGAAAGTAAATTAGGATTAGTTTATAAAGTTGCATTACTAACAACTTAGAAGTAATCCTCATGAAAAAATGTTTAAGAATATCACCATTAACATCAATCAAACAAATATGTAGTAGACACAATCATGCGAATAAAAAATATTCATTAAGTATAATTGTTAGTAATTCTAGAAGATTATGCATGGAGAACGCTTAAGTCACATTGGTCTTCTAAGCTTGTAATGTTCTGAGGCTTAGGACGGTAAGAGTTTAAAGAAATATATAGCTTAAAATGATTCGAATACTAAAAATAGTTAGGCACATGTCATTGCTCCCTCTATTCCCCCTAAGTGTCTCTTCCAAGCTCACCACCTTTTATTTCATTCTTTCACCTTCCTTATCTATCCATGTAGGAAGATACAATACAATACTAGCAAATATGGTCAGTTTAACAAGTTTTGGTGCATTGATGATTGAGTGTTATTTTTCACTTTTATTACTTTTTGTTTTGTCACTTGACTTTTTACTCTTTTCTCACTCACAATACTTTCATTTTTGTTCTATACTTTTTCTTGTTTTTACTTTTGTTTTTTTTTTTTGGATTTTTCTTTGTCTTACATTTTTGTCTAACCTATAATTATTGTATCACATTGTTTTTTCCTTTTTCATTTTTTCAAGTCACCATGATGTATCTGCCTAAACCCTTATTATCTTTGGCTTGAAGTCTATTTTGTAATGTATTAAAGGACCAAGGATAGGGAAGAGTTCAAGTTTTCAATTTTTGTTTGGCTTTTGGGTTTCAATATCGTTGGTTAATCAAAAAGGAGTTATCAAGCTCAAATAAAGAGACTAGGGATTCATAGCAATGGTAATTTGAGAACTAGCTATTCAAACAATGTCTTAAGTCATCCCTAAGCATCCCACCATACACAATTTCTTTCATACTTCGAATTAAACTGAATGAATAATAATCAATTCAAGCATTCATGTTTCTACAACTATCTATAAAACTTATATCTCATATGGCATAATCAAATATTCGTACTTAGGTACTTCTAATCTATTATGCAATTTAACTAAGTAACCTAATCATTTTCTCTTAAAAGTAATCAAATTATCTCATACCAATAAAAATTTTCATACTTGACAAAAATCATTACATGTTTTATTATGTTCAACCACTATTCACAATGTTAATATAATCCAAGCACCATGTAACAAAAACAATAACATTTTTTTTTGGTAAATAATCAACTAAAACAAATTAAACACACACAAAAAAACTAATCCTATGTGCTTTCCCCCACACTTTAGAACACACATTGCCCTTAATGTAAAATAATTAAAGTGCAAACAAAAAAACTTCCCTAAGTAGGCCGAGTCCTTATTGTTATGATAATCTTGGAATTTGTGTGCTCTAAGTGAATGGAAAAGTACTTAAAAAAATTCTACGACAAAAAATATGAATTATAATGTAAAAAAATAAAATAAATATAAGAAGACAAAGAAGTATTGATGATGGATGGCCGAACGTCTAAATAAAAGAATTCGAATAAACTTGGCCTTTCAAAGTTGTGATATAGCGTTCTGTCTTGGATATCGTGACATTAGGGTGCAATGTCACAACATCGAACCCAATTTCTGGCTTATTCGATTTTTCAATTTGTTACTTAATGGAATCTACAATTGCTTTGGAATTTCTTTAAAAACTAAGGAGATCTATGTCGCCACCATATAAGAACTTCCAATTGGTTCTTGACATTTTAATTCAATGTTTGTTTCGCTATCGATATATATGAATCAACCCCTTTGGTTGATTCCAATGATGTTGTCTTATTTTTAACCGATGCGACATCCACATTACAAGCCATTTGGTACCAAATTCAAGCCAACCCCAAATCATTTTCTAGGGTATTATTGCCTTGAGTTTCCTCCCCTCCATATCGCGTAAAGTTCTGGTCACTCGAGCTTTATTTCCCTTTTCGGATGAAAATGAATTGACCTCATTGGTCTATTCGGCTGGTACCTTCTCGATTGTGGCCAAAAAGTGTATTAGCTCTTCTACATATTCATTCAAGATTGGTTTAAGCTCCAAGTTAGTGGTTACTTCTACTTTTACGTCAGCGGCTACATCTATTGTTATGTCTGATTCAACATTAATTGGGTCGAGAATAACTTGGGTTATCTTCAATTCATCATCACAGTTGTCAATTCCAAACTCTTGTTGATTTCCATCATCTAAGTCTAGAAGATTTTCGAAAATACACCGGTCATCATGGTTAGAGTTGAGAACATCATGTACGACCTCTTCTCATGGGGCTAACGCCTCTAATATCTCTCGGAGTATTGTCACCGTTTCTGCCACCATATCTGACATGTTTGATAACATCTTAGATGTTTCTTTGTTGGCTCGATAGATTTTATCACACTCAGATGATGTTTTTTCGGCTCACGTTAGGGTTCCTTCTGATACTTGCTTTTGTCTCCGTAGTCATAACTCCTATATGCATTGTAAGATAGATCGTCTAGATGTTCGGACTCCGTTCAACCAAATTTGTCCTCTATTATTATGCCAATCATCATACCAAAAGGACAACTCATCTGACTCAGACCAACCATCATCATCATCAAATTTATCCATGCACGCGCCTATATTTTGGGCTGAAAGTTTGTCAAACTCAATTGATTCATATGACATTATTGCTTGTGGATTACAAAGAGACTCGGTTGGGTATTTGGGCATATAAATCTTTTTACTATCTAACTTATACAGAGATTCATATGTATACCCTTCTTTTTCACATTTGCTATTCGAACTCCATTAGTCCATCAAAGTTTCGTCATCGTATGAATCATCGCACGTTTTGCCTTCATACCAACTATAATCATATTTAATTGCACTCATTATTAAATTTGCTTAATTAACAAGGAAAATAATAAAAATAATTAAAACGAAAGTAAAATTGGAATAATAAATAAATAAAATTAGAACACAATCTAACTCATTCGTCTTTTAACTAATATTATTTAAAGTAATTGATTCAATAACAATTATCACTATTGTAATCCCCAGCAATGACACCAACAACTTGACCGCCTCCCGGTGTACCAATGTCGAAAGTGAGAATACCACAACTAAAGAAATGCAAGTATACGAGTTGGGTTGTAATATAGTTTGTTTACAACGAAACACTTGGTAAGTATTTCGAGGATCATACCCTAGGGATTATAGTTTGAAGAAATCTGTTCTTAAGCCAATTAACGAAAATAAATACTAATATACTTGATTCACGAATTAGTAGTATTAATCTGGAAGCAATATGATAATAATAACCAAATAAATTGAATTAAACCTAAATCTATTCCTAAGTTCATGTATCAGCTTCTCTTATCCCTTGTTTCAACTGTGTGAGTTCATTTAGCCTAGATATAATTATTTACCTGATTAATTATTGGTGTAGGGTTCTAAAATAGTTGGTTACTAATTAACCTAGCAGGGCTTCTCAACCTTTTACTAACCTAACTAGTTGGAAAGAACTACTCATCTCTCGATGACACACTTTAGACCAGGGTAGGTGAAGGTTTTTATGGATAGAAAATACCAATTTCGATTTAATTCCCACCTATATGACTTCTTAAGGTCGTCAAGCCTAGGATTTAAGTTCTTCCTTCTCTAACCACTAATCTGTTGAATGATGCTTGGTAGGAAATACAGACATCGGGTTGATTCTTACCCAAATGAATTCATATGGTCATCAATCCTAGGGTTTAATTGCACTCAATTAAAGCTAACCAATCCAAATTGAACTCTACTTGTTAATTAATTAATTAATTAGATTAGTACAATTGAAACATGTGAAATATGTATAAAGTATAAATTAATTCTAATATTTACACAGACATTCAATTAACAATGTTAAATAAAGAAATATAAAGAATAGAACAAATGAAAGAGATGCTAATGGATTTATCGATAAAACTGTGGCTCTGAAACAATCTCCACTCGTGAAAGTCTTACTTCGGAATAAGATCTTCCGATTACAAGAACATAACATTAACTAAGTAAAAATAAACAATGAGAATAAAAACCTATGAATCCCCCTAATGTGTTGTTCTAAGTGAGTATTTATAGATTACATGTATTATGACCTAACTAGGTCAAGTAAGGACGACCGAGCATGTTAATTTAGATTGTGTAGGTGAAAACACCCTTGCTCATTAAATTGGCCTCGTCGTAGCTGTGTCATGATAGCCTCATGCTTTTTTCTTGACATCAAAGGTAGTTTGTTTTATTCTTGATGTCTTAAGCTGTGTTGCAACATCCTTGACAGGCTACTCCTTTGGTATTCTGCTTGTTGTATAACGACATCCTAACTCCATATTGCAACATCGGGCGTAGTCCACTTTCTTTTTGCCCTTGAATGATGTCCTATACACTTAATCAACATGTTAGTATTTTCTTAGGCCTAGATTGGCCTTGAAGGTCATAAAACACATAAAATTGCTCATTTTATTCACTAGGTCCTATGAATTGAAACTTAATAGAAACTATATTGATTTGCTATATGACCAACTCGTTAAGTATAGAATTGGGCCTAATTTGGAACAACGAATTGTGGCAGATCACCCATCTACTTGAAGCTTTGGTGGCCCAGTAAAGCACTATTGGAAAATTAGGATTACCCTGGTAAATACGAAACATAATCTATTCATTTTGTAATTAAAATTAAATCCATATTTTCACAACTCATCCATTAACTTTATATATAATATTAACATATTCATATATAAATTAATCATATAACCATTTTAATATGGCTTACACTTAGATTAAGTTAGGTAAAATAAAATTCTTGAAGTATTTACAATCAAGCGCTTGGTTGAGCTTTTTTCTTCCTGTACTCTTTTGCTACTTATTTCCCCCTAATGAAGACCTTGTCGATCACCTCTGTTCTCTTTCTCGTCATTAACATATCACACATATACAATATTTAATATCAAAGCAATAATCACATATCATTTCTATGCACTTCTAATGAAATAAACACGAAATCTTTAAAGAAATCTCATTATTTGTTAGAGTTGAGTGACTTGAATCCTTGTTAAAATAAAATACAGTAGTAAAATAAAATAAAAGTAAAATCCATAAGAAACTATACTTCTTTTATTTGACATTGATTAGAATAAGGTTTTTCAACCTTTAAATAGATGTAGTTGAAACTCCTCTTGTATCATTCAAATTTCAACATTAGTGAATTTTCTTTTCTTCTGCCCGTGGTTTTTTCCTTAAAACGGTTTCCACGTAAAATCTGCATGTTCTTATTTTTTTCCTTTTTGCTGTGTGATCGTTTTATATTACAATTTTTTACAAATTGGTATTAGGAACTTTTCAGGTTGCTGATCTCGATCACAGTAATGGTGACATTGAAGTATGATATTTCGCTGTTAGATCACAACACCATATTCGAATTGTGGTAGATAAAGGTGCAAGCAATTTTTGCGCAAATGGATTTGGAAGATCCCCTACTAGGGACAAATAATATGCCTTTGACATTGACGAAGGAAAATAAAAAGCGTAAAGATTGAAAGGCTTTAACACAATTACATCTGCATCTTTTAAATGAAATTCTACAAGACGTGATAAAGGAGAAGACCATCACTGCATTATGGGAAAAGGTGCAGTAGCTATGCATGTCAAAAACCCTAACTAGAAAGTTACATATGAAGCAACATCTTTATGCTTGACGTTTGGAGGGAGGTGCATCTGTGCACGAACATTTAACTATGTTTAAAGAAATTCTCTCAGATCTAGAGGCCATGAAAGTTTAGTATGATAAATAAGATTTAAGGTTAATTCTACTTTGTTTGTTGCCCTCGTTTTATTCAACCTTTAGAGATATGATTTTATATAGCTGTAAATCTCTTACAATTGATGAAGTTTATTTTTCCTTAACTTCATATGACAAGATGAAACATCTTGTGGTTAGATCTGACTCTTAGGGAGAGGGTCTTATTTTTCGTGGGAGACAATAATGGAATATTGATAATAATTGTGGGAGGACACATGAACGAAATCATCGTAGTAAATCTGAGGTTAGATCGAGATATTTAAAAAGAGGTAAAACCTCTAACTTTTACAAAAGGAAAGAGCATATTAAACCTGAGTGTTGTAAGATACAGAACAAGATCAAAAAGGAGGCTACCAATCAAAAGAGAAAACATCCAAAACAATCCGGTAAAGCTGATGTTGTAGAAGACTACAACAATTGTGAACTCTTAGTTGCTTCTGCCGATAACTCTAAAGTGAGCAATGAGTGGATCCTCGATTCTTGTTGCACCTTCTATATGAGTCCAAATCGGGATTGGTTTACAACATATGAAACATTGTCCGAAGGTGTGGTTTTGATGGGAAATAATGCTTCATGTAAAATCGTAAGTATTTGCACGATCAAAATTAAGATGTTCAATAGAGTTGTCAGAACACTTAATGACGTACGACATGTACCAGAATTGAAGAGGAATTTGATTTTGTTGAGTACTCTTGATTTAAAAAGGCACAAGTACACAGCTGAAAGTGGGGTTCTGAGTATTAGCGAAGGTTCCCTTGTTGTGATGAAAGGGCAAAAAAAAAGACTGCTAAGTTATAAAGGTTCTACTATTACTGGTGATGTAGTCGTCGCTTCCTCTTCCTTGTCAAGTGATGATGTTACTGGATTTTGGCATATGCATCTAAGACATATGAGTGAGAACAACATGGGAAAATTAAGCAAAAGAGGACTTCTTGATGGAAAAGACATTAGCAAATTGAAGTTTTATTAGCACTGCATTTTTGGAAAGGAAAAGAGAGTTTGATTTACCAGAGGAATCCATAACATGAAGGGAATGTTGGATTATTTTCATTCTGATCTTTGGGGACTATCCAGAATGCCTTCGAGGGGTGACACTAATTATATGTTGACGATCATTGACAAATTTTTTAAAAAAAGTTTGGGCATTCTTCTTAAAGAAAAAAAGTGATGTATTGTCCACGTTTAAAAATTGAAAGACTATAATCAAGAAGCAGGCAAGAATACAGATAAAACACCTCTGCACAGATAATGTCTTGGAATTTTGTTCTGATGAGTTTAATAAATTGTGCAAATCAAAAGGGATTGTGAGACACTTAACAATTCATCATACTCTATAGCAAAGCACTGTTGCAGAAGGAATGTATAGAATAATCATGGAAAAGGTTCGATGCATGTTTTTGAATGCTTATTTACCAATGTCATTCTAGGCTAAAGTGACATTTACAATATGTTTTTTTGATTAATCAATCTCTGTCAATTTTCATTGAGAAAAAAAAACTCTACAAGAGGTATGGTCTGGTACTTCTGCTCATTATTCTGATTTAAAGATTTTTGGGTGTCTCGCGTATGCTCATGTTGATAATGGGAAATTAGAGCCTAGATATATTAAATGTGTTTTTCTTGGTTATAAGACTGGTGTTAAAGGGTATAAGTTATGGTATCCTGAAACGAGGAAAGTTGTGATTAGCAGAGATGCTATTTTCAATGAAACTGTTATACTACCTAACTTATCTCTTAAAGACTCTTCTAATAAAGACTAACAAAAGAAGGTGGATTTTTATATTGTTCTAGGATTTACAACAAAGTCTACTTCTCAAGTTAGTACAAAAACTCAAAGTAGAGTTACTTCTTTACCACAATATGCTATTGTCAAGAATAGAACTAGAAGAGAAATTAAACCTCCAAAGAGATACGGCAAGGCTGATCTAGTTGCTTATGCTTTAAATGTGGCTGAAAATATAGATGCAAATTAAGAGCTGTCTACATATTCCGAGGTAGATAGTTGTGAAGATTCAGGAAAGTGGATGATTGTCATGCAAGAAGAGATGAAATCGCTCCATAAGAATCCAAATAGCAAGACTAATTACAAAAGGTTTCAGTTAGATTCTAGATGTAGACTTCACAGATGTGTTTTCTCCAATTGTGATTCGATTCAAGCCTTGTTTGGTATTATGGCCATGTATGATTTGGAGCTTGAACAACTAGATGTAAAAATAATGTTCTTACATAGAGAACTTGAGGAAGATATTTACATGCAACAACCAGAGGGTTTTGTATTCTTAGAAAAAGAGGACTATGTTTGCTTGATGAAAAAGTCCCTTTATGGCCTGAAACAGTCAGCAAGGTAGTGGTACAAGAGGTTTGATTCATTTATGACTACTCATGATTTCAAAAGAAACAGCTTTGACAGTTGTGTTTATTTTAAGAAAAACATGATGGTTCTTTTGCATATCTAATTCTTTATGTTGATGACATGTTGATAGCAGCCAAAGATAAATGAGATATAAGAAAGGTCAAAACTCAGCTTAGTGAATAATTTGAGATGAAATATTTGGGAGCAGCAAATAAGATACTTGGGATGGAGATTCTTAGAGATAGAAAAATATATAATTGTACCTAAGTCAAAAAAGGGTACATTGAGAAAGTTCTTTGCAGGTTCAATATGCCGAATGCCAAGCTTGTTAGTATTCCATTAGCAGCCCACTTTAGACTTTCATCGGCTTTGTCTCCACAATCAGATGATGAGATTGATTACATGTCACGTGTTTTATATTCTGGTGTAGTGAGATCTCTCATGTATGCTATGGTTTGCTCACATACAGATTTATCATATGCAGTTAGTGTAGTTAGTAGATGCAGGGCAAACTCCGGTAAAAAACATTGGAAAGTAGTTCAATAGATTTTTAGATACTTACGAGATACTACTGATATTTACTTATAGTTTGGAAGAACTAGAGATGGAGTCATTAGGTATGTTGATTTTGATTTTGCTAAAAACCTTGATAAAAGAATATCTCTCATAGGGAATGTCTTTACTATTGGGGTAGAACAATCAATTGGAAAGCCACTTGGTAAACTACAATTACTTTGTCTACTACTAAACCTGAGTACATGGTGATTACTGGATCTTGTAAAGAAGCTATTTGGTTAAATGGACTCTTTGGTGAACTCAGTAAAGACTTTCAGATCAGTATAATGCTTTTGGATAGTCAAAATGCCATCTTTCTTACGAAAGATCAAATGTTTCGTAAGAGAAAAAAACACATTGATATCTAATATCATTTTGTGAGTGATATTATTGCTTGTAGAGATACTGTTGTGAGCAAAGTTAGCACTCATGAAAATCCTGTAGATATGATGACTAAGTCACTTCCTATAACCAAGTTTGAGAATTTCTTGGACTTGGATGGTGTTCATTATTGAAGACCACCCGTTAAGGGGTTTTGTCGATGAGGTGGAGAAATTGTTCGTTGAGAGTTCGTGGTGAAGAACTTGTTCGTTGAGAATTCGTGTCAAGATGGATATTGTTAAAGTTGAGTGACTCAAATCCTTGTTAAAATAAAAGACAGTGGTAAATTAAAATAAAGTAAAATCTATATAAAACAATGGTTCTTTTATTTGACATTGATTACAATAAGGTTTTTCAACCTTACTACACTTCATCTATTTGACATTGATTAGAATAACATTTTCAACCTTTAAATAGATGTAATTGAAACTCCTATTATATCATTCGAATTTTAACATTAGTGATGCAACACCCTTTACCCATGTCCGACACCAGGATAGGATATGAGGTATTACCGAACTTTAACATAAGCACTCAGCCAAAATTGGACTATAAAAAAAAATTCATTCTATTTAAAACTTTTTGTTCTCAAGTACAATGTCCCTTAAACGGGCTTACGAGGCGCAAATCATACGTTGAGATAGTTCGGGACTAAACCGAAGATTTTGGGAACATTTGAGGGCTTAGAAAATTTTCATTATAAAATAGGGCATATGATAAACCGTAATTTATACATATTTTTACCCCATGCTTAACGCATTTATGGATGGTTTCTCCTTAGAATTGGTGAATTCGATGCTCCTAATCCCTTAATTTCATGTTTTATACTTAGGTGAGCATAGGAGAGTGAAAGGAACGAGAAACAGGCCAAAAATGGAGACAATGGGCCAACTTACAAAATCAACACGGCCTAGACTTCCTCACACAGGAAGACCACACGGCCGTGTCAATTTGGCAGAATCGAAGCACGACTAACAGGGGTGGACCATATGCCCGTGCCTATTTAACAAGCTTGACCACGGCCTGAAGTAATCGCATACGGGCGTGTCCTTGTTGAGCCCAAATTGAGTCCAATTCAGAAAAGGCCAATTTTGAGGGTTCTTAGGCATTCTAAAGCCTATAAATACACCCTAGAGGAGGAGGAAAAGGGACCATAGAGGAGGAAGCAGGGAACTGCTCAAGGAAAGCCGATTGATCCATTTCAGAAGCCGGATTCATCATCAATACTGAAGATTTCCCTTCAATTTCCCTTCAGGAGTTTTGGGTTTTTCTTTATGTTTTGTATTCATTATTCTTCTGAGATGTTTACCTTTTTAGTTATGAACTAAAACCCCTAAATACCTAAGGGGAATGAAACCTAAGATAGACCTTATTATTATTATCTGAATTGTATGATAAATATTTGACTTGTTCTTAATTATGTGTTCCTAATTATTGTCTTGATATTCTAGGATGTTGATTCAAGTTAAGCTCTTATTAAGAGGAGGAATAGACCCTGTCTAAGAGTACATTTGTCATAATTAAACGGAGTTGATTGTGCGCCTAGAAATAGGGTGACAAGATTTTTCCGGATTAGGGTGAAACCTAATAAGGGGATCCATAGATCGAGTTAAAACAACTCTAGAGAGTTAATTAGAAAGAGATTTCAATTATTCAACCTAGGGTTAGGCGTTTTTAGTCTCGAGAGGGATAATAATATAACTTAGGGATTTCTATGGATCAAGTCAAATGAATAAATAGTCCGAAAATTTAAATAACAAGTGAAGTCTAGGTCGATTTTTCCTTAGGTATTGTCTTAATTCAATCGTTTTTCCAAAAGTATTTTCCCTAAATTTCTTTTCTGTGATTTCTTAGTTTAATTAATTAGTTAGATAAACAAAACCCTTTTATTTTTTAGGCTAGATAATAAAAAGGAAGTTAATACTAGTACTTTTAGTTCCTTTGGGTTCGATTCCGGTCTTGCTAAAGTTATACTACTGTTCGATAGGTACACTTGCCTTCATCGTTATAATAGTTAGTTTCAAGAACGATTCATTATAAATATTTAAAACCTGTCATGAATATCACGTATCAGCACACGCCCGTGTGACCCTATTGACCTAGCCGTGCCAAAGGCCCCTGTGGTTCACACGGCCTAAGCACAAGGGGACACGCCCTTGCCCCGAGACCGTGTGAATTAAATTCCAAATTCGAACACACAGGGGTTTTCACACGGCCTAACACACGCCCATGTCCATGGCCCGTGTCCCTAACACGGCCATGACACGCCCATGTCTTAGCCCGTGTCTAAAAACCTTGACATTCTATTTCTAACTTCAGCAACAATCTAGGGACACACGGCCAAGGCACATGCCCGTGGCCATAGGCCATTTCCTTCACACGGCTGAGACAGACGGTCGTGTCTCCGCCTGTGTGTTTACTACCATGCAAACTAACTCGTAAAATTTAAGTGCAGGGACACACGGCTGGATTCCGCGTCCGTGGTTCAGACCGTGTGTCACACACGGCATAGACACACGCCCGTGTGTCTTCCCATGTGGACAAAATAAGGCTATCTACCAAGCTCTTTGCCACCCTTACTTGTATTAATCTACACAAAATTAACTAAACCAATACAAGCACAAAATATATGACCAAATCAGCCACAACCATTGTAAACTTACATCAAAAGCTTCTAATAATAATTAATGTTAGCCAACATTCATAGTTTATACAAAATAATAGCACATCCATATTAAAAACCAACACATGTGGCTAATCTAACAAGAAGCTAAGCCAAAGGTTTGAGTCCTTATACATGCCAGAATTTTTAATGATTAAATTTAACTATACCATAAGCTTCAAGTGATAGTGTGATCAATGCCTCCGACGTCCCTTGATCCCCGATACGAGCTTGATGGCACTATAAGAAAATAAAATGGAAAGGAGTAAGCATAAAGCATAGTAAGTACATATTTACAAATAATGTATAAGTAAGAACTCATTCATCAGATGGTGATTTATTTAACTTGAATGATATATATCATTTAGAACTCTATATCTTACTCTTACTCTTCACTTCATTTATTCATATTTGTTACATCTCGTCACATGATAAAGCCTTATTCATAAGTTTAGTATACATACCTGTAATCGCCCGTAAAATGACTCAAATTCAGTTTCTGTAATGACATACCTCATTGGAATTATCACCAACTCACTTTTTGAGTTACCCGTTGAACACATAGAATACTAATGGATACACGGGAAGTTCGCACCTAAGTGCCATATAAGTAACCAGAGCTACACCATGCTATGTAATGCTAGCATTTTGAGCTACTCACGGGCATTTTTACCCAGTCAGTACCTAGACCCCATAGCACTGTCATGTAACGCCTACTCATTAAGCTACTCACGGGTCTATACACAAAGTCAGCACTCGAACCCATATAGCGTTAACATGAAATGCTCACTCAGCGAGTTACTCACGGGTTTAGTCACAAAGCCATTACCCGAATCCACATTACATATAACATTCATCTCATGAACTCAGACACAACTCATGAGTTCAGACAACATAGTTTCTCATGACCTACTTTGTGTATCCTATACTATTCCTAAGGTTCAACGGGATTTCAAATCTAACCCAATGTCACTGCACTTACTCATAATATAGGTTACTTTTATATGACATTATTCATACTTTCATGGTAACAAATAAGTTTATGATACATGATAACAATAAAACATTTAAATATATATATTATCAACACATTTAAAAGTAAGCTACCATGACACATTATTTACATATGTACTTACCTCGGTACAAAATGATGGAAACAAGCTTAATCCTCGTAAACTTTGTTCTTTCCTCGATCAAGGCCCGAATCATGTTTTTCTTGATCTAAAATGTCAAATTTTGGCTTATTTAGTACTCAAATCATTCAATTTAATTTAAGACTCGTATTTTGGTAAAATGACTGTTTTGCCCTCAAACTTTGCAAAAATTATGATTTTACCCCTAGGCTCGTAAATTCGATTTTATCGAATTTCTTTAAGTATTAAGCCTAAAAAAATTCTTTTTATACTGTAATCAGCCCATAATTCCCATTAATACACACATTCACCACATAATTTATAACTTATGCAAAAATGGTCCTTAGCTAGGGTTTCCATGAAAACTTCTTCACAAAAGTTGTTTGTTTAACAACCAAGATTCATTTTCTTCCCTAAAATTTCACTAACAACATACATGCTTTCGTGGTAAAACCCTAGACCTTCATCCATTTTGCAAAATAGTCCCCTTTTTAGAAAGCTCATGTTACAAGGGGTACAAAAATACAAAAATCTTCAAGAACAACATTCAAAATGACTTACTTGCAAGAGATACAAATGGATGATATTTTGAGCTCTCTAAACCCCCTTTTTGATGTTTAAAAATCGGTGAAGAAGAAGATAATGATGAAGTGATATCATCCTTTCTTTATTTTATTTCTATTTTGTCAATTAAGCCACCAAAACCCATCTAATATTTGACCATTTGAATTTTCCTTGTCCCTTGGCCGGCCATCACTTATCTAATGGCCTAATTTCTCTTTAAAGACCCCCAATATAGGTTTCCTAGCAATTTGACACCTTTGGCCATTAAAACAATACTTTTGCACTTTAAGCGATTTAGTCATTTTTCACAATTAAGCTCGCAAACGCTAAAATTACTACACCAAAAATTTCAAATAATCATATGACACCAAAATAATAATAAAAATAATTTCTCAACTTCAGATTTGTGGTCCCAAAACCACTGTTTCGACTAAGCCCAAAATCGACTGTTTCAAGTGAATTTTCTTCTCATTTGCCCGTGGTATTATTCCTGAAAGGGTTTCCACGTAAAATCCGTGTTCTTATTTTTCTTTCTTTTTGCTTTGAGATTGTTCTATATTGCCATTATCGACGTTCAATTTTTTCATCATCCTTACCTTGAACTCTATCCAAATCCCTAACTTCACTTTTATCTCTCCTCCAATGTGAATACTAGTTAACTTTACAAAAAACTTAGCTTGCTATGAGGTTGTTCCATTGATTTCACTAAAAAATTTAAAGTTTTTAAACTTGAGGTGGTTGGAAATGGTGGAAAGGACTAAAATGAAAATTGGCTATAAAGAAAAAAGAGAATGACCTGAGGATGGATGACGATGGAAGAGGTTTATAAACTCTTATATAATAAAATTCTATTGAATTAAACATTAAAAATATTTAACTAAAAAAAATCTAAACATTAGCGTATACATTTAGTGGCTCACAGTTAATTTCAATCTGATCCACACTTCATAGCACTCTCTTGGTTAAATTGCACTTCTAATCCTACCTCTTTTTTCCTTCACTTCAATATAATCATTCTTATTTTTAATTCTCATACTTTTGTCCCAATACTTTTTACACTATTACAATTTAGTTAATACCTCAAATTAATTTCTCTTAATTCAAAAGTCCTTTTTATTTCCTACGATTCCTACGGTATCCAACTACCTTATCAACTGACACTAATAATTTCTATTTTATTTACTTCGAAGGTTCTAACACATGCAAATCTCGAAATAACACCATTCTCATCTCAAGGAGTGTTAGGGATGTTACATTATTACTAGCGTAATGGTAAAGAATTTGTTTATATATCCATTAAACATGAGTTCAATCCTTAGACATCTTAATTTTAGTTTTTTTTATTTAAAAACTATATAAAAGTATGAAAAAAATCATCAAAATAATAATAATAGTCATTTAATAAAAAGATAAATTAATCATTTTCTAACTGAGCTAATACCCAATTAACTTGTGAGATCAATTCAATTAAAAACTCTATTAATAGTCTAGATAATTAAATTTAAATATTGTATTATTTAATTTGAATTCAAATTCAAGTTCACCTTCACCTCCTCCCATGGAAAAAAATATATTTGCAAGTGTACTCAATTCATTCTTTTTAATTGATATATTTAAAATGATTTATCCAAAAAATAATTTGCAAGTAAATTTAAGAACGGCCTTAAATAAAATTTTATAAATTTTAATTTTTAAGTTAAAAAATATAATATATTAGTTATAGTTTAATACAATAAAAATAAAAAATTCAAATAAGTAATTTAAAAAAAACGTTAATATAGAACAAATTTATTATTAATCACTGATTAAATTATTCTTATTTAAAAAAGTATTAAATAAAAGATAATTAAAAATAAATTAATAAGTATTTAATTGATTAATATACAATATTTATAAACCATAATTATAGCATGGGATTATTACTAGTGTTGATTATTTTTGAAAAAATGTAAATCATAATTATATATATGTGGCGGCTTTTCCTAGTTATCCTTCCATGGGGTGCATTGCGCACAAGCGGATTTTATTTGGTAGGTATAGCTGTGAGTTTCATTCAGTCATCTCATAATTAGCATTTAGCAACAACTGAACAAACTGTTTTTTCTTTTAATTTGAGGGTTTATTATTATTGTTGTGAAGTTGGAGAAAGGTTTTGATTCGGTCAAAAAGATAAAAAGGAGCGTCATTATGTAAAGCACATTGATTACTATAAAATAAAAATAAAAAGGAACAGATTTGACAGAAGAGGTAGAACAAAGATGACTAAAAATGTATGTTAATTTGACGATTGAAGAAGAAAAGTTGTATAACGCTTTCCTTCCCTATCCTTTTCCTACTTTTTCAACTTGGGGCATCAAGACAAGACTTAGGATTAGAAAAACAAAAAACTTGGTTTAAGAAAATAGGATTTCAAAATGCTTTTTTTTTTCTCCACCAAATAATATTTAGTATTTAAGGTGAAAAAGTGATATAAAATTATAAAAATATATATATAAATACATTTTAAAACAATAAACATTTAAAAAAATGTGACATTTTTAATTTTAATTGAAATAAATAAAAAAAATTTTGAATTTTGATTTGAAATGTTTTTTTAATTATAAATCTAGGGCGGTAAATTATTCGAGTGTTCTACTTAGAATTATCCATAATCCTTCCTAACCCATAAATAGGAGCATAATACGCTTCAACACATTTAAGCTCACATCTTTTTATATCGTTAACAATGAGCATACTAATCGAACAAAAACTGAATCGAAAATTATTTATAAATATTAAATAAATTTCAAATATAAATTATTAATTAATGTTGTACATTATATATCTGCTAATTAAATTATTTAATATATATTAAATAAATTTATTAATATATGTATATATATCTTGAAAGTAAAATATGCTACGCATAATTTATTACCAAGGCATTAATTAGTAAAGGTCTATATTAAACAAACTCATTTTTTCTTAAAAAATATTATTTTGGCGGTATAAGTGAAATCCATCAATACACACCGAGGGTCTCACAATGAAGAGGAACCTAGACTTTGTTGGACCAATAAAGAATTGATTCTCATGGTTTTTATGTGATTTTACATTTACTATGTGATAAATTTTTTATTTTATAAATGATGCATAATTTAAATTAATGAAACTTCTTTTAAGATATTATCAATTAAATTTCAATTTTCAAATTAAAAATAAAGAGACAAAAATATTGAAAATAAAAAATTTAAATATAAAAAGGAATCCACATGGAGAGTATACTTAAAGACTTTTTTTAGATCCGGATAAATATTAATGTAAAATCAGTTGGTCATGTATATACATGAACCACAATTCAAGTTTCATGTGTATAATTGCACTAAATCAAAGTTCATGTATCAAATTGCACATTGGATCGAAGTTTATGTATAAAGTTGATATTTATCCCTTTTTAGATTCTAATGATTTTATGTATACTTCATTGTAAAAAGTGTCAAAAGCTAGAAAGAGTGGAAGTGGACTTCTTTCCTAGGCATTTGAATCAAGTTCAAATCTTAAAGTCATCCTTATTGGAAAAGTTTTACTTAAGTACCATCTCCAGCCCGAACAAAATTGGTATCAAACTGTAAAATAGATGAAGACACATGTGACTATAAGAAGAAGAAACTAGTGCCAAAGTTTAAGATAAATAAGCTTATGTCAACTATTTTAAAGAATTAAAAAATAATCAAAGATAAAAAAAAATGATCATTTGTTATTATTATAACAAAACTCTTTTAAAAGCTAACAACATTTTATAGAAAAAATAATAAAAATTATTAATAAGATATTGTCATTTGCAAAGCCGCAAGGTTGGCTCGCATAAACTCGGTAAATTACTAACTCATCATACTGAAGAAGGCACTTTTCGCCTCATTTTCAAAATTTTGTGGAATTGGAACGCTGTGACTCAGTCCCTGATCAGAAGTTAGAATGTTACTATAACACCCCATATTCAACTTGATCGCCGAGTCCGAGCTACAGTGTGTCACATCTGTTGCCAAGGTAACTATAAGTAATTTATATACGAATACATTGCAATTCATATAACTTACTTATGAGTATATAATAACACTATTAAATAAATTCAATAAATACTAATTTTATACTTAAGTTCATATAAACATAAATATATGTATATTAGCAGTGACTCATCTAAATAGGTACATGCCAAACTATTCGAAAACGCAAATACACTAACATTGCTGAGTTCAGGATCTTCTTTGGATACTGAAGTCGAAATTCATTATTTTGAATATAACCTAACATGTGCACGAAAAACAAATCGTACGTCGAGTAATCAACTCAATGGCATCTCAACAAATTTTGTCACCTATCATGCTCATCAATTTGTCTTTTGATATCCTCCATCATGTTCATCAATTGGCCCATTTAATTTTCAAGTTTAGTCAATATCCTTGTAGAGTTGGTGTAGTTAGACTGCACCTGCTTTATGTCTGTTCTCATTGACTACATTTCTCCCTCGATTCTATCCAGACATTAACTATATACATTATGGTCACTTGGGTTGGTTTTACCTTGAGGTTTCTGCAAATAATGAGGGTAATAGTATTTTTAGCTTGATTTGAACTATTACCTCCTTGATTTCCTCCCCATCTTAGGTTCAGGTGATCTCTCTATTCGGGATTGTAGGTATTTGAATATGGGTTTCCACCTCTATTTTCGATATAATTCATATCCTCGGTAGGAGTACTGATATAATGGAAGAGCGGTTTGTCTCCTCCATACATAGACGGTGTATTATTAGCATATTCAATGCAGTTAAGTCTATCCACTAACTGTTAGTACTTTTCATATTCTTGAATAGCTTTTACCATAGTAGGTTTCTGGCCATATGTGAATTGTTTAATGGGCCATTAATAGGAGTACAATGTCATATTTTCAATTATTTTGTACCATCCTCGTACGTTCTGTTCATAAGAGCTCCTCCTACTGCTCTGTCTAATTTGGACCTTGTATTTGCATCCAACCCATTGTAAAACACCTGTAATTGCATCCACTCGAGGAATCCATGGTGCGGTCATTTCTAAATCAATGTTTTAAAGTGTTCCCAAGCCTCGTGAAAACTTTCACCTTCCAACTGTCTAAAAACAACGATTTCTCTTCTTAGTTGAACCGCTTTACTAATAGGGAAGAACTTCTATAAATACTTTCCAACGAGCTCATCCCATGTCGTAATAGACCTTGGTCCCTGTGTAAAAAGATATATATATACATATATATATATATGAGGCGGTATCAGTAAGCATACGGGTACATTTGTAATATAGTTACAAGGGAGTGGGTAAGTACTCCAAAGATCGTACCAAATGGAGGCTAGTGCTAGATTAATTTTAACCTAAACACCAAAAGATCTAATTAGTACTCGAAATAAGATATAGTACAAAAATATAAATAAAAGGAGTTTTTAAGATTTTTATAATTATATAATATAATAAAGAAATAAATAGCAAGAGGTTGAAAAGTAGAATTAAGCAAATTTGGTTATGGGTGATTAGTTTGCTTCGATAATCTTTATCATCTGTTGCTTCAGGTTCCTCGCCAATCAACTAGTTGCTACCCCAACAGGATCTTCTACTAAATAACGAGTCGACAAGGACTACTTATCTTTCGACCTCACAATCCAAATCGATTTGGGGTAAGGTTTTCACGGATAGGTCATACCAATTTTAGGTTAATTCACACATTGATGACTTCATAAGGTTTTCAGGCCTAGGGTTTAGGTTCTTCCTTTCCTAAACAGTTGATCTGTTGAGTAACCCTATAAAATAATTAACAGATCATACCTCCACTCGCTAATCCCCCACAGAGGGATTAGTTCCTCATGGCTTTCATAAACAATATAAAATTGATATAAAGAGTAAACATGATAAAGGAATCGAAAGTATAGAGTTTAAGAAAAAGTCTGATTTCTATTAAGAATGAAAATGAATCCACAAAGTTTGATTGTCTCCACAAATCAGATATATCAAGATAAAAACAAAGAACAAATTGAAAGTAAATCTAAAACCTAAGAACAGAGAAAAATTAAACTAAAATTAAAACAAAAATTCTAAGCTAAGTAATTGATGTCCATAATATGTTATAAACGAGCTTATTTATAGATTTCAAATGGTCGTTGTCCTTAACCCTAAGTTAACTGACGTTTTTGAGCTTTAAGTTTGATTGTACGAACCAAAACACCCTCTGGCTCGTGTTAATTCTCGTCCAAAGTCGATGTTGTGACAAATCAGCACCTGTGTCATGACAGAGGAGTCAATATACTCTTCTTGGGATGTCTTCAAGGGTATGTAGCGATACCTTTAGTCTGTGTCACTACATCGAAGGTAGTCTTGTGATTTCTCCATTCTGTTCCTTATGTTGTGATGTTGATCATTCTGTGTTGCGACATAGTGACTAGTATCGGTTTAGTACGCCTTCTAATAGTGTCTTACACACTTAAAAATTTCAATCTACACACTTTCAAGCTCCTAAAGTGCGAAAAATAGTTTAATCTGCTACACCGAATTACAGCAGATCAAGTAATTCTTGTACAAATTTGATGTTGAATAACTATGTAACTTAATTGTTTGATTTAGTCCGTGGGTCGTCTTTTTGCATGTTTTGTGTGTTTGCTTGAGGACAAGCAAAGACTTGAGTGTAGGGGAATATGATTTGCTATAAATTTATATGGAAAATTAGACTTTTTTTACACACTTAAAGAGCTTTTTCTCGAGAAAAATAGAGTTTTTAGCTTAGTTTTTCCTTATTTTCATCTTTTTATATTTTTCAGGTAATAAGTGAAAACCACTCATTATTTTCTAATTTTTTACCCAAATTGGCCGATAGTGCCATTGGGAGGTCTAATGTGTGTTTGAGTGATGTAGGGATGTGTTAGAGGTCGAAAACGAGTGTGAATGGCATCTAGGGTAGAGGTATCGCGATATCCAATCCTTGAAGCCGCCATACCTCCTGCTATATAGAAGACGAAAAAGACCCTTCAGTGGTATTGCAACATCCTCCTTGGGTACCGTGATATCCACCTCTTAGGGAAGACCCCCAAGTTTAATACTTCCTGAGATATCGCGATATCCTTTTCTAGGTATCATGGTATCGCCTTAATCAAAGGGACAAACTTGGACAAAAAGGGTAAGCTTTGTCTACTCGACCCACCAATCACACAAGGCCCATGTAGGGGCAATTTGGCATCGAAAAGTCATCATACTACCTTTCAAAACATCCAAAAAATTTTAAGGAGGAGAGAGACATATTTAGCTTAGTTTTAGGTTTAGTTTTCTGTAAGTTTTCTTTAGTTTTTCTTTATATTTTTCTAGGGTTTTTATTTTTCTCTTCTTCTACCTTAGATTAGAGTTTATTTTTCTGCAGTTACTTCTTGTTCATGATGTTCTTTGTGTTAGTTAAGTTAGTTAACACTGTAGCTAAGGTTTATTTACATTTCTAGTCTTTGTACCTTGCTTTCAAGAATCTTTAGGCTTTAGTCTAATATATTTCAATTTATTTTACTTCAAATCTATTAAAGCTTGTTCCTTTATGTTTCTTGCCTTAGATTTCTTTGTTAAATGCTTTTAGTTTCATGTTATTTAAGTTTTCTTGTATAAAAATCTCAACTTTCACATTTTTCTTAAACTTTACTTTCATGGCTATTTTGTTTTCTATTGTTAAGTTTTTTTTTCTTAACTTTGAGCATGTGTAGCTAAATCCTTAATGAGATTGGTTGATGGAGATGTGGATAAAGTAAAATCTTTGGACAAAAGACTAAATCGTAATAAATTAGACTAATTTGAATAGAACTATGAACTTAGATAGTAACGCTTCTAAGGGAAAGTAAGATAAAGTGAGACAAGAAGGTAATCTTGTCGCGCACCCATTCTTTAGTCTCAGATTAATCGGTGAGATCAGAAGATAAACCAGACCTAATCCGTCTAAGTCAGTAAAATTGATATCAGAAGATAAAATGGAACCACTTGGTAATTTACGCAATTTATGTCCCTAGTCTAAGATTTGGTGAACCACATTGAAGTCAATCAATCCTTATTACTCATTTGCTAGATAGTCCCTTTAGTTAACATTTCTTGTAATTTAGTCCTTGGAGTAGATTATTTAATTTTTTTACAAACTTATCTTTTATGAAGTGCGGTAATATAAAATCGTATTAGTAGCTATTTAGCATCTATTGTGTATGCTCTGTTATTGTTCAATTGCCTCTTCCTTTGGGTTCGATCCTTGGAATACTTCGGTTTTCATTGTAAATTATAAATATTACAACTGACCTGTATGTTTACAGTAAAATTAGACTTTAAATTTTTTTTCATAAATTAATTATTTTAATGCGCACGTATTCAGCTGATCAATTAGTAGTTCATATAATACTTACTCAATCACGTGCCATATACAGCTCGTAATGCACAAGGCTTGCTTTCACATGTCATAATTCATTCACATTCATACTTACCTAGAGTAACAATGGTTTCGGGACCACAAATCTGATGTCTTAAAATTTATTTTATTATTATTTTAATGTCTACAGCATAATAGTAGCATCGTATAAAAATTTTGTGAAGAAATTTTATCGTTTGTATGCTTAATGTGATAAAAAGGACTAAATCGCATAAAGTGAAGAACTTGTGTTCTATTAGAAAAATGGGTTAAATTACTATGAAATTTAATTATGAGTGGCCTTAAATGGTAATTATACCATTAACATATTTAGTGGACAATTATGGACTTTAGTAATAAAATTATAAAGGTTAAAAGTAAAGTTAAAATTATAATTAAGCTAATTAGTATTATGAAACAAAAAGAAAATTAAAATGTCATCTTCCTTAATGAGAAAGACCATCGAAATTGAAGAATAGGAAGCCATAGCTAGGGCTTGAAGCATTCGACCAACATTTCTAGTGCATGTAAGTGCATTTTTGTTCAGTTTTTTGTGATTTTTATGTTTTTAGAGTCATTGTAGCTTAATCTAGCTAGCTTAAGGGCTAATTTGCAAAACTGTTAAAATTATAAGATTTTACCATGAATTTGTGTTAGTTTTTTTAGATGATTGATGATAAAAATGAAAGTTTGGTGATACTTAAACAACTTTTGTAAAGGAAATTTTGATGAATTTGTCAATTAGGGATTAAATTGAAAAATAGAAAATTATTCGTGGTGAAATTGTGAAATAAATGAAGTATATGACTTGCTAAAGGCCTAGGTGATATTCGACCATAATGGGTTGGTACTAAATTGCATGAATTTCCATTTTTATGAACTAAGGACTAAATTGTAATGAATTCAAAATTATAGGGGCAAAAGTGTAATTTTGACAAAATATTATTTTTGGATTAAATTGAATATAATGGGTTTGAATAAGTTAAATTTGATTATATAGATCAAAAAAAGCAACGTACGGATTTAGATTTGGGTAAAGAAAAAGTATTGATTAATTGATCGTATTTCTCCGTTCGTGTTTGACGTAAGTTCGTTAATTTAAATAGCATTGAATTATGTACAATTTAAATGCCTTTATGTTATATATATATATATATATCGATATTACGACTCTATGAAAATATCCAACGAAGTTTCGGTAACTTTCGAATCTCGTTTGAACCTTAGGAATATATAGGATACAAATGACAAGTCATTAGGGGTTACCATGTTTTGGGTGCTGGTCCTGTACGTCTTACTGGTTGCTGAGTTTTCGGCATGTGTTGTGGTTACTTGACAGCTTGTGTGAGTAACACCATGTAGCTACGTCTTAACTGACAGCTTGTGTGAGCAGACCCATTTATGGCTCGATTCATAATGTCAACGGGTCTACAAAAGGAAATAAGTAGTATATGATTCGATTCATAATGTCATGTAAGCAGAAGAAAGGTATGAGATGATAGTGATTAAAGATTTCTGGTATGTTCGTAATAGTATGAATGTTTGAAGGGGAAGTATATAGAAGCCTTTGTTGTGTAATGAATTTGACTAAGTTTTGTGCTAATCTCTAATGTGGATTTTTTTTTGTGCTTAGGCTTATGCCAAGCTATATTGGATATGTTCATAAATTTCATTTAATCCTTTATAATGAAATGGTAAGCATTGTTTATGATTTACGAACTTACTAAGCATTTTATGCTTACTTTGTGTGTTTTCTCTCATTTCTAGATAATCGAAAGCTCGTTTGGATTGGAAGTTTGTTGGAGATCCATCACATTATCCGTTGGCTAAATCGGTAGATTTTGATGATTTTGAGTTATGGTTATAATGGCATGTATAGGTGTCTTGTTTAATGAATTTAGTCATTATGTGTGGCTTGTATATGTGTTATTTTGGTTGATGAACTAGTTGGTATGATATTAAGATTATATGGTATTTTGTATGGTTGTTAATTTGATGTTTATGTTGGTTAAGATAATGGTAAGGAAATGCTGATGGAAATGGTATGGTAGCAATTAATGGTTGGTGTGGAATGAATGTAGTATGATGTTGAAAATGGCTAGTTTTTGTAGCTTTGAATGTAGTTGGCTTCGGTCTAATTGGTAAGAAGCATGATAGGAGTGTAAATGGTTATAATGGTACTTATTGTGCATATATTTTGGTGTATGAACATTATGGAAAAATGTGGCTTTATAGTTGTTCAATTGGTATGATTTGAACATGAATGAATTTGATAGATGTTAGGCAAGTTTGATTGATGAAATTGAGGTGCCTTTTTTGTATATTTGTTGAATGGCTAGTTACTTTAATATTTAAGCTTGAATATGTATAGGTTAGATGTGTTTTGAATGCTTGATTATAGGTACAATTTCCTTGTGCATGAGGCATATGATTGGGTGAGAAAAATGGCTTGGAAATGGCCTATTTTTCATCCACACGGGTGTGTGTCTCAGTCGTGTGTCCCCTATAGCTTTCAAAGGGTTGCAAGTCAAGATGTTACACGGCCTAACACATGGCCTGGCACACGAGCGTGTGGGGTTATTTCGAAGGGTACATGGCCTAGCACACGGGCGTGTGGCTTACCCGTGTGACCCAAGTCAGTGAGTTACATGGGTTCGGGCACGGACTGGGACACGGCCATGTGTCCTTATTTCGAATACCCACACGGCCTAAGGCACGGGCATGTCTCTTGGCCATATGAGTCACACGGTATTTCGAATGCCCACACGGCCTAAGACACAGGTGTCTCTCCATTTAAGGTTAAGAGCTCCTAACTCTTATTTTTACTGTTCCATTGGAAACTTTGCTTGTTAGTTTGTTAGTTATTGAACTTAAACAATATTCAAAATGCCTCCATGAAAGGTTAGAATAACTAATGAATTAAAACCTTCGACGGTTTCAAATCCCTCTAATTTCTCGAATGCAAACATTGAGAAATATTATCTAGAACTTAAGGAAAAACATTTATTCAAGAAAGAGTATTTGAACCATCGATGGTTTTCTATTGGGAGATATGGCTTTTAGTTAGATATCATAGATGTGAACGTTTTTGTACGATCCCAAAAGACTCTGCCATAGTCCCTGTAGTTCAGGAATTTTATGCATATTTATAGGACCAAGAGTTTAGAAAAGCTAAAGGTCGTACATGCAAAATGATACCTATGCGAGGGAAAGATATAAGAATTTCCCCTCGTGTTATTTGTGAATTTTATAATGCTCCATTTTATGAAAAAGATTTTATAGAAGAAACTAATTAAGAATATTTTCGAGATATAAATATAAACAACATTATAAACTTCCTAACAAATAGGAGGGGTGAATGGAAATGTCGCCCAGGTACTGATATTCTAACCTCCTTTAATCAAGCAAAAAAATTTCCTGAAGAAAAAATGTGGATTTAATTTCTATGCACTAGAATAACTTCTGCTTTGAATGTTTCTAATGTCAATACTTTTCGAGCAGTTTTTCTTTACACTATTTTGCAAAAAAATAGGTATGCATCGGAACATGGATATACCAAAGTATGAAGCAATGCTTTAGTGGCCAAAGAGTGGGAATCTTCTTTCCCCACTTAGTGACAACCTTATAAAAAAGAGAAGGTGTTTCGATGGCATTTACGGAGCAATCAATGAAGCCATCTCGAAGCATAATTGATGACACTCTATATACATAGTACATTGGGCTTCAGACTAAACAGATTAAGGAGTGGAATAAACACCAGCAAGAGATGATGGTCGTTCTAGCTTCATTGCAAAGGAAAGCAAAATCGAGTACTCAACAAGAAATTGGTGAGGGCAGTCATCCCAAGGTAGATGAATGATACACTAGATGCAAGAGTTGGGCTCAATTTTTCAAGAATTTATGCAGCAAAACAATATTAGGATGCCTAATTACACGCCGAATATGTTCGGGCCGACACATCCAGAGCAAGAGGAAAAAGAGCATAAGAGTGAAGAAGAAGAGAGAACTTAGGAGGGAGAGGAAGATGATGAGATGGATTTTAAGGAGGATGACTGAACTTGTAGTTTTTATTTTTAAAGATTGTACTAAATTTTGGATGATTTTCAATTTATTTAAATTGTTAGGAGTAGGAGTAATAATAGACTAGTAGTTGTTTTATGTTTAAATTTTTTGCGCAGGAACCCCACATAGAAGAAGCACAATGATTTTAAGCTATCAATGATCATAGGAGGAGGTACCCATCAATACTCTGTGAAACTATTACGATTAATCGGGTAACTTCATCCTTATCTTATCTAATGCTACACATTGAGGACAATGTGTTATCTAAAGTGTAAGGGGTAATATAGTGAATTTGTTTTAAATTTTGTTCTTTGGTTTTTCTTGTCAATTATGTGCTTGTGCTTGTAGAAATACAAGTGACTGGTTAAGAGCATGTACATAGGTTAATTGTATTTATAGTAAATTTGGCATGATGATAGGTGATTTTAAATTTTTTTTATTATTAGGCTATTAAGTTCTATATATTTTACTGTAAATAGGTATTAAACAATTGAATTTACCAAATAATATAGAGAATACAAATAAACGAGCATGCTAGTATGAATGATAAATTGTTGTATTCATGATTACTTGGTAGATTAAATTTGTGAATCTTGAGATACCTAGGGATGACCTAAGGCATTGTTTGGTAAACACCTAAAGCCAAAAATCTAACCCTATTTATTTATCTTTAGTACCTATTTTGAGCTAGAAAATCCTTCTTAAGAAATCTTTGTACAAAACCCCATGCTAAAAATAAGGATTTGTACTTACCCTTTTCTTTGGTTATGAATTTCATGATTATAAACGTCTAGCCATACATATTATGGATTAAGTAGATACATTACGGTGGTTTTGTAAAAACAGAGCGGTAGGAAAGATCAGTAGAGTATAGTGATTATAGGTTAGTTTAAAAAGTGCAAAAGAAAATTCCAAAAAGAGAAATTCAACGAGCTGAAAAAGTAAAAGAAATTGTGAGTGAGGTACAGTGAAAAAGAAAAAAAAGGTGACAACGTCACAACTATAGAAAAACTCATTCATTACTACATAAAACTCGTGAGCTAGTCGTAGTTACTATATGATGCTGAGATTTCCTATAAAGGAGAAATAAGGAATGTGAGAGAATGAGAAATAAGGCGGTAAGCGGGAAAGGGTCACTAATGGGGAGAATAGGGGACAATATAGTGTGTTAAACTATTTTAGTGCTTGAAGTTATCTAATGCTTACTATTCTTGAAATCCATACCTGTCCTAAGCCTCAGAACGTTACTAGTCGAATAGCCTTATGTGATCTAGGTAGACATATTCACAATTTGAAACCATACTTAATAATTGCATTTAAGATTGTTTGTATTCTGCTAGGATAATCAAATTACTTGTATAATTTATTGATGGATTCCTACATTTAAAACACTTAATGTTTGTATGCTTTATGATATACTGAATTTAGGTGTTTGACATTAGAAGTGGTAAGTCAGCTATATATCTTGCCAAGATTATGTGTGAATATGCAATGCTTATTCATGTGCTCCAAAGCTAACATTTGTACCATACTTGCTCAAGGGTCGTCTTTTGATTTACTATTTTTGTTTGTGTTGCTTGAAGACAAGCAATGACTTAAGTGTGGAAGAGTTTGATCTGCCGTAATTCGGTGTAGCAGATTAAACTAGTTTTCACACTTTAGGAGCTTGAACGTAAGCATTTTAGTTAAGTTTTAATTATGTTTTCGAAAGTTTAGTTCAATTTAATAAAGTGTGTAATTTGAGTCTTTTATTAACCTTAGGAGCCAAGTGAGGCCTAAAGGTGAGTAATATACTTTATAAGTGTGCAAGAGACCACTAGAAGGTGTGCTAACTCGATACTAGTCGTTGTGTTGCAATATGAAGCATTGGATGTCGCAACATAGGGAGCAAAATAAAATAATTCCAAGATTGCCTTCAGTGTAGTGACACAGCCTGAGGATGTCTCGACACACCCCTGAAGATGAGTATAATGCCCTCGATGTTGTGACACATGACCTGGTGTGTCGAGATATCACCTCTATACGGGAAATAATTATGAGCTATGGGCATTTTGGTCCTTAAAATAAAATGTTAAGCATGATAACAACAGCTGATCTAAGGTTAAGGATGACGACAACTCTATAGTCAATAAATAGGCTCATTTAGCACATGTTATGGACAGCTTTCATATTATATAATTTTCTCCTTAGGTTTAGTTTTTAGTTTTTCTCTCTTATTAGGTTTTAGGTTTATTTCAGTTCTTGTTATTTGCTTTTATGGGAGAAATCAGATTTTGAAACACAATCAAACTATGAGGATTATGCGCTTAATTCTAATACAAATCAGGCTACTTCTAAACTTTATTCTCTTGAATTATTCTTCATGCCTATTTTTCTTATCAAGTTTATATTGTTTATGAGAATCATGAGGAACTAATCCTTTTGTAGGGGATTAGTGAGTGAAGGTATAATTAATTAACTATTTTGTAGGGTTTTCTTAGCGGATCAGCTATTCAGGAAAGGAATAACCTAAACCCTAGGCCTAACAACCCTAGGAAATCATCAAGGTGGGAATTAACCCAAATTTGGTATGGCCTATCTGTGAACACCTTAACCCTAGACCGGTTTGGACTGTGAGGTCACGAGATAAGTAGTTCTTACCGACTCAGTATTTTAGTGGAAGATCAAAAGATCCTGTTGGGGTACTGACTAGTTGATTGAACAAGAAAACCCAAAATAACATGTGGTTATGCTTACTGAAGTGAACTAATCACCCATGCCCAAATTTGATATATATCTTATTATTTGATTTCTCGTGATTTTTTTCTTTTTTTCTTTTTATTATTATTTTTAGTATAGATCACCATGACCTTTCTTTTTATTTATCGTAAAATAATTCATTTAAATTACTAATTACATCCATTTATGTTTAGATTAGAATTAATTTAGTGCTCGCCTCTCTTTGGTACGATCCTCGGAGTATTCACCTACTCTGTTGTCATTATATTACAACCTGATCGGTATACTTATGGATACCGCCTTTTATATCTTTTGTGTAGGATTTCTGCTCTGGACGTTGGTACATCCAGAAGTAGTCATTGTTCTCCAAGCAATATGAGATAATAGAACCTACAAAAGAAAGAAATGAACCAGAACAAAGCAACAAGAAAAGAGAAATCGTAAAGAAAATGGAGGAGATTAAGAGGGAGATTGAGGGAAATAGAGAGGGGAGTGTTTTTAGGGATTTAGGTTGGAAATTTGGGAAGGAAATGAATAGATTGTTGGGTTTAGGGTATTGAGAGGCTTAAATAGCCTCCTAAAACATGCTAATCATGATACCCTGACTGAGTATCGCCCAATCCGACATGGATATCGCAATACCCTAGGGGTATATCGTGATATCCCCTATTTTTGGACCCTTCAAAATTTGTTTTATCTGATTTATCGCGATACCGAAGGCTGGGTATCGCGATACCACTGTGCAAAACCAAAATTTTGATTTTTGAAATTCTAGGGGTATAGCAATACCAAAGGGTTGATATCGTGATGCCCAAAAAAAATTGGCCCTAAATCAAACTGTCTGTGAAATCGTGATATCCCTATTGGGTATCGTAATTTCACTGAATGATCCCCGAAATACTTACAAAATTATCAATTTTTCTCTTAACTCTCTAAAATTTGACCTACTAAGTTCAAAATTAAATCAACATAAATTAAAATCCTCATCTAAATGCTAAAAATAGGTGGAGTCAATGCTCAATAATTCAAATATTTACAATTTGATTGTTCAATTGCCACATGCGGCAAGATAAAAATTTCTTTCGGGGTGATACATAACACCCTTGTAGTGATGCTTGCAAAAGGTATTGGGCACCAACAAACATATTGTATTCTTTAGTCCTACAAGTTGATTCACTGATCGTCTCGCCATATTGCCTCGCTTCCTCACTCAGATGCCTCACATCCTTGGCTTCGAATTTGCAAACACACACCACTTCAAATGTTTCACATTTTAGTCGTATGATCGAATAACACTTTAATGCCTTCGCATCTAACCCAATATTAGGGGACATTCATTCACCTTAGGCTCGGGTTCTACACACCTAAAGGTCTTTACCTCTCCACCTACTTCTGTCGTCATATCTTATTTGCCCACACCTATGGTTGCCTTACAAATAGTTAGGAATGGTGTCCCTAATAGAATGGTATCTCCAAATCCTCCTCAAAGTCAAGAACTATAAATTCATTCGGTAGGATGAATTTTTGAATACTCACTAAAACATCCTCAAAAACTCTCTTTGAGTGAACTAGGGACTTGTTGGCTAGTTAGAGGGTTACCGAAGTTCCCCTAAGGTCGCCTAAACCTAACCTAGGGTAGATGGACAAGGGCATTAAGTTTAGGCTCGTTCTAAGATTACAAAGAGCTTTGACAAAATTTACATCTCCAATCTCTATTAGGATGGTAAAACTACCGAGGTCCTTGAGTTTTGGTGGAACTCTCTTAGACACAAAAACACTACATTCGGCATTAAGAGTGAAATACTCTTCTCTCCCAATCTTCTTTCTCCTAGACATCACTTCCTTAAGGAATTTAGCATATTTCAGCAAGTAATGGGAGGTTGACATTCAAAGCCTTAAACATCTTAAGGAAATCTAGAAATTCCTCATTTTCTCACTTCTTCTTCTCTTCTAGTCTACTCGGAAAGGGCATGGGTGTCGAATTTGTTGACGGTGGTGGAACAGTTCTATCCTCTTGTGTTGGTTTACTCTTAGGTCATTATTTCTCTCCCATCCCATCTCCAACACTAGGAGTGCGAGTGATCTCATCATTTTCACTAACTTCTTTTTCCCCACTAATTGGTCGGATAGGTTCCTTCTTGCCCCTATAATAAATGATCTTCTTTCTTTTCTTCCTCCACTCTCCAACCACTTCTTCCTCCCCTCTTTTTCTCTTTCAACCCCTTTTTGCCTACTGTACCCTCATCATCTCCTCTTCCCTTCATTACTCTTTGTGATATAAGGGCACTACCCACAAATGTCCCAAAAGTCCTAAGATGATTTGAAATTGTTTCGAAGGAGAAGGCTTGATTCAACTCGAGAAGCTCTAATAGATTCTTATGATTTGGGCAATAATAAGGGTGTTTTGAGCCTTAAAATAACAAAGAAAAAGTGAGGAATTGAGATCAATAATTGAAGCAAAGAAAAGACTAAGAAAAATGAAATAATAGTGTTGATTTGAGACCAAAAGAATGATTAAATGTCTAGAAGCATCCAAGGAAGAAAACCAACTTTGAAAGATACTTTCTTAATACCTAAGAACACAAAACAACAAGTATATTGATTAAAATGAAAATAAACATCAAAATAAATAAATAAAAATTAAAAATGGAAGATGAAATAGATAAACTGATGAGATGGATAGACGAATAAGTGTTTGATTGAACCTTTTAGAAAATATTTTTCAACAAACTCAATTAATAGCTCTAACCAACTCTCTAAAAATGAGTTTTTGTTAACTCGAAATGTGAAAAACATCCCCCCTAATCTTCACCAAGATTAAGTAAAAAGAATTTTCTAAATAAAAATAAGAATTGAATCTTGCAAAATAGAATACTCCAAAAAGTGTTTTTACTAATCAAATAATCAAACAACATACCTAATGAATAATAAAGAAGCTTTATATAGCTAGCTAATTACATCAAAATAAAACTCCTAAGTATAATGTAACACTAATTAATTTGAATAAGTAATTCTAGTAGAACTAAATTTTCTTGTTGACAGAGAAACATAAAACTTCTAAACAACTTAAAATACTTAAAAATATCCTAAAATTCGAAAAATATAAAACTTAATAAATACAATACTAGAATCATATATAATCAAAATTAAGACTTAAAATTGAACTTAATATGATTTAAACACGAATCAAAACCCGAAATTTGCAATTTTCCATAATAATCCCGTCTAGAAATATTGCTCATACAGTTTTCACTCAAATGATTCATAACTTGAGTTCTCAAACTCAAAATCAAATGATTGAAAGTACGTTTCAAAACTAAGAAATAACTCTTTCATCAATCAAAAAACTTTTAGACTCAAAAATGCATCTCAAATCAATTAATTTTTCAAACCTATAAATTTATAAACTAAATTAATTAAATTTAATAAATTTCATTACATCACTTTTCCTTTACAGTGAACTAATATCTCTTCCTTATTCCCCATTTTATCATAAACGTTAGTAATTTTAATTTTTTCTTACTAAATAATCATGTGAGTCACCAATTCGAGGAAAAAATTATTAGGATCGAAACAATTTATAATATTATTCTATTAATGAATTCTTTCTATTTTAATAAAAATGTCAATTGGTCTAGTTATTCATTTATTCTTACTTTATTAATTCTTATTTGTGTTATTGAATTGTTTTATAATGGTATAAATTATAATGTTTATTTAAACTTTAGGTTAATATATATTTTGTTCTATGAATTTGTTTATTTATATTTAGTAACTACTAATTTTTTTTGGATCTAGTTGCTAAACTCATATTCCGTCATACAGTTTGATGCTTTCACATTAATACTATTAATTTGTACTTACGTGACATTAATAGTCAATATAGTGTTGATACGTGGCAGTCTCTTAGAATGCCATATGTCAAATATAAATAGAAAATCTTTAAAATATATAAATTAATAAAAAAAATATAAAATGGTTGTCTTCCAAATGTAATTTTTAGTAATTTTATATATTTTTTATTTTTATAAAATATCATATTATTTATATTGTCTATTTAGAACTAAAATATATATAATATTTTAAAAAAATTAAAATTAATAAAAAAAAGTATAAAAAGTTCTCATAAAAAATAACCTAGACAACCATGTGTCCAGATACACCTAAATATGAACAATAATATGTCCCAATTCATTCTCAATGCTTTTTAGTAATTTTATATATTTATATGATTTAAAATTTTAAAGTTTTTTAGTTTTTTTATATATTTATATTTTTAATTTTTTTAATTTTCTATAACTTTATAAATTATAAATTATAAAATTTTATATATTTTATATATTTTTTTAAATATTAAAGGCTTTTCATATATATATTTTTATATATTTTATATTATTATAAATGTATAAAATTCTATTTTATATATTTTCAAAATAATAACAACCTAAATATTGATATATTTTCAAAATATTAAAAATACATTTGGAATGAATTTAGACAAATGATTATTCATACTGAAATGTATTTAGACAAAGTTCATAATTGATGTGAAAATTTATATTTTTTATTAATTTATATACTTTAAAGACTTTTTATTTATGTTTGAAATATAACATTCTGAGAGAGTATATATACCGCCATCGGATTGACTCTTAATGTCACGTCAACATAAACTAACAATATTAATACGAAGATATCAAATTATATGATTGAATACAAATTTAAATAGCAATTAGATTCCAAAAAGCTAAATATTAATAAGATAAAAAATAAATTCGGAGTTAAAATATATATTAACTTGAAATTTTAATATATCAGTAGTTCAATTTTTTTTTTTTTTTGTTGATCACATTTTTAATGAGCTCGTGGTATTCTACATGATTATAATATATACTAATAATAAATATTAATTAAAATAATAAAATAATTGTAAAAGACAAACGAAGAATGTATGCAGAATCACCCAACTCGGCGGCCCCACGTGTAGAAATTCGGTCCATCGGAATTAGTTTATTGGCAAATTGGAAGGTAGGAAACAGGGGCCGGCGAAATGTAAGACATTGGATTGCAATGGGCACATGATATTATCGGTGCTGATTTAGTTTTAGTTTATTTGAATGACAATGATTTATTTTAAAAAAATTAATATTTTATGTTATTTAGTAGATTTTTTTGAAAATATTTTATAAAAATTGTTTTCAATGAAAATAAACATACATTTGATACTTATGATAAAGAGTTTAAATGAAGTAGTGAATTAATTACAAAGTGATGTTAAGGTAAAATTATAGTAAATAATAAATCTTCATGATGTTAAGGATTAAATTGTAAACTTTGTAAAATTTATAATTGAAACAAGAGAAGTGATATGCATGAAAAATTGTTATGTGAAATAGGATATTATAATGAATTATTTGATTAAAATGCTTATATGATGAAAAATAAATTACATGGCAATAGGGGCTAAATTGAAAATTGTATAAAAGTTTGAGTGTGAAACAATTTAATATGTGAATAAGGAAATTATGATAAAAGTTCAATGGATGCGTTATAAGATGATGAAATATGCATAAAGTATTGTAAAAGTGAAATTGTGAAAAAATATGAAATTTTTATGATGACAATGACTAAATTGTTAAATTTGAGAAAATATGTGGATGAAATAATAAAAGTGAAATACATGAAAATTTGATATGTGAAACAATGAGATAAATTATGTTAACAAGAAAGAAAATTGATTTAATATGATTAATTAGTGAATATTGAACTTTTATGACAAAAAGGGACTAAATTGAAAAGTTATGAAAGCTTATGAGGAAATATTTGATAAATGAATAATGTAGTAGAGAATGTAACTCCCCGGTGTTTTGACCCGATGTTCGGGTTGGATATGGGGGTGTTACAGTGAACAAAGCCTTATCAGTCTGGAAAATGTCTTACGAAAAAAAATTTGGTATGACATTTTATGGGAATAAGGGGGTAATTTTATATTAACTAGAAAACTTTTTATGTTGACTATTCTATTTTATATGATACAAACATCGGCGAAGATTGAAAATAGTTAAAACATAGAACCTTAATTGAGAAGTTATCAAAATAGTTTTATTTTTTAAAAAACAAGAATTTTTAATAAAATAATACTATAATAGAATTTTAATTTAAAATACGTAGTCATTCAATTTTTATAATTTTATTATTTACATAAGACAATTTTTTACTCACTATGTAAATTTATGAAATTAGGGTTAGTTTAACATTGTTTATAAAAAATATTTTTGAGATAAAAAATATTTTTAAAATAAAAATATTGTTAAATAAAATATTTTTAAATTTTTTAAAATTACTTTTAGGAAAAAAATGTTTTACGAAAACACTTTTTTTTAGTAAAAAAAATTAATTTTTAGTCAAAATTTTTTATCCAAAAGTGGTTGTAAGAAATACTAAATTTACCCTTAATACGATTTGTATATAAAGGAAAAATTTATTAAAAATATTAATATCAAAATTTGAGATGTCATGTGATTATGGAACGTAAAGCAGTGGTTTTGCAAAGTTGTCAACAAATGACTGGAACCCTGAGTACCACGTAGGCAGAGTTTTCCATGAGTTGAGGTTGCTTGGTTTGGGATATTGAAATTGCGTGGCCTCCAAGTCCAACCCTACTTACTAACACCATACACTGTGTATGGGGCCATGAGCTGCTCACCTCCATCTCCTTATTAATAACCTATCCCTCGCCATCTTCACTTCTCACATTCATTTCTATACCTTCCTAATATCTTCCTTCCTTTTCTTTCTTTTTGCTATGGCAGGAACTGGGGTGGTCGCTGTTTATGGGAACGGCGCAATAGCTGAAACCCACAAATCCCCTTTCTCCGTCAAGGTTGGCCTAGCCCAAATGCTCCGTGGTGGGGTGATTATGGATGTCGTCACCCCTGAACAAGCTCGCATCGCTGAAGAAGCTGGAGCCTGCGCCGTCATGGCTCTTGAACGAGTCCCCGCCGACATCCGAGCCCAAGGTGGCGTGGCGCGGATGAGTGACCCACAACTCATCAAAGAAATTAAGCAAGCTGTCACCATTCCCGTCATGGCCAAGGCTCGTATTGGCCATTTCGTTGAGGCCCAGATCCTTGAAGCCATTGGCATCGACTATGTTGACGAGAGCGAAGTCCTTACCCTCGCCGACGAAGAAAACCACATTAACAAACATAATTTTCGGATTCCTTTCGTCTGTGGGTGCCGGAATTTGGGGGAAGCGCTCCGGAGAATCCGAGAAGGAGCCGCGATGATCCGAACCAAAGGAGAAGCGGGGACCGGGAATGTTATCGAAGCTGTTAGGCATGTCAGATCCGTGATGGGGGATATTAGGGTCCTTAGGAACATGGATGATGATGAGGTTTTCAGCTTCGCTAAGAAAATCCAGTCTCCCTACGATTTGGTTATGCAAACGAAGCAGCTGGGGAGGTTGCCAGTGGTTCAGTTCGCCGCCGGAGGCGTGGCCACACCGGCGGATGCGGCGTTGATGATGCAGTTGGGTTGTGACGGAGTGTTTGTCGGATCTGGGGTTTTCAAGAGTGGTGACCCGGCTAAGCGTGCCCGAGCTATTGTTCAGGCCGTCACTCACTACAGTGACCCCAACATGCTTGCGGAAGTTAGCTGTGGGCTCGGTGAGGCCATGGTTGGCCTTAATTTGAACGATAAGAAGGTTGAGCGGTTCGCAGCTCGGTCTGATTAGTAAGTGAAGGTGAGAAACTTCACTGTATTTACATTTTTTATCGTTATTTTAGCATTAAAGCATGAACCCCCTTGATAATATCTATTAGCTGGGAATGGGTTTGACTGCTTTTTCATTTTATCAATGATGCTTTATGAAGTATTAAAAGATTGGCTTTTAGATTCTATGATAATTTAATTTCCATTTATATGGTTGGTGACGACATGGACTACGTCATTTGTAGTTTGATGGTATGTTGTCATTTGATTAATAGTGAAGTGTTGCTGGATTTTGACATATATATACTGCCTTTATTCAAAAAGTGACATTACTACACCCTTAAATGGAGTTCAATTTCTTTACTTACCTATTTCTTCGTTCACAAAACAATTTTTAAGAGACACCGAGCCCCGTCCAACGTTTTTATTATACATGTCTTGTAAACATCAGTAGTGATAATTTGGTATTGTTGGTTATGAAGCATTGAACTGACTGTGGAGAGGTTTGATGGTGTTTGCAGGAGGGATCAAGCCTTTGGTTGTTGAACCACCGTCACCAGTGCACTGTTGTTCCAAGTTATCATAGTTAAAGTGGAGTCTCTCATACAGGGGATGTAATTTTATGGCTAAAATGTTAGCCATCTGTTTCGTTATCTAAAATTAGATCTTTAAGATTGCTAGAAATAAAGTAAAACACTTTGTCTCTCTGCATTCTGCTACTATACTAATGTGTTTTTTACAGTGATTAGGCTCTACACAAGCTTTGCCTCTATGAGTTTATGGCTTTGGTTTTGTTTCATCTTGAGTTGCATGTTATGCCATTCAATATGTGTGTTTGTTGCTGGTTAGAACCAGCCTGAAAATGGGAATGGTCAGTTGGAAAAAGGCCCCAGTTGCACCAGCCGCAGCCAAGCGCCCTAAGTTTTAGAATCCTCGTATGAATTGAAGTTATGGCCTCTGTACATGACCTAGTATTGAAAAGAATAATGGACTAGTTGTCCATGTCCTTCACCAAGAGTGGCAGACAGACTAAACATATGCTCGTTCTTTCTCCCCACTCGGGTCTAATGTCAAGTATCTAGAACGCAGCCCGATTTATGGCCATAGAATCAACAAATTTTTGGGAAATAACACAGATAAAAATAATAATTACTATGTTAACTTATGACAATATTCATAATTTTTACAAATATTATTTAAGTACAGGAATTATTACAAATGTAATAATGTTCTGTGAGATATAAATTATAAAATTTATCAGTACTTTTATAACTTTAATTATGTTATATTTAAAAAATTATGATTTATTTTCAACATCCTTAGACCCTAGCTACAGTCGGAAAGGATCCATAATTTTTTGGAAATTACATTTTAGGTCAAATCATGGTTTTTGTCTTTTCAAAGATTTAGTGCTTATAATATAATTTAGTCTTAGGTAAATTACATTAATATTTACTCAACTTTGATGCAACTGATAAAATAGTTATTCTGATTTCAATTCAATCACTCAATTTTCGAAAAATAACAAAACAATTCTTTTAATCATTTTTCGTTACAGACGTAACAAAAAAGTGATATGACATTTAACCAAGTCCTTGTTGTCATTAACCGGCCAGTTGGACTGTTAGCACCAATTTAAATAGCCTCTTTTAGCACCAACCTAAGGTTTAGACAGAAGAAGAAGAAGAGGAGGAGGAGAGGAAATGGAGATGCTGACCCCGTGACCCAATTCAAATCCCTTTCCAAGGATTGGGCTTACCTCACCTTGACCCTAGCTTTCGTCGCTGACCATCTCTGCCGCTCTTCTTCTAATCCATTTCTCATCCCCCTTTGTTACAATACCAAGTCCAATTTCAACTTTGGGATCTTGCTAATCACTAACCCGATCTAGAATCACTTGTCAACATTTGGTTGTCCCTTTGGAGGAATCGCTTCCTTTGTTCCCGAAAATCATGGGTTCAATCGATTGTTTAGTTTGTCTAGATGTTCCCCTTGTTTTTTATTTTGTTTTATGCAACTTGATAATATTGGCCATAGAGTTTCTCCTATTTTGTTTTTCTTCTTTTGATTTTGTTTTGCTTTTGATTTTGTCTGGATGTTCCCATTTTGTTTATATCATATCATATCCCAGACTTGATAATGTTGCTTTAGAGAATTTTCCCCTCACAGGTTTGGTTGTGGATACTAATAGTTTGACCCCAAATTGTCTCCAATCCCATTTCAGTCTGATTTTTCAAAGTTAATGACTTTGTGCTGTAGAAAAAAGACAGTTGAATCCCAATCGTGGTGGCTCCTCTATTGGGGGGTGATGGTGGATTGGAGGTCAATGATGGTGACGCCAAAGATGGTTGTGGCGGAGGCGTCGACGGCATGATTATTGGGATGAAGAAGAAGAAGTATAAACATATTGGGCCATTTATTAAAAAACGGAAAAGGAAGGACGGATAAAACAATCACTCAACTTTTTCTTATCCAACGTGGCAAGTTAACTGGCCACGTTAGCTAGTTAATTGGCCAAGTCACTTGTCCCGTTAGGTCTATAACTGAAAATGTTAATGGGTGACTGATTTGTCACTTTTCGATAATGTTAGTGACTGTTTTATTATTTTTTAAAAGTTAAGTGACTGAATTAAAATCAGAGTGACTGTTTTGTCAGCTGCATCAAAGTTGAATGACTGCTGGTGTAATTTACCTTTTTGTCTTTCAATAAAAAATTGTAATTTTTCACTAATTCGTGATTTTAAAAATTTTCAAATTAATCTTATGATTTTAACTTCTTTATTTAAGAAAAATACATTAGTCGATGTATATAACGAAACCATATTAGTAATTTAAGTCATAAGATAATATTAAAATTAATAGAAAATTAAATTAAATTATAAAAATTCAGTCTTCAAATTAAAAATCCAAAAACCATAATTTGATGATTTTATTTTAATATCAATTTGATGAAAATCTTACAATTATATATAAATATAATATGCTGACAAATACATGTTTAATAACCAACAGAAGGCCTCGTTTATAAATTTTATTTTATTTTTGGATATTTATGTGATGAATTGCAAATGTGGGGGGCATTTTTGGTTATTAAGGAGAAAATTGATTATTAGGCCAGAAAAGATGGTAAGCCTGCGAGGATTTAGCTGATGGGCCGTTGCCTATTAAAATTAGTCTCATATAATTCGTATGCAAACAACTCAAGTTGAAGCTCAAAGAGTACAGAGGAACATTAGCCAACAGCAGCAGTAGTGAAGAATGGGTGTTGATTATTACAAGATTCTTCAGGTCGACCGGAATGCTAATGATGAAGATTTGAAGAAATCGTATCGTAAGCTGGCCATGAAGTGGCATCCCGACAAGAATCCTAAATCCAAGAAAGAAGCTGAAGCCAAATTTAAGCAAATCTCCGAAGCTTACGATGTAATTAACTTTTTTTCTTCCTATTTCTGATCATTTTTAGTAATGGAAAGTTTTTAATCAATTATAGGTTTTGAGCGATCCCCAAAAGCGTGCGGTTTACGATCAGTACGGGGAAGAAGGGTTAAAAGGCCAGATGCCGCCTCCGGGTGCGGGAGGGTTTCCTGGAGGGGCGGACGGGGGTTCTGGCCCGACGATGTTCCGGTTCAATCCTCGGAACCCCGAAGATATTTTCTCGGAGTTTTTCGGGTTTTCGAGTCCGTTTGGAGGGATGGGTGATATGGGCGGGTCACGTGCTGGGATGTCGGGGTTCCCCAGGGGCATGTTTAGGGAAGACATATTCGGGTCGTTTAGGGGTGGAGCTGGGGAGGGTTCTACAACTATGCTCTGTAAAGGACCCGCTATTGAACAACCATTACCTTGCAGCTTGGAGGATCTATATAAAGGGACGACCAAGAAAATGAAGATTTCTAGGGATGTTACCGATGCTAGCGGGTAATCTTTTATTTTTAGTTAACATACTTAATAGTTTTTTTTTTGGGGGGGGTTATATTTAATTGGTAATGCTTAGTTATTCACTTTTTCATTCTTTGATTTCTCTTTTTGAATAGGGAGCTTTCGCCTTTCGGCTTGACTCATATGTGGATCTAAATTCAATTCTTATTAGGTTTTGAGCATGACTTGTAAGTAATGTAGAACATCAATAATTGTAGCTTGTGAAAGGTTTGTAGGCATTAGAGAATGAAGAATTAACTGTTTTCAAGCTATGGTCACATGAGCTTAATTAGCAAGGGATGTTATTGTTTACAGATGTTGCCAAGTTTGGCTTTTTGCTTAAAATAAGGTTGCTTCTTATTAGGATGATAGGATTCTTATCATTTAAAATGATTGATTGTTTTCTGTATGATGATAAAGCTGCATGATGATGATGCTTAGTGCTGGCTTGTTATGGTTTTGATTATTTGAGATCTGATGATGATCATCATAACTTCTCATAGCTATTTGATTGTGTACTTTCTCGTTTAAGATCTTAATGCTCGGTACAAGTTTAAGTTAGTCAACATTTGACACAAGAAAGCTTTATTAAGAATGTTTTCTATGGGGAAATGGTGATAACAATGCACCAACTTTAGCAAAATGATTTTGTTTTTCATTCCTTTTCCTCTTTTTGTTTTCTGTTTCAATCTTTTAAGCTACTTGAAACTTAAGTGCTCCTGGTCAGCTATTCAATTTAAATGTGAATTTAATGGTATTATATTATGATTATTTCATGCTATTTTACTGTTCCCTTCTCAACAAGCTTCGTTTTTACACTTCCTTCAATGTTGATGAAGATTAGATTGATTATGAAGCTTCTTTGTTTATATATGTGTTTATGATGAACTTTGCAGATTTCTTGATGGTCACTTTAGATTCCATTTTATGTTCTCTTGTTTATGTTTATATTTTGGCTTTATGCTAATACTTTAAACTTGGCTTCAGCCAATGATGACTTATGCATTATAAACATGATGGTGGATTTGTGGTGGTATGTCCCTCGTCCTCGATTAACTTTGCTCTTATGTTTAATGTAACCAGATCATCCACAGTCCGATAGTCTTTTAGGTACACTACTTTGGATTTACTGACCACAACTTTATATATACTTAACTTAGGGTGTGTTTACCATTGCTTTTGGCTGTTCAAAAGTACCTTTTTATGAACAAAGTGATGCTAAATAAAGGGATTTTGTGATCCAAAGCACTTATAGAGTGTGCTTTTGGAACCAACTAAAGATGCTGGCTGCTAGATGCTTTTCAAAAGCATTTTTCAACTGCAAGAGGAATGCTAAACTAGCTCTTAATCATGTGAATTTACTTTAAGTCTTGGAAGTTTGCATGCTTCTACTACTGAGTGTTCGTTTGCTTAACACCATGAGACCTCTCAAGTTAGTTAACAAAGGGTTGGGTGAAGGTCCTAATTATAACCATATGTATGCAGTGTGGCCAAAAAGAAATCTTATATTTGTAGTTTTAGGGAATTGTTTGATATTGTACATTAATGTTAATACAATGATCTTTATGTTTCCATTACAGGAGACCTAGTACGGAGGAGGAAATTCTTACTATTCAGATTAAGCCAGGATGGAAAAAAGGTACAAAAATAACATTTCCAGAAAAGGGAAACGAGCAACGAGGTGTTATTCCTTCTGATCTTGTCTTCATCATCGATGAGAAACCTCACAGTGTGTTCAAGAGGGATGGCAATGATCTTATGTTAACTCAGAAGATATCTCTAGTGGAAGCTCTAACTGGTTATACAGCACAGCTGACAACGCTGGATGGACGGACCCTCACAGTCCCTATTAACAACATCATCAATCCAACCTATGAAGAAGTTGTTAAAGGTGAAGGAATGCCCATTCCCAAGGAGCCTTCAAAGAAAGGAAATTTAAGAATTAAATTCAACGTCAAGTTCCCTACCAAGCTTACAACTGAACAGAAAACTGGTCTGAAGCGGTTAATATCATCTCCCTAAGATTCAATTGTCGCCCTTGATCTCTATCGTCAGCCTACTCATGTAAGTTTGCATTTGTGTTGCTGAACCGTGATTGCATGAGAGTTATCTAGGACTAGGAGTTTGTAAATTATTTATCCGTTTTCTGCGCTTGTTGAAATACTTCTTAACTTTGAGGTAACTGGTCAAAGCTTATAGTTAAGCTTAAGCCCCTTTCTTAGTTCGGCTTGAATCTCCATTATTTCACTGTACGCAAGTCTGAAGTCTTTCAGTTCTGGTCTTGTGGCATTCTTAATGCATGCGATGCAGGTAAATTTGGAGAAGTGGTGTGTCGGGGTGTCCCCTTGGTTTCAGTGTATAGAATGAGAACAATTGATGCATACGTCATGGTGCTGCAGTCTGCAAAATGCAGGACAATCATTTGGATTACAAAAATCAATCAGATTGCTGTAAATTCATTCATTAAGTTCATGTCCCCAAAACTTTCAGGAATTTATGGATCCTATAACTACAAAAAAGGGTTTTAAATTTATTATTCAGGGGTTGAAATCTTATAAGTAGAGTTTATGAAAAGAAGAATTATTATCTCATTTTGTATTTTATATTTTCCTCGTTTCCTGTTTTTACGGAAGTTTTATTTAGTTTTATAATATGTTATTAACGCGAGTTCACTTAAATATTATGCTTATAGTTATATATATATATATTGCAGCAAATACCCTATTGAACTAGTGAAACCGAAACCATCCGATTCTTAGGTGTGGAAAAGCATTCTCACCGATAGTGATATCTGTAACACGGGTAAAGATATTTAATTATGGAGCGGTCAAAATAGATGGATCTCAGCGAACCTGCTCAAATCGCTGATTGACACAATTGCGCATCAAGAATCTGACCCACAGGCAAATTGTTTTATTAATCCCTACAAATTCTTTGTTGATCAATCAAAAGCCTTACAACCACTCTACCCTGATAGTGCTATTGATCTAATCACTAGGGTTTTTTCTATCCAAGGTGGGCAAGATAAAATTGTTTGGAAAAATTACCTTAAGGCTTCCTTTCGATCAAAAGCGCTTAGTCTCAAATTTACAAGAAACAGCACGGTGTTACTCTTAAAAGTAAACAACAATCTGCATTAAAAAATCTCTGACGACTAAAGATACCTTCTAAGATCATCATCTTTCTGTGGAAAATATGTAAAAACAACCTTCCTACAAAAGACATTCTTGATAGGAGACTATCAACTAATGATGCCATTTGCCCTCTCTGCAAAGCTGACAGAGAAACTACGGATTCCTATAAAAGTGTATTACTTTACGATATTTTATATAATCATTATCGATGTTCAATTTTTAAATATATAATTGTTGCATATCAAAGTTCATGTATTAGATTGCACAATGATCAAAATTCATGTATAGTTTTAAAATTTATATCTAATATTAACGATTTAAAGTTCTTATGTCTACCAACATAATACTCTTTCTACGAGGCCAAGCGGTTATTCGCGAGTTGAATGCTGCAACTAAATTTATATTTATGCAAAGCCCACATTCTGAATAAAAGAAGTTGAATAGCCCAATCCTATATAAGATATATGTATTTTATAATTACAATTTAAAATGCTAGGGGTGTAACGTCCCCCTACCCGAGACCGTTGCCGGATGTCAAGCAGGAGACATTACAAAACTTATCTTAGCACTTAAACAGTTTTCGTAGTAAACTATCCATCTGCGTCACGGTTGCTAAAAAAATCATATCTCGAGTTACGAAACTCGAAATTCAATTCCGTAAATTTTTCCTGAAACTAGACTCATATATCTACTTACTAATTTTTTTCTAGAATTTTTGGTCAGGCCAATTAGTACAGTTTATAGAAAAAGTCTCCCCTGTTTCAGGGTTTGGCTACTCTGACCCTTGTGCACTACGAATCAAATTTCTTCCTGTACAGAAATCCAATGACTATGTCATTTGTTTCAATTAAAAATAGACTGAATAAGGAATCCATACATATAAAGTTTGAGTCCTAATTCTTAATACACAATTTATGGTGAATTTCTAAAGTCAAAATAGGGAATCCAGAAATTGCTCTAACCCTGTTTCACCAAAACGTAAATATCTCATAAAATACAACTCTTTTACCTATTTTGTTTCTTCCATATAAAAACAGATTCATTAAGCTTCAATTACATATTTTATTCACCATCTAATTCACTTTATACTATTTTTGGTATATTTTCAAAGTTGGATTACTGTTATTGTCCAAATCTGTTTTAGTATAAAATGTTGATAACTAAGTTTATAACATCTTCATTTCTTCTCTCTACAATATTTACCAACACTTCCTCTTATTACTCTTCACTAACATATCAAAACACACCATACTTAAGGTTTTGGTAACATTTACAAAACATACCAAAATATCACTTAACAACTTAGATACTTTCAAAATGACCAAAAGACATCCTAGGTACAATGCCATTTTCCAAAAAGATAGAAACTTCACCAATTTGAGTTCGGGGATCGGCTTGTATGCTGAGTCCTTATACTTTCGTATCCAGCCTGCGCACGGAAACAAACCGTACGTTGAGAATACTCTCAGTGGTATTTCTATAAACAATAGCTTAATCAATTTTAAAACATGGTAATTCAAACACATTATTGCTATTATTCAATATCAATCAGTACTTTAATAATCTTTACTTTATTTACCCTTATTAACATAACTCGGATACTAACGGATACACGGATCCAACCCACACTCCGGGATAAGCACATAGTGCTTCATCGGAACAAATCCGGAACTTTAACATTATAGTACACAAAGTACTTCATAGGAACAAATCCGGAACTTTAACAGTAGTCGACACATAGTGTCTCATCGACTCAATGTCGGGATATCCCAATACTTCCAATTCCTATGACATGTCAACTATATCCGACTAGCCCGACACTGTTAATAGGGTATTCAAAATCACATTCATTTCAATATGGTAAAAATACTTACCTCATTCACATTTTCATACAATATCAATATCAAATATAGCAATAACAATTAAGCTCGATTTATAGAAATACAAACCACTATTTATCAAATTTAATCGATATCTTCGTTCACTTTCTCTTTTCCCTTCTTTGATGACGTATCCGGTGCTACGTTTGCTACTAACAATCATACAATTAAAAATCATCAATATACTAATTCATAAAACACATTTTCACTTTCTATCAAACTTTTACAAAAATTCCAATTTCATCCTTTTCCATTACTAATCTTTTTCTTTAACTTAAGCTTCATATTCTCTTTTAATCAACTCATTTACAATTTCTAACTCATAAAATTCATTATAAAACATAAATTTTGAGCTCTATTCAACTTAATCCCTATTTAAACCTAACTTAGAATTCTTTTAATAAATCACTCAATTTTCACTTCTAACTTCAATTTCTATCAATTTAACCCATAAAACCTCAATTTATTCAACTAAATCAATATCTAAAAATTTTCTATTTTTCTTCATTTTAACCTCATACATGTAGAACTTTGAATTAGGCATCCATAAACATAAAAATTATAAGAAAATAAGCTAAAACATCTTACCAATCAAGCTTTAGGGCCTTAATCCTCAAATTTCCCTTTTCTATTTCTTTCTTTCTTTCTTTCTTTCTTTCTCACGTTTGCTCTCTGTAACTCTTTCTATCTTTCTTTCTTTCTTTCTTTTTTTTAACTTACTCATAAATCTATATTCAATATAATAATATTAATAATATAATATTATTCTAATAAAATAACTTAATCTATAAGAAAAACTACTTTAACACATTTAATATCTTTACCAACTATTACACATGTTATATCATACATTCACACACATGGCACTTAGGGTCTAATTGCTAGATTAGTCCCTTTACTAATCTTTAATCTATAATTAAAATTTTATACTCGTATGCAATTTAGTCCTTTAAACTAAATTCAAGCTACTTTACTTAATTAAACACTAAATAACCATTCAACTATAATTCATAAATATTTCTAATAAATATTCATGAATTAATTTCACGGAAACAGTATTCAAGACTCAATTTCCGATACCGTAACTTTCGGTTCATTACAAGGGGTGTGCAAAAAGTTGGTTAAGTTAGAAAAAATCGATCAAACCAAACCAAATAAATTGTAAAATTTTTGTTATTTTGGTTACCTAATCCGATTTAAATGGTTAAGTCAGTTTGGTTTCGGTTTTGAGAATCCAAACCGAAGTAACCGAATAAATCAATTTTATTTTTAAATTAATAAACGATTTTATATAGATGTAACACCTCTTACCTGAGCTCATACCTAAACCCGAGCAAGGAATGCTACATGTAACGACCCGATAGTCATGGGTATTGGAAAGTGTATTTTCGGGTCTCCGTTTTCGTAAAATGGATTCGTAAATATTTTTAAATATTTACAAAATTAGTTGTGTCGTTAATTAGGTTTTGAATAGGTGAATTTGTCTACATTAAGAGTAATTAGGTATAAGGACTAGATTGTATATAGGGTAAAAATTGAATTATAGATTAAAGAAAAAGTAAAGGGACTAAATAGGAAATTAAACCATAAATTAATAAGTGTTTGGTATTGGTAATGACATGTGTAACATTTATATACATATATTTGTAATAATTATTATTTACTTATTATTTAAGTAAATATTATTATATTATTATATTATATTAGTATAATTAAATAAATAAGTAAAACAAATAAAATAAATGAAATAGAAAGAAACATTCGAAATGAAACAGAGAAGGAAAAAGGGAGAAAGAAAAAGGAGAAAAACTTAAGATTTTAAGGTTCAAAGCTTAATCGATAATAATCTTTTTTCTTGTACATTTTATATTTTTAAAATCGTAGTATTAAATATTACTTAATCCATGTTGAAATTTTAGAAATTATTAGATTTTTAGATGTTATTCATGTTGAATAATTTCAGTATTAGGGGTTAAATTGATAGAATTTTAAGTTAGAATTGAGAAAATGATTGAATTGTAAAATAAATTATAAGTTTTCAGTAATAGAGATTAAATTGAGAAATTTTCAAAATTTAGGGATATAAGTGAAATTAGAGAGTTGAAATTAGTCTAAAGTGGAAATTAATGAAAATATGAAATTAGTTTTAAAGAAATAAAGTTAATCTCAGTTTAGGGACTAAATTGGAATTTGGGAAAAAGTTGAATAAAAATTGAAATATTCAATGTGAACTCGTATTGTATTGATGAATTTCAATTGTTTCAATTCCGTAGCTAACGTTGTACCAGAAATCTCGACTAACAAAGGAAAAGAAAAAGTCAACGAGGAGTAGCTCGAAAAATTCTGGTTTGTATTTCTATAATCCGAAGCTAGTTTTTAATTGTTGTAATATTTATTTAATGTATATGGTAAGTGTTGATGTGAGAATTATTGTGTTTACAATTTAAATGTATTAATTTAGTATGTAATGAATTTATTGAATTTATATTGATTGAATTGGTATATATATATTGAATATATTGATTATTCGAATTGAAATGAATATTAGTTGTATTTGAAAAGTGATTGGAAACCCTATTAACTGTATCGGGCTGAGTGGAATATAGATGGCATGCCATAGGATTGAAAGAGTTCAGGGATACTTCGACTTCGAGTCGATGAGACACTAGGTGTCAAATTAATACTTCGGATAAATTCGATGAGGTACTGGGAACCAATTTACTTCGGCATGGCCGTTGAGTCATTGGGTGTCAACTTATTACTTCAAATTATCCGATGAGGCACTGGGTGCCAAACTAGTGTATTTTGGTTGGATCCATATATCCGTCCGAGTCCGAGTCTTGTTAATAGGGGTAATTGAATAAAACAGTGTTATGATTGATATTGAATGATGAATTGAAATATGGTTCGAGACACATGAATTGTGTTCATATTGTAAAAAGCTATTTGCGATAGCAAATTGATAAGAATTGAATGAGTTATAAATGCTTTATCTATGAATTGATTAATGGTATGACTATGTTTATTGTATGATTTAATGTGTATGATTTATTATTTTACTTTAAATCATTCGGATTATAGAAATACCACTTAGTTTATACCCAGCGTACAGTTGTTTTCCATGCGCAGGTTAGGTACTTGATTTGGTTATTGATCCAGCATCCATCAACAATCCTAAACTCAAAATGTGGTGATATATACTTCTTTTTGTGTCGGCATGTACCTAAGGCATCTAAATGTTTACTATTTTGTGGAATGATTGTAAATAAGATTATAAGTAAATATTGGTTGATTATATATATGAATATATGTGTTTATGTTGAGGCTATAGTATGTCATGCTTAAGTTAATGTATAAATGAACATGATATAGGAAAATTTGGATTGAAATTGGCATTTTTTTAAATTGGTTTTGAATGGTGTCTTATTGAAATGTTTTGATAATATAATTGAAGTACCTATGAGGGTACTTTGGTTAGGTAACTAGGTTGATTGTTTTGATATATTTTAAAGGTATTCGCTGGTGTTTTGAATTGGTTGAACTACTTGTTTTTAAGTTGTTTGGTGTTCAAGGTTGCAGGGAAGGATAAACTTGATGTCTAAGGTTCATTTTGAGTCTACACGGCCAGACACACGGGCATGTGACTGGACCGTGTGAGACACACGGCTAACACATGAGCATGTGTCCCCTGCACCTAGAAAAATTTTTGAAATTTCGTAAAAGATTCCTAGAGTACCCGATTTGTTTCTAATATATATTTTGGGCCCCGATGGCTCATAAAAGGGACAATATGAATAAATTATGATGTGTATGTTAAATGATTATGTAATGTTCATATTTGATTTGAAAAGTCTTGTAATGCTCTGTAACCCTGTTTCGGGTGTTACAATTAGTGGTATCAGAGCTATGCAGGTTTAGCTGATTCTCAGACTAAATTGAGCTTAAAATTGAGTCTAGAGGTACATGCCATAATTAAGTCGAAATGAGGAAGGATTTGGATGCTGATATATATATTTGTCTTTGTTTTGTAGTTGAAAATGTCGGATGAATATATTAATAATATTGATCAAGAAATATATACTGGAGATGAAGAGCCTCGTGAATTAGATGAAATAGAGTTGTCATTGAGTGTTAACCCAGTGGGTAATCAACCACCTAATATCGAACGAGGTAATGTTAGAGAGAGGGATAATTCACAATTACGTAGAGTTATAATTGATGCTCTTTAGCGAGTAGTAGGAACTGTATCTGCTACGACATCTACTCCTACTGCTCGTCAAGCTCCAATTAAAGAATTAAGTATGGTGCAACTGAATTTTTGGGTTTGAAAAGAGTCGATCCTTCTACAGCTGAAACCTGGATTAAATCTACAAAAAGAATATTGCAGTAACTTGAGTGTACTCCACGAGAAAGTTTACTATGTGTTGTTTCTCTACTGCAATGAGAAGCATATGTTTGGTGGGAGTCAATAACACGTCATGTACCCACAGAACAGGTAAATTGGAAATTCTTTCAAAGAGAATTTCAAAAGAATTATGTGGGTGAATTGTATATTGAAGACAGAAAACAAGAGTTTTTAATGTTAAAACAAGGTGAGTTGTCTGTAGTTGATTATGAATAGGAATTTTCACGACTCAATAGCTATGCTGTTGAGTTTGTGCCAACCAAAGCTGACAGTTGTAAATGATTTTTGCATGGCCTTCGTGATGAGTTACGAGTGCAACTGATATTGCACAGAATCACAGAATTTGCAAATTTAGTTGAAAGGGCAAAAATAGTTGAATAAATATTAGGTCTTGATAGAAAAGCTGAAAATATCTGTCCGTTTGGGAAACGTTCTAGAGCTATTAGTTTAAACCCGCAACCTAAAAGATCAAAAGAATCTTGTGGTAGTTGGAGATCGAGTTTTAAATCAGATAGAGGTGATAGAAACCGTAAAAAACTGTTGACAGTCTCTACTGGAGTGTACGAGGTCCATCTCGGGACACTGAAATTTCAAATTATAAACATTGTGGGAAAAAGCATATGACAGCCCTAATTTGGCCCTAGTCGGAAAGTGGTTTCGGAACCACAAAATCGAGTCATAAAAATAATTAAATGTTATATTCTGTGCTTATTATATGTGAAAGTGCATGTGTGAAAATTTCATGCTTTGATTTTGTCATTTGTGAGTGAAATTATGAAATAGGACTTAAGAGAAAATTCTTGAAAATGTGATAGGTTAATTTGTAGTGGCCAAATAAATTGTAGTGCAAAATAGGATGATTTGCATGTCAAACTTCCCACTTTAGTTGTAGTGGCCGGCTATGATGGGAATGATAAGCAATATGTGCATTTTATATTATAACTTAAGTATGGTGCAAATAATATATGCATTTTATTTTAGCATTATAATAGTTAGTGGATGATGGGCATTTCATGTCTTTTATATTAAAGAATTAAATGTTTAATAGATTAATAGGATGAAATATGAATTTTTATAATAGAAAATGGTGATAAAAATAAAGTTACACCCATCCTTTCTCCCAATTATTGCCGAAAACCATAAAAAAAAAAGAGAAAATGAAGCTAAGGCATTCGGCTATGGGGAATGTATAGATTAAGCTCAAGAGCATAAGGAGCCAATTTTGGATAAAGGGAAAGCGAAACTAGTCGATTAGTCAATCCGTAGTTATTCGATAAAATCCAAGGTAAGTTCTTAAGTGTTTGTGTTTGATCATGTTATATGCTTAAGAGTTGAATAATCATAATTAAGAAATGTTTGATTGTATATATGTATATATATACATATGTTCTTTGTGTTGAATGAATATTAAATTAAAGTTATGAGCCGTATGTGACTAGCATATCTAGTCGACTTTGATACTATTAAATGATGTACTAAGATATGTGTTCCAATGTAGAAATTAAACCCTATGTGGTTGAAAGGATGAAAATCTTTGTTCATAGATATGTGTTTCAGTTATACGTAATTGAAGTATAAGTTATGAAAGTGTGAAAGAACAGGTGAATTGTTTATCGAAATGTGATATACGGGCTTCGGGCCTAGCAGGCTAGAATGTCAGTGAAATGATATCGGGCTTCGGGCCTAGCAGGCTATAATGCCGGTGAGATAATATCGGGCCTCGGGCCTAGCAAGCTATAATGCCGGTGAAATGATATCGGGCTTCAAGCCTAGCAGGCGAAATGCCGGTGAATGAATTCAGACTTAGGGCTAGTTTGGCAATGCTTTTAAAAAGTGCTTTTGAAAAGTGCTGTGGAAAAGTACTTTTGAGAAGTGCTTTTGAAAAGTTTAATTTAAAATTTGAGTGTTTGGTATTGCTGTCAAAAAGTGCTTTTGAGAAATAAAATGTTCATTTTAGACATGATATTATAAAGTAACAAATATGTATTTAAATAATGTTTAAATTAGTTAATATTATGATATTTTAGTAATAATATAAAAAATAATTTATTATAACTTATTGATAATATTTTAATATATAATATTAATTTTAAAAAATTCTAAGTAATTAATATTAATTATTTATTATAACTTTAGCAGTCTTGTAGTCTGCTGGAAAGAAGAAAACATAAGGCTAAAAAAGTCACATAATGCCAAAAGCACTTTTGGCTTAAAAAAAGTGGCAGATTTGCTACTTCTTCATCTGTAAAAAAGTGATTTTGTTAAGTTGAAAAATGGTCAAAGATGGAGGCTGTTCTTTAATGCTTTTAGAAAAAAAGTGATTTTGGGCAAAAGCCCATCACAGAAGCAAGGCCGAACGGAGCCTTAAAGGTCTAGCAGGCTTATGGCCGGTGATGAAATCAGGTTATTACCTAACAGGCAAATTGCCAGTGAATTATTAAAAGTGTGGTGCTATAAGACTATGGGCTAATACTATATGTGGATTCATTCCGTAAAGTAAATTATTCAGGTACGAACAACCTAATTATGTACATGTGAATTAAATGAATTTGATGATTGATGTGAATCGTACATATGAGAAATGGTTTCATGTTTATGTTCAACTATGAGACCTTGTGTTAAATCGACAATTGAATTCGTTCAATACATTAAGTTGGCCAGGTATGCGATATGTACTTATGCATGTTAGATCGATTGGAATTGAATCACGAATGTGAATTGAGAAGCATAGGTGAAAATGTCTATGTCATATATGTGAGTAAGGGTAAAACCATCGTAAATTATCGATAAGGGTGGGCTATGTGCAGAACCACCTTATAATTGCTAATTTGAATGGTTGTGTGCGAATCATTGAGCATGATGTATTGTATTGAGATTATGCTTAAGTAAAAGTATAGATATGTGATGAAATTTATTGGTGATATACATGTTTAAATAATATCAATGCAAAGAATGTGTGAAAGAGTAAATTTGTAATAAATCTACTTGGGACAGCAGCAGTAACTTGATTTTGGAAAATCACCATAAATTGTGGGAGTTGAGTTAGAAGCTAAATAAATTATGTAATTAAATCTTAATAAGTCTAGTTTCTTATAAAAGAAACCATGTAAGCAAAAGAATTGCTGATAATGAGATATTTGAAGTGGCGTGGGACAGAATCAAATGACTTCGGGGTCTCCTATTTTGTTTTTAGAAAATCATTATAATTTGTACAAAAATGGTTATAAGATAAAGTTTATATTCTTAGACTTCTTAATGAGTCTAGTTTCAAATGAAATCAACGAAAACATATTTTGAATTCTGTACAATGAGAAATTGGACTCGTAGTGAAGAGTGGTCAGATTAGTCAAATAGTGAAATAGAGGAAACTTTAAGAAAAATCTGGTATTGATTGGCCAAACCAAAAATTCTGAAAATTTTATGGATAGAAGATATATGAGTCTATTTTTAGAGAAAATTAACGTCAATTGATTTGGAGTTTCGTAGCTCCAGTTATAAATAATTTAGTGACTGTTGCTCAGGAAGACAGCTTGTTGTGAACTTGAGTATATGTTGTAAACATTGATAAAACATATAAATGAGCTGCTAATTGTTTTCTTAAGAACTTACTAAGCGTAAAGCTTACCCCATTCTTTCCCATGTTCTCTAGGGTTGCCAGGTTTGCTCGGGTTGGAGGCTATCAGAGATATTACCACACTGTCGAGTTCACGCTATTAGTGGAAGTAAATCCTAGTGTTTCGAGTCTATGGCATGTATAGGGTTTTAATGTTGAATATGTGATATTATAATCTAGCCAAAGGTGTTGGCTTGTATTGATAAAGTGTTTTGTCCATGTGAATTGGCCTATGTTGGCTAATGATGTTGTGGACCTAAATGTTTATTCATATATATGTATGATACTGTCTCTTGTGATGTGAGCAAATTCTATGGTATTTATTGCATAATAAAATGACTTGAGCATAACGTTTGTAGATGTTTAAGAGCTCATTTATGCCATGTTGTATGTTATTGGATAAGTATATGTGCACATGTTGCGAGGGTGACAAATGGCTTGGAAAATAGCCTTGTAATTGTCCACACGGGTAAACACATGGGCGTGTGTCTAGACCGTGTGTGGCATATGGTCTGCCCCTATGGGCATGTTGTCCAACCATGTGTCCCCTGCACCTAAGTTTTTCAAGTTTGTATGCACGGTAGTAGCACACGGGCGTGTGCTCTATACCCACACTGGCGTGTGAAGCTTTGATGCAAGAGATTTTCTAAGTTTTTCATGAGTTTCGGTTGGGTCTCGAACCACCCCAGATGTATATTTTGGGCCTCGTAAGCCCATATATGGGACCAATTGCATGTGAAAAGAAAAGTTTTAAATTGGTTGAAATTTTACGGCACGGTTTTTGTGTGATTGATTGAGTTTAAGTCAGGTAACAACTCGAACCCTGTTCTGGCGAGGGATACGGGCGAAGGGTGTTACAAAACATCGAGGTGAGTGTTGGAGATTGAGTTGAGGCTGTTTCCATTGTGGATCTACAGAGCATTTCATTAAAGATTGTCTGAAAAATGAGAATGCTACACTAGTTACTTCACAGAGATCGGTACCTGATTCTAGAGGTCGATGATCAAATCGAAGTGGTTCGTTTTCCAGGGGTGGTGCTAAAAAAGGAAATGATGATGTTACTCAACAATCAGAGGTTAGAACACCAGCTCAAGCATATGTTATACGGACCCGTGAGGAGGGTGATACAAATGATGTTGTGACGTGTATATTTTATTATATCTGAAACCTATTTATGCTTTATTAGATCTAGGATCTTCACATTCATATGTCAATACAAAATTGGTTGAGTCGGGAAGTTTAAAATCTGAGATGTCTAGAGTATCAATAGCGGTGTCTAGTCCATTGGGGCAAACTGTGCTAGTGGATTTGGTGTGTAGGAGATGTTCGTTAATGATACATAACATAATCTTCCCTGTTGATTTGTTGATAATGCCATTTGGCGATTTTGATATAATTTTAGGAATGGATTGACTTTCAGAGCATGGGGTAATTTTGGATTGTTGTAAAAAGAAGTTTATTGTTCAAAGTGAAAATGGAGAAAATATTGATGTGAATGGTATTCAAACCAGTGGGTCAACCTGTATTATTTCAACGATTAGAGCTAATAAACTTCTTCATCAGGGTTGCGAAGCTTTCTTAGCTTATGTTATTAATTCAAATTATGTTGAAAGCCAATGCAGTCAAATTTGAATTGTTTGTGAATTTCTTGATGTATTCCCTGAAGAGTTACCAGGATTACCACCAGATCAGGAGGTTGAATTTGCAATTGAAGTATATCCTAGTATAGTTCCGGTGTCAATACCTCTATACCATATGTCACCCACGGAATTAAAAGAATTAAAGGTGCAACTGTAGGACTTATTGGATCGTGGTTTTATACACCCTAGCACTTTATTGTGGGGAGCTCCAGTACTTTTTGTCAAAAAGAAGGAAGGTTATATGCGACTTTGTATTGATTGCTGACAATTGAATAAGGTGACAATCAAGAATCAATATTCGTTACCCCGTATTGATGATTTATTTGATCAGTTAAAAGGAGCTTCTGTCTTTTCAAAGATTGATTTGAGATCGAGTTATTATCAGTTGAAGGTGAAAGAAAATGATGTACCAAAGACAACATTTCGTACACGGTATAGACATTATGAATTTTTAGTAATGCCTTTTGGATTGACAAATGCTCCAGCCGCTTTTATGGATCTTATGAACCGTATTTTTCAACCATATTGGGAACAGTTTGTGGTAGTTTTCATTAATGATATTCTAGTCTATTTGAAATCTGAATCTGAACATGAGCAACATCTTAGAACTGTTTTACAAATACTACGAGAGAAACAGTTATACGAGAAGCTTAGCAAATGTGAATTATGTTATCAAAGGTTGTATTTTTGGGACATATTATTTCGGTAGATGGAATTAGAGTTGATTCGAAAAAGATTGAAGCGATTGTTCAGTGGAAAGCACTGAGAAATGTGTCAGAGGTTCGTAGTTTCCTTGGATTAGCCAGTTATTATCGAAGATTTGTAAATGGATTTTCAAAGATAGCTTTACCGATGACAAGGTTACTGCATAAAAATGTTCCGTTTTTCTGGGATGATCAATGTCAAGAAAGTTTTAAGAAATTGAAATAAATGTTGGTTAAAGCGCCAGTTTTGACATTACCCGAATCGGGAAAGGATTTTGTCATTTATAGTGATGCTTCCTTGAGTGGTCTTGATTGTGTATTGATGCAAGATGAAAAAATGATAGCTTATGCATCTCGTTAATTAAAACCGCATGAACGTAATTATCCGACGCATGATCTGGAATTAGCTGTTGTGATTTTTGCTTTAAAGATATGGAGACATTACTTGTACAGTGAGAAATGTTATATTTATATTGATCATAAAAGTCTCAAATATCTTCTAACTCAAAAGGAATTGAATTTGAGACAATATCGTTGGATAGAATTTCTGAAAGATTTTGATTGTGTTATTGATTATCACTCAGGTAAAGCTAATGTTGTGGCTGATGCATTGAGTAGAAAAGCAGCAATTGAATTACAAGCAATTGCTTAGTATCAATGAAAATGGAAGTTTATTTGCTGAGTTAAAAATTAAATTGGTGATGTTTGATCGAATCAAGTCAGCACAATCAGAAGATGACAAGTTAGTGAAGAAAAGAGAAATGGTTAAGAATGGCATGTTAGAAAATTTCAACATTGATGAACATGATTGATTGATATATCGTAATCCGATTTATGTATCAAATGTTTCAGAATTAATAGAGTTGATACTTTGAGAAGCTCATGATAGTCTTTTGGCTTTGCATTCTAGAGGAACAAAAATGTATCAAAATCTGTGAGAATCATATTGATGGTCGGGAATGAAAAGAGATGCTGACTTGTCAACGAGTTAAGGCAGAACATCAAATTCCTACTGGATTATTTCAGCCTATTAATATTCCTGAATGGAAATGGGATTGTATCACAATGGATTTTGTAACGGGGTTACCATTGTCGGTAAGTAAGAAAAATGCTATTTGGGTGATTGTTGATCGGCTTACGAAATTGGCTCATTTTATAACAGTCAGAACTAATTGGTCACTTTAAAAACTTGCTGAATTTTACATTCACGAAATTGTGAGATTGCATGGTATTCCGATATCAATAATCTCTGATCGAGATCCGTGATTCACATCGAGATTTTGGAGACAGTTGCATGAATCTCTTGGCACTCGACTTAACTTTAGCACAGCTTTCCATCCGTAGACTGACGGACAATCTGAGCGAGTTATTCAGATTTTAGAAGATATGCTTTGTGCTTGTGTTATTGATTTTGAATCAGGTTGGGAATGTTATTTACCTTTGGTTGAATTGTATACAATAATAGTTTCCAATCGAGTATTCAAATGGCTCCGCATAAAGCTTTATATGGTCGTAGATGCCGATCACCTGTGTGTTGGACAGAATTGAATGAAAGAAAAATGATTAGGCTAGAGTTAATTCAAGAAACGGAGGACACTGCTAGGAAAATTCGAGATAGACTGAAGGCAGCTTTCAACAGACAGAAATCATATGCAGATTTAAAACGTCAGGGTACTGAGTATTCTGTCGGCGATAAAGTATTTTTTAAAGTTTCGCCTTAAAAGAAAATTTTAAGATTTGGTCGAAAGGGAAAATTGAGTCATCGTTTTATTGGGCCGTATGAGATCACGGAAAGAGTAAGACCAGTTGCATACCATTTGGCTTTACCTTCGGAATTACAAAAAAATTCATGATGTTTTTCATGTTTTAATGCTTAGAAGATATAGATCAGATCTCTCTCATGTTATTTCGACAGAGGATATTGAAATCCGACCCGATTTATCATATGAAAAAGAGCCTGTTGAGATATTAGCTCGAGAGGTGAAAGAGTTACGTAATAAGCGAGTTCCATTAGTAAAAGTATTGTGGGGAGGCTATAGTGTTGAGGAAGCAACTTGGGAACCGGAAGAAACAATGAGATCTCAGTACCCCCACCTCTTCTCAGGTATATTTCGAGGACAAAATTTATTAAATGGGAGAATTGTAACGACCCGATAGTCATTGGTATCAAAAAGTGTATTTTTCGGTCTCCGTTTTCGTAAAACGAATTCGTAAATAATAAATATTTACGAAGTTAGTTGTGTGGTTAATTAGGTTTTGAATAGGTGAATTTGTATAAATTAAGAGTAATTAGGTATAAAGACTAGATTGCATATAGGGTAAAAGTTGAATTATAGATTAAAGAAAAAGTAAAGGGACTAAATAGGTAATTAAACCATAAATTAACAAGTTTTTAGTATTGGTAATAACATGTGTAACATTTATATACATATATTTGTAATAATTATTATTTACGTATTATTTAAGTAAATTATTATATTATTATGTTATTATTTTATGATATTATATTAGTCTAATTAAATAAATAAGTAAAACAAATAAATGAAATGAAATAGAAAGAAACATTTGAAATGAAACAGAGAAGGAAAAAAGGAGAAAGAAAAGGAGAAAAGCGTAGGGTTTTAAGGAGAAAAGCTTAATTGGTAAGTCAATTTAGTCTCTTTTCTTGTAAATTTTATATTTTTAGAGTCCTAGTATTAAATACTACTTAACCCATGTTGAAATTTTAGAAATTATTGGATTTTTAGATATTGTTCATGTTGAATAATTTGAGTATTAAGGGTTAAATTGATAGAATATTAAGTTAGAATTGAGAAAATGATTGAATTGTAAAATAAATTATAAGTTTTGAGTAATAGGGACTAAATTGAGAAATTTTCAAAATTTAGGGATTTAAGTGAAATTAGAGAGTTGAAATTAGTCTAAAGTGGAAATTGAATGAAAACATGAAATTAGTTTTAAAGAAATAAAGTTAGTCTCGGTTTATGGACTAAATTGGAATTTGAGAAAAAGTTGAATAAAAATTGAAATATTCAATGTGAACTCGTATTGTACTGATGAATTTCAATTGTTTCAATTCTGTAGCTAACGTTGTACTGAAAATCTCGGCTAACAGGGGAAAAAAAGTCAACGATGAGTAGCTTAGTATGTGAGAATTATTAATTGTTGTAATATTTATTTAATGTATATGGTAAGTGTTGATGTGAGAATTATTGTGTTTTTACAATTTAAACGGATTGATTTAGTATGTGATGAATTTATTGAATTTATATTGATTGAATTGGTATATATATATTGAACATATTGATTATTTGAATTGAAATGAATATTGGTTGTATTTGAAAAATGATTGGAAACCTTATTAACTGTATCGGGCTGAGTCGAATATAGATGGCATGCCATAGGATTGAAAGAGTTCAGGGATACTTCGACTTCAAGTTGATGAGACACTAGGTGTCAAATTAATACTTCGGATAAATTCGATGAGGTACTGGGTACCAATTTACTGCTGCATGGCCGTTGAGTCATTGGGTGTCAACTTATTACTTTAAATTATCCGATGAGGCACTGGGTGCTAAACTAGTGTATTTTGGTTGGATCCGTGTATCCGTTCGAGTCCGAGTCCTGTTAATAGGGGTAATTGAATAAAACAGTGTTATGATTGATATTGAATGATGAATTGAAATATGGTTCGAGACACATGAATTGTGTTCATATTGTAAAAAGCTATTTGCGATAGCAAATTGATAAGAATTGAATGAGTTATAAATGTTTTATCTATGAATTGGTTAATGGTATGACTATGTTTATTGTATGATTTAATGCGTATGATTTATTATTTTACTTTAAATCATTCGGATTATAGAAATACCACTTAGTTTATACTCAGTGTACGATTGTTTTCCATGCGCAGGTTAGGTACTTGATTTGGTCACCGATTCAGCATCCATCAACAATCCTGAACTCAAAATGTGGTGATATATACTTCTTTTTGTGTCGGCATGTACCTAGGGCATCTAAATGTTTACTATTTTGTGGAATGATTGTAAATAAGATTATAAGTAAATATTGGTTGATTATATATATGAATATATGTGTTTATGTTGAGGATATAGTATGTCATGCTTAAGTTAATGTATAAATGAACATGATATAGGCAAATTTGGATTGAAATTGGCATTTTTTTAAATTGGTTTTGAATGGTGTCTCATTGAAATGTTTTGATAATATAATTGAAGTACCTATGAGGGTACTTTGGTTAGGTAACTAGGTTGATTGTTTTGATATATTTTAAAGGTATTTGCTGGTGTTTTGAATTGGTTGAATTACTTGTTTTTAAGTTGTTTGGTGTTCAAGGTTGCAGGAAAGGATAAACTTGATGTCTAAGGTTCATTTTGAGTCTACACGACCAGACACACGGGCATGTGACTGAACCGTGTGAGACACACGGCTAACACATGAGCTTGTGTCCCCTGCACCTAGGAAAATTTTTGAAATTTCGCAAAAAATTCCTAAAGTACCCGATTTGTTTCTAATACATATTTTGGGACAATATGATTAAATTATGATGTGTATGTTAAATGATTATGTAATGTTCGTATTTGATCTGAAAAGTCCGATAATGCTCTGTAACCCTGTTTCGGCGACGGATAAGGGTTAAGGGGTGTTACACTACATTTCGGGACAAATACTTTATTCAAGAGCCAATTTTTATTATTCATGTTCTTCTCATTTTTTTAATCCTTTTTAAAGTCATTAAGGTTTTTTGTAACATTTTAAGGTTTTCTCTAAAGTTTGATTGTATTTGGAGTTCGTTCAGGACTTTTTCAGATAAAAAAACAAGGCAGAGGAAAATAGAGCTAGTATCGCAAAATCATAGGACCAGTGTCGTGACACTAGGTTTTCAGATGCTTATGTTGCTTGTGACCATTGTTGCAACCCTGAGTCTTCTTATGCTAAACAAGTTAAAACTTCTTTATTTTTGTGTTAAGATCAATACCACATAACCCCACACATGTACCAATCAATTTAAATCCATATAATACTTCATTAATTTATCATATAAAAATCACTCACCTAATGTCCAAACAATTTCATTTAAAATTCTCTTACATATTAGCAATTCCATCATTTATATAAACTTCTTAGTATTACAACTCTTCTATTTTTTCTTCCTCCTCTTCATTCCACATCCTATATGTACATGTATATATATGAGAATCTCTGACTTTTAGCATAACATGCTTATATGTAATATTAATTATTCATTCACTAATTACACATACCCTTAGCAAGACTGTCTACTTGAGTAGTAGTCACTAAATTATTTATAACTCGGCCTACAAAATTCAAAATTAAGATCCTATTGTTGTTTTTGAAACTAGGATAAATGAAATTTTTACCATAAAAATTTTAGAATTTTCACATAAGTCAATTAATATAGTTTTTTTCTTTCATTTTTTCTCCTATTCTGCTACTTGGTAGCTCTGACTCTTCTTCACTAAATATTATTTATCTTTCAGTACAAGATTCGTATAATGTTGTCGTTTATTTCTTCTAAAAATAGATTCATTAAGTATAATTTTCATCTCCTAAATATATTTGTACAATTTTAAATGATTTTTTCAAAGTCAGAATAAGAGAACCCAAAATCAATCTAACATTGTCTCACTTAAATTTATTTATCTCATAATTTACAATTCCAGTGGTTTCACTATTTCTTCTATACAAAACTACACCTAATGGGATTTAATTTCATATTTGGTTCAATCTCTAACTCAATTTCTATAATTTTGGGTGAGTTTTCAAAGTGAAGCTACTATTGCTGTCCAAAAATTGTTTTAGTGAAAATATTTACTTTTCCATAATTCTTTGCATTAACTTTCAATTGGATGTATATAATTATAATACTTTTGTTTATTATTCAATTTAGTCATACAAATTCATATGTTAGTAAGATATTCATTTATTTACCTCAACATTTCTCATGATTAAATTCACATATTCAATTTAGTCATACAAATTAAATGTCTTCATATATCATTCATTCTAAAAATACTTTCTATTTTTATTATATATTTTGATTAAATTTACATATCATACAATCCAATCAGAACATATCAAACTCAATTCTTTGAAATAAAAATAAAGTCAATACAGGAAATAATCTCTTTTATCAAGAACTTCCTCCCCTTTGCTTCGCTTCCCTTTTCTTCTTCAACTTCAGTACTATCCGTCTCTTTTCTTTTAATTTTCTTCACTTCCATCTACTAATTTCTTACTTCTAAATTGATGACCATACTCTTTAGGACCTCTACTTCATTTTTCACTACAGTAAAACAGGTTTTTAGCTGTGTTTTTAGTGGCGTTTGGACAAAAAACGCCGCAAAATTTATACGTTAGTGGCGTTAATAAAAAAACACTGCAAAAGGTTAGAGCTATAGCGGCGTTTATATCGTTTATATAAACACTGCAAAAGGTCAAGCAGTAGCGGCGTTTATGATAAAAATGTCGCAAAAGGTCAAGCAGTAGTGGTGTTTATGATAAAAAAGTCGCAAAAGGTCTGGTAGTGTCAAAACGCCGCAAAAAAACCCTGTATTCTCACCCATGCATCCACTCTTTCATCCTTTTCTATTTATTATTTAACTAGTTTCTTTATATTAATTAAAAAAATAATTTATTTTTAATTTAATATTTAAAATCTTCAGAAAAAATTAATGACACGTAGAAAAAATTTGAAAGTAAAAACATAAAAAAATAAATGTCAAAAATGAAAAAAAATTAAAATATTATTATCTAAAATAATTTTAAAGTTTTTTTGGTATATGATTGTTTGTTTTTTTAATTTATATATTAAATTATTTTGTTATATAATTGTAAAAGATAATATTTATTTTAATATATTAAAATTATCATTATAGTTTAAATTATTTTAAAAAAATTGCTAACTCATGCATCACTAGAGAAACAAAATTATTTAGTAAATTGAAAAAGTTATTTAAATTTCCTAAAATATTGAAAGAATATATAGAGAAACTTTTTTTAAAGCTTTTTTTTTCATATTTTTCATATTTTGTTTTTGTTTTTGTTTTCTTACATAAAAAATTATATAAAAATTTTAAATTTTATCTAATTCTTTTAAATATTACTGAAATTTTAAAAAAATATTTATTTAAAATTGATATGAAAGATTAATAATTGAATATAAAAATTGCTCATATGTCATTAGAAAAGTCAAGCATTAGCAGCGTTTATGAGAAACGCCACAAAAGGTAAGCAATAGCGGCATTTTTTATAAAAACTCCGCAAAGATTCATTTTATTTTAGGGCTTATGATATATGATTTAGGGTTAGGGTTTATAGTTTGGGGTTATGGTTTAGAGTTTATGATTTATCTTTTAGGGTTTGTGGTTTAGAATTTTATGATTTATGAGTTAATGTTTATGGTATAGAGTTTAAGGTTTGGGGTTTGAGGTTTGGTGGTTAGATTTTATGGTTTATATTTAGGGATTTTGATAAAAACGCAGAAAAAAATATTTTATTTTAAACAAAAGTCGTAGTTTTGCTCCTTGTATTTTTACCCATCATCCAAGTGGCTATAATGTAATCTTTTCGACAACTCATGCACTCTTTCATAATTTTCTATTTATTATTTAACTAGTTTTTTATATTAATTAGAATACAATTTATTTTTAATTTAATATTTAAAATCTTCAAAAAAAATTAATGACAGATAGAAAAAATTTGATAGTAAAAACATAGAAAAATATATGTTAAAAATGAAAAAAATTAAAATAATCATTTAAAATAATTTTAAAGTTTTTTTTGGTATATATATTTAAAATAATTTACAATAATTATTTAAGAGATAATAGATAAACTTCATATATATTAAAATTAAAAAAATTATTAACCCATGCAACTTTAAAGAAACAAAATTAATTAGTAAATTAAAAATTTTAATTTAATTTCCTAAAATATTGAAAGAATATATAATTAATACAAAAGATAAAATTTTTTTAAAGGTTTTTTTTCTTTTCATATTTTAGAATTTTTTGTTTTTGTGTATATTTTTCCAAAATCGGTTCCCCCCCCCCCCCAAACGCCCTGAAATCTCTTCTTTTTTTTTCCCCCATTTTATTTTTCCCAAACTGCTTCTCCCCTACCCCGATTCCCTTTATTTTTCCCCCTAAATTCCCCAAATCGGCAGCCCTCTGCTGCTTCTTCGTCGGCAGCCCGCTGCTGCTGCATCTCCGTCGGCGGCCTCCTTTTTTTGTTTTGCATATTTCTTTTAAATAACCGGAAGCTGGGAATTAACTTCAAAATTCGAAGGGACAAAAATGGTACGCCGATGATCTCTCTCTCTTTCTCTCGTTTTACTTCATGTGCTGGTGCATTTTAATGTAAATTTTATTAAAAATAGTTTACTTAAAAATATTAAGTCAAGAACAAGATGCTGTTTTGTTTTGGTGAATTACTAAAGTGATTATTTAACTAAGAATACTTTGTGGTTCTTCAATGAAGTAATCATACTGGTTTAATTTGGTATTTTCTTTATTGTTAAGTGTGCTTATTGATTGTCATTGCAATGTGATGATCTTGTTGATTATTGGCATTTCATGGAATTAAGATGTTGGCTTAAATTGTTTATTCATTAAAAACCACAGAATGTATGTTTCTGAAGTCTTATTGTCATATTTGGTCATAGGCTATGGTGTTAAAGGACTTTGATTAGTATGGTCCATGGAGTGGCTGCATATTGTTAAGTGTGCTTATTATCTATGCAATGTGATGATCCTGTTGATTATTGGCATTTTATGTCTTCTCTAAATGGATTTAGATGTTGGCTTACATAGTTCGTTCATTAAAAACCACAGTACATATAGTTTTGAAGTCTTATTGTTTGGTCTTGTTATGGTGTTAAAGGCGTTTGATTAGTATGGTCCATGGAGTGACTGCATATTGTTAAGTGTGCTTATTGATTGTCCTTGCAAGGTGCTGATCTTGTTGATTATTGGCATTTCATGTTGATTATTGGCATTTCATGTGTTCTCTAAATGGAATTAAGATGCTGGCTTAAATTGTTTATTCATTAAAACCCACAGACTGTATGGTTCTGCAGTCTTACTGTCACATTTGATATTCGAAAAACAATTAGCATTTAGCAGTTATTAGTTACTCATTGAAACCGTCGAAATTGTAGTCTTTTATGTAAAAGATGCTATTGCTTTGGGCCATTCAGTTTGAGTATGGATCATGCATGTTAGAATCATTTTCTCTTGGGTCATCCAAGGTCTCTCATTAGAGAACAGAGGGATAGTAAAATCTCAATTTAATCTAGAAGTTTACTTAACTTGTGGGCCTCTATAGCACATTTATAATAAGTTTGTAATGCTACCCTATTGCACCATAACTTAGCTTTTAAGTTTATTTATGCATAATGATCCCTTTATTTCCTAAACAGTACGCAATATGTCTTAAACATTGATTCGTTTGAAAGATGATCAATAATAATTATGCTGATAAAATTATGTATGGAATAATACTAATGAAAGAAAGCGACTCCTTTGAATTAATTTCAATAATTGTCGCTGAAGATGGCTTAAATTTAATTAATTTAATATTATTTTTACATTTAATGCATTATTATTATTTTAATTACTTAAATATCATTTTAATTACTTAAATATTATTTTAATATTTTGGTTTGGGTGTTAATTACCTTATCTTCATTGCTTGCAGGTGTAATTTTATCTTTAACAATGTTATAGAAAAAGTTTTGTTATTGACTTGTAGAAGGGAAAAATACTTATTATTTGCTGCAGTTCGCTTTGTTCGCACCATTCTCACTCGTCATGTAAGTTAATTCACTCGTAATTTTGCTTTAAACCAACTTTGTTTCTATTCTTAATTCAATATATATGATGGGACATTGCTGTTGTAGCTTCTAGCAAACTATCAGGAAGAATTTTTTTTTTTTTTTTAGCCATTGTAGATATTCATTGCAACTTTGGTATCGAGATGATGATGATTGGTTGACTTGCACAGACTCACTCCAAGAGGAATGTCATTAGTGAAAATTAGGGTCCGTTGGAAGCCAGGAAAACATTTTCCAGAAAATGTTTTCCTGGTTTTATGGTGTTTGGAAGCTTGAAAACATTTTACATTTGGAAAATGTTTTCCAAGACACGGGTAAATTGACTTGCAATTTGGGGAAAATGTCTTGCCGATTTCTTTTCAGTAAGACATTTTCCATCTCCTTCTTCATCCAGGTAAAATTTCTCTCCTTCATCCGTTCTTCAACTTCTTATATATCTCTTCCCTTTTTCCTTAGTCCGTCGCATATCTTCTCTTCTCAGGCAATACACGCTGCTGTTTCCTCTCTTCTCAGGTAATTTCCCAAATTTCCCCATATTTTTCGATTATCGGTGAAATTTTGTTATTATTGTTCGATAGATGGGGCTTTGAAGGTTATATTGAATCTCTGGGATTTTTCTTTTTGGGATAATTTTGGATTTAGTGGAAAAGGGTTTTAGCTTTGATTATTGGTGCTCTTTTGTTTAGTTCGAAGTACTGTTTCGAAATGCTTGAGAATGGATTTGTTGTGCTTGGCTTGATATTCAAGGTGAAACTTTTACGGGCTTTTCTGTTGGAATTTATTACAAGATTTTTATTTTCTTAATGGATTTTATTGCTTTGATGGGGCTTCTTTAGAAGTATGAATGATTGAGTTTGTATCCTTGTGTGTGTGTGTGGAGAGATTGAGATATTGTAGGAACGGAATCAGTGTAGCCGGAGTTTGTATCCTACGGTTTGTAATCTGTTTGTATTTCATGTTCTGTTTCAAGCATTCCTTCATTCATACAACCTTGAGTATGAGTTTCAGTTTCTCGCTTTGTTGTTTCTGTTTGGCTTTGTTCAACTCCCCCCCTCCTCTGTAGCTATTCCTTTACCCGGAAAAAGACACAGGTTTTGATCGCTTAAAGAATGCTAACTTTTATGAAATGTTGATGGTGTGAAGGGAATTATTGGAAGATGTTAAGGACGTTTAAACAGCTTATGGGATGGCATAGAATTTTTGTGATGGGTGTTTGGGATTGAATTGTTTATGACGACTTGGAAATCTTAGGGTGTGATTATTGTTTATTTGATGTTTGGTTGCTGCAGGATTTTTTGGTTGACTACAATCGGTAAAGGATGTGCATAAATGGCTATAAGAAAAAGGGATTTATGTGATATTTGTGGGAGTCTTATTAGTTAGTTGGTTGTGATGTTGGTGTTTTGTTTGCTGGAATTTTTCTGGATGTTTTTGTCTGAATTGGAGTAGGATTTCTGTCTATTATTCGGGTTTGATTACTGCTCATAGTTGTTTTTATGGTCATTGTGTGTTGGTTTTGCTTTCGAGGTATGAATTGGAGTATTTGGAGTATTGTTGTGTGGATGGAGGAGGGTTTGGGTTTTGTTTGGGTTGGGTTGGGTTGGGTTCGGTTCTTTTTAATGTTGCTGGGGTTGTTTTCTGGTTTTATTATCTGGTTATTGTGCAGGTGAGGTTAAGGATAGGGCGGTCATTTTGGTAAGTAATGAGGTTGCAGTGATGGCTTAGGTGTTGATTTCGAAGGAGTAGGTTTTTATAACAATGGAATGCAATTCAATCAAATCGGATTGGTTGTTTGTTTGTCGCATTTGATTGTGGTTGTTTTGGGAGCTGTTTTTGTTTTTGGGAGCTGTTTTTTGGTTGTGGCTGAGGTATGAATTGAAATCACATGTTGAGCAATTGGTGCGACGGTGGGTTCGTTTTTTGTAGGTTTCCCGTTGTTAATCTTCTGTGGAGCATTTTGGTTTCATTGTTGGGGGATTACTGTTGTGCTCTTTTATGTAAAATTCAGTACAGTGTAGCCCCCTATTCTTTTTATTGTTCTGAAAACCCTATCACATATGTTGTTATCATATTTTCATGGTGATGATTTTCTTGTTCTTTCATGTACTGTATCAGGACTTTTTAACAATGTGACTTTTTAAGGTTATGATATAATTTAGTTTTTCTTTTTCTTTCTTTCTTTTTTTAATTTTTAAAATGTTATATAAATATAAAATGAAAAAGAAAAATAAGTGTTGCATTGCTAACCTGCTTAGGTCTCTAAAAAACCATTGGAAAAGATGAAAAAGTATGTTAAAATTTTAAAAAAGAGTGGTGGTTGGGCCTCTAAAACATTGGGGAAGATAAAAATGGGTTGTAAAGTATTGAGTTTAGGTTGGATTACTGTATTGTATGATTTATCAATTTACGTTTGAATTGGTTGAATTAATGTTCTGGTCGAGAACAAATGGTTTTACTTGTTTTGTTGAGATTTATCAACGCAAAACCTTTACGAATGAAGGAAAACATAATTTATATGTTAATTATTAGGAATGTATATGTTAATAAAATATGAAGATTGAATGATTAATAGATTACATTTTAATTAATCTCAGTTAATATAAAAGCTAGTTACTTTAAAATTTTAGATATTGCATACTCAATATAGTTGATTATTTAAAACAATAAAATTAAATTAAATATATTTTTTTAAATTTTTTTCTAATTAAAATTAGAAGTATAGTTTTATACAACCTTCGACTTCTTACCCCCACAAATTTTATTAGTTTGTCACTGTATTTATTTATTTAACAAAATATGATATTCGGGTTACACAATCTTTAACAAATTCTAATAATATGTTTGACTTGTTAAAAAAAGGGAAAGCATGTAATTACCTTTTCCTTGTTTCGGTAACATGTAATTTATATATATATATAGTTTGAAAAAAGAAACATTAAAATTTGAATTTGAATTGGTTGTACTATTATAACTAGTGTTATCAATAACTTGGGACTGTTCTTTTGTTTGTTTTTTTTGTTCTTTTGTTAGATTCCTAAATACATTAATAAAGCTCTCCATTCCTTGATAAGGAAGAAATTGTCCATCTTATGTTTTTGAGATTTTATTGTTTAATTGCTCTCTGAGTCTGAATAACTTCTAAAGAAACTAGGTTCAAATGTATGGGATAAACCTGTTATCTTAGGTTTCTAGTTTACAAACTATATATGCCATTCAATGTAATAGAAATATGGTTAAATCTCATTTTGTGGATTATATATAAGATCCGTGTTTCTAGAAGTTCTTTTTTTTTGGGGGGGGGGTTCTATGCAAAATTTGTTCTATTGGGTACTACAATTTGTGATGAATATGTCTTGAATTATGTTTCTTTTTTTTGTTATTATTTAAGTTGGGGTTGGCTAGTTAACTTCATTCCTTTTAGTCATGGTAACTTTAGTAATGATAACTTTAGTCATACATGTGATCTTATGAAAAGTTTGCATCTTTTTTGTAGTGATCAAATATTTTTGTGGCATTATTTTGTGTAGATGGATCGTAATCAAGATCAAAATGTAATTGTTGGAGTCATGGCTTCAGTTTTAGCTTTTGGGGCTCTCTGGATTAAAAAATTAAAAACTAGGAAAGAAATTGCTTCTCACCCTCGTGTGAATCGAGATTATGAAAGAGAAAATTATATTAATAGTATTTTATATAGTGGTGACCAATGTTGTATTGATGTGATAAGGATGAGACCGATAGTTTTTTTTAATTTGTGTGATATTCTTAGTAGAAATAATTTGTTATAATCAACTAAATCGGTGAATATTAGGGAGCAAGTAGTTATATTTTTACATATAATTGGTCATAATGTAAGGTTTCGAGTGATTCAATCTAGATATTATAGATCAACTGAGACAATTCACCGTTACTTTAGGGTTGTATTGAGAGCTATTTTGAAATTGTATAAGCTAGTTATTAGATTACCTGATGAGTCAACTCCTAGTGAAATCAGAAATAACCCAAGTGTTATCCTTATTTTGAAGATTGTATTGGAGCATTAGGTGAAACTCATGTTCGTGCATCCATTCCATTTAGCATTCGAGGAAGATTTCGTAGCCGTAAAAGGGGGGACAACACAAAATGTATTGGCTGTCATTACATTTGATTTAAAATTTTCCTATGTTCTAGCTGGTTGGGAAGGTAGTGCACATGATTCTCGTATTTTAAGTGATGTACTTTCACGCACAAGAGGATTAAGAATTTCGGAAGGTAAGAATTCTGAAAGGTAAGAATTATAAAACATTAAATATCAAATAGTTCTAGTAAGCTTGTAATTTTTAGTAATAATTATGTTTTGTTAAATTGTAGGTAAATATTATTTTGCTGATGCTGGATATGGCATCCGAAACGGATATATTATCCCATACCGTAGTGTCTGATATCATTTAAAAGAGTTTAGTGCTTAATGGCCTGAAAATGCAAAGGAACTCTTTAATCTTCGTCATTCATCATTGCAAATCACTATTGAACGTGTTTTTAGAATTTTGAAGAAACGGTTTCGTATATTAGATGCTGAACCATTTTGGAATTTTTAAATTCAAGTAGATATAGTTTTGGCTTATTGTATCATTAATAATTATATAATAGGAGTTGATCCTAGTGATTTACTTAATCAAGGATTATACGAGGAGCCTGAGTCTGATTTAATAATACCGACTCTTACGGAGTGAGAAGAAAGATAAGAAGTAAGAGAATGGTCTGCTAAGAGAGACGAAATTGTACAAACTATGTGGACTAATTATATGGCTAGAAATATTAGGTAGGTTTAGAGCTTAGGGTTATTGTTTCTATGTTATGTATGTTTTTGTATTAAATTTTTTTTTGTTAATATTGGTTGAATAGTGATATTGAAATTTTAGTTTGTTGTATTTTAAAATTATTATGTATTGAATTTGTTACATATTGAATTTATTATATTTTAAGTTTGTTGGATATTGAAATGATTGACAATGATAATTATTAATGTAGAATGGGTAAGGGCAACAAAGAAGGGACCTCCAAGCAATTCAGGTGGACAAAACTGATGGAATATCTTTTTTTTGAAATTCTAGCAGAAGAGGCCCAGAAAGGAAATAAGCCTTCTAACAGTTTCTATTAATTGAGTTGCCGAAGCTATTTCAGAAAAATTTCAAGTCCAATGCGATGCGAAGCATGTGAAAAATCATTTGAGGATTGTAAAAAACTAGTGGCAGATTATATGCACAATTCAGGATGAAAGTGGTTTTGGATGGGATGATAACATGAAAATGATCACATGTGATAGAGCGACATATGATGCAGCAGTGATGTAATATATGTATATATATGTTAAGTATATTTCAATTATTTTTTTACTTGTTATTCTAATTGTGTATAATATCTAACATGCACACAAGAAGTATGAACCATTTTTGAATAAAAGTATTGATCATTATGATGAAATGGTTTTGGTTGTTGGCAAAGATATGGTAACAGGGAGTTTTGCCAGAACATTTACGGACATAAATTTGGATGATGGTAACCAAGATTCAGTGCCTATAGACTGCGACAATGAAGATACTGAAGAGATAAGAACAAAGGTATCTTCATCTGGCACATCCAAACGTAAAAGAAAAAATGCTCAAGAAAGTGTCATTGATGAACAAATTAAATTTGTGGGTGAACAACTTGGCAAAATTGCTAATGCTTTGGAACAATTTACTGCGGATAAGATACCACATCTTTAGGCTATTTTACCAAACTGACCCAAAAAAATTCATATTTACAAAATGACCCAGGTTCAAAAACAATCACCAAAATGACCTGAAATGAACAGTAGATTGAGGTTTTGGCCTGTCAATGGCCGGCACCAACTCGTATTTTGCACACAAGATTGCTTAATGATTTTGTCAGGCTTTAAAAAATTAATTTTTTTGGTTTTGGCCTGTCAATGGCGGGTACCAGGGTATTTTTTTTTCAAACCGTATCATACTGGTATACAAAAAATACGGTTTTTTTAAAAAAAATTATTAAAAAAAATTGAAATTTTTTTGGTGCTGGCTTGCTACTGGCCGGCACCAAAATACGAGTTTTCAAAAAAAATTTTTTGTGCTGGCTTGTTAATGGCCGGCATCAGTATTAAAAAAAATTTGAAATTTTTTTGGTGCTGGCCTGCTATTGGCCGGCACCAAAATACGAGTTTTCAAAAAAAAAGTTTTGTGCTAGCCTGTCAATGGCCGGTACCAAAATACGAGTTTTCAATTTTTTTTTTAAAACTCGTATTTTGGTGCCGGCCATTGATAGGCCAGCACCAAAAAAATTTCAACTTTTTTTTTAATACTGGTCCGGCCATTGACAGGCCAGCACTAAATTTTTTTTTTTGAAAACTCGTATTTTGGTGCCGGCCAGTAGTAGGCCAGCACTAAAAAAATTTCAAATTTTTTTTTAATACTGGTGATGGCCATTGACAAGCCAGCACCAATTTTTTTTTAAAACTCGTATTTTTTATATACCACTATGATACGGTTTAAAAAAATACCCTGGTGCCGGCCATTGGCAGGCCAAAACCAAAAAAATTAATTTTTTAAAGTTTGACACAATCATTAGGCAATCATGTGTGCAAAATACGAGTTGGTGCCAACCATTGACAGGCCAAAACCCCAATCTACTGTTCATTTCAGGTAATTTTGGTGATTATTTTTGATCTTGGGTCATTTTTGTAAATATGAAATTTTTTTTGGTCAGTTTAGTAAAATAGCCATATCTTTACGAAGAAGTGATGTCGATGGAGGTAGAAGGATTTGATGATGACTTCCTGTGTTTTGTGTTTGATTATCTAGTGAGTCATGAATTCGAGGCCAAAGCTTTTTTAATTAAAAATAAGAAGCATAGAAAAATTTGGCTTCAAAAATTTTCTTAAGGTTGAAGATATTGATACTTTTAATATGGTGTAATATTAATTATGCACTTGAACAATATTATTGTTATCATGTGGTATACTACTAATTATGCATTTGGATAATGTTATTAATTTTTAGTATTAATTTAAATATAAATTTATTAATATATTTAAAAACAGATTTTTTGAAAAATAATTTCAAAAAATCTGTCAAACAATAGAAAATATTTTACACAATTCATCTAAACACAAGAAAAGTAAACTATTTTCAAAAAAGTAAATCATTTTCTAAAAATTATCTCCTGAAAATATTTTAGACAAACAAACAGAACCTTAACTGATTTTGATCAACTTTGAGGGACTGTGTTGGTGAGAACCATTTATTTGATCTCAAATAAAAATTAAATAAAATAAGAATCTGAAAGAACTCAAAATATATAAAAAAAATCAATTTATTGATTAAGAAAAAACAATGAATTTTTTCTCTTTTTATAATCTATATATTTCAAAAATTATAATATTTTTATTTATCCCATTTCTTGGGGCCATTTTTTTCGTATTCTTCTTTTGATTTCTTCTCCAAAACCATTACATTTGAGATACGTTTTCTTTCGTTATTTCATTCATTTGAATTCAGTTTTTTGTTCTATATTTTGTATTTGTTTATGGTTTTACTTTTCTTTTTTAGGGTTTTGAATATTGGTATTCGGATTGTAGGATTTGGGCAATTGTTGTTATTTTTTATTCATTTTTTGTTCTTTCAGTAGCTACCAATCATTTCGTCTAAAATCTGGTCTTATTTTTCCTCTTTGTCATTTTTAGCTTTTGCTTCACTTTCTTTGTTCTCTCTTATTTTTTATTCATTTTTTGTTCTTTCAGTAGCATACATGGTACTTGCAATTCACCAGGTAATCCCGATCATTCTTTTTCTTCCTTTTCCTAATCTAACTTCTGTAATGTTGCTACTGTAATTCAGCCCCCCCTTCTTTTTCTAGGCAAAACTTGCTTCGGAAAGCCACATTATAAGACATATTTAAATGTGTTAGTGGTAGATAGAGGTGTGCATGGGCCGGGCTACTCGGCCCGACCAGAAGGTTCATCTAAAAAATAGGAGGGTTTGAGTAAAAATATAGGCCCAAAATATAAATTTGGACAAAAAAATGAGGCCCGTTTAGAAAACAGACCAGGTTCGGGTAAAACTTTTTTGGCCCGGGCTCGGCCCGAATTATATACTAAATATATATATTTTTATTTTTAATCATATTTATATTTTATTTTTAATTTTAATATAATCACTTTTTATTATATTTTAAATTTGTGTATTGTTTTAAGAATTGTTTTAATATAATTTTTATTTGTTTCTTATTTTAATATTTGTTTTAAATGTATTTGATGATTTATTATATTTTAAAATTTTTTATTTAATGAAATAAATTAAAAAAAATTAATATGGGCCGGGTTGGGCTTGGATAAATTTTTAGACCCATATTTTGGGTCGGGCCGGGTTCGAGCCTAAAAAATGGGCCTAAAATTTTGTATGGGATAGGTCCAAACCTAAACCTACCCGGCCCGGCCCATGCACACCTCTAGTGGTAGGTAGAAAAGCAATTCGATGTTTTGATACGATAAGTAGATTAAACATTCTTAAACAATGAATATCACACTGATAAATTTGTTAATCTTCAAAAGCTACTCATAAAAATTTTAAACATTCTTAAAGAACAAGTATCACATTGATACTAAACATGGTTGTGCTATGAGATGATTTAGTGGTTGTAGTTCTCATTCCCATGCACCCCTTTCATTTTAGCATATTGCATGGCCATATAGATGTGTGAATATATATATATATATATATATCAAAGCACACATATACAAATACATGATATATCAAAGCATATACTCAACATGAATTTGAATTTCAATTCATCGACACCATGTGCTAATAATTCTAACTGAGATCGTAGATGCAAAAGAAAAAAAAACAACAATTCAAAATAATTACAAAATAGAAAGGAAAAGAAAAAAAAAATTGTACCCAGCGACCCAAGGGTTGAATAGAAACAATTCAAACGTACAGGGATCTAGGATGCAATATTCTCCTTTTCCTTTATAGTCGTGAATATTGAATGTTCTCCCTTTTCACTGTCAGAACATCTGGCCATTCTAACAATTTCAACTTGCCCAAATTTCTTAAAACAGTTGCTGCACTTCTTCTTCTTCTCTTTGTCTTTCACCTTAGTCCTTTCTACATTCTCTCCTAAAACCCGTTCCTCCCTTCTGTTGCCCTTTCTTTCTTGTTCTTTTATTTCTATTCTTTTTTCCTTTTTTAATCTCTGTCCATCGGTCGTCGGTCGGAGTAAGGTCTCCCTCTCTCGTTTTCGCGCTGCCGCTGACCAGTTCGCCTTTTTCGGTTCTCAGGTAATTTTTAGGGTTTCTTTTTTCTTTCTAATTATATTTGCTGCGATTTGGGGTTATTTATATTTGACTGAAATCGTTTCTTTAAGATGGACCTCTTCTTCATTTTACTAAAACTGTTTTAATTAAGTAGCATTTTGCATCCATTAGCCTTCAATTATGCTGATGTTATCAGCAATTTTTTGGATTACAAATAGACTCAACCCTCCAGTCATATGACCTTTGAATCGAGTTTAAAGCTGTTGTTATCAGTTAATGTGTAAGAAGAACTGACTGTGCATTTTAAGCATGTGTATCGAGAAGCCAATCAAGTTGCAGATTTTATGGCGAAGTCATGCACCAGCAGGTCATATGCTGTTAAGGTTTTTGAAGACCTATTCCCTGAAGTTAAAAAATTATGCTTGAGTGATAAGAGAGGTACCAATTTTAAGGTCTGGTAGAACTTACGGCCCCGTTGCCTTCTTTTAATTATAAAAAAAATAAAAATCTAAATTTGAAGCTGTAAACTGAATTTGTCAATTGCTATCGTCATTTTATCATGTTAGGGAAAAAAATTGAAGCAAACTAAACTCGGTTTGGTCAGTAACGGACCGAAACTAATTTGGGTTGGTTTTATCGGTTCTCCAACAAAGTCGGTTCGGTTTGGTTCCTTAAAAAGGGGAAGTCGGTTAAGTCAGTTTTTTATTTTTCTGCACTGACCCGACTGATTTCTCACCCGTAGGTTTTACTTTTCTTGTTTTTAGGTAGTTGAATATTGGTATTTGAATTGCAGGATTTGGGCAGTTGTTTTTTTTTTCAATTTTTGTTTTTCTTTCAGTAGCTACCAGTCATTTCGTCTAAAATCTGGTCTTATTTTTCCTCTTTGTCATTTTTAGCTTTTGCTTCACTTTCTTTGTTCTTTGTTATTGTCTTAGATGGAAAGTGATAATCTTGCATACATGGAACTTGCAATTCACCAGGTAATCCAATCCATGTAATTCAGCTCCCCCCCCTTCTTTTCCAGGCAAACTTGCTTTGGAAAGCCTTGAAGTGCCTGTTGGGTAAGTATTAATCTCATAAATTTCGTTTCTCCCTTAACCAACCTTCTCCCTTTATTGGATGAAAATATGAATTTAGCTTCTCTTTTGTTACTAATGTAGATTGGCATTACTTTGCACGACCTGGGAAAAAAAAACTAAAAATATTATATGAAATACAACACGACACAAATTCATAAAGATACCAAAATCTATATAACAGAAATTAAGAACTTATTAGGTTTTCTGGAATCTGGAAAAAAAGTATTATCCACGTTTGAGATTTATGTAGACCAAAGTTAAGAATATATATTTTTTCTTTTTTATAGCCCAAGTTTATGCTATATAGCATAACCTTGGTTATAACCTATATAATTAACATTATTAGGATTTAGAAACACTTGAAAAAGTTTTGAGTTGAGGAAGTGTGCTGAATTTGGTGTTATGATTAATATGTTTGGATGAAATCTGCTTGCAATGGTAGACATAAAGAAATATACTAAGGTGAACAAAGAACTGAAATATCCTAAAAGGTTTATGAGGACCTATTTATAGTACATTCTATAGGATTAAAAATGGAACTCTGTAATAACTTAAACAAATTCTTGTCACCAAAACAAAGGCCTGCTTCTAAACAATGTAATTATTGCCTTCAAGGGTCACCTAATTTGAACATTTAAATAAAAAAGAAAAGAAGTAATGACTTTTCTGATGGGTGCATTAGTTCTACCTAGAAGATAGCAAAATTTAATGACACAAAGATTTGACCAATAAAAAGAACAAGTTATAAACTTAAGACTAAAAGAAAATAGCATTGTCAAGCACATAATTATTTTTTTGGTCTCATGATTAATCTATAAATCAAAATATCACTAAGTTCTTGGTCTTCATTGGTTGCACCATGTCATAGACTCGTGGGTTAAGTTTTATATTGTTGTGAGTGTTAAAGCATAAGAAATTGTTAACATTCTTGTAATTGATTACAAAGTTTTGAATCATGTAGCAATACCTCTATTGCTACAACCAGAATTTTACGTTGCTATAAACTTCATCAGATATCTGTTAACATAAATAGTTCCTCATTATCTTTGTCTGTGCTTTAATTTGGAGACTAAATTGTCTTCTTTTGATCAAGTCGATGACACATAGTCCAAGAGCAAAATTTCAATGCAATTTTTTTCTTTTCACCATACCTTTTATCTACCAGTTGCGTAATCATCAAGGATGGGGAGCTTATAGCCTTGGGTAGAAATCGAACCACTGAGACACGAAATGTAAATAAATCTTGCCCTTTCTTTCATCAGTTTGACGTTTTCATATTATGCCTCCTTGATCTCTCCTTTCTTCTTGTGTGGATGCATGTTTATGGGAAACCTTTTTGCTTGTTTACGCATAATTTTCTTGAGACTTGGCTTTCATATGCTTTCCATCTTGTAACAGTAATCTGTCGGTTGTTGCTAGTAACATAACTTATTATCTGGCCTGAAATTGAAGAACAATCCAATGTTGTTGATTATTTTTAAGGAAAATTTGATATAAAGATGTACATGTCATTAAGCATGCATGAAATTAATTAGATTTGTACAAGCAGCATTATATTCTTAGTCAAATCTAACTAAGAAAAATCCCTTGGTCTTTTTTTTATCTTTCATTGTTTTAACTTCCACCAGGTGGAAGTAGATGATCTATAGAGATGGAAAATGAAAAATGATCTAATATTTCTTAGCCAAAAGTAGTACTACATTTTTTTATGTTAGCCCTTCTTTAGCATGCTCAACTTTTTTTTCAGGATACTTATGTTGGCCTCAAGAATATACAATATCCTCAAATATTATTTGTAAAATTTTTGAAGTAGTAACAGTGAAAGGCTTGTTGGTTTGTTTATTTTGGGCTTCCTTGTTCTGTATCCATGGATTTTTTTTGGTAGTCTTCCGAGAGCAAAACTAAAAATTGTGTTTCTTTTTTGGATCTCAGACAAGCAAGACAAACATGCCTCCTTTTCTGCCTCCTCTTCTTATTCACTTTCCTCCGTTTTTTTTTGAATGGCTAACTTAATTTTGATCTCTTATTTTCTATTATCATTTTACTAAGAGCATTTGCTTTATGTTTTTCCTTGGCATTACAAATTTTTTCATATGAGGAAAATATTATATGAATCCCCACCCCAGGTTATGGGTGCAGGTGGCTGCCTCACAAAATAGTATTCATTTTACACAAATTTGACCAGAAGTCAGTAAAGTTATCACTTATCATACTTTTGGTCATGTCCTGAGTCTCTAGACCTCTGTTATAGTTTACTTTTTGTGTGTCGATGGACTATTATTCAAAATTACTTCTTCCTTGTTAGCTCATGTGAATTGTACCACTTTTTCATGGTGTAGGCAACAAGGCATGCAGAAATGGAAGCCATAGATAATCTTCTAGAGATGTGGCAGAGAGACGGACTTTCAAAAGCAGAAGTGGCTAAAAACTTTTCACAATGTATTTTGTATGTTACATGTGAACCATGCATAATGTGTGCTGCAGCTTTGTCATTTCTTGGTATGGTTCTTTTCCAATTACAATGCTTTAGTGTATCAATACATTATTATGAATATATATATTTTTTTGTTATTACTTTTTTCATTATCCTGGTTCTTGATGGATATTTTCTCATTTAGGCATAAAGGAAGTATATTATGGTTGTGCAAATGAGAAATTTGGAGGGTGCGGATCAATTTTATCCTTGCATTCAAGTTACTCAGAGCCTTTCATCAGGTTTGTTTTGGAATTCATTCTTGCATGCAAATGTTTACCTTTTATTTTGTATTATTTTAATCACCATTGTTTTTCCATTGTCTTCATCTAGTTGAGTTTCAACTTATTATTTTATGATGCTCTGAATTTGTTATCAGTATAATTATATTGCATGTGAAATGTTAAAAACAGGCTATTTCAATTATATTTTTCACAAGAAATTACATAAATATTTATAGACATAGTGAGCCTAACTTAGGAAACTTTACACTAGGAAACAGACTAATTCTAGGGATGCTATACCTTAAAAACAGCCTTAAAGTTAGGGATAAAATATTTACAGAATCCTATTTGATACACTCAAATATTCCTTAATTAGGAAACTGAAATCTGACACTCCCCCTCAAGCTGGGAAGTGGATATCATCCATTCTCAGCTTGCTTACTAATTTCTGAAACAACTTCCCAGACAATCCTTTGGTAAGTATGTCTGCTAGTTGACCATCAGTGGACACAAATGGAGTGCAAATTAAGCCACTGTCCAGTTTTTCCTTTATAAAATGTCTGTCAACCTCAACGTGCTTCGTTCGATCATGTTGAACTGGATTATGTGCAGTATTGATAGCAGACTTATTATCGCAATACAACTTCATTGGACCTTCCCACTTGATCTTCAAATCTTCCAAAATAATTTTTAGCCATAACAACTCACAAACTCCAAGAGCCATCGCCCTAAATTCAGCTTCTGCACTAGATCTAGCCACAACATTTTGTTTTTTACTCCTCCAACTCACAAGGTTGCCTCCTAGGAAAGTACAATAGCCCGAGGTTGATCTTCTATCAACCATAGATCCTGCATAATCTGCATCAGTATAGGCTTCAAGGGTTAAATTCTCCCCCTTTTTAAATAGGATTCCTTTGCCTGGCGTGCCCTTTAAGTACTGTAGAATCTGATATAAGGCTCTAAGATGTGATTCTTTGGGATTGTGCATAAACTGACTTACAACACCTACTGTATAGGCAATATCTGGTCTGGTATGAGACAAGTAAATGAGCTTCCCCACAAGTCTTTGATATGACCTTTTATCAACTGCTGCATCTTCTAGTGCATTTCCAAGTTTGTGGTTCACCTCTATGGGTGTCTCTGCTGGTTTACAGCCCAACTTGCCCATCTCTGTCAACAAATCAACTATGTATTTTTGCTGAGATATGAATATTCCTTCCCGAGAGTGTGCCATTTCAATACCAAGGAAATATTTTAACTTACCGAGCTCTTTGACTTCAAATTCTTTTACTAGGCATTTCTTTAAATTCTCCATTCCTTCTAGATCATCACCAGTCACTATAATGTCATCAACATAGACTAATAAAGCAGTCACTCCCCCTGAAGATGAGTGTTTTACAAACAGTGTGATCTCCTTGACTCTGTTTATACCCCAACTTGAGCATTACTTTGGTAAATCTTCCAAACCAAGCCCTCGGGGACTGTTTTAGTCCGTACAAAGCCTTTTTTAGGTACGTTTATGTTTGGCAAGTTCACAGATATCACAATGAAATTTTTCAACAGTCAATCATTTGAACAATGAAGGAAACATAATTTTAAGGACTCTAAATGGTGGATGACCAAGGCGAAGATGATAGAGCCAAATTTGGTCTTTATTGGTTTTAATAGATTCGGATATGAAAGATGAAGGTGAGGAATTCAGAGCACTAACTTCTTCACTGGATTCTTCAAGATAGTATAGGCCATTTACTTCCTTAGCATGTCCAATCATCCTCCTCATATTCTGTTCCTGAAAAGGACATCGATTGTGATAGAAAACCACTTTACAGTTAGAGTCTTTGGTAATTCTTTGAATGGATAAAAGATTGGTAAATAGTTTTGGAACATGAAGGAGATTTTTAAGAGTAAGGGTTTTGTTTATAACAATATCACCCTGACCAGCCACTGTGATCACAGAACCATCGGCTACTGTTATTTTTCTACTACTAGGGCAAGGTGTATATGAAACAAATTTTTTTGTGAGGAGTGGGTCATGTCGTCCGTAGCTCCTGAGTCAATGACCCAGGAACTTTTGGTGACTGTATCTGAGACTTTAGAATCTTGAAAAGAGGATATACCTGAAAAAGCCAAACTACAAGTACCTGTTGAAGAAGATTTTTCCAATGATCCCAGCAAATTTTTTAACTTCTCAATTTCTTCTTTATTGAATTCAACAGGTGATTCCTGAGAATTATTTTTTCCATCCAGCTGTCTTGCTGTATATGCTTGCCCTTGTCCCTTTGGTTGTCCACCTTTTTCTGAAAAATTTTTGTTTGTTGTCTGTGGCTTCCCATGGAGTTTCGAGCATCTTTCTTTAGTGTGACGGGCCTTTTTACAGTAGGTGCACCATACAGAATCCCTGTTAATAGGCTTTGTACGTTCTGTCAGTCTATTATCTTCACTATTTGGCTGCTCCAGGCCAAATCTCCTCTCACTTACAGCTTTTGTAACCAAGGCTGAACTATCCACTTGACTGTTTTCAACCATAACTCCTCTTCTTCCTTCCTCAGCACGAACAATTGCAATTGTCTCATTTAGTGATGGTAGTTCCTCTTTACCAAGTATTTGAACTCTTACTGCATCAAACTCAACATTTAGTCCAGCAAGAAAATCATAAATTCGATCCTTTTCAACGAACCTTTTCAGGAGTGCTCCATCATGGCAGTTCATTTGAATGCATTGGTAATGATCCATCTCTTGCCATAAACTTTGCAACAGATTGGAATACTCCGTGATTGATTGACTTCCTTGCTTGGTAGATGAAATCTTAGTCTTGATTTCATAAATTTGAGCAGCATCTCGAACTTTAGAATAAGTCTGTTTCACAGCTTCCCATATTTCTTTGGATGTGTTAAGAAACATGCATGTATCACTGATTTCTGGCATCTTAGAGTTCCATAACCAAGACATTACCATAGTCTTGTTCATCCCTAGCATCAAACTTAGGATCTCCTTCTTTAGGTCCAGTTCCGAGTAAGTGACTCAGTTTTCCTCTTCCCTTCAAGAACGTACGAACCAGTTGAGACCACTTCAGGTAATTTTTCCCATTTAGCCTGTAGGCTACTTGGATGTTCTGAAACTCACTTGTTGGGTTTGAGTTGTTCACAGAAACTTCTGAGACATCCCCAGTGTTACTGATCTTGACAGTTTTAGTCATGTTTCGTTTGAACAAATTTTACAGGCTTGAGGGCTGGTTGGAATCAGGAAAAAAAAATCGCCAGACAAAGAAAAAAAATCCAGAAATCGGGCTAAAAAAGCTCTGATACCATGTTAAAAACAGGCTATTTCAATTATATTTTTCACAAGAAATTACACAAATATTTATAGACATAGTGAGCCTAACTTAGGAAACTTTACACTAGCGAACAGACTACTTCTAGGGATGCTGTACCTTAAAAACAGCCTTAAAGTTAGGGATAAAATATTTACAGAATCCTATTTGGTACACTCAAATATTCCTTAATTAGGAAACTGAAATCTGACATGAAATATTCTCCCCTTTCTTTTTGTCTTTTCTAAAAGGAGAAAAATCACCAATAACAAATGAAGTAATTCCAACTATTCATCACAGTTGAATTAAGGTAGCTAACTGGTAACCAGCATATATATAATCAAGTAGTAGGAACCTTCTGCAATCTGCATTTGTTTTATTCATGTCAAACAAGTAAATTGATTCCATGTACTTATTAGTTATATCTAGTGGCATCATGCAATTTACTTATCCTTTTCTTTTTCTAGTTTCTTTGATGAGTAAATGTTAACATAAAATATATATACTATTTTCTTTTTTAGAAATCAATTTTATTTTCTGTTTGCTAAATGCATTAGTTGGAATTTTCTTAGAATTCTAACACAACATCGTATCTTTGTATTTTGACTTTTTCTTCATTTTCATGGCCATTGCTTTGTGATCGGGCTTGTATGTGTCTTAAAATAAATTGCATTTTTTAGTTTTTGAAGATGAGACACATTGTGACCTTCCTAAAGTATATGAGCCAAGGTAATATAAAACAGATGTGATCTTCCAATCTTCAAACTAGCGATCTTTTGAGTTAAACTAGGTTCTGAGTATAGATTTGAGCTAATCAACAGATTCACCTCCTAACTGCCACCCCGTGCGATCAATGAGGCCTCGTGGTCCTCTTGGATCATCATGAGGTGAAGTGATTATGATGGAAATCACTAAAAAGTAATGTTAGATCGTCAGTTAAGCATAACTTTAATCGAGCATCGCTCTGAATTAGTGGAGATAAGCTCACTCTGATAATCACCCAAGACAATAGCATGTAATGGAATTAAAGAGTTGAATTTAAAAAAGAAATAGAATATGTAAGTTAGATCATTGAGCCAACAGAAGGTTCTTTGTCAGTTTTTAGGTATCCTGTTTTCAAGCATTTCCTTGAAGTAAGACTAACCTCCTTAATGTTTGCATTGTTTTTTCACCCTCTCTGTCTTGCCTTGCCAATTCCACCACCTCTTTGAATCCTAATACCCTTTTTGAAGCAGACTTTCATCTTCTCTTCTGAAAAAACTTGATTTATCCATGTTTTCTCTGGCCTTTACATCACTAATCCCTTTTATTGCATTGCTATTTGGCTTTCTCTGCCCCGACTATATCATTTTTATGGAAGGACAACATTTCTCCTTCCCTGTATATATATTGAATGTTGCTCTAGAAGTTGTCTCAGTTATTGTTACATTCACAGAATAAATGACAATTCTGGTTGCTTTTCTAATTCTAAACTAATTTGAGACCAGATCCTGAAGGACTCTCTCTCTCTCTCTCTCTATAGAAATAGAGTGTGGGTAGCGTACCTACTAAGCTTTTTGAAAGATAAAACAGACCAAAAAGAAAGTGCTTCTATATTTATCATCTCAAATAATGTGTAGAAGGGAATGTCATCCTTGTTAATGCAATATTTCTTGATAATGTGCTTATATTGTCTCTTCATTGGACTTTCCTTTTTCTTTTCTTTTTTTTTTCTCTAATATGTGGAAACTAATAACCCATTAATGCTGAAATTTCTTTCTATCTGCATTCATCCTCTTCATTATTGGAACATTTTGCAATTCAAATGGATGCCTTATTTTAAATTTTCTTTGTTCTTTTAGTGATAAAGTTCCACAAAGAGGTTTCAAATGTACAGGGGGATTAATGTCCTCAGAAGCAATCTCTCTTTTCCGAAGTTTCTATGAACAGGGGAATCCTAATGGTATGTAATTTCTGCTTCAATGCGTTGGGGAATTTCTAGTCTATTAAGTCAGTTTATGAAAGAAAGAAATATAAACAAAGAGTTATCTAGGAATGTTAGATTAGTAAGAAAATTCCAACCTCATGTCAAACATTTTCCAGAGTTTAAGACCGCTATAATAGTGGAGTTGTTATCTAGGAAGTAGAGCTTGATGCAATCTTGGATATCATGTTAGCATATTGCTAAAATCCATATCCTTGTGAAACAGTACTCCTGAATCTGTAAAGTATACAATTCAGGTGAAAATATGTTGAAATTGGGTAAAATTATGAAAAATAGTCTGAAAGGATGGTGTTGGTCAAATCATATCTAAGAGTAGACTAGATTTGGTGTACGCGTAAATATGCAATGGAAAAATATTAGTAGGCAAGATTATACTACAAGCTTATAATAAATTTTGTTAAGTCATTTGTGTAGATGTGATTAATCTCTTGTTAGGAAGGTATTATACCTGCTCATTTAGCTGATATGTTTTCTTTTGTTTAATTCATATATGAATTATATACAGAGGTCTCGTAACATAGCAAGGTTTGGATTGTTGTTTCAGCATTTTTCTTTATTTCTTTTTTTTAAAAAGAAAAAGAAAAAATTATGTCAATCTTATTATTCATCAAATTACTTTTGGTATCTTTCAGCTCCAAAGCCTCATAGGCCTCTCGTTAAAGTTGAGTGATAAATATAGGTTGGTATATTCTTTTCTAAGTGATTTCAAAATACTTCTCTTGCCTAGTTTCTTGAGTGATGTTCTTTGTTTCTAATTTCTTGTAAGGGTTTTGGTGCTGTAAGGTGATTTAGGGCTGATCAAATGTTGGCGATAGAACTGCAAAGAGAAAAGCAAATAACAAGTCAAGACAAAGCTGGTTGGAGTTTGACAATGGTAATGGCATGTTGTTCTAGCGTGCTGTCGCATGTCAGTGTCGGATTTGTCAAAGCCACATTATAAGTCATATTTAACTGTGTTAGTGTTAGGTAGATCAACAGTTTGATGGTTTGATAGGATAGGTAGCTTGAACATTCTTAAAGAACAAGTATCATATTGATAAATTCGTTAATCTTCAGGGGCTACTTATAAAAATTGTCAACTATTTTATAACAAATATGGGCTTGAAGGGTTTCTATTAAGTTTTTCTTCGGCGAGGTATTTTACTTGTGTATATGTACATATAATTCCAATATATATTACATGACATAATTTAAGGTTATTAAATTTTTTTGAAGCTATATCTTATCTAATATTTGGTCATGGAATCTATTAGCATATTCTAATGGAGATTCTATTGGAATATTGGTTCTTTAGGTGACATAATTACTTAAAAATTTTACTTTTCTTTGGAATAAATTAGTTTTGACGAACATATCATCTATGTATATAATTGTAAATTGAGACTATGGATTAAAAATATGTTTCATTATTTTTTGAAATTAGGTGGTTTTTTTTTACTTCATGCGGTACTATATTCCATTCAAACTATCCAAATGGTACTGTGAATGCCCACCCTTATTTCTTTCATTTTCTTTGATTTAGATTTGTCAAAATTTTGAAAACGAAAAATCTTAGCTTCACACGGTTTTTGTAATAAATTTAATTTGTTTGAGATTGTGTATCTTATCCATTTTAAGGCTTTGTTTAAAGTTGTTTATTAATTTATATCTACCTCTTTTTGAGTTTCATATTAGTTTTTATTGAAAAGATCTTAAATTAATTTTATTTTACAAAATTCTTTTGTTGGATTGGTCTTGCTTTTGTTGAGATCTAACTCTCTCAAAAAAAAAAAAATTCACTTTCATAAGGTAGAGTTACCTCGTGAGGATTATGAAAGTTTTGTCATAATATTAAATAGTATAACACATTCTCTAATAAAATTTGCATCCGCTTCTTTATAAAAAAAGAATTAGAATTATTTTGTTGTCAATTTGATATTCGAAATTAACCATCTTTTTCAAAGACATGTTGTCATGTTAAATCAAAGATTAGGGAAAAAAAAGATTTAAGACTAACTCTATTTCAATTAAGATATTTTATTATGTTTATCATTGTAAACTATATATGTAAATTCTATAAAAAAAATTAACTAATTTCTATATTAAAATAATTATAAAAGAATCTTTATATTTAAAATATCACAGTTATAGGCCGAAATTAAAAAAAAACCCATAAACTTAGGCTTACCATAAAATATATAATTGTATTTTTTTTTACTTTAGACTTTCACCAAATTGTTATTAAAATTTATAATAAAAAATCCAAAAAACATATAAATTTGAAAAAATATATATAAAAAACTAACAAAACATAAAAATCAAAACTGAAAACTTGAATATCAAGTTAAAACATTCCACTTACCTTCAATATCTTCACAACAAAGATAGTTTGAAAGTGGAAAAAAAAAGAAAGAACGCATTCTCTTGTGTTCAATTAGAAAGTGAACGAAAATAAATAATTTGATTGAACTTGTAGGAGAAACTAATATTTAAGAAAAAAAAACTTTTAAGTTAATATATTTACTATTTATCTTTATAACAAAACAATCATGAAATATAATTTTTTTAAAAATAATTTAATTTTTTTCCGGTATAAATGTATCTAATAAAGAAATTTAAAATAGAAAACACCTATACCAAAAAGGGTTTTTAATTTCTTTTAGTGGGGGATGGCCTCTCTTGCTCCTTAATAAATCCACCCTTGGGTTTAAATAAATTTTAAACTCAATTCACTTGGTTTTAATTAATTCATTTAATTTTCAGTTTTGTAAAATGGTTAGATTGTTGGGCTTGTTACTTCTAGGTCTGTCATGGGATTAGAACTTGAGTCTGATAAATAGTGTGGCCTTAAGTAACTTTTTTGCTTTGAATTTATCTAAGTCAGCCTAACACTCGAAAAATATAGTAGAAGTGGTCTCAAAATGAAGAAGCAATGAGAGAATTGAAAAACCCACAAGAAAGCAATACACACCAAATATTTGAGTAAATGCTCTCAAATATATTCTTTAACTATCAATGGGATGATTACAAATGAAGAGGGAGATCTCTATTTATAGTTGAGCTCTTCCAAAACCAACGGTACATATTAAGTTACATTGACAGTCAAGATTATAACTTATCTACAATTGAGAGTCCTAAGAGATTTCAACTCTATACATCTTTATCCCTTATAATTTATATTAATTACCTTGGTAACTCTAGTTTTATTGAAGTGCTTCACAGGGCCTCCAAGGCTTTAAGTAGATGAGTTTCTCCATATGCTCCACGAGTCGAGCAAGTTCAAGTGGGTCAAATAAACCCCATTTAATCAGTTGACCTCCATGGGCATTCTATGCACAATGGCCACGAGCTTTGATTCGCTACCTATGAATTTCTCCCCCACCCATTCTCACGATGCCCTCATGGCGTCCTCGGAATGATGCTGGTTTAACTCATCTTGGAACTGCCTCAATGCCTTGACTAATTCCCACCTAGTCTCTCTGTCGGATAGTCCCGCCCCTTAGAACAATTGCCTTGGCTTATGTCTCTACTGTCGTTTAACTCGAACTGTTTCTTTTTCGTACATTTTGTTTACAAGAGTCCACCACTCTTACTTGCCCCCATTGTGATTCGCCTCGATTAGGATCCCCTTGATCCTCACAAATAGGCTTTGGTACCTTCACATTGAACACTGGCTTAACCTTGAGTATTGTCACTAACTCTAGTTTGTAAGCCCTTTGGCCTACCTGCTTCAAGACTCTGAAAGGGCTCGTGTCTTTGCCAAGCCAACTGTAATTCAAAATGTATAACACTAGAAAAGTGTTTGGGATGCACCTCGCTCATAGCATTTACTCGATTTGACTGCTCAGTTTGCATCATTACTTTTTCCTTGAAGTTTTATGCACAACTCACCTTTCTCATAGGTGGTAGCCCCATTGATAACTTAATAGGCTTCTCATCGATTTGTTGAACTTGTAATATTTTCAAGGGGGCTTTTTACCATTCTGACCTACCAAGTTTATGTTTTTCCCACAATGAACATTCTCATCTAGCTAGATTGTTGACAGTAACTTGGTTCCACCCATCGAGTCTCGACTTACCAGCACAACACATTGTTGTTGAGTATCCAAGATGCACATACAATTGACAAACGAAAGCAATAAAATATTAATTCGGTCGAGAAAATTCAAGCTAAGAACAAATTCGTAATCATCTAAATGAATTACCTTAAAGTGTTCCTTGTTTTTCCACTTAGCGATCTGTAGCTCAACTCTTGGTGGTACTATAATAGTCCGGTTTTGACCCTAGTCGAAATAGTGGTTTCGGGACCACATATCTGAATTAGAAAGATATTTTAATATTATTTTCCGTGCCTATTATATGTGAATGAGCATGTGTGAAATTCTTGTATGAAAATTTGAATGTTTGTATGCTTAATTTTGAAAAAGGACCTAATCGCGTAAAATGTAAAAGTTTCCTGCTACTTGTTAAAGTGTCTATTTGATATGGCTTTTTAAATGAGAGTTCCTTATGTGGTTATTTGACCATTGGAAGTTTGAATGGACATTAATAACCATCCATTATCTGATTTTATAATGGTTTAACAAAGGTTATAATGGTAAAATGTTTACTATGTAAATATCATTATAAAAAAACATGAAAAATAAGGCCATTATGTATGTTCATCCACCGAAAATAGAAAATAAAACCTATGTTTGAAGAGCTTTAAGTTTCGGCACACACAAGGATTAATTAAGGTATGAGTTTTGATCGGTTGTTGATAATTTCTACGTTTTTGTGATCGTTGTTAAGTATTGTAACTAGCCCATGCCTCAATTTCTGATTTTGTTCATGATTTGAAAATGTGCCATGGATGAATTCATGAGATTTGTGATGTTATATGATGAATTAAGAAAGTTTGATGTTGGGTTTGAATGTTTTATTTTTGGATTTTCGATGAATTTGAGCAATTTGGGCTAAATTATAAAAATGTTATTTTGAGGGACTAAAATGTGAAATAAATGAAATGTGTGGACTAGTATGAGTACTAGGAGAATTCGAATAAGCTTGTGTATAAGCAAATTATGTGTATTTTGTGAATTTGTGAAATAGGGACTAAAGTGTCGAAATGTGAAAATATGAGGGCTAGTTTGTAAAATGCCCTAAATATGTGTTTATGGATTGAACTGAATTATTTGGTGAATAAAAAAGTTAATTTTGAAAACATATAGATCAAGAAAGGAGGAATTCAGACTTAGATCGAGGAAAGTCGAAGGTTATCGAGTAGACAATTCAAATCGACAATTCCGAGTGCGAGGTAAGTTCGTACGTAATAAATGATGTTAGAGCTATGTTTTAATGCATTGGTAATGCATAAATTGTATAGATATTTGATTACGATTGAGCATAATGTTATTCGACTATGCTTGGCACTAAGTGTGCGGTTTAATATAACTTCGGCTACAAATGGCACTAAGTGTGCGAGTTGGAATAGCTTCGGATATATAAGGCACTAAGTGTGCGATACCAACTTAGCTTCGGCTAACTGAAATGACACTAAGTGTGCGGAATCATTTTAGTTTCCGCTAACCCTTATAGCACTAAGTGTGCAGATGTTAAAGTATGAATAATTTACGGAAAGTCTTGAATTACTCAAGTAAGAGGTAAGAATGAAAGTGAATAAGTATTGGAAGATCTAGGTATGTATGATACCTTTGTGGTAGATGACATTATCTAGGTAAAGTTCATTGAATTATTATGAACTTATGGATCGGATTGGTATAGATTTGATAGATGATTTGAGAATTTATATATATTTATGTATTGATGTTTTATGTTTATATACTGTTGATAATTTTAGTACGAGCTTACTAAGCTTTTGAAGGCTTACTTTGTGTGTGTGCTTGAATTATTTTATAGATATCGAAGTTACCACAAGCTCGAGGACCGTCAAGGATCATCACCATACTATCGAACTCATTTTGGTACTTTTGAAAATGTAAATATTTTTAGGTATGACATGTATAGGCTAGAATGTATATGTATTTAAGCTTTGATATGTATATATGTTATGCCATGAGAGTTGGCTAGCAAATGGTATGTTTGTGCTTAGTTTTGGTAATAGTTTGTGATGCCAAACTGTGTATGTTTGTAATGGTTATATAGCCTTGTATGTGGTGGTTATTTTGAAATATGCTAAGTTGAGGAAATGGTAAGTTTAAGCATGGGTTAGAAGGTGCCATAAGTGAGTTATGAAATGAGTATTTTGGCATGTTGTAATAAGATTTTTAATGTGTTTTGGTATGGATTTGAATAGGTTATTGAATGATGATGATTTATTCATAATGAAGCATATGTTGAGCATGGAATTGGCTAAAAATTTTGGTATATAAGTTGTTTAATATTGCTTTTAGGAATGAACCAAATAGGGGTGACAAGTTGACTTAAACCAAGCCTGTATTGTGCCACATGGTCAGGGAACACGGGCGTGCCTTGTGGCGGTGTATGCAAAGCAGTAACTTCTTAAGATCACACGGTTAAGACACATGGGTGTGTCATATGGCCGTGGGCTCAAGTCAGTAGCTAGCTAAGTATCACACGGCCATAGCACACGGGCGTGACTGTTGGCCGTGGGTGAAGGTCAGTATGTATGCTCTGTTTTGGCACGGTTAGATCACATGGGCATGTCTGGTGCCCTTGTGAGGCACACGGCCTGGTTACATGGGCGTGTGACCTCAACAGAATTGAAAAATTTTCTGAGTTCTGAAATTTATGAATGTGTTCGGTTTAATTCCGACTTTCCTTAAAAGTATGTTTTAGGTCTCATAGACCATCATAACGGATGAATTGTTGATGATTGCTTATGTATTAATGTTATGTGATATCTGTGATTCTAAGTCGGTCTGAAATGTTCTGTCTGTCTGGTAATGCCCCGTACTTATTCTGGCGACGGTTACGGGATAAGGGTGTTACAGGTACTTCCATTATTGGGACATTTTTGGAATTAACCGCCTTGATCTTTTTGGTCGATTTGCTAATTGAGGGACCAAGTTTATCCATGACTTTCTCCGATATGAACAGATCAGATGCCCCTATATCAATAGGAGCATTCCTTATTCGGCTTGTAATGTTGATGTCCACAAACATCAACCCTTTTTACTTGCGATCCCTATTCGCTTTCGCAGAATTGAGTATCATTGAACCAAACTTCAAAGCCTCACTCTTTGGCTCTACTTTGTTTCCTTTACTCTTCGCAGATGTCTCGGATAACTCTAGACAGTCCCGCATCCTATGCAAACCACAACATAAGAAGCACTCCATTGGCTTTTTTCACTCTCCCTAATCCTATTCGCTTTAACTGAATGCATGATCAAACTAAGCTTCATTGATGCTTATTTGGATATTCATCCCTTTTGATAGCAAAAAGCATGGATCATTTTGGAAAGTCCCTCACAATGTGTGGACCTTTACAAATGAAGCATCTCACTGGCCCCTTTGGTTTATTCTTGGGCTTCCACTTCCCATTATGTGGTTTCCTATTACCACTATTATTGTTGTCGTTTTTGTAACAACCCATTTTTCAGTAGTGTTGGAAATAGTGATTTCGGGACCATAGAACTAATGGGTGAGTCTGTAAGTATTATTATTTAATATTTATGAGTCAAATATGGTATTATATTGAATTTTGATATGATAATTTCTGCTAATTGAATGATTAGTTTAGTACAAGTGGTTTTTCCTTTAAGTCAAGTGGTTTTCGAAAATGAGGTATTAGGACCTCGTTTCTGTAAACTGAGTCCGTAAATATTTTTATTAAATATTTACAGGGTTGTTATATAGGTGTACTGAAGTCTGGTCTAGAAATTTTAGTGATTTGATAGTTAATTAAGTAAAAGGACTAAATCGTAAAAGTTGAAAAAGTTAATCGCTATTAGTTTATATGTGTGAAATGTTTATAAAATCATAATTAGAGGGTTTTATGAGGCAATTAACCCATATTAAGTATGGTGGATGGTTTATAAATGATTTATGTATAAAATTATATGTTATTTTATAATATGATAATGTTAAAAGTATAATAAAACAAACAATAATGTTAATAGCTGGAACACCCCTAATTCGTCTCTGTCGCCGGATTATGGTTAGGAAACATTATTGTATCGTTGGAAAACATTTAGCCTTAATACATCTCAATATAATAATTAAATATTACTTAAGTAAATCACATTAAAAATACAATCAAACATATGCATTTGGTCTCTAAATCGAGCCTTTGAGGCCCTAAAATTGACTTAGAAGCAATTTGGGACTAACTTGAAACAAAGTAGAAGATTTGGGAAAAAGTTGAAAAAATTGGAAAATAGATGTCACACAATCGTGTGGGCAGGCCGTGTGACATAGCCTAGGCCATGTAACATTCAAACAAATGGGCACACGGCTGTGTCCCAGCTCGTGTCCTCACCCATGTAGCTCACTAAGTAGGGTCACACGACCGTGTCAAAGGCCGGGTGCCAAGTCGTGTAACTCACTGACTTGAAATACTAAAAAATTTCAATTGACACACGACCGTGTGATCCATAATTTAACCCTAAATTCAAGCCATTTCAAGTCAAGTTCATACCAATCCAACCATACCATTTGGACATACCATTTGGACATACATTCAAGGGATCTAAATATCATTCAAACACACCTAAACATGTTATTTCAAACAACCTAATTCATCTAAACAATATATCATTCAAAGGTACCATAATTGTATCAAACATTATTGTAAAATCACACATTTACAACCTATTTCCATCAACTAACCTAAACACCAACACAATCATAATTCAAACTATTTCAAATATTATATGTATGCATCACTTATCATATTTACAAGCATAAACACCAAAATGTGAAGCCTATCATACAAATATCAAAATGACCATTTATAACATCTAATTCCACCACAAATTATCATATTACTACAAGACTCTTCTTATTACATGCCACTTTTAACCAACATCAAAACAAGCACGAAATGACTACCAAGGTATAGATGATATTGTGTAAGCTTCCAAGTTGATCCAATTGATGATACGATTTCAAGAGTCTAACAAAAATCAAATTAAACGAATAAGCACAAAGAAGCTTAATAAGTTCGATAAGTCAACTCGTTTACTATCAATTATCAAATTTCCAAGGGACGTTATCATTTACTACACCGGTATCAAGCCTTCTAGGCATTAAGCTTAAATAACAATGGCACTAAGCTTGCTAGGCACTAAACCTGATTAACACCGGCATTAAGCCTACTAGGCACTAAGCCTGAATAAAATCGGCACTAAGTTTGCTAGGCACTAAGCTTGAATCTAAACCTGCTAAACACTAAGCCTGAATAACACCGGCACTAAGTCTGAATAACACCTACACTAAACTTGAATAACATCAACACTAAGCCTGAATAACATCGCATTTGAAAATACAGTACGATTCAACATTTAAATAACAATACAAATTAGAACTAAAAGATTAAATCATTAACAATGAATTGAATATAACCATGCATATACATAAAATGAATTTACAGGACTGGTTTGCAGTAATCGAAAAGTACAGAAGCTACTCCGCAATCTTTTCTTTTCCACGATTGTCAACACGCTCGTGATCTAAAACAATAGTTTCATTCAATTAAGTACTTCTAGAATTTAATTTAATCCATAATTCATATTTATGAAAAATTACAAAATTGCCCTTAACATATTAACTTTTCATAATTTAGTCCTTAAGCTCATAACTTGAAATTTAGCCATTTTAACCAAAATCCAATTTAACCAATGTTACAAGATACCTTGAAACATCCCATTATTACCAACATTTCACAACCAAACCCATGGATTTATACTTTTAACAATTTAATCCTTATTTCAAAAATTCATCAAAATCACTTAACAAAACATGTTTATTTAACAACCAAGATTACTAATCCATCAAATAACTTTAAAATACATTAAAAAAATCCATGGTAAGTCCCTCAATATTTAAATTTTTTGCAAATTAACCCCTAGGCTAGCTAGATTAAGCTAAAAAGAACTCAAAACATAAAAATCATTAAAAACAGGGCTTGAATACATACCATGCAAGGGAGAAATAAAGTTTGAATAAAAACCTAGCTAAGCTTCCATGAAGAATCGGTTTTGAAGAAAAAAATGAAAAAGATGATGATTTTTAGCTTATTTAATTTTATGCTTATTTACTATTTTTACCATTCTACCCTTATTACTAATCAAAATTTTCAATAAAACCTTGTATATAACTATCCACTAACTCTTTGAATGGTATAATTACTGTCTTAGTCCATTAGCTTTCCTTTCCATAGCCATTTAGCCATTTTAACTAATAGAATTCAACTTTTACACTTTTAACGATTTAGTCCTTTTCACCTAAATAACTGTTTAAACTCTAAAGTTTCTTAACAAATCTTTTACATGACCTTAATATAATCCCATAGGCATTAAATAAATAATAAAATAATAATTTACTCATTAAAATTATGATCTCAAAACCACTATTTTCGACACCACTAAAAACGAACTGATACAACTCTCCCCTCTTAGGAAATTTCATCCTCAAAATTTCTTATTAGTGAATAGATTCAGATACTATGAACTCATCAGTTCTTCTGTCTCCCACGTAGCCTCTTCAACTCCATTACGATTCCACAAGACTTTAACTAACGGTACTATTTTGTTTCAGAGTTCCTTTACCTCGCATGCTAAAATCTTGATCGGTTCTTCAAAATATGACAGATCAGGCCGAATCTCCACCTCATAGGGAGCAATTATATGTGAAGGATGTGATCTATATCGCTTCAGCATTGAAACATGAAAAACATTATGAATCTTTTCAAGTTTCGGAAGTAGAGCTAATCTGTAAGCTATAGGACTGACTCTTTCAATGATTTCATACGACCCGATAAACCTCGGGCTCAACTTTTCCTTTTTTCTAAAACAAAGCCATTCTTCCACGGTGAGATTTTTAAGAATACTCGATCCTTAACAACAAACTCTATATTTTTTCGTTTCATAATGTTACCCTCTGTTCAAAAGGGACCTTATCCTTAAGGTTCCAATCTGGAAAGGTTTCATGATCTTTGTCTTCCCAGGCGGCATTATTGTTGGAGAGCCCTTCCCAACGTATCAAGAATTGATCAATGAAATGGTCAGAACGCTCGATGACTCGTTTGTTGAGAATAGCTACTGGAGTTAAGATGAGTGTGTTTGTTGCCTCAACTAAGTGTAGAGGTGTAACTTGTTGATCGAGAATGCTTTGTTTTGGCGAATGAGGGAAACATGGAAGACCGGGTGAATTTTATCCTCTACGGGTAGGTCTAATTAACGATAGTACCAATCCGACTGATTACTTTGAAGGGTCCAAAGAAACGTCAACTAAGCTTATGGTGACAGTGAAGTCGTAATGAATTTTGAAGAAAAGGTTGGAGTTTGACGTAAACCCAATCACCCTCATTAAAGAATAAGTCTCGACGGTGTTTGTCAGTAATAAGTTTCATCCAATTTTGTGCCTTTAAAAGATTTTGTTTTAAGTGAGTAAGTACTACATCTCGATCAAGAATGTGTTGTTCGACTAAAGGTGCTCTTGTTGTTCCTTTGACATACTGGACTAGAGTAGGTGACAAGAGTTGGTGGTGGTCATCCTAAAGGGCTTCGAAGGGTGTCATTTGAGTGGTGGTTTGATAAGCTGTGTTGTACCAATATTCTGCCCAAGGCAACATTGTAACCCAGTTGTGAGGAGTATTGGTTGTGAAGCAACGAAAGTACATTTCCAGACATTTGTTAAGGGCCTCTGTCTGGCCATCGGTTTGTGGGTGATAAAAGGTACTTATAGCGAGAGTGGCGCCATGTAGGCGATGAATTTTCTTCTAGAAATCTCGAATAAAATGAGGATCTCGATTTGTGACTATTGCTCGGGGAATTCCATGAAGACGAATAATGCCTGTAACAAAGGTTGATCCAATTGTGAGACTCGAAAAATCACTAGGAAGAGGTAAGAAATGTCTATATTTGGAGAGACGATCTACGACCACCATGATAATAGCTTTCCCTTGTAAAGGTGGTAACCCGATAATAAAATCCATTGAGATGTCTTCGAACACCAAAGTTGGAATTGGCAGAGATTGAAGCCAGAGGGGCGCAACGATGGAGTCTTTCATTTGTTGACAGACTGAACATTTAGAGACAAATTGGTGAACATCACCATGCATTCCTTTCCAATTTTTTTTTGAAGTAAGTCGATGGAATGTTCGAGTGATTCTTGCATGTCCACTTATCGGAGTAGAATGAAACTCATTTAAAAATTGGTGCCGAAAGGGGGGAATCAGATGAAATGATGAGGCGATCGTGAAAAAATAAGAGACTGTTGTGATTCGTATAACCTAGAGGGGATTTAGGATGGGCACGAAGTTGAGCATGCCAGGTTAATAACTCAGGGTGAGCTTGATTGGCCTCACATATTACTGCGATGATAGAAAACTTTGGACCTATAATAGCAAACAAGGAAGCTACTGGAGGTCGTGAAAGGATATCTGCGACGTGGTTATGCTTGCTTGGACGATAGACAATCTCAAAATCATATCTCGATAGTTTGTCGACCCATTTTTATTGGTCGGGTGTCTAGATGATCTACTTCGTAAGGCTTTTTAAGGGCTGTTGATCTGTAACGATAATGAATCGGCGACCCAATAAATATTGCCACCATTTTGTGATGGCTTGGGTAATAACATACATCTCCCAATTATAAGTGGATGCGGCTTGTTGGCAAGGAAAAAAATTTTCACTGAAAAATGCGATGGGATGGCCATCTTGAGATAGAATGGTGCCAATGCCGATACTTGAAGCATCAGTTTTAACCGTGAAGGGCTTAGACAAATCTGGAAGTTGGAGTATAGGGGTTGATGCCAATAGTTTTTGTAATTATGAGAAGGTCAGGCTTGCTGTCGGTGTCTACTTAAAAGAGCCCTTTTTAAGTAAATCGGTTAATAGGCAAGCTACTGTTGCATACTTGTTTATAAAATGTCGGTAATACGCAACCAAGCCCAAAAATGCGTGAATGTCTTTGATTGTTGTCAGTGTGAGCAAATGGACAATGGCCTAAATCTTGTCTGGGTCAACCGCAACACCTTGGGCTGAAATGATATGGCCCAAGTAACCCACAGATTCTTGTCCAAATAAACATTTGGACTGTTTTGATACCAAATGGTGAGAACGTAAGAGCTGAAGAACCTGTCGAAGAGGGTCCAAATGCAAGGTCCACGTTGCGCTATAGATCAGTATGTCGTCGAAAAAGACAAGAACAAATTGTCGAAGAATTGGTCTGAAAATGTCATTCATCAGTGCTTGAAAGGTAGAGGGTGCATTTGTAAGACCGAATGACATTACCAAGAATTCGTAATGCACACTGCACATTGTGAGTGCGAAAAGCCATTTTAAATTCATCACCTGCACTAATTCAGATTTGATGATATCCGGCTAAGAGATCCAACTTTGAAAAATATGGAGCTCCATGCAAATTTTCAAATAATTCATCTATGGACGGAATGGAAAATCGGTCGCAAATTGTAACCATGTTAAGAGCACGATAGTCCACACAAAAACGTAAAGTATCCTCTTTTTTTTGGATGAGAATAATTGGAGATGAAAATGGACTAGTGTTAGGTCGAATAATCCCATCGTTGAGCATTTTAGTAACCAATTTTTCCATCTTTTTTTCTTTTTAAATGCGGATTCCGATAGGGATGTACCTGAACCGGATTTGTGTTGGGTAGGAGATGAATTGCATGGTCACAGGTTTTTGACGATGGAAGACCCTGGGGTTTACTGAAGATATCTGAAAATTAAGCCAAAATAGAAGCAATATCAGATGGATAGGAAGATACTGACCCGTTGGAGGTGGTTATTACTTCTAGGAGATAAAATTCAGCAATGGCCTGTGTTGACTACAATCGATGAAGAGCATTGTATTGGATGAGCTGAGCCACAGGAAATCGGTTGCCTTGCCAACAAACTTTATGACCATTATACGTAAATTGGAAAATCGAAAATGCATAATCGGTAACCACTGGTCCCAATGTGGCTAACCACTCAATGCCTAACACCATATCCCAACCATGTAATGGTAAAACATGAAAATCCACAGAAATTTCTTGGCCTTGGATGACTAGTGGTACCTTGCGACTGATGTCCGAACAATTTAAACGGTATCCATTTCCAACTAATATGAAAAATTGAGTAGTCGTTTCGATTGGAAGTCGTAGATAAGATGCCACTCTGGTTTGCACAAAATTATGGGTGCTACCCTCATCTAAAAGAATCTGAATAGTTTTACCATGTACTTGACCTGTGAATCGCAACGTTGATGTAGAACAACTGTCTGCCAGAGCATTATAGGAAATTGTCGATTCAGTCATTAACTCCTTTAGTTGCAGGTTTTCGGCCACCGTAGAGTCCAGGGCAGATTCAAGAACTGGAGAACTTTGTCGGTTGTCCTCGAACAACAACAATTGCGGTTCCGATTTGCACTTGTGATCCCAAGTGTATTTCTAGTCACAATGGTAGCAAATGTCTTGTGCCGGCGTTGAGCTGCTTCCGAAGATGAAAGCCAATGAAAGGGAACCTTAGCATCACTCGACGGTGTGGCGAAGTTTTGGGTTGATGAGGGCGGTGATGGAGACACTTGCGCCAGAGGTTGTAGTTTCAGAGTAGGAAGAAGTGGTCTGCCTGTTCCCAAGGATGGTCGACCCGAGCCCTTCTCTAGGGCAAGACGTTGCTGATGAAGATGGGCCAGTCCAATGGCATCTTCTAAGTCTGTGGGCCGATGGATCAAGACACGGTTTTATTATCGGGTCGAAGGCCCAAAATAAAACATTGAACCAGGAACAACGGGGGTAAAAACATAGTGTGGTTTGTAATAGCCTCAAACCGTGCACGATAGGCCTGAACTGTAGACGTTTGTTGCAGCTTGGCAAGCTATCCTTCAAGTGACTCTAGGTCACGAGATCGAAAACGCTTGACCAGAGCCGTCGTAAAATGAGTCCACCTCGAAAGTTGTTTATTTCAATACATCTAATCCAACCACTCTGCAGCATCATCGTCAAGATAAAAGGAAGCAATGGTCAGTGTATCCTGTTCCTGGATATTGTAAAAAGTAAAATAATGTTCTGCTTGCAACACCCAACGATCTGGATTTGTACCTAAAAACCTAGAAAACTGAATCGGTGCGGGTTTGTAAGGGCCAATGGAAGAAGAGTCGGTTGGTTGTGACATGCTATGGGACCCTAATTTGGGAGGTGAAACTGTGGAAATAACTGGCAGCCGAGTGAGGAATTCTTGCAACATCTGGTGTTGAGAAGCAAAGGATTTAGTAAGATTATCAACGTCTTTGCAGAGTTGTGCAATTGATTGTTGGACAGGTTTGACATTTTCGTCGAGTAACTTGAGTCTGGTTCCACTCGCTATATTTTCCGATAGTCAATGAAAGCATCGATGTTGTGGATGGAATCTAGCAGTTTCTAGAATGGGATTGGACAGAAATTGAGAAAGGTTGAGGATGGAATTCCTTTTCAGTAAAAAAAAAATCCACATTACACTTCAGAGAATTAGGTGAGAAAAGAACAATTTTCTATTGACAAGAAGCATATTCCAATCATATTCCTTCTGCTCTTCTTATAGTATTCTTATAGCCGTTATGCTCTTGCTGATGTGGGCTATATGACAAAATACTTGAATTTCAGAGGAAGCCTTCTTTGACGTATGGCCGTGATAGTTTTGGATGGAGGTTCAGTTTGGTTCCTTGGTTCGGTGGCCTTTGGTTCATTCATAACACCAATTTTCTCTTAGAATTCAAGAGTTTGGTCTTAACATGGTTGTGAAATGGATCTTATAGCAGCTCACGTTGGATTACCCGACCATTAAAGTAGCTAGAGAATTCTATTGATCACTCTTCACTTGTACCTTTTGGGGAATTTGGAGGGTGAGAAATGTCCTAATCTTTAGAGGATCTAAAACCAACCCAATAGGTACTATTTGTTTTATTAGATGCTACTACAATTTTATAACGAAGACATTTGCGGAAGAAGATATAGCAAGGAAAATGAATGATAGATGTAATAACTCCAATAGAATTAAAGAATTGAGAAAAGAAGATGGCAATGAAATCCATTGGAATTTGTCTCAGCCAATGTAAAGAGGGAGAGAACAAGATAGCATTAGGGGCATGGCTATGGTGAAAGACAATAACAATCATGCAATTTTCTATTGTAGAATATTTTATGCAAATTTACAACTCCAAGCAAGAGTTCTTTTGAGATTGATTTTTTTTGTATATGGAGGATCAAGAAATTAGCAAATGTAAACTCTTGAATAGAGGTAAGAAATGGATCAATATAAATTTAAAAAATTCTAAAGCAGAAGGGAAGCTCATCCTGACCACTAGTGACATCAAGAATTTGATATAACATATAGAGATCGTTGAGGGGAAAACCAAACCATAATTTGAAAGAGGTGAATGGTTGAGCATCAAAATTAGTGGATAGTTACGGCGTAATGAAGGTAAGGGCTTTGGCCCCTTGTTTAAATAGAACAGAAGCAAGTCTAGTCCTTCCCAATTATAATTTTATTTTGATCCCAACATTAAATTTCTAGCTTTGCCCCATAAAACTCATCCTTTCTTTCTAAATTGTTGTTCATATTAAGACAAACTCTTATGTTTCATCTTGTATTCATCTATCTTTGTTATAATAAACTAAGTTATCATAATTACTTTTGTTCAATTTATTCATAATGTCTTTAGATATTTGATAATATAATTGTAAGAAAGTGTAGTTATTAAGATATTAATTAAATTAAGCTGTAATAATAAAGAATTTTAATTCTCTAGATATGTTTACCTCTTTAAATGGAATTACACCTTTTTAAATGAATAAAAAGAAAAAAAAGTTTTAATTCATTACGAATAACAACTTGTGCAAATCCCTCCATTTTCAACCTCCTCCTCCTATTACTCATAAGAATTGATGTTTTATCAAATTTACTAATTGAAATGATTATTCAAATATGTTAAAAATATGTAATTATAAGTAATTATATTAAAATTTAATTATTAGTAGCTTTCCAAACAAATTCATTTTTTTCCTTTTTCTTTTCTGTTCTTATTTAGTCATTATATTTTTTTATAAAGAAAATTATATAATAATTATATTAAATCAAAATTTCTGTTTTAAATTAATATGATAAATAGAATAATAATTCTATCCGACGATAACATTGTGCAGGTTATTTTCTAATTGTATATAAATATGAAATTATTGAGTGATAAAGAAATAAATTTGATGGGAGTATTATTTTTACTATGAATTAGTAATAAATTAAATTAATTGATATATTACCACTCATATACTTTATTTTTAGCAAAGAGAAGAAAAAAATTTCGTTTTTTTTTAAAGATTTTATTTTTTACAAGTTATTAATCATCTTTCTAATTTCAAATTTAAATTTGTATTAACTATTATTTATTTTATATCTAACTATTATATTATAACTATTATTACACTAGTAAGGAATTAAATTTCAAAAAGTATTTCGTAATTCAAGTTGTACAAATTTTAATATTTTCTTCCAAGTAAAATAGCCTTTTTATTAAGAATTTATTTAATTTAAGTTGGGATTATTTTATATTCAAATTGTTTTGATCTCCCTTGGAAATAAAAACCAAGAATCATTTTTAAAGATGTATGGCATAATAATACATTGCAAATATTTTAAGCACGAATAAATCCTGTTTTGGTATTTACAGATGAAAAGCATGAATGAAGTTTCAATATAATTGGAAAGGCAGAAAGAATGAACGTTTTGTAAACTGCAGATACCATCAACACATTTTTGAATAACAAAAATGGACAAAACCCCAATTTTTATTAAAGATGGATTGACGAAAATAAATCGAACTTGTGAGCAAAATTATACTATAACACAAATATCCTTTGGTGTAGGGCTTTTTCTATTTCTGGTTGAAAATGCCAAATAAAGATTTAATGGCATTGATGGCATTCTCATTGATAAATGATTCATCAAACCTTTTAAGCAGTGGCTCAAATTGCTCTGAGTTTTTTAAATTGGCCAGGTCTGGATCCGTCCGGATTCTCTGTTTAACACAAAATTAACAACAAAGTTCGGTTAATAGGCTCGTCTAAAAACTCGACACCAATGTAATGCAACGCAATTGATTATCACCTTAAAGTCTTCAAATCCTGCCTCCAAGGCATCTTTAAGTGCTGATAGACCAGCTTGAATCTGTAAACATTTCCAATGTATTACAACCATATGAGGTGCACATTGCATTAAAGTTATATTACAACCTGTATGATATTATTCTCAATGTTAAATGAAGATATTAAGAGATGAATTATATTAATTATACCAAGGAATCAAGTATGGGAAAGATGCAAGGAAATTTTTTTTTATCAACCTACCTGATTAAGCTTTGAATAACAGCAAGCAACATTGTAACTTGCTACAGCTGCTTCATTAGGCTCTGGCTTTGATCCCAGTACAGACTCGAATTTCTCCAGCGCTTGCTCGTAATTGCCGCTCCTTCCCGATGATAGAAAACGAACAAGATATTTAGTGCTTAAATATAATTGGTTATGTGGTGAAATATGATATAAGCATGAGCAAAGGATAAGTAAAGTTCTGAGATCAAGTCACAAGAGTACTTGTATAATTGCAACCCTTCACGAAGATCCGTTTCCCTGCGTTCTTTTTGTTCCTTTTTCCTCATATAGTTTTGCATCTGAGATTCAAGCAGCAAGTTGCGGACATTATATTGTTGTTATGACACAGAAAATTTTATTACTTTAATACAGTGAAGGTTATAAAATGATAGTGAAAGTACTACTTACTTGGATTTCCCTCACTCTGTCACTAATTACACCTGAGTTCCTCTCAGCTCTAATAATCTCCTTCTCTGTTAACTCGCCTCCTTCATCAACCTTCCCTGGAAAAATATATAAGAAATGCTGACATTTTTTAGCTTATGATGCAGTGTTCATAAGGGGCAATTTAATTATGAACAAAGGATAATAACTTACCATATCTTTTCTGCATTTTCATAAGCAATGGACCAATTCTCTGGCGGATGGTGTACATTGTCCTCCCATATTCGGCGGCCGGCCATATTTCTGTTCCAAACACTGCACTGCATTCCCATAAATGGTTCATTAAGTCACCTTCTAATTTTAACACTCTATGAGACCGAGAGCTTGAACATTAACCAGATATTCAATTACAACACTCAGTGACAAAATTTGATTCATGTGATAAAAATGGTTGAAGGTGTGAGAAAGGGTCACGGTGAAACATTAATCCGAGGCAAATTGCCCATAAATTGACACTGGTAGAGTCTTTTGATGGGCAGCTGGCAATCTTTCATTTCATTAATACATTAGTGTGGCAATGCCTTCTAAAGTCCACACCTCTTAATTAGCAATAGTAGGTTGGCTATGGGTGCTATCAGCAGGTTTGCTTTTGCTAATGAAAAAGAATGAATAGAAAAGCTAACCTGGTGGCAAGTACTTTGTCCCCAACGGTGAAAACCCCAGCCTTGTCAGCAGCTCCACCAGGCTGAATAGCATCAATGTAAGTCCCACCATCTCTGCCTTTTCTGAATTTGAGCCCATAAGGCTGCTCAATCTCTACCTCATACTCCTCGTACTGCTGCTCTTCCTGCTCTGTGGTTTGGGACTCACCTTCCGATGCTTTCGCTACCAAAATCCATGGCTTTAGCTGCTCCTTGCCACTGCAGAAAGACGCTGAACACTTGCTGTTGAATCTAACTCCTACATGCCTGGTTGAAGAAAGGAGAGGTTGAGTGGCTCTGTGTAAGGGTGAGCAAGTGTTAGAGCAGAGATAGGAGGGATAAGTGGTGGGAGCCAAAGCCATGGTTGTATTGCTATTTGCTACGCTAACAAAACAGAAGGTTTTTTAACTTTTGAGTGGCTCTGGTAACAGTGAGCAAGTGTTAGAGCAAGGATAGGAGGGATAAGTGGTGGGAGCCAATGCCATGGTTGTATCACAGGAATGATATGATTGGTCGGAAACCAGATGTGGATTGGATTCGTTAATTTTCTATTGAACCAAATGAAAGCACGTGGCACTCCCAGATCCAGCAATTTCTTCCCATACGTATAAAAAAGGAAAGAGATTTACAATATATTTCATTATCCAAACCAAAGAGAAAGAAATTCCCACATTCAAGAATGGAAAAAGAACAGACTTTTATAGAAGTATTGAATCAGATCGAAAAAAAGGAAAAGCCAAAGAAGAAATATAGCAGGGGGGGCAGTGTGAGAGTTTATGAATTCTCCATTCCAAGAATTGGCAGAGCGAAAGAGAGGGGTTTTTTACGGTTCCTGAAAAAATTGCCACAGTAAAACTTACCTACTTTAATGCAGCCACCAATATATATATATTATAAAAAAGAAATCAGCGCAGTGCATCACCCAAAGACAGCGAGACCTTAAAAGAAGGGAAAAGAAAAATCTCTCTCTCCTCCTCTCATCTCACTCAATGGTCTACACAGCTATTGAACAAAAGATAATAATTTCATTCATGAGAGAGAATTACAAGAGGATTTTGAGATAATCAGGAATAGAAAAATTCCAGAAAGGGGATAAGAGCCTAACTTAGTTCTCTTTACCACCCAGTCAGCTACTCTATTTCTTGATCTCAGTACATTATTGTCGGAATAAATTTTCCTGTAAATTAAAAGAAACAAAAATAAATATCAGCAGAAGAAAAAAATGAAATAATTGTTAGTGAAGTTACTTTTTTTTATTCAGTTGATTTTTATTCAGTTGAAGTGTTATTTAAATACATGAAAAATATAACAATTACATTCTAGAATTAAGAAACTACCCGATTTCATGATCAACAAACTTCTAAAATTAGTTAAAATAATGAAACGGTTTAAAAAATGAAAAAAAAATAGTAAAATTTGTTTTGACCAAATCTTGCAGCAGCTGAAGTACAACTTCAACATTCCTCATTGCTTTGGTTGCAGCAAACTCCAAGTTTCTCTCTAAGAAACTTAAACTTGCTTCTTGGTAAGGGTTTTGTAAATATATCAACTAGTTGAAATTCAAATTTGCAATACTTTAAACCAACTAAACCTTCTTTCTGCACTTCTCTAAGAGAAAGTAATTTGATATTGAAGTGTTTCGTTTTCCTATGAAAAACAAGATTGTTAGAGATAGAAATTGTAGCTTGATTATCAACGAACGCTTCTGTGCATCCTTCTTGTTTCAGATTCAAATCCACTAAAACTTTTCTTAACCAAAAAGCTTGATTGACAACAACACTAGCTGCAAAAATTCAGGTTTTGTTGTAGATTGTGACGCCATATTATGCTTTTTGCAACACCATAAGAACACACCTGAATCAAACTCGAAACAGTAACTTGAAGTGCTTTTCAAATTATCAAGTGAACCTCCCTAATCATTATTTGAATACCCTTGCAAAACATAATCTTGATTTGCACAAAATTCGGTTCCATAATCCAATGTCCCTCTCACATATCTAGGGACTCTTTTAGCAATTGTAAGATGTGTTTCAGTTGCACAAATCATAAATCTGGATACTAGACTTATAAAATGTAAGATATCAAGTCTTGTAGTCATTAGATACATCAGGCAATCAACTAGACTTTTGTAGAAGTTTTCATCGACTTTTCAGCTTTATCTTCTTTGCGACTTTTGGAGTATCTACACTCTTGCATTCATCTATTCTAGATTTTTTCAGAATTTCCTTAGCATACTTCTTCTAACCAATGAACACTTCTTCATTTTTCTACTTTAATTCCATTAATAGAATGTAAGTCATTTCTCCCAAATCCGTCATCTCGAAAGTTTGCTCCATATCTTCTTTGAACTTTCTCACAAGTTCTTTATTACTTTTTCTGACCATCATACACATATAAGGAAACAACAATAAAATTGATTTCATTACCTTTTATGTAAAGGGTAGCTTTATTGAGACTTCTTTTGCAATCCAATTACATTAAATGTTCATCAATTTTGCTGTACCACACTCTTGGCGCCTGTTTCAGGCTATACAAGGCTTTTTTTGAACAAGTACATATCATCTTCTTGCCATTTCACAACAAAACCATCAGGTTGCTCAACGTAAATCTCTTCCTCCAAGAAGGCATTGAAGAATGTTGCTTTAACATCAAGTTGATAGACTTTTCAGCCCTTTTATGTAGCTACAGGAGCAAAACTATCAGAAAAATCAACATAAAAAATTTGAGCATACCCTTTCGCAAAAAGTCTAGCTTTATGCTTGTTGATTGAGACATCGAGATTTAGCTTGGTTCTAAATACCCACTTCACTCCAATCGCTTTTCTATCTGTAGGTGTTTTTACCAACTTTCATGTTTTATTTTATACGATCATCATGAGCTCCTTCTTCAGTGTTGTAATCCATTTTGGATCCTTCTCAACCTATTAGTAATATGTTGGTTCGAGTACAACCACATTGCATCTTTGGTAAATATTAGAAAGTGACCTCATACCTCTAACGGGCATATCATCAACCAACTCATCTTCCTTGAGTTGCAATTTTGAAACTTGATTAGGTACCATAGCTACTTGTTTTCCTACCCAATTCTACTCATCATTCTTCATGAAATGAACATCTCTGTTAAACAAAATTTTCTTAGTGTTTGGTTGGAAAATTTTGTAAGCTTTTGAGATTCTACTGTAGCCAACGAAGATCCCTTATTTCACCTTTTTAGCTAATTTATCCACTTTGATCTAAGGAACATAAACAAAGCACAAGCATCTAAATACTTTGATATTTTTTAAAGAAGGTTTAAAACCATACTAGGCTTTATATAAAGTTATTCTTCCAACAGCTTTTGTAGGAAGCCTATTAAGAAAGAAAACTGCAGTGTACACCACTTCTACCCAATATTCCCTTGGAAGTTCTTCTCAAACATCAAACATCTAGCCATCTTTATTATGGTACAATTCTTTCTCTCGCTGACTCTATTTTGTTGCAGAGTGTATGGAGCAACGAGTTGATATTCAATCCCTGTTTCGTCGTAGAAAATATTAAATTGATTGGAGGTGTTCTCCTTGCCATTATCAGATCTCAAAGCTAGAATTTTGTGTCCACTTTGTGTTTCAATCCTTTGCTTGAATTGCAAGAATACATCACCAACTTCTAACTTGAATTTGAGAAAATAGTCCTACACATTCAAGAGTAGTCATCAATAAAGATAAAAAAAACCTACTTCCATTGAGAGATAGGGTGTTGTGAGGTCCAGCTAGATCAGTGTGTATCAATTGCATCTTTTCAATAGCTCTCCAAGTTGATTGCTTGAATGGAAGTCTCAATTGTTTTCCTTGTTGGCAAGATCTAAAATCTGGAATTTCAGATTCAAGACAAAGGAGACATTTAATCAATTCCTTTCTTTGCAATTTCACAATAGCTGGATGATTGCAATGCCCAAGCCTCTTATGCCAAACTTCAACATAGACATTTGTTGCAAAGAATGCGGCTTGCTCCTCCTCTAATAGATCAAGTGCAAAGCTCTAAATGTAACACCCCAAACCCGACCTGGATGTTATGGTCGGATCTGGTGAAGTCACATGAGAGTGTTTTAAAAAAATGTATTGACCTTCAAATCGTTCCATTTATTAGCTTTTACTCTGTTTGGGAATCCCAGTTCTAATTGATTTGATTCAAACCATCTCTTTTACGTGGAAGCTTTTGAAACCCAAATAATTAATTTTAAGTAAAATCATTTTTATTTACAAAAACCTTAGTTTTAGGAAAACCATATTTTGATGAGTTGCAGTTTAAATAATCACAAAACTGTAATAAGTCTCGAATGAAAACCAAATGCTCTAACTCCAGAATTACATTAAAAACTCCAAATAAATAATTAAAAACTGGATTTAATGGAAAAACAGTCTAAATATTTATGTGTGGCCACCCACGAGTCCTCTGCCTCACTGATTCGTCAAGTTTGGGGATTACCTATAAGATTAAATAGAAAAAGGGTGAGTCTTCGCAACTCGGTGTGTAATCCCCAAAGAAAATCATGCATACAACAATACATTACATCATAATCAGAATCAGTCTTGGCCAAAGCCCCTTATAGAAATCAATGTAGGCCTTGGCCCATTCAGATACAGAATCAGACATATGTATTAGGGCCTTGGCCCATCCTAGATACAATATGCAGAACAGAACAGATTAAACAAAGTCCTACGCACCAGCCTCTACACACCAGCTCTGTCCAACCCTACACACCATGTGGGGATAAAATCGACCCACTCATCCCTACACACCATGCTGTACCGAGTGCAGCACATAATCAGATAATTGCAGCTGTGCTACTAGATATCAGGCTTAGGAGCCTTTCAGAACACTTCTTCCATATACATTAACCCAACCTTGATGCAACGCAGCATACAATACATGACATGCAAATATGCAATTAATAGATCATACATACAAATTGGTGTGTATGCTAAGGCACGTATATAACATAATCAAATCACGAAATCAAGGGTCAAGTAACTCTCATCGACTCTACAGTAGGTCTCAATCGACTTAGGCGACCCGAGCAACCATTCAGAGTATTTCAGAAAATTAGGCTTACACGCCCATGTGGCCTGCCTGTGTGGGCCCACACGCCCATGTAGCCTACATGGCCCAAATTAGCCTTGGCTGTATGGATCACACGGCCTGGCCCAGAATTCCACACGTGCATAATCTACTTTGTCGATCACATACCCGTGTGGCATCGATAGTTTCATTTTTCGACTTTCGTCGATTCTCGTTTTCTGTGTTTCTAGGTACACACCTGGTTTAACTTCGATGTGTAATCACTCCCGAGTAAACCTAAACCTATACTCAAACATGTTTTACTCAGTTAATCCCTTAAACGATCGAATTGAACAAAAACCCTAAAACAGATTTGACACTTTTCGAACATACAACCCTTACTTTGTGAATCACGAATGCTTCCCACTAAGATTCGACACTAGAACAACCTCTTACACTAGATTTTCGGCTGTCAAAACAATTAACAAAACAAAACCCAATTATCATCTTAAAAACCATAACTTTAAGGCACCAAAACCACTTATCGAAACCGCACTAACGCATTCCTCGATGCAAGAGAAAATCAATACTCAAGAAAGGGAAAATGAAAAAAAGAAAAAATAGAGAATTTTAGGAGAATTTCAATAGAGAAAGATGGAAGAAGGAAACGTAAAAAGTTTTAGAGAAACAAAAATGAAAACTGATAACTTTCCCCCCCAAATCCCTTGATTATCTCTACTACTCATAATTTCGATCCAATTGAAATTCTGACAGGCCATCGAACAAAAATAAACTCTCTTGATTGCACAGGGATTCGAACTCTAGACCTCCCACACAGCAACACGCATCTTAACCACCAGACTAACAGGCCCATCCTGATAAGAATTACAAATAGTTAAATACAAGCCTGTTGACTGGAAGTTAAGGATTAATTCAGGAAAAAGCCAAAATTTTCCAAAGCCAAGGCATGAACTTGGGACCTTTCACACATACCCAGAACACTTAACCACTGAAGCAAATACACAGTTGTGTCAATTAATCGCAAAATCAAAAACGTAAAATTTAGGGCGTTACAACTCTACCCCATAAAAGTAAATTTTGGCCTCGAAATTTACTTGATCAGAACATGTGAGGATACTGCTGACGCATTGCATCCTCAGGCTCCCACGTAGCGTCCTCAGTGCTAATGGAATGAATTTCCTCCTCAGAACTTTAATGTCACGCTCCAGAATTTGAACTAGCTCCTCCTCAAAGGTCAGATCTGATCGAACCTTAATTTCCTTAACAGGCACAATGTACGTGGGATCAGAGCAGTAGCGCCTCAACATAGAGACGTGGAACACGTCATAAATCCGATCCAACTCCAGAGGTAGCTCTAACTGATAAGCGACTGACCCTACTCGTTTCGAATCCAGTACGGCCCAATAAACTGAGGGCTCAGCTTGCCCTTACAACTGAACCTCAGTACCTTCTTCTATGGCGAGACCTTGAGAAAAATGAAGTCTCCCACAGCATACTCAATCTTTCAATATTTTAGATCTACATATGACTTCTGCCTATCAGAAGTCGCTTTCAGTCACTCCCAAATCAATCTAACTTTATCTTTAGTTTCAAAAACCAATTCCGGACCTAGAATACGTCGCTCACCCAACTCAGTCTAGCACAAGGGAATACGACACTTACGACCATACAGTGCCTCGTAAGTTGCCATTTGGATGCTAGACTGGAAGCTGTTATTATAGGTGAACTCTACTAATGGCAAGTACTCCTTCCAATTGCCTCAGAAATCAATAACACAGCTCCTTAACATGTCCTCCAGTATCTGAATTACCCTCTCCGACTGACTATCTGTCTGATGATGGAAAGTAGTACTGAAGTCTAACCTTGAACCTAGAGCCTCATATAGTTTTTTTTAGAATCGAGACGTGAAACGAGGATCCCTATCAGAGATGATCAAGACAGGTACCCCATGCAACTTCACTATTTTAGAAATATAAAGCTTAGCCAACTTTTGCAAAGAAAAGTCTGTCCTGACCGGGACGAAGTGCGTAGATTTGGTCAATCAATCTACGATAACCCAGACAGAATCTTTTTTAGTGGGTGTTAGAGGCAACCCACTAAGGAAGTCCACCGTTACGCGCTTTCATTTCCATAACGGTATCTTAATCGACTGCAGCAAATCTGAAGGTAACTGATACTCAGCCTTAATCTGCTGACAAGTCAAGCAGTGAGCAACGAAGTCAGTAACCTCACCCTTCAACCCTGGCCACTAGTATAATTCTTACAGATCTTAGAACATCTTGTTCCCACTGAGATGCACAGCATAAGGGCTACTATGCGTTTCCTTTAGAATCGACTGTCTTAAGTCCTTATCATTCGGTACACAAATCCGACCGCGGAAACACAATACTCTATCCTTATTAATCTCAAATTCTGTAGCAGTACCACTTTCAGCCTAACAGAAACGCAACTCTAGAGACTTATCCCCTATCTGTTTATCTCTGATCTGATCAATCAATGTCAGTCTAACCTAAAGTTCTACCAACAGAGTTCCATTGTTGAAGAAACTAAGTCGAGCGAACATCACTCTCAGATCAGTCATAGCCCTACAGCTTAACGCATCGACCGCCACATTGGCCTTACTAGGGTAGTACTCGATAGTGCAGTCGTAATCCTTAAGTAGTTTAACGCATCTACACTGCCTAAGATTTAACTCCTTCTGGGTGAGGAGATATTTGAGGCTCTTATGATCAGTGTAAATAGTACACTTCTCACCATACAGATAGTACCTCTAAATTTTCAGGGCAAAGACTATTATTGCCAACTCCAGATCATGCGTCGGATAGTTGGCCTCATGCATCTTAAGCTGACGAGACGCATAAGCAACTACCTTACCATCTTGCATCAGAATGCAACCCAGACCCACATATGATGCATCACTATATGCCACAAAGTCTTTATCGGGCTCAGGTTGTATCAAAAAAGGAGCTTGAGTCAGAACATTCTTAAGCTTATCAAAACTCTCCTACTGTGCCTCAGTCCAAATGAAAGGAACTTCCTTACGTAAAAGCTTAGTCATCAGAGCTGCGATCAAAGAGAACCCTTATATGAAACGTCGATAATATCCTGCTAGCCCCAGAAAGTTGCGGATCTCAAACACATTCTTTGGCTGTTTCCAACTCAACACAGCCTCAATCTTACTAGGAGCAACGTGAATCCCTTCAATTGAAACCACATGTCCCAAGAATGTTACTTCTCGAAGCTAGAACTCACACTTGTTGAACTTCGTATACAGCTGTTTCTCTTGTAGAATCTGCAATGCCACTCTCAGATGCCCATCGTGCTCATCCTCAGACTTAGAATACACCAAAATATCATTGATGAACACCATCACAAACTGATCAGATAGGTTTAGAACACTTGGTTCATTAAGTCCATAAATGCCACTAGTGCATTAGTCAACCCAAAGGGCATCATTAAGAACTCATAATGACCATAACGAGTCCTAAATGCTGCTTTATGCACGTCAGCCTCATTTACACTCAACTGATGATACCCATAGTGCAAGTTAATCTTGGAGAACACATAAGCCCCTCTAAACTTGTCGAATAAATCATTAATCCTTAGAAGTGGGTACTTATTCTTAATTGTTAGCTTGTTCAGCTGCCGATAATCGATACACATCCGGATTGACCCATCTTTCTTTTCTACAAATAGAACAGGTGTTCCCCATGGAGACACACTGGGGTGAATGAACCCGCGATCTAATAGCTCCTAGATCTAAGCTTTAAGTTCTGTCAGCTCTTTCGGTGCCATTCGATAGGGTGCGATAGACACTGGAGCTGTACCAGAAATCAACTTAATCTCAAACTTCACCTCTCGGCTCAGAGGCAAACCCGGTAGTTCCTCAGAAAATACATCTGGAAAGTCCCTCGCAGTTCTAATAACCTCAACGGAAGAGTCTCCAGGATCAGAAACATTAATGCAGGCTAATAATGCCTCACATCCTTTCCGAACAAACTTTTCTGCCACCAGCGTAGAAATCACATTAGTCAAATAATTTCGATGCTCTCCAATCAAAATTACCTCAATATCCTCTTCGGTTCTTCAAACGACTCTCTTTGTCACACAATCCAAGCTTACTCGGTGCTTTACCAGCCAATTCATCCCCAATATCAAATCGAACTCCCCAAACGAAAGTTTCATCAGATCAACCAGAAATACTGTTCCTTGAACCTCTAACGGAACGTCTCTATACAACCTACTAACTCAGATAGATTGTCCCAATGGGCTCAACACAGTCACCTCACTATCATTATTCTCAACTAGAGTCCCCAAAGTTTCAGACACATTGCTAGCAATTTAGGAGTGTGTAGAGCCTATGTCTATTAATGCAAGAAAAGGTACATTATAAATTAAAAACATACCCATGACGATGTCCGGAGCATCTCGGTCCTCATAGCGACGTGCAGCATAAACCAGTGCAGGCTGCCTCACCTCAGTCGATCTAGCACCTCTGCTCGTTGCTCTCTAACCTTGACTCATACCATTACCACCCTTGGCCTGACCTCGGCCACTAGATGGCTGTTGAACTACCCTCGGTGGCTGTAAAGTACAAGAACTAGGAGCTTGCACCTGATCAGTTCTCAACGAGCAATCCCAAACGCGGTGCTCAGTCAACCACATCTCAAGCACACCCAAGTAGTCCTCCAACACTCGCCTGGATGGCGTCTACCATGGTGCGCACATAGCGCCACCCCAGAAGGTGTAGCAGGAGGCCCCACTGATGGTCGTGAAACTAACTAAAAATTCAACTTAAGGCAAGTGCACCTATCGAATAGTAGTATAGTTATGGTGAGACCGGAAATATCATACCCACGAGGACTAAAAGTACTAGTAATTACTATCTTTTTATTATCTAGCCTAACAATTAAGAGAGTGTTTAAGCTAAGACTAATTATCTAATTAACTAAGATTACGACAGAGATTAAAGTTGGAAAATACTGTTGAAAAACCGATGGAGGAGACAATACCCAAGGAAAAATCCACTTAGACTTCACTTATTACTTCTGAATTAGACGATTTATTCACTTGACTAAATCTGTAGAAATCTCCAATTTATGTTAATATCTCTCTTGAGACTAAAAATAACTGACTCTAGGTTGATTAATCGAAATCTCTTTCTAATTAAAACCCTTATTGTCGCATTAACTCGATCTATAGATTCCCTTATTAGATATGACTCTAATCCAGCAGATTTATGTCATCCTATCTCTAGGATTGCATGCAACTCCGCTTAATTATGAATGATCTACTCTTAAACAGGGACTTTTACTGAATAAGCACATCAAAAACCTGAACTAATATCCATGAATATTGAAGCAAGATTTAAAACTCACAATTAAGAATAAGAACAAGTATTTATCATATAATTCAAATAGTAATAATATTCATCTTAGGTTTCATCTCCCTTAGGTATTTAGAGAGTTTAGTTCATAACAATAGATGAATACATCTCAAAATTGGGAAAAATAACAAAACATAAAGAACCCAAAGAACTTCTAAGGAAATTGAATAGAGATCTTCAGTCTTGAAGTAGTTCCTGCTTCTGAGCTGATTCCGATGGTTGTCCTTGAGTATTTTCTGCCTGTGTCACTTTGATCCTCTTCTAGGGTGTTTATTTAGACTTTGGAATTCCTAAAATAGCTCAAAATTAGCCTTTTTCGATTAGAATTAGACATTAGCTTGACAGGGACACGGTCGTGTGCTACGCCGGTGTGAAGGTGCTCAGGTCGTGTGTAATTCTGACTTGGTTTAATGTTGATACATCCATGATACATAGGCGTGTGGCCTGTCCGTGTGTCACACGCATGCGTATAGATTACCTGTGTGGAAGTGCCTAGGCCGTGTGGAACACTGAATTCGGCCTAACTTGTCTATTTTTGGCCCGTTTCTTGCTCTTTTTTCTATTCTAAGCTCTCCTGTAGATAAAACATGAAATCAAAGGATTAGAAATATCAAATTCATTAAATATTATGATAATCCTTCCAAAAATATGTCAAGCATGGGGTAAAAATATGTATATATTATGGTTTATCAAATATCCCTACACTTAAGCATTTGCTTGTCCTTAAGCAAAATTCTCAACTCACAATTAAAATTAATTCTTCTTAACTTATAATTCTCATAAAAAAATGTTTCGAAGTAATCCACAGATAATCACACATTTAGAATTCAACTAAAAGAACATCAAAGTTTCAAACAATCCAAGTTGAGCATTTTAATCATAAAATCATAGGTATCTCCCTTTATCTAAGTAATCACCTTTAATTCCAAATTGACAAGAGTTGGCATCCTCACTAAAGATTCACTCAAATCACTCGAAGTGTTTAAGGTTCAATAATTAAGCACTCAATAGTCAAACATGAAAAGTTATTACCATAGGCTTGCATGAAAATCAAATCTCCACCACTATAAATAAAACGATACACGAATCAAAATGTATTTAATAGGGTTGTAATGGGGCTTGGGTTAAAGGTGTGATGAAGGCTGAAAAGAAGGTTAGAATCGAGATTAATTTAATAAATTACCCAACTTAGAAGAATAAAGCTAATTACTGAATTACAAACAGGTGCCAGAAATAAAACTTTCTAAGATGAAGTGAACTTTCCCCTCAATATAATAACCTTAACTTATCCAAGCTCTTTAAAAACAATATGTAATTGAATGAATATAAATATACAATTTTTTATTTTTAAGAATAAGAACAAGTACAATAATGAAAAGTACATAATAAGAAATAATTCAGCAACTGGAATGAACGAAAATAGTTAGGTAACTAATCAAATCAAATCTCAATAAAAAAGGAATCAATGAAAAGGGAGAAATTCTTAACGAATCAAAAAGGGTTAAGTTGTGGATTAACATTAAGGGGAAAAATCAAGAAGCAATGGTTAAGGCTCAAAGGGATTCACCAGAGGCCAATTATGTGGGTAGGCTTTTTATGGGGTAAATGGGTTAAAACCTAAGTGCCTTTGTCATCTCGGTATATCAAATCAATGGTGTGGTCTCGACATGTATAATCGAAGCAAGTTCTAGAATAACAGATCAGTATTGACACACTCATAAGCAATAATAAAAGTGAGCAAGAAAGGATATATGCTCTACATGCTTAAGATCTCACTAAAATTATGACTTTTGATGTCAATCCTGCAAATTCAAAACTTCAAGATAATATCTCAATTCAGGGAAATAACCTAGCAATTTTAATTCTCAAAAGTCAACTTATCTTGCTTGATTCCCTAATGTCTTAAGGTTTAAACAATCAATGCATAATTTCCTATGATTTAATTCAAAACATATCAATAAAAATTATAATTCAATCAGAATTCACTCTAATAATAATATGAGAAAATTGTTTGAGAATGAGATAAAAATTTAGGGATTTTCTGATAATTATATAAATAACCTCCCCACACTTAAGATGTACATGTCCTCAATGTACAAAGATAGATAACAATAGATGCATAATATCATAAGAAAGGGAGAGAAGTGAAACTACCCTGAATTTTTGGAAGCAATCCTTGGAATAATGAAATTGAAAATTGTAGATATGGCTAATGATGTGCATGAGTTGGATCTACTATTAAGAAAATAAATACAACTTGTCGAAGGGGATTAAAGGATTAGAACTCGATTAGGAATAATTATTTAAAATAAACACATAGTTCAAAATATAAGAGAAAAATAAACATAAAAAGAAAAAGGAACATAAAAATAAAAATAAAAATAACACAAGTGGACTCAGTGGTCCTCAGCATAAGAGTCGTGAGCCGGTGGTGTTGAAAGAGCGATATGAAGGTGCTCGCGAATCTGCTGCAAAGTCACATAGAAACTATCGAGCTTCACATCAATACTATCGAATCTCTGAGTACAGTACTGACAAAAATCAGTAAACTCCTCAAAGGATACTCTTCGAAAGCTGGTAGCAGAAGGAGCATGGTGGTGACTTGATGGTGGAGGCTGTGGTGGATCCTCGTGATAGGGAAGAACATCATCAGCGAAGTCCTTATCATTATTCTGAGTGTCAGAATACAATAATCGGTACTGAGGAGGATCTACGCCACGGCGTCGCTCGATCATCATCATATGTGTCATGTTCGAGATGCTCTGAGGGGACATTTGGCCTGCTAAGGTAAGCGTTGAGTATTGCTTCGGTGTGTTAAGGAGACCAAAATATCGAGTGATGTGAGTCACGTCAGAGCCTAAGCAAATGGGGGCCCTCCAATGTCACTCAATCTGATGGCATAATGATAGTACGACGAAGTATGCCAAATCGATAATATGGCCGTAGGCCATGCTCCAGAGGAAGTATGCGTCGTAAGTGCTGATGATACCGGTGCTCTCTCTCTAACCGGTTAAAGTGTGAGCTAGAAGGGCGTGGATGTACCGTAAGACTGGAGGGAGAGAAGTCGCCTTTGAGCGACTCGCGTCATATGTAGTCTGGCTATTGGTAAGATCGGTCCAACAACGCGAAGGTGTGTGATGGATGTGTCGATGAAGTCGAAGGAAGTTCTAGGTAGAGATGAATTCCTCCGTGTAGATTCTCATGGCAACACTGAACTCTGGGACACTCATGTGTCGCATCAGGCCACCGAGGCGGAAAAAAATAGTGTTTGGCTCGTTGTGGATTGCCATGACCTGCTGGGCCGAGAAGGAGGCACTGAACTCCAAGGTAAGCTCCGTATAAATCGATATGACGATATTGAAGAAGTGATCCAAAGGAGTGGTAGCGATGGTGGCACGCACGTCATCGGTTAATTGGACCTACTCCAAAGCGGCCCAATCAATGCAACGACCCAACCCAAGTGGTCAAACTCGATGTGCTAGTATAGGTCCTCATGGGGGCCTGCCTAAAATCGGAGATAGGTTGACGAATCTCAGTGGGTGCGCTGGAAGAGGAGGTCGAACCAGGGCCCTTCCATTTTTTCAATGCGGGGACGACAGTTTTCTTGCCTCGAGTGTTTGTCATGATGTACCTAAAAATATAAAATAATCCTAATCAGAAAAGTAACTAAAAGAAGAAATAAGTAAGTAAAAAACTATGTTAAAACAAATCGGTTGAATGAGACAAATACGACTAGCATAATGAATTAAACAAGGGGTATGAAGAATGGAATAGCAGCAATAATAGAGTTAAAATAATAAGAACTGACCTAAATTATTATGCATCAAAATAGAAATCATCAGAACCAACTTAAAGTCAAAATAATGAACACAAATAAAGGATGATAAAAATAAAATGATAATAAAAAAGGAAAATTAAAAATAAATAAGATAAACAAAAGAAAGAAAATGGTGGAAGAATTAACCGACGGCGTGTAGAATGGTTGACAAGGGTACGAACGGTGGTCGACAGAAGGGGGGTAGCTGAATAGGCGAGGGTTGGTCAGAATGAAAGGTGCGCGCAGGGTGGCTGGTGAAGTATGAGGGCCGAGGGGAATGGGGCTGACGTGCGAGGCAAGAGGAAAATGAGAGGGTTGAGTTAATGGGTCGATCAAACGGCTAGGGCGTGGGGCTTGAGGCGTGAGTGGGATTGGGGGGTCCGAATCAGGATGGAGGGAATGGTTGTTGACTGGTGGCTAGGTGTTTGTGCGCAAGGGAGAGAGGGTGGTTGAGACGGGTTCGGCGAGATGAGGGTGAGGGACTATAGTGGTCAGACTGAGTGAGAAGGAACTATGGTAGCCGGAATTGGGGTAAAAGTTATGGTGGCTGGGAGTTGAAGAAGAGAGGAAAAAGACAAAGTAAGAGAAAGAAGAAAAGAGGGGTTAGGGTTTAATAGGGGACATGATCATGTGAGGTCTGTGTTGGGCCACACGGTCGTATCGCACGACTGTGTGCTTTGTTGTTCGTTTCTCCCACGCCCATGTGGTTTCTCACATGCCCGTGTGTCTGAACACACGACCGTGTGCCTTATCCGTGTAACTCTCTGACTTGTATGAAATTTGAAAATTTAGCTCCAGTTTGCACACGGTCTAGGACACGCCGACCATACGGCCATGTCACACGCTCGTGTGGATTTATCGCAAGCCATGTGTATGTCGGTTTTTGGGAAATTTCAACCCTGTTTCCACATGACCAAGGACATGTCCGTGTGTCCAGGCCGTGTGAGTCACTGTACCTATATAAAAACACGAAAAATAGATAAAATAAATGGGTTAGTGGTGTTAGTGCTCAGGTTGCCTCCCGAGAAGCCTTATTTATAGTCTAAGCTCGACTCAGCTCATTTTTGCACAATCATGGTGGTTCAAGGAGTTGAAACTCCTCATCCCTGCTATAAATCTTATCAAAATAAAGTTTTAGACGAGTACTATTTACCTTAAAAGTGCCGAATTTGGAATGAGTTACCTTAACTGTACCGTATGGGAAAACATTGAGTATCGTAAAAAGGGATTTCTCCATTAGGTTCAGAAGTGGCAACACGAGGGTCTGCTTCATCTAACAGTACTTTGTCTCCAACCTTAAGTTGATTCGATTCACCTTTAAGTTTGTCATGGCATTGCCTTGATTCATCGTGTATTCTCAGTTTCTCCTTAACCTGTGTTCGCCATTCATCTAGTTCCTTGATTTGTAGCCTTCGCTCTTCATGGATAGTCTTATCATTACATGGATTGGAATGTGGCTCATTTGTACTTCTCGAAAGTTTTTCCTGTAAAGAGGGTTGAACAACAAAGTTACTACTATTAAAAGAACTTGTGTAATCATGTCGATCACTAGTCTTTTTGACAGAATCACGAGCTTGGGGTTTAATCGTGTCATCACATACACGAAGCGTTAATTCTCTTGTACCAACATCAATAATAGTCCTAGTAGTCGTTAAAAAGGGTCGTCCCAAGATTAAAGGAACGCCACCGTCCTCTTCCATGTTTAAAACAACAAAGTCTACTGGGAAAATGAATTTATCAATCTTAACGAGTACGTCCTCAACAATACCCCTAGGAAATCTAATAGTTTTATCTGCCAGTTGTATACTTATCCTAGTTTGTTTAGGTTTCCTAATACCTAGTTGTTTAAACATTTTATAGGGCATGACATTTATACTTGCCCCTAAATCGGCTAAAGAATTATCAACATTTAAACTACCGATTAAACAAGGAATAGTGAAACTCCCTAGATCCTGTAACTTGTTGGGTAGTTTATTTTGTAGAATTTCCGAGCAAATTGCATTTAATTCCACATACGATGAATCATCTAACTTCTGTTTGTTTGCCGGAAGCTCCTTTAAAAATTAAACCGAGTTGGGCATCTGCGAAAGGGCTTCAATAAACGGTAAGTTAATATGTAACTTTTTTAAAATGGTAAGAAATTTATCGAATTGTTCATCTGTGCGGTCTTTCTTTTTCACTTTCGGGTATGGCACGCGAGGTGTGTTTTCTCTGCTTACTGATATTTGTTTGTTCTGCCATTCATCCACCTTATTTTGGCTTACCACTGTTTCTTGCCTTGGTTCTGGTGTGAACTCAACTAACCCTTTTTCATATTGAATAGTAATCGCATGAAGCTACTCTCTTGGGTTAGCCTTGGTGTTGTTGGGCAAGCTATCTTGTGGTCTTTTTGAGATCAGTTTAGCAAGCTGACTATTTGAGTCTCGAGACCTTGAATCGAAGCTTGCTAATTTTTAAGTGCTATTTCGGTGTTTTGGAAACGTATTTCTGACACTGAGATGAATTTTGTTAACATCTCCTCGAGTTCAGCTTCTTTTCCTATTGATATGGTGGTTGAAAACCTGGAGGGGGTTGTGGTCTTTGATTACCTTGACCACCCCAAGGGAAGTTGGGATGGTTCCTTCAACCTCCATTATAAGTGTTACTATAAGGGTTATTCTGAGGTCTAGAATTGTTACCTATATAGTTGACTTGTTCATTTGTAGTGCTAGGGTCGTAGGCTAGGCATTCTGTATTATTCATTCCTCCCCCATTTGTACTGTATTGCATCACCGATGTACCTGAGTCGAGACACATAAGCCATCAATCTTTTTATTTAAGAGTTCTACCTGGTTTGATAACATGGTGACCGCGCCGAGGTTGAAAACACTGGCTGCTTTATTAGGCTTTGTCCTCATGACTTGCCACTGATAATTATTTAGTGACATGTCTTAAATGAACTCATAAGCTTTTTTATTATTTAATGTTCTATCGGCCGCTGCATTGACCACCTGTCTCGTCGAGGGATTCAAACCATTGTGGAAAGTTTGAACCTGTAGCCATAAAGGTAATCCATGGTGAGGGCACCTTCTCAATAAATCCTTGTATCTCTCCCATGCCTCATATAGTGTTTCTAAATCCATCTGCACAAAAGAAGAGATATCATTCCTCAATTTAGCTGTTTTAGCTGGCGAAAAATATTCGAGTAAAATTTTTTCGGTCATTTGTTTCCAAGTAGTGATTGATCCCTGTGGTAACGAGTTCAGTCACTGTTTAGCCTTATTCCTTAATAAAAAGGGAAATAACCGAAGGCGAATCATCAAAAACGCCATTGATCTTAAAGGTGTCGCAGAATTCCAAAAAAATTGCTAATTGGGTGTTTGGATCCTCGTCCTGCAAACCATCAAACTGAACAAACTGTTGTATCATTTGAATCGTGTTAGGTTTTAGTTCAAAATTATTTACAGCAATAGTAGGTCTAACTATACTCGATTTAGTTCTTGTTAAAGTAGATTTAGCATAATCATACATGGTACGAGGAGCAGGATCCTGATTTACTAGATTTGCAGCAACCACAGAAGGTAGCAGATTATTCTAATTATTAGTCATCTCCTTGGTTGTAGTATGGATATCGTCCTCTCGCTCTTCCTCTATGTATTATAGACTTTGCCTTATTTCTCTTTGTTTTCTGTGAGCTATGCTCTCGATCTCACTGTCAAAAAGCAAAGGTCCTGACGGGTTCTTCCTAGTTATAAACTAGAGACACCTGCCAGAAGCAATTAAAAAGAAAAAATAAACTTGAAAAGAAAAAGTAAATTGCAATAAAAGTAAAAATGGCTAAAGTAATAAAAATCAAGCGTTCCTAATATCTTAGTCCCCGACAACAACGTCAAAAACTTGATGGTCGTGGAACTAACTAAAAATTTGACTTAAGGCAAGCGCACCTATCGAACAGTAGTATAGTTATGGTGAGACTGGAAATATCGTATCCACTAGGACTAAAAGTACTAGTAATTACTATATTTTTATTATCTAGCCTAACAATTAAGATAGTGTTTTATCTAAGACTAATTATCTAATTAACTAAGATTACGATAGAGATTAAAGTTGGAAAATACTTTTGGAAAATCGATGGAGGAGACAATACCCAAAGAAGAATCCACCTAGACTTCACTTATTACTTTTGAATTAGACGATTTATTCACTTGACTTTATCCGTAGAAATCCCCGATTTATGTTAATATCTCTCTCAAGACTAAAAACAACTGACTCTAGGTTGATTAATCGAAATCTCTTTCTAATTAAAACCCCTATTGTCGCATTAACTCGATCTATGGATTCCCTTATTAGATTTGACTCTAATCCGGTAGATTTATGTCGTCCAATCTCTAGGATTGCATGCAACTCCGCTTAATTATGAATGATCTACTCTTAAACAGGGACTTCTGCTCCACTGAATAAGCACATCAAAAACCTGAATTAATATCCATGAATACTAAAGCAAGGGCTAAAACTCACAATTAAGAATAAGAACAAGTATTTATCATATAATTTAAATAGTAATAAGATTCGTCTTAGGTTTCATCTCCCTTAGGTATTTAGGGAGTTTAGTTGATAACAATAGAGGAAAACATCTGAAAATTGGGAAAAACAACAAAACATAAAGAACCCAAAGAACTTCTAAGGAAATTGAATAGAGATCTTCAGTCTTGAAGTAGATCTTGCTTCCGAGCTGATTCCGATGGCTGTCCTTGAGTATTTTCTGCCTTTTACACTACGTGTCACTTTGATCCTCTTCTAGGGTGTTTATATAGACTTTGGAATGCCCAAAATAGCCCTAAATTAGCCATTTCTGAATAGAATTAGACATTGGCTTGACAGGGACACAACCGTGTGCCACGCCCGTGTGAAGGTGCTCAGGCTATATGTAATTTTGAATTGGTTTAATGTCGACACGGCCATGACACACGGGCGTGTGGCCTGCCCGTGTGTCACACACGAGCATGTGGATTACCCTTGTGGAAGTGCTTAGGCCGTAAGGAACACTAAATTCGGCCCAACTCGTCCGTTTTTGGCCCGTTTCTTGCTCTTTTTTCTATCCTAACTCTCCTATGTATAAAACATGAAATCAAAGGATTAGAAGCATCAAATTCATTAAATCTTATGATAATCCTTCCAAAAATATGCCAAGCATGGGGTTAAAATATGTATATATTATGGTTTATCACCCACTCTCACTGGCCCATCAGATTTGACCTTTTTCTTAGGCCTCATCGTAGCACTCGAGGGCTTAAATTCCCTCTTATTCTTTCTATTCTCTCAGTTTTGGTGCTCAGCGCGTTTAACCTCCTCGGGATCTTCGCCTTCTCAACTAGAACAGAGAAATCACGCTCCTTCTGTGGAGCTATCAGAACTCGCAAACTATCCCTGAGACCATCCTCAAACCGAACATAGGGCTCATATTCAGTTGCCTTCATGCCAAGCACATAACGGCTCAACCTCAGGAACTCGACCTCCTACTCGGCCATTGAACGATCTCCCTAGGTGAGGTTAAAGAACTCATGCCTCCTGGCATCAATGTAGCTAGTCCCCACATACATACCCTGGAACGTAGTCTTAAAATAATCCGAGGTCAATCGGTCGGGCTGAGTGCCCTCCTGAACCTTGAGCCACTATTGGTATACCTCATCTGGTAATAGAGAAACAACCCTCTGAAGCTTATGCTTGGTTGTAAAATCCAGGTCATCCATAATTCTCTCCGTGGCCTCCATCCAATACTCAGCCACGTTAGGGGCGACTCCAGCGACACCCCTGTATAACTCAGCCCCATTGGACCGAAGTCATTCTGTAACCGACCTTCGGCCCCCAGAACCAGTATTGGGCCCAACGACCCTCTCCAAAATCCTGAGCATAGCCTGAGACAATGCGTTGTCCCTGGCCACGCGATTATGAAACCCAGTCTCAGCAGCAGGCGACACTGTCATCTCACTTGTGTCCAAATTCGGTATATTATCCATGGAAGAGGACTTAGCTCGATCCCCTCTATGCCCTCTACCTCGGACGCTAGTACCAAGTCCGCGGATACCTCGTGCGGTCAGTGTCTAATCGAATTTATCTGTATTAAAAATATTATGGATTAGTTAACAGTTCCGATATTTTATTAACATATATTTTATGCAATACAATATCAGAAGTTTAGAGTCTGTTATCGCGAATCGTAGTCTCACTACTAGTTTCAATTTACACTTCCTATAGTGTTTTCAATATGGTATACTATCTAAAGTAGTTTCAGAATATTCTAAATCATATTTTCAGACAATTTTAAAAAGAGTTTCAAAAAACTTACAGGATCAGCGCTGGAGACTCGGTATGCCACATACTTATTCCAAAAAAAATATTTCAAATTATTTACAAATCATTTCTTTAAAACCAATCTTTAAAACTCAAATTCACAGCCCAGTTTTGTAACCTGGCTCTGATACCACTAAATGTAACACCCCAAACCTGGCCTGGACATTTTGGCCGGATTTAGCGAAGTCACATGGGAGTGCTTTAGAAAAATGTATTGACCTTCAAATCGCTTTATTTATTAGCTTTTACTCGGTTCGAGAATCCGAGTTCTAATTGATTTGATTCAAACCATCTCTTTTATATGGAAGCTTTTGAAACCCAAATAATTAATTTTAAGTAAAACCATTTTTATTTAAGAAAACCTTAGTTTTAAGAAAACCGTGTTTTGATGAGTTGCAGTTTAAATAATCACAAAACCGTCATAAGTCCCGAATGAAAACCAAACAGTCAAAGTCCACAATTACATCAAAAAGTCCAAATAAATATTTAGAAACTGGTTGTAATGGAAAAATAGTCTAAATATTTACGTGCGGCCGCTTACGAGTCCTCCGCCTCACCGATCCGTCAAGTCTGAGGATTACCTATACAGATTAAACAGAAAAAGGTTGAGTCTTCACAATTCAGTGTGTAATCCCCATAGAAAAACATGCATACAACCATTCATTTGGTCATAATTAGAATCAGTCTGGGCAGGAGCCCCATACAGAAATCAGTGTAGGCCTTGGCCCACTCAGATGCAGAATCAGACATATGTATTAAGGCCTTGGCCCATCCAAGATACAGTATGCAGAACAGAATAGATTAAACAGAGTCCTACCTACCAGCCTCTACACACCAACTCCGTCTAACCCTACACACCATGTGAGGATAAAATCGACCCAACCACCTACACGCTATTTTGCACCGAGTGTGACACATAATCAGATAATTGCAGCTGTGCTACCAGATATCAGGCTTAGAAGCCTTTCAGAACACTTCCTCAATATACATTAACCCAACCTTGATGCAATGCAGCATACAATACATGACATGCAAATATGCAATTAACAGATCCTAAATACAAAGTGGTGTGCATGTTAAGGCACGCATATAACATAATCAAATTACGAAATTAGGGGTTAAGTAACTCTCATCGACCCTACAGTAGGTCCCAGTCGACTTAGGCGACCCGGGAAACCATTTAGAGTATTTCAAAAAATTGGGCTGACACGCCTATGTAGGCCCACAAGTCCTTATGGCCCACACGGCCCAAATTGGCATTGGCCGTGTAGATCACAAGGCCTAGCCCAGAATTCTACATGCTCGTGTGATTCACCTGTGTTGGCCCACATGCCCGTGTGGTAAACATGGCCCAATTGGTTAAGCCTGTGTCTCACACACGGCCTCACTTGTCCTCACACGGTAGTGTCATACACTTGTGTCATGCGCACACGGCCTAGTTGGTCGATCACACACCCGTGTACTGCCACACGACCTACCACACAGGTGACCACACGCCTGTATGGCGTCGATAGTTTCGTTTTTGGCTTTCGTCGATTCTCATTTTTTGTGTTTTTGGGTACACACCTGGTTTAACTTTGATGCGTAATCACTCTCGAGCAAACCCAAACCTATACTCAAACATGTGTTACTCAGTTAATCCTTTAAATGATCGAATGCCAAAACTCCAAAATGGATTAGACACTTTCCGAGCATAAAGCCCTTAGATTGCGAACCACGAACGCTTCCCATTATGATTCAGCACTAGAACAGCCTCTCATACTAGATTTCCGACTATTAAAACAATTAACAAAACAAAACCCAATTATCATCTTAAAAACCATAACTTCAAGGCACCAAAACCACTTACCGAAACCACACCAACACACTCCTTGACGGAAGAGAAAATCAATACTCAAGAAAGGGAAAAGGACAAAAAGAAAAAGGGAGAATTTTTAGAGAATTTCGGCAGAGAAAGATTGAAGAAGGGAACGTAAAAAAGTTTTGGAGAAACAAAATTGAAAAATGATAACTTTCCCTCCCAAATCCCTTGATTATCTCCACTACTCAGAATTTCGGTCCATTTGAAATTCTGACAGGCCATCGAACAAAAATAAACTCTGTTGTTCGCACAAAGATTCGAACTCCAAACCTCCCACACACCAACATGCATCTTTACCACCAGACCAGCAAACCCATTCTGATAAGAAATTACAAATAGTTAAATACAAGCCTGTTGACTAGAAGTTAATGCTTAAGTCAGGAAAAAGCCAAAATTTGCCAAAGAATTTAGATCTAAGTAATCTGACTTTGTTTGTGATTCCAAGAATTTTTTCAATGTACTCATTCACCGTCTCAGAGTCTTTCATCTTTTGGAGTTTAAACTCTCAAATCAAGTTCATCATTTTCATTCCTTTAATCCTTTCATCTCCTTCATACTCCTCCTTCAAGGAATTCCAAACTTCAAAGATTGACTTTATTATCATGATTCTAAAAAAGATTTTAGATGAGACTACAGCATATAACGTAGCTCTTGCCTTCTATTTTCTTGATTTCCTCCCCTTGTGATTCTTTATTTACGCCAAAGTGAATTGGCAATTAAAGGAACTTCATAGTCTTCCTCCATAACTTTCTGATTGCGATTTTCATGTGACAGGTTTTAAATATTTATAAAGAATCGTTCTTGAAACTAACTATTATCACGATGTAGGCAAGTGTACCTATCGAACAGTAGTATAGTTTTAGCAAGACCAGATTGTCGAACCCAAAGGAACTAAAAGTACTAGTAATGACTGTTTTTTTATTATCTAGCCTAAAAATAAGGGGGTTTTGTATTAACTAACTAATTATCTAAACTAAGAATTTACAGAAAATAGAATTGGGGAATTACTTTTGGAAAACGACTAAATTAAGACAATACCTAAGGAAAAATCCACCTAGACTTCACTTGTTATTCTGACTCCGAATCAGACGATTTATTCATTTAACTTGTTCCGTAGAGATCCCTAAGTTATGTTATTATCCCTATTCAATACTAATAACGTCTAATCCCTAGATTGAATAATTGAGACTTTTCTCTAATTAACTCCCTAGGATTGCATTAACTCGATCTATGGATCCCCTTATTAGGTTTCATCCTAATCCAAAAAAATCTTGTCACCCTATCCCTAGGCGCGCAATCAACTCCGCTTAATTATGACAAATGTACTCTTAGACAGGGTCTATTCCTCCTCTGAATAAGAGCTTATCTTGAATCAATATCCTGGGATATCAAAACAAGAATTAAGAACACATAATTAAGAGCAAGTTAAATATTTATCATACAATTCAGAAAATAATAACAAGATTCGTCTTAGGTTTCATTCCCCTTAGGTATTTAGGGGATTTAGTTCATAACTAAAAAGGAAAACATCTCAGAAGAATAATGAATACAAAACATAAAGAAAACCCAAAACTCCTGAAGGGAAATTGAGAGGGGATCTTCGGTCTTGATGGTGAATCCGACTTCTGAGATGGATCAATTAGTTTCCATTGAGCAGTTCCCTGCCTCCTTCTCTCTGTGTCTATTTTGCTCTTCCTTTAGGGTGTATTTATAGGCTTTAGAATGCCTAAAAGCCCTTAAAATTAGCCTTTTCTGAATTGGACTCAACTTGGGCTCGGTAGGGACACGCCTGTGTGACATGCTCGTGTGCGATTACTTCAGGCCGTGCTCAAGCCTGTTAGAATGGCCCAGACGTGTGTTCTACCCGTGTGAGTCGTGCTTCGATTGTTCCAAATTGACACGACCGTGTGGTCTACCCGTGTGAAGAAGTCCAGGTCGTGTTGATTTCGTACATTGGCCGATTTTCTCCGTTTTTGGCCGATTTCTCGTTCTTTCGCTCTCCTATGCTCACCTAAGTATAAAACATGAAATTAAGGCATTAGGAGCATCGAATTCACCAATTCTAAGGAAAAATCATCCATAAAATGTGTTAAGCATGGGGTAAAAATATCTATAAATTACGGTTTATCAAATACCTCCACACTTAAGCATTTGCTTGTCCTCAAGAAAAATCTTCAACTTATAATCAAAAGAAATTCTTCTCAACTTATAATTTCTATCGATAATTTCTCAAAATAATCCATAGGTAATTGAAAATTCAATTGAAAGAACATCAAAGTTTCAAAAATTCCAAGTTGAGCATTTTATTCTGAAAACATAGGTGTCTCCCATCGTCTAAGTAATTATCTTCGATTCAAAATGTCACAGAGTTTCACATCCTCACTAAAGATTCACTCAAATCACTCGAGGTGTTTAAGGATAATAAATGAAGCACTCAATAGTCAGTAATGAAAAGCCATTACCATAGGCTTGCATGAAAATCAAATTTCCACCACTATAAATTGAGATGATACATCAATCAAAGGTCTTTCGAGGGTTGTAATGAGGCTTGGTTAGGGGGTGTGGTCACAAGCTAAAAGAAAAAAGTTAGAATCGAGATTGAATTGAAAAATCACTTAACTAAAAAAAAAGATTTAATAATCACTTGCGTACTACAGAGCTTCTTCTCAGAATATGGAATTTAACTTCCTTGGCTCAAATGATTACTACTACTACTAATACGTATACATACATTTTTTTTAAAAATTAAGAACAAGGTAACTTACAAAATAGAATAAAACATAGTTAAGCAACTATTTCAATTCAAATTTTGACAAAAATGGGGATCAAATTAATTTAGGGGATTTCAACAGTAATTGGTTAAGGGTTAATATTAAGGGTAATACAAGAAATGGCTTGTTAGGCTCAAGGGGGTTCACTAGGGGTTAATCGTAAAGGTAGACTTTTCATGGCATGAGTGGGTTAATCCTAAGTGCCTTAATCATTTTGACATCTCAAATCAAATGATGTGGTCTTGACTAACAGTTCAATACTGACGCACTCAAAGCAATAATAAAAGTAAGTATGAAAGAATTAAAAGATGTTCAAAAGGCTAAAAAATCTCACAAAAAATTATGGCTTTTTGATGTTTAAAACTTGTGAATTCCAACTCAAAGTAATACCTAAACTTTGGGGAAACAACCTAAAATTTTAAATTCTTAAAAATCAACTTATGATGCTTGATTCTTTAATGTCTTAAAGTTTAAACAATCAATGCATAAATGCCTATGTTTTAATTCAAGATATATCAATCAAAATCATGAATCAATCAAAATTTATCCTAAACATGATATGAGAGCTTTTCAAGAGAACAAGGCAGTCATTCAGGGATTTTTCTGATAATGCAAATGAATACCCCCCACACTTATGATGTACATTGTCCTCAATGTACAAAGATAAATATTTTGACAAATGTAAGTGTAAGTTCATAAGATAGAGAGAAAAGTGAAACTTCCTGAGTTAAAAATGGATGAAATTCCTAGATTAGCGAGAGCGAGTTGTTCGAAATAAAGCTGGAGGACAAACATGATTCTGAAGGACAAAAGGAGAATTGGGGGACTAATTTGATAGTAATCATAAAGATAAGCCGTGTTTAAAAAAAAGAATCTTCAAAAATTAATAAAAGAAAAATAAAATAAGATAGATAATTTAATTTTTTTCAAGTGGCACGGCCGGTTCATACGCCCGTGTGGATTGTGTCCCTCCCGTGTTTGTCGCGAAGTGAGATGTCGTCACACAGCCTTCGAGCGTGCCCGTGTGTCTAGGCCGTGTGGCTATATGATTATGTTACACGACCGTGTGTGATGTAGTTTGCTTCTCTCACGGTCGTGTAGCTCTGCACACACCCGTGTTATTTTGACAAAGTTGTCCACGGGTGCTAGACACGGGCGTGTAGCACGCCCGTGTTCATTTGGAAGATTTGACCATGGCCAAGTCGCACGCCCGTGGCCACTTATTGCATCCCGTGTTGGGAAAGAACATTTTCCCTATTTTTGCACGGCCGTATCGTACGGCCGTGTTTCTGTCTGTGGTTATCACACGACCTAAAGCACAGCCGTGTGGAGTTGGGAACCTGTGCTCAAAGACTCTTTTAGTGACCTAGATGTTTAAAAATTGAAATTTAAATAATTTAAAATCGTTAGTACTTGGGTTTTCTCCCGAGAAGCGCTTGTTTATAGTCTAAGCTCGATTGTTACCTTATTGGTTTAGTCAGGGCGGTTTGTAGAGTCATAGCTCCTCTCCATCGTCTTTAAAATTCTCACCATTATAAAGTTTGAGACGATGTCCATTTACTTTGAAAGTACCGTGTGATGGGTGACTTACCTCTATTGTGCCATATGGAAGAATGGATTGAATTACGAAAGGTCCTCTGCTACTGCTTGAGAATGACTCGTGTGCTTCCTTCAGACTCATTTCCTGTAAAGTAGGTTGTACCATATTGTCGGTTTTAGTAGAATGGTTTAGATGATCACCTTCAATTTCCGATGTGTTGCCAGAATTGCGAGCTTGAAGGGTGATTGTTTTGTCTCCCACACGGAGTGTGAGTTCACCTGTGCCAACATCAATAATCGTTTTAATAGTTGCTAAAAAGAGCTTTCCTAAAATCAAAGGAGTGTTGTTATCCTCCTCTATGTCTAGAACAATAAAGTCAACGGGAAATATAAATTTATTGATTTTAACTAGCACATCTTCAATAATACCCCTAGGAAATCTTATAGTTTTGTCTGCTAATTGAATGCTCATCCTAGTATGTTTGGGTTTCCCAAGATCTAATTGTTTGAACATTTTGTAGGGCATGACGTTAATACTAGCCCCTAAATCAGCTAATGCATTGTTAACATCTAAACTACCAATTAAGCAAGGAATCGTAAAACTCCCTGGATCTTTTAGTTTGTTGGGTAGTTTATTCTGTAGAATATGTAAGCAAACTGCGTTTGGCTCCACATGCGACGCCTCGTCCAACTTCTGCTTATTTGCTAAAAGCTCCTTTAAAATTTTCATTGCGTTTGGTATCTGCGATAGAGGTTCAATAAATGGTAAGTTAATATGTGATTTTTTTAAGAGTTTAAGAAATTTACCAAATTGTTAATCTGAGCGGTCTTTCCTTGTCGCGTTAGGGTATGGCACACGAGGTTTATATTTGACATTCACTGATTTGTTTTTATTATGACCTACCTCACCTTGACCTCTGCTCACCACAGTTTCTTGCCTCGGTTCTGGCTCAGGCTCAACGAATCCTTCTTCATCTTGAACATTAATTGCGTTGAGCTGTTCCCTTGGATTGGGTTCAGTATTACTTGGCAAGCTACCTTGTGGTATTTCGAAAATTAGTTTGGAAAGTTGGCCTATCTGAGTTTTGATCCCTTGGATTGACGCTTGTTGAGTTTTAACTGTTGTCTCGGTGTTTTGGAAACGGGTTTCTGACACCGAGATAAATTTAGACAGCATCTCTTTAAGGTTCAATTTTTTTTTCCTGTTGATAAGGTGGTTGTTGAAAACCCGGAGGATGTTGTGGTCTTTGATTTCCTTGACCGCCCCACGAGAAATTGGGATGATTCCTCCAACCTGCATTATAAGTATTACTATATGGGTTATTTTGGGATCGAGAATTGTTAGCCATGTAATTTAACTGCTCGTTCTCCATGTTGTGGCCATAATGTGGGTATTCTGAATTGCTCGATCCACCTCCACTTGCTTCGCACTGCATTACTGGGTGAACCTGTGAAGAACTAAGAAAACCATCAATTTTCTTATTCCAGAGTTCTACCTGATTAGAGAGCATGGTGACTGAATCGATGTTATAAACACTGGTTGTTTTTGTTGGCTTTGTCCATACGACTTGCCACTGATAGTTATTCAGTGACATCTCCTCTATAAACTCATAAGCATTTCAGCTGTTTTGTTATTGATGGTTCTGCCAGTAGCTGCATTAACCATTTGTCGAGTTAAAGGATTCAGGCCATTATGGAATGTTTGAACCTGTAGCCAAAGCGGTAACCCATGGTGAGGGCACCTTCTCAATAAGTCCTTGTATCTCTCCCATGCATTGTAAAGAGTTTCTAAGTCCATCTGCATAAACGAAGAGATATCATTACGTAATTTGGCCATTGTAGCCGGCGAAAAATATTTTACTAGAAATTTTTCGGTCATTTGTTCCCAAGTAGTGATTGACCCTCGTGGTAACAAGTTCAACCACTATTTAGCTTTGTTCCTCAACGAAAAGGGAAACAACCAAAGATGTATGACATCATCAGAAATGCCATTAATTTTAAATGTATCGCAGAATTCCAGGAAATTTGCGAAGTGAGTGTTTGGATCCTCATCTTGCAAACCATCAAACTGAACAAATTGCTGTATCATTTGAATAGTGTTAGGTTTTAGTTCAAAATTATTTGCAGCAATAGCAGGCCTAACTATACTTGACTCAGTTCCTGTTAAAGTAGGTTTAGCATAATCATAGATAGTACGAGGAACAGGATTTTGATTTTCTAGTTCAACAGATATCGCAGGAGGTAGCTGATTGTCTTGGTCTTCTGCCATCTCTTCAGTTGGGGTTTGAGTATCGTCCTCTTGCTCGTTCTTTGTGTATCTTAAGCTTCACCTTATTTCTCTTTGGTTTTTGCGAACTGTGAGATCGATTTCTTCTTCAAAAAGTAGTGGTCTTGACAAGTTTCTTCTAGTCATAAACTATAAAAACCAGCCAAGAGAAAGAAAAAGTAAATTAATAAATAATAATAATAATTAAATTAAATTATATTAAATTGCAAGAAAAATAAATGGCTAAAGTAATAAAAATTGAGCGTTCCTAATATCTTAGTTCCCCGGCAACGGCGCCAAAAACTTGATCGCAATTTTTGTGTGACAGGTTTAAATATTTATAAAGAATCATTCTTGAAACTAACTATTATCACGATGTAGGCAAGTGTATCTATCGAACAGTAGTATAGTTTTAGCAAGACCGGATTGTCGAACCCAAAGGAACTAAAAGTACTAGTAATGACTGTCTTTTTATTATCTAGCCTAAGAATAAGGGGGTTTTGTTTTAACTAACTAATTATCTAAACTAAGAATTCACAGAAAATAGAATTGGTGAATTACTTTTGGAAAACGATTGAATTAAGGCAATACCTAAGGAAAAATCCACCTAGACTTCACTTGTTATTCTGACTCCGAATCGAACGATTTATTCATTTAACTTGTTCCGTAGAGATCCCTATGCTATGTTATTATTCCTATTCAAGACTAATAACGTCTAATCCCTAGATTGAATAATTGAGACTTTTCTCAAATTAACTCCCTAGGGTTGCATTAACTCCTAAAATCAAGCAACTGCCAGATTTCATGATCAACAAACACCTAAAATCAACGACTGTGCTTGCGCATTGATTCCATCTACAATTTCGCCCTAGAAATTTCTAGAATTTGTTGTCAATCCCACAAGGTTAGAATTACTGGAAAAAAAAAGGTGTCACATTTGATCTTGATGACATTAGAAGGAGGAGGTGACCAAAGTGGGCATGAACGGGAGGTGTTGGCAATAGTTCTAGAAGGAGAGAGAGTATTTTCTTGGAATTTTGTGAACTTGTTCGTAGTGCGATTCCAAATTTGAATTAGACTGTGGCACCCCAAACCCGGCCGGAACGGAATGACCCGAATTTCGAACATCACATTAGCCACTAGAGTGACTCTCCGTACTAGTCTACCAACACAATGCAAACTAGCCATCACACCAATTTAAAACATGCATAAATAAGTACTTTTAATCAGACAATCCTAAAACATGCTTTGATCATCATAATTCAACGAAAAAGGACCTGGGGTAAAATCGTCATTTTTTCACATCGTAAACGTTAAATACTTAAATCATAAATTTGGACCAATCTGTGTCCTGGGAATTTTATTTTAAAGCATTTGTGAAAAATTTAGCTCAAAACTATTTTTAAAAACTTAATTCCAAAACGAAGTTTAGGGATTAGATTGTATTTTTTTCAAAATATATAAAAAAAAAACTTTTTAAGAAATTGAAGCTACCATACTGGAATTTGAGAAATAAAGTTAATATATGAAAATTTTGAAATATGTTTTTCTAGTTACATCAACAAGAATCAATTTGTACTAGAAAAAGAAACAAATACCTATACACTTACGAACACCTAGCTCAAGACAACCCCTATTTACAATTCCTACCAGCTCGCATCATCCTGGCGAACCCCAACTTCCCTGTGAGCCCCCTTGGCGAGCTCTATGCTTGGCAAACACATATGGCAGACACCCCTATGGCATACTCCTATACGCATAGTGCGAACCCTATCTCATGATGGCATGTGAGCCTTAAAGTATGTGTGAGCCTATATGTATGCGAACCTGTTATTGTGCGAACCCTATGAAAATATGCTCGCTAAAAATTGCAACTGTCCTAAGCCATCTCACTTGGGTGAGCTCATCTCTGTAAACTACCTCTGTCCACCTTTACCTATACGATCACTTAACGCTACTACTTGCAAACCTTACGACGAACTTGCATTTGGAGAATCACTAAGGCAAGCTCCTATTGAGAACACACTTTTACGGACCTTTTGGCAGACACTCTAGTGAACCCTTATCACATTTTATGTGTGAGCCCTTACTTAGTGTGTGCCCTTAATTTTTTCAAGTTTAAATGCAACGTGCGAACCCAGTATCATGCGTGCCTATACACTTATGTGAGCTTAAACGCTTGTGCAAGCCTATGAGTGTGTGAACACTTATGTTGTGTGTACCATCATGATATGTGAACCTTGACATAAGGTGTATGTGTGCCCAAGTAATATGCGAACCACTATGTACACTCACCTATGCAAACCCCTAACGCAAGCTCACCTTAACTCACTCGACAGTTTAACAGCCTATCACCCTATTGCATTCTACAAGCATATTTCAAGCAGTATAAACATACACAAACAACTGTAAAAGTCCTTATACAATCCATAGAAAGTCCCATAACAACACATAAACAAAAATAAAATCTAGTCCCTCAAGTTTTCTCACCCACATTGCCATCCTTTGATGACTAAAAACCCCTTTCACCTACACAACCAAGGTGCCTTTGCCTTTGGATTACTAACTTGCTCACTTCACCATTTCACCACTTCACTCCAATTATGTCACTACAAAAATAATCACAAAAGAGTGTGAGCTTAACTAAGCTCAGTGAGTATTCAAGATGCTATAATAATCCACAAATACAAGAGCTAAAAACAAGCATGCTAGACACAATTAACACATGGCATCATTAACATCATAGCAATTGATATATTGGCTACTTGTGAAATGAAAATACATGCTAAAACACTCATTGGATACACGGATCTCCATGACCCCGTACTTGACTCATAGAGTCTATCTCAGACCCATAAAGTGTAGCATGAAGCTAGCACTCTCCTATACACCAACATGACCCATGAAAAGAGCAATGCTCTACATCCCATTATCCCTTCATATGCCACAACATCAAAAACATATATGAGTACTCAAATCCTATGGCATGCCAACTATATCCAATGTTTTCAAATGTTCACAAGGCTAATATATTCCTTTCACACATTAATTTTCTAGTTTTTGCACACTCACACATCATATTCATATCCCTTGTCACTTTGACATAATACACCTCATGTGCAAAAACTTTTCTCAATGAGCCAAATACACTTGTACATAAGACCAATTGTTCACAAGGCATACTCAGTCATATAATCAACACATATATTCACATCACACACTTGTACATATCACAATACATGTAAGCTTACTTATAAAAATAACAAAGTTCAAGTAGGAACACTTACTCTTAAGACTTATATTAGATAATTATACCACCTAAGCCCCCTTCAAATCATTGATTTGCACATCAATATAGCACACATGACCACTCACCTTAGTAACTTGCTTGCATAACAAAGCTCAAGTAAGCTTTTGTTTGCCTTTTTCCTTGATTGTGCAGGCTCCCAATTGAGTTGGAACTTCACATAAACATTAAACATAATAAAAAGGCATTATAAACAGCATCAAACACATTTAAATCCCTCTAAAACCACAAATCACAACTTACTAACTTCTATACTGAAAACTTAGCTAGTTTTGTCAAAATAGATGTTTAACCATTCGAATCTCGTTTCTAAGCTTGGATTTCAACTTCATATATCCTAAATATCACCTAATTACATATCCAAACCATCAATTTTATATAATTACACAAATCTAATTTTTTCGAAAAATCAAGCTTATTTGAAAATTAAAAAGAGGAAAATGTTCAGTTTGTTTAAATTACCAAAGAATTTGTTAAGTTCATATCAAATACGTTTCAATTAGATCAAAATGAGTTAGAAATCACTTTAAAATTGAATCTAGAAATCACTTTAAAATTGAATCTTATCTAAGTAATATGAGACCCACCATTTTCAAGCAAAAAATCAACTTAAAAACACTTGATCTATTGAAATCTTAATTAAATCATTTAAAACTCAAATTGAAATAACAAACCACTTAGTTTAATTATAAAAAGTAAAAATCTCACCTCAACTTTACAAAAATGACGAGTTTAGAATCAAATTCAACCTAGGACTTGTGAAGAACAATAGAGAATTTGAGGATGAAAACTTGATTATTCTTTGAAATTGAAAGTGAAATTTGTGTTTAGGAAGCTTAAGATTCAAAAAGGAGGAATCAAACTTGAGAGAAAAACTCTAATTTGATGTTTGGGAAAATTTCGAAATGAGATGTGAAATGGGAGGGAAGGGATGGTGGAGATTGTTAAATAGGCAACAAATTTTAAAAAAATTGGACCATTGCCCATTTAACCACCTCCAGTTTCTTCCCTTTTTCAAATAGGTCCTTTGTTCAATTAAAACTTATTTTCTAAATTATTTTCAAATTCGATCTCGTATTTAAAATCTATTTTAACCAAATTAATTCCCGGACACTTAATTTTAATATTTTATTTAATTATTCTTAATTATTTAATTATCTAACCTAGTTATGATTCCTGGTTCATTAACCTCCGATTTACTAATCGGATTCCATTAGTCCAATTTTTGGGGTGTGACATGGATCATCCTTAATCCCTCAAAAAATTTATTTGTTCCTTGAATTCCATGTATTCCACGAAAGCTAAGCCATGAGGCTAGTTTCAAGGAAGCCACCAAAGATTGGCAAAATCATCATTCACTTTCCCCCACTATGTAACAGTTGAACAAAACCCATTAGAATTGGAGTATGATGGAAGGAAGATGCTCTCCATGAAACTTGAGTAATGAGACAAAAGAATAATATGTGCTCAATCAGTTCATTTGCCTTTCCACATCTTGAACATCCTTGATTTTTTATGCTCAATCTTCTGCTTATATTCTCATTCGAATCCAATGAATTATGGCAAGCTCTCCACATGAAAGTTTTGATTTTTTGTAGAGTTTTTAGCTTCCAAATAGAGGACCATTTCAAATTATGCTAATTCAATTGGTTGTTCATGCCTAGTGGATTGTGGCGTAGTTTCGACACTAATCAAAATGTGGTATCCCAATTTAACATTGTATGCCTTATCTATCTCCAATTTAACATTGTATACCTTATCTATCTCAATTCGTTGCAGCAGATTAAACTACTTTCTCTACTTACATAGAAAAGCAATTGAGTTATTTTTTTTTAGTTTGCATTTTTAGTCCTTAGATAATAAAATGAGAAATTTCGATAATTTATATGACCTTGTGGGCCAAAAGAGGCCTAAGGGTAGACTAACATGTTCGGTGAGTGTCTAGGACATTATTCGGAGGCAAGAAGTCAGTGCATTGCCCACGATGTTGCAACATGAAGCTAGGATGTCACAATAAAGCAAAAGAAATATAAAAGGAGTGGATTGCCTTTGGTGTCGCGACATTACCATAAGGTGTCGCAACACAACCTTGAAGACATGCCTAAGCCAGTAGACTGCTAGAGGGTGTTGCGACACCAACCTGACGAGGCCAATTAATGAGCTAAGGGTGTTTTTGTCCACACAGCAATCTTTAACGCCAAATAGTCAGTCGAATTAGGTCAATAATCGATGGCTAACCCTAGGCTTACAATTAAGATTGCTCTGCATAGTTTATGGAAAGTTTTTACTTAGTTAAATTTCCCATTTCTTGTTTAGTTTTATTTCTATTTGTAATTTAGGTTTGTTTTTAGTTGTAATCGTAGTTTAGTACTTATTTCTTTCTTTGTAGAATCCAGCTTGTGGATCTATCAAACTCTTTGGTGGATTCTCATTCTCACATTATAAATACATATCAGGACTTCTCTTAAGTCTTTTTTTGATCTATTCTTAATGTTTATCTCTTTAATCAAGTCTATGATGTTTTTTAAATCCATGGGAAACTAATCCGGTAATGGGAGATTAATGAGTGGATGTGGGATTAATTAAATTCTATGTAGGGTTTCCTAGTAGATTAGCTAGTTGGGGTAGGAATAACTTAAAACCTTAGGCTTGACGACCCTAGGAAGTCATATAGGTGGGAATGAACCCAAAATTTGTATTTCCTATCTGTGAAAACCTTACCCTAATCCGCTTTGGAATATAAGGTCGAAAGATAAGTAGTTCTTGCTGACTCGTTAGGTTAATGGGAGGTCAAGAGGCCCTGGTATGTTAATGACTAGTTGATTGGGTAGAACCCGAAATAAGAGTTAAGTATGAACACTGAAGCAAGTTAGTCTTCTTTCATTAGATTTGATAAAATCAATAATTTGTTTTCCTTATTTGTTATTATGTTCTCTTAGTATATTAATAAATTATTCTTTTCCATCACCTTGGCAGTAATCGTAATCTAGTTTAAGTAAATTAGTAATTAGACCCATTATAGTAGAAATTAGGATTAGTTTAGCCTCCCCTCTCTTGGGTATGATCCTCGTAGTACTTCCATACTTCGTTTGATAACTATATTACAACCTGACCCGTATACTTGCGGAAACTGCCTGAAACTTATATTTGGTTGCAGTATTCACATTCTAGACATTAGTACACCCGAAGCCAGTCAATAGCCTTGGCATCACTCTCATTGAAAAATGAGTTTAAAATATCATAATTCCAAATTCTTTTATTCTCTCAAAAAAGATGGTTGACCAATGTAGGACATACTTGAGGTGGTCGAATTGAGGTGACTTTGAACGAGGGGTTGGAGAGGATCCATTTCTCCTCCCAGATAAGAATATCCTTCCCATTTCCAACATTCCATCTAATAACTTTTTTAAGGAAGTCAAGGCCTTCCATAATGCTATTCCATGCCCAAAAAACATGATTTTACCCTTTTTGTCGAAGAAATTGTAGCATTAGGAAAATAGATGCTTTTGAATATCAATACAAATTTTGACATTGGATCTTAAATTAGCCTTCAATCTTGTTTGGCTAGTAAGGCCACATTAAAGGCTTAAAAGTCCCTAAATCTCATTTCTTTTCTTTTTTTTTCCTTTTGGATTTCGATTCTTTTCCAAGACATCTAATGTATTGAGCTTTTAGATTGATTTGTCCTTAACCACCAAAACTTGTTAAGTGCCAAGTTCAATTCATTGCATACTATAGCTTGAAACTTGAAATTTTGAATAATATTGATTGACATGGCTAAAATGACAGCTTTGATAAGAACTTCACACCTCGCTTGAGATAAAAATTTTCCTTTCCACCTTTTAATTCGGTTGGTAACATTCTCCTTTAGAAAATATAAAGCTTCTTTTTAGCCTTTTCCCCATATTAACGACAACCTCAATTATTTTGATCTCTTATCCATTAAAGCCATCCTAAAATCCCCAAAAATGTTAATTTGAATTATGGCATGAGTGTTAGGGGAGAAGAACACTAACAATTTTTGTAGATTCACAGTTTGCTCACTTCCATTTTGGAAAAGTCAATGAAATGATGAATAGCGGTAGCATTTTCAACATCTACTGAGCCAAATAAAAGACAACCATTTGCAAATAATATATGATCAAGTGACGGACATCTACACGTGATATGAAATACTTCAACCAAACCTGAATTTTCAACCTTGTCAATGAGTTTTGAAAACACATTAGCAATCATATCAAAAAGGGCAGTGATAAGGAATCCCTTTAGAGTGGCCCTCGTTCAGGCTTGACCATACCAACTGCTTCTCCATTAATCATAAACGAGAGAGATGTGGTAGAAATAAAATAAATGGTGAGCTTGATCCAATAATCACGGAACCCTATTCTAATCATAATCCCTTCAAGAAAGTCTCATGAGACATTGCCATAGGCTTAACAAAGTTGAGTTTTACAACTCTAACACATTTCCTGCCCTACTTTCTTTGTTTTATAGCATGAAAAGCCTCATGTACAATCAATATATTCTCTTAAATTTATCATCCATGTTTGAAGGTAGACTGAGTTAGAGAAATGATCCTTGGGAAGATGCTTTTCATCCTTGTAGCAAGGATTCTTGCCACTATCTTATACATGAAATTATAGCATCCAATTAGTCTATAACCATTCACTCTTATGAGATTGAATGTCTTTGGAATAAAAATTGCGTTGGTGGCATTGATCCCTTCTAGCAGGCTTCCATTAATAAAAAAGTTCCTCACTAGGTCGCAAACCTCATTTTTAATAGTATTCCAATACTTATGATAAAAAATTCTAGGAAATTCGTTCAATTTAGGGGCTTTAAGATCTCCTAAATGAAAGGTCGTCTCTCGAATCTCATCTTTGGAAATTCTCCAAGTCACTATTCATTCTATGAATGATTAGTAGTTTAACAACTTCTAAGGCTTTTTCAATCCTTTCCTCCACACGTTCTTGAAAAGAAAGTCAAAATAATTTAGAAAGATCTTTTTAAGCAGTTTTGGGTCGTCTTCCCATTCCCCATTATCCTGCATGACTCTTGGGATTGCGTTTATTCTTCTGTGATTGATTGTAGTCGTATGAAAAAGTTTGGTTTTGCAATCACCATAGTTCAACCACTTAACCCGTGAACGCTGATGCCAATATAATTCATCTTTCCTCCATAAGTCATCGAGTTATTTCTTGAGATTCAAAATTCCCTGTTTGAAAATTGTTGTCAGTTGTTAACTTTGATACTTCTCTATTTTATTTGTTAATCTTTGAATCTCCTTTTTTGGGTTTCTAAACTTCTTTTTGTTCCAATACATAAGTCAAACCTTGGTGGGTTTCATTTTCTCATTAAAAATATTATTTTTGTATGATGCTAATTCCTTCCAAGAATTCTTGATTATTCTGTCCATCTCAGCTTATTCTAACCAATTGGACTCAAAATGGAAAGCCCTTTTAGATTTTTTGAGGGACTTTATCTACATGACAATCGATGTATGATTAGATTGGATTGCTGGCTTTGCTTTCCCAAAAGTATTAGTGAACAAGAAACTCCATTGAAAGTTATGGAAAATCATGTCCATTTTTTCATAAATACAATCACTACCAATTCTATTGTTAGGCCAAGTGAGTCCTCCACCACTAATTGGCATTTCAAATAAGTTGCAATTTTCAATCCATTTAGTAAAGTCCTCCACCCCTAACTTTTTCATTTTTTGATGTTGTCGAATTTAAATCTCTTATGCTACACTGTAACATTTCTTCATCTTGGTTGAGATTAGTGATCTATCGTAATTTGATATGTCAAATTAACTCTCTTGAACACTTAATGAGCTTGTTTTCAAGTAGCTTACAAGTCCTTTTAATGATTTTTATCGATTATTAGATTTTAGTGTTAATGATAGTTTTTCTTATATTTTACCTTATTTTGAAACCCAATTTGGAAAAATTTCATTGGGAGTCCAATGATTGATTTGAGCTTATATAGGGAGATGACTAAGGCTAAACATTAAGGAGGATCTCAACTATTCTGGGGGTCGCGAAACAGGTGCAAATGTGTCGTGACACTGACCTTCCATCATCCTGAGGAATTGAACTTCAATGAAAAACCAACTTGGAGAAACCTGTCGGTGAAGTCGCGACACTAAGTGTGTGGTGTTGTGACACCAAGCCCGTGAAGGAACCTAATGCCACTGTTGTCGAGGTCGCAGCACTAGCAAGGTTGTGCCGCGACACCAAGTGCCCCTAAGCCAAACTCATGCCCACTATCACAGATGTTGTAACACCAAAGCTTAAGTCTGATGGGTGAAAAACTACAGGGGCAATTTTGTATCTAAACAAGCTTAAGTCACTTTTCATTTAAAAGCCATAATTGTCAATGTTAGGTCAAATACTTTGTACTTATAAATATCACCTTATATAAACTATTTGGGAGGCTTGGCTAGTGTAGAAAGTGAGGTTAGACATTAGATAATTTGTACTCTTCTTTTCGTAGCTTAGGTTTTCATTTTTATTTTCTCGTCTTTTTGTTGTAGCATTTTTTGTTTCTTCATTTTTGTTGGAACCTTGTAGATGGATATAGTGATGTTCAAACGATCAATTCGATTAACACCCGAACCAAATTACTATTAACTAATTTACCCAAAATGTAAAAATATTTAACCATTAACCGAATCGCATTTTTTTTCAAATACATTAATCGAACCGAAATATTTCGTTAATTCAGTCGATTAACTAAATTAACCAAAATTTATATGTTTTTGTCTTTTGGTTAAAATAAGCATGAAACATATAAAAATACATTGCTAATGTTCATTTTCTTTTATTTAATAGTTTAAAAACTTTTAAATGGAGCTGAAAACAATAAATAAGATATTAAAAAGTCTACATAAGTCTTGAAAGTTAACAATGGTAGCACATAATAGTACTCAAAGTTAACAACAACAACAACAACAACAAAGCCTTCAAAGTTCAAAATAACAACATAAAATGTCAAAAACAACTTGGAAATCTAACAACAGCAGAACAAAAGTAGCTAAAAAAAATACTCCAAAAGCAACTAAAAATAAGTCACAAAAGCAACATATAACTAAAATGTAATAGTCTTTAATATTCTCTATTTGCATCCATTTGTTCTCCCCAAAAGATCTCCATTTGCATTATCCCTACAAAATATGTGCAAAAAATGAGCAAATAATATAAATATATGCATTTAAAAATCAAATAATATAAACAAAGAGATTGATTGTAAGTTAACAAGAATAAGATAGTAAGCATACCCTTTACCTGTTGAATTTCCAAAATCTGTCAAACTAGGAGGTGTAACACTACCCTTAATAGATGTTGGTTCGATGGACATTCTGCAAGAATAAAAATTATACAATAGATTAAAATTTATTTATATACAATATATAAATGGATTAAAATGTATGCACATTTATATACATTTTCATACATTCTAGCCAATGCATGGCAAAAAAAACAACCATTTAATAACTAAATTTTACATTTTATTAATTAAATTTTAAATAAAAAAATACTTTGAATCCAAAATATAATTAAATTTTATACGCTTGAATGTCGAAACTCGAAATGGAAAGGAAAAGGGTGTTGCTGTCGAGTTGCGATGCTACAAGTGCAAGTTGAAGCTTGAGTTGAACTTGAAAATGAGTAGATAGTAAGCATTAAGCCAAAAGAAAAGGAAAAAAGGACAACAAGAAGACCAATTTGATTGCTAGGGGTTTGTTTTTGTTTCAATTTCACTTTTAAATTTATTTTTTTGTTAAATTTTTAATTTTAACGTTTTTATTATTATTTTTGGGTCATTATTGGCTTGTTACGTAAAAAAACTTACAGTCCATTAATTTCATATATTAGGTTATCTTAATTATTTCTATATTGGGGGTCAACTATATATATTATATATAATATATGTTATTTATTTTGGTTAATTGGCTAATTCGGTTAATTACTTGATTTTGAATCAAATTAATCAATAATCGAAATTTCAAAAAATCATTAACCAATCTTCGACCGAACTAAATTCGACCTCCGAACAATTAACCTAATTAGATCCGTTCGGTCTGTTAATTCGATTTTAACCAAATTGTGAACATCCCTAGATGGATATGGATTAAACTCAAGCGCTTCATCGGATTTTTATCTATTAATGAGCATTTTCTCAACCCTTATCTTTTATATTTTATGTCTACATGTGTTCGTTAAAATGTTTGTGTGAAATTTAAGTTTAATCATGTGCTGAATCATTTTATTGGTCGATTGATGTGTGGGTTACCTAATTAAGTTATTATCTATGTCTTGATTAGTTGTTTGTTCAAGTGTATTAAATTTCATATTAGACTAGAATTGACAACTCTAATGGAAGATTTGGATAGGCGAAACCGAGAGGAGACTCTATTGTATAGGACTTTGATACATTTGTGCCGAATAGAAAGACCAAGAGGAGATTTATATGCCTAAGTGAGACTGAGAGGAAAGCTTAACTGATATCTTTTAGTTTTGGATGAGACTGAGAGGAGATTCTTAGCTAAGAGTGGCAAACAATATAATAATTAGAGATTTATTAGCTTAGTCAGTAATCCATGAATCATTCGACCATCAATTCAATCCATTTGCATTGTTTCTATTAAAAATGAAGAAAGTTAGTTTGGCATATTATTTTTTAATTTGGTTTCACTAATAATTTTCGACTCATTTAGATTAGTAATTGGTTAACTCATAATTAATTGGATAAACACATTTACCAATTTGACAATCTTTTGGGTTTGATCCTTGGAATAATCCAAAGTACTCCATTGTAACACTATAAATATTACAATTGACCTTTCACACTTGCAGATACATCGCTTTAATTCTGATAGTTTTGTATTGATTTTCAGGCTTAACACACGCACACCAAGGCACGATCAATTAGCAATATTATCTAAAACAAGCTTTTTGTTCTCTCTTTGTGGACAACCATACACGAAACTGCATCACCACTTTTTCTAAGATTTGTTGGAAAAAATTCAATTCAAAAACAATTTTCTTACACAGCGGAAAATAAAAATTTTGAAAACCGAACCGATTTGTGATTTTTATATCAATAAACCCTAGAATAAATTCACACCACTCTACTAACATTTTTTACTTTTCTTTGTGGTTTCAGTGTATGACTCAAAGTAGGGGCACACCTATAGAGCCATCTACTGATCCAAAGAGAATTATTCGTAGAAATCAACTATTGAGATTGAAATACACCAAGAGAGGGGGTGAATTGGTGTTTTAAAAGGTTTTCGGGAAATGGTAAAAATCAAACGACTCAAGAAATTATAATGGTCCAGCCTCAATTGCCTACATCCACTAACTTAGATTTCCTCAACTAAGGATTTCCCAAATCCACTAGATTTGAACCTTTAAGGACAATGTTTAACCTTACAAATCCCTATCTTTTCAAAGGTAAGATAGAACCACTTCCTCTTAAGGTTTTCTACACAAAACTTCAAATAACACCTCACAAATGAGAGAAAAATAATTATGAATAAGATGATACCTCTAAAAGGTAGATAATAAAAAATTAAACACTTTCACACAAAGTTACAACACTTAAAAGAATACAAAAAACTTAATCCACAAGTGCGTAAAATAAATGTTTAGTAAAAGATTTAGAAAGATTGGAAAATTGAGTTCTTGTAAGTTAGACACTTGTTTCTTGTGTTTTTTTTACTACAATGGGGAGCCTTGACCTTGTATTTAAGTCCTCTAACAACCTTGTGGTCGTTTCTTGCCGTTAGAAACAAATTGTACTGATAAAAGTATTGGTAGAAGCAGTCTGTAGCTTCGTTGTACCGATAAAAGGAATATTGTATCGGTAGAAGTCTTTACAAAATATGATCGTTGGGCCCGTTCTATCGGTAAAAGTTCTCTTATATCAGTAGAACTCTAATGGTTTCATTTGGTATTGGTAGAACCCATCAAAATATCGGTAGAAATGCAAGGGAGGCTGAAATTTGACTATTGTTTTGACTTGTTTCAATAGAAGTCCTCAATGTAGTAGTAGAAATCTGGTGCTTTCAACTGGTAACGGTAGAACCCAGCAAAGTATCAATAGAAGTGCAGGAGGGGCTGAACTTTGGCTACTATTTTGCCTTGTTCTGATAGAAGTCTTGAAGTTATTGGTATAAATCTAGTTGTATCGATTGATCGAACTAGGGTATCGGTAGATCTCTCAGGCCAAAACTACTTTGCACACTAGAGTGAGTTTAACCTATAGAAGTTTGGGTTTTATCGGTAGAACTCCTAGTTCTACCAGTAAAATTCTATAGCTTTTTCAAAATCTTTTCATCTTGAGTTCTACTAATACTTGTCCACCTAAGTATTGGTGGAAGTCCTTCAGACTTCAAAAACACATTAAAAGATAAGTTAATTCAAGGCTTTTTAACAATTTGTTTTGTCCAACACTTTGAAAATAATTTTAAGGACTTATAAATAATTTTTTTCAAATTTAAGTAGGGGATTTTTAATATTCTTTTTATTATATCAAAATACTAGAAAAACTAGAGCTAACAATCTACCCCCTTTTGATAGAACAAAAAAATTTTGAAAAATTTTGCTAACTCCGCCTATCTTAAATATTATTTTCAAAATAAGCTCCCTTTTTGAAAAACAGATATTTTAGTCGTCATTTCATTTAAATTTCCAACTTAAGAATTTCGCTTTAAGATTAAGTTGAAAGAATTTTTTTTGGTGCAAATTTTGCATTTTTCTCTCCCTTTTTGTAATATAAAAAAGAATGTCTACTTGAAAAACTAGGGGAATAATTACACATTATTTAAGCATATGGAGACATAAGAATAAAAATAAAAACAAAAGAAAAATGAAACAACCAAAGGCAATGAAAAGAAAAACATATGCAACCAATATAAATATCCCAAATATCCAAAGAAAGACAACCAAATAATCCAAAATAGTGATATAATCCAACCAAAAAGCATATAAAAGGCAATCAAGAAGTGAGGTCATAATCGTCCAATGGCGGGGGAAATTAAGAGGCCAACTCATTGATGCACTCGTCTAATTGAATGTAGCAATTGTCGAAATGGGGAGTCAATGCATTAAATTATGCATCAACTTGCAATGATAGTCCATTGATCGCCTTGAGTAAACATAAGGTGTGTGGGGATGGCGGAGCGAAGAGAGTTGGATAAGCCTCATGCAGATACCTAGGAGCATCGAATGATTGTGGAGCGGCCAGTGGAACAGTCGATGCTTGAGCTGCTGAGGATTGGCGATCTAACTTGTAGACCAAATTTCCTTGACCATCAAGCTTCTAATTACAACTATGAGCTGTCGAGATATCAATAAAGGAGTTTATGGAACGACCGGGGTCTACACTTACGTTTATTCTAAGGGTACAAAAAATATGACAGAAGAAAGTATCGTAACATAAGGTTTTTTGCTAGACATAGGTAACCTAACAATCTCGAGAAGATTTAGAAAAATAATGGAAGCTAAGTTGAGGGGATGGTCAGTTCTGAAGCAATGCCACATCCAATAATCAGTGTGGCGAAAGCTAAAATTTTTATTGGTTGGGGAAACAATCCATGTGAAAATTAGATGGAGGATGTGATCATGAATGTCCATGTCATTGCCTACATAATCATTGGGCCTAGTTAAAGAAGTATTGTATGAGCCGGTATGATGTTCATCACCCTCATTGGTGATAAAAAGGTAAGAAGAGAGGGTTTCGACCGAGATAGTAATCTCTTGGCCCATGACAGAAGAAGTAATGGATTGAACTAGGTGGGTGGTCGAGTTGTGTTTAAGTTTGGCGTTTGAGTAAAACGCCCGAACAAGGTTGTCATAGCAAGGGCCCCTAAGTTGGAGACACTCGAGCCAAACCCAATCGCAGAGTTGGTCAAGGTATTTGAACTGAAAAGTATTTGCTTAAAATTTTAGGTCAATGGGACGAGATATTTGAACGGTATGGGTTGCAAAATAGGTGTTAAATTTTTCGAGGGCATCGTTTTCCTCGAAACAGTTAATTATAGAAGGGTGATCTAAAGGAGCGGAAGAAGACTCACCTCTAGCGCGTTTAGGTACGGGACGCTTATGGGATGTATGGGGAGGCATGTTATCTAAGGATAGGTAGACTAAGCTTTAAAAGGTCAGTTTAAGAAGTGCACATGTAGAAGAAAACAATAATACAAACAATTGGTATCCCCAACAGCAGTAGATGCAAATTTAAAAAATTGATGCTGTGATGATTTTTTTCAAAAACCCTAAAAAATAACATTTAATATCTATAAAAATATACCTAAAAGGACTAAGCCCTAACTATGTTCTTCTAAAACAATTATAATTAAAAATTAAAAAAAGATTGAAAAAAGAGGATTGTAGGGTTTACTCTAAGAATGTGGGAAATGAGGAAAATGTGGGGACTTTTGGTAAAAATCTTGTTGAAAATGAAGTGGGAGGCACATGGGAGACAAGATTTAAGTAAAAAAAAAATGAAGAAAAATGGTGGAATATGGGGTTGGAGAGGTAGGGACCGAAAATGAGGGTTGGGGTTTTGGGAAGAAGACGGTTGTGAAAAAAAAAATTCACTGTTAAGGTATATATATGCCCGCATCTACTGATACTTGTCAACGTCTATCAATAGAAGTTGACAAGTTTTAGTAGAAGTTTACTTCTACCAATATCTCATGAATACAAACCCAGAAATACCACCTAGGCACAATTCTACCGATACATCCCTACGTACTACCGAAACAACTAATTAGAAAATGAAAAATTACAGGGAAAAAGGTACAAAAACAAATAGATAACATAGATAAAATCATATATACCATGTTTAAACAAACATGTTCAAGAAAATCAAGTAAAAACATGCTTGAAAACAATCAAAATATAGAAAATACATTTACTAACATACTAAAATTTAAATCTATGATTCAAAATACTATCCAACTTAATTAATTACTTATTTCAAACATGCGAGAATTAAAAGAAACAAGGAATTTACAAGTTTACAGGTATAATCAAGTAATATACGCAAAGCATGCATAAAACAACACAAGTGTCCAATAATGTCAATAAGATTGTACAAGAAGCTTATGAAGGCATGTTCATTAGTTCTAACTCTCATATAATTATCCAAAATCTCTCATTATCTAAAGGCTTTGTAAAAATATCTGCTACTTGATGCAAAATATCTACAAACTCTAATACTATGTCACCTCTTTGCATATGGTCTGTAATGAAATGGTGTCTTATTGCTATATGCTTTATTCTAGAGTGTTGGATAGGATTTTTGGTTAAGCAAATAGCACTAGTGTTATCACACCTTATAGGAATGTGATCCATATCAATTCCATAGGCAACTAATTGTTGCTTCATCTAAAGAATTTGAGCACAACAACTACCTACAGCTACATATTCCGCTTCAGTTATGGACAAAGCTACACTATTTTATTTCTTAGAGAACCACGAAACAAGCATGTTTCCTAAGAATTGACATGTTCCGGAAATGCTTTTTCTATCTAACTTGCATCCTCAAAAATCCACATCGGATTAAGCATGCAAACTAAATTATTAATCTTTGGGATACCAAAGTCTTAGGTTTGGAGTGTCCTTAAGGTACCTAAAGATTATCTTAATGGCTTATACATGTGACTCTTTAGGGGATGATTGAAATCAAGAGCATAAACAAATACTAAACATTATATCCAGTTTACTGGCGGTAAGATAAAGCAACGACCCTATCATAGACCTATAAAGTTTAGTCTCAACACATTTACCTCATTCATCTTTATCAAGTTTTGTTAAAGTGCTCATTGGTGTTGGTTGAGGCTTCAAGTCCTCCATTTTAAAATTTTTGAGAATTTCCTTGATGTATTTAGCTTGATTGATGAAGATGTCATTTTTAGTTTACTTGATTTGGAGCCCCAAAAAGAAGTTGAGCTCACGCATCATACTTATCTAAAATTCACCTTGTATAATCTTAGAAATTTCTTGACAAAGAAGTTTATTAGTAGCACCAAATAAAATATCATCAACATAAATTTGTACTACTAAAATGTCTCTATCTTTAGTTTTTATGAACAAGGTGGTATCTACTTTGCCTCTTCTAAAGAAATTTTCAATTAAAAATTTGGAAAGTCTTTCATACCAAGCTCTAGGATCTTGCAAATTTAGATTTTCAAAACTGGGAGGTTATTCAACATAAAATTCTTCATTTATGAAACTATTTAAAAATGCATATTTAACATCCATTTGAAAAAGTTTGAAATTGTTTGAACATGCAAAAGCTAATAACACCTTATTGGCTTCTAAACTAGCCACTAATGCATAAGTTTCATCATAGTCTATACCTTCCTCTTTGCTATATCCCTTGACAACTAATCTAGCCTTGTTTCTAACAGTGTTACCATTTTCATCAAGTTTATTTCGAAAGACCCATTTAGTTCCTGCAGTTGGATGATCACTAGGTCTATCAACTAAATTCCATACTTGATTTCTTTCAAATTGATTTAATTCTTCTTGCATATTCATTGTAACACCCCTAACCTGAATCCGAACGTCGGATTAAGGCTAAGAGGTATTACCGAACTAAACATTTAATTATCTCATTCACAGTGTCAATAAACATAAACAGAGATCGAGCTAAAATACATACTGATATTTAAGTTATACGCCATTTTCGTATAGCCAAAATATTTACAATTTCAAAACATAGTTATCATCAGCCTAACCTATACATGCCATATCGAGTCCAAAATATAACTATACCAAAAAGATCGATAGTGTGATGAACTGCTGATGATCCCCGAGTCGGTGGCCAAAATCAACAATCTATAAAACAGAGAAATAAAGAACAGAGTAAGCTTTCAAAGCTAAGTAAGTTTTAAGCATCACAAACAATTAAAGACTTATCGAAAAATCAAAACATTCATTCACACTTAAGTATCATTCTTTAGTACTAATAATTCACAAAAATCATTGACTGAATGTACATGAGTACATAAAGAAATTTTGACATATAATTCATATACAAATATACCATGACCGATTAAATCATTCTCATATTCACAAATATAACCATCAATAATATTTATATATATATTCTTCTTTGATGCTATTATTCAAAAGAAAACATTTGCAACCAAAAGAATGAAAGTGGCTTATGTTAGGCTTTCTTCCTTTAAAAATTTCATAATGAGTTTTTTTCAAAATTAGTCTAACCATAGCTCTATTTATAATATAGTAAGAAATGTTTATAGCTTCCGACCAAAAATATCTTGGAAAATTATTTTCACAAAACATGATTCCAGCCATTTCTTCTAAGGTCTTATTTTTCCTCACAACAACTCTATTTTGTTGAGGGGTCCTAAGTGTCAAAAAATTGTGACTAATAACATGTTCCTTACAAATCTCAGACTAATAACTCTGAACAAACAACCATTAATCACACACATATTCACTAATCATCCTTTATAAAGTAAAAATACTTACATTACAACAATATAAAGTAAAGATAATCACATTACATGAAAGTAAAAAGGAACTCACCAGAAAAATAACAAAGTCTAAATAGCAGATCCTTTTGCCTTTGTCACTCAGACCTTTGGTAGCATCTTGAGCTAAAAATAAGGTTATTTAAACATATCATAATACTACTTCATCGAATCCAAACACACATGCACAAAATGTTAACACTTAACCCAAAACCAAGATTTCCTTCCTCATACACCAATCTGACTCTTATGCATGCAGAATCGAAAACACGTAAATAGCTTTAAAAATAACATAGGGTTCATCAATAATTACCAAAAAGCTATAGCAAACGTATAAGTTGGTTGACTACAGTGAACCCAACTTCAGACAAGTTTTCTGGACTTTGGTTTTTCAGAAAATGTAAGAAAGATCAAAGAGGAAGATGAACACAAATAAAATGTAACTTATATGTCTAATCACAGAGACAAGGTTTAGTGAAAAAATCAAATAATTCCACTAACACTCTTGACTCTCGTGATTAAGTGCACTTATAAAAAATTAAGTCTTTTCATCTACAATAGCTTAGTACCATTCTAACTAAGTTTCAATTTAACTAACTAAATTTACTTATTTAATAATAAACAAATCCGTTCAATCAGTAAACCAAACGAATTTGTCAAAGCATCTGGGTGGCATAAACTTAACGGAAGAGTCCACTAAACCTCAGATCTTTGCCAACACAGAGAGTCTGCCAAGTGGCACATATAAAGAATTCAGTACTTAATCAAAATAAACAATTAACTTACTCACCTCTACACTTAATTCACCAAAATACTCTAAACAATATTTAAATACCAAGACTTCGTCAAGCGGGTTGTTACAACTTTCCGCCATTTAGAAAATTTCGTCCTTGAAATTCGTACCTGAAAATAATTGAAGATATTGCTCTTTCATTTGGCTTTCTCTTTCCAATATAACTTCTTCTATATTATGATTTCTCCATAAAACTTTCACTAAGGGAATTCTCTTATTTTTTAGCTCTTTTACCTCTCTTGTTAATTTACGAATAGGCTCTTCTTAATAAGACAAGTTCGGTTTAACCTCTAATTCTACAATCTGTTCAACATGATCTAGATTTGATCTATATCTTCTCAGCATATATACATAAAACACATTGTAAATCTTTAAAAGCTCAGGAGGTAAAGCTAATCTGTAAGCTACATATCCTACTCTCTCTAGAACTTAATAAGGCCCTACAATTCTCGGACTCAATTTTCCTTTTTGACCAAACCTAATGATCTTCTTCCAATGAGAGACTTTTAAAAAAATACTTTATCACCTACTTCAAAAGAAATTTCTTTTCTCTTCAGATCTGCATATAGTTTCTGATGATCTTGAGCAACTTTTAAATTACTAGAATAACAAAGACCTTTTCTTCAGTTTCATGCACAACTCAAGACCCACTGACTTTCTTTCACTGAGCTCCATCCAAACACGTAGGTTTTTTACACCTTCTTCCATATAAAGCTTCAAAGGGAGAAATTTTCAAACTAGCATGAAAACTATTACTGTAAGCAAACTCAACCAAAGGAACAAATCTTTCCTAGTTCATTCCAATATCAATTACATAGCTTATCAACATATCCTCTAAAACTTGAATAACTCTTCCAGATTGGCCATCAGTTTGAGGATGAAATGCAGTACTGAATTGTAGTTTAGTTCCCAAAAATCTTTGTAACTGATTCTAAAAATCTCGAAGTAAACCTTGGATTTCTATTTGAAACTATGGAAGATGGTTTCCATGCTGGCATACTATCTCAACAATATAAAGCTTAACTAACTTCTCTAGAAAATAAATAGAATTCACTGGTAGAAAATAAGCTAACTTAGTAAGCCTATCTACTATTACCCATACATAATTTTTCCTTGAAGGACTGATGGGTAAACCAGAAACAAAGTCCATGGTAATTCTATCCCACTTTCGTTCTGGTAATTCCAAAGGATACTTGATGTTCTGCTTTAACTCTTTGACAAGTCAAACAAGTTGAGACATACTCTGCAATTTCTCTCTTCATACCAGGCTACCAATATGAGCTCTTTAAATCTCTATACATTTTAATACTTCCAAGATGGAGTGAAAAATGTCACTAGTGAGCTTCTCTTAACAACTATTTCCTCAATTCACTCCAAACAGGTACAAACATTCTTCCCATGAGAGATAATAATGTTGCCACAGTCTTTCTACTCAAAGCATATGCTAGCACATTTGCCTTCCCTGGATAATGCTCGATGATCATATCATAATCTTTCAGTATTTCTAACCATCTTCTTGGGTGCAAATTTAGATTCTTTTGAGTCATCAAATACTTCAAACTTTAATGATCAGAGAATACATGACATTTCTCTCTATATAAATAATGCCTCAATATCTTTAATGCTAAAACCACTATTGCTAATTCCAAATTATGAGTTCGATAGTTTTTCTCATGAGGTTTAAGCTACTGAGATGCATAAGATATAACCTTACCCTTCAACATAAGTACACAACCCAACCCATTCAAAGATACGTCAGTAAAAACTATATACTCAACGTCAGACTTTGGCTGTGTTAATACTAGAGCTTCAGTCAAAACTGCTTTCAATTTCTCATAACTCTGCTGACATTCATCATTCCACATAAAATTTTCTCTATTCTTCAATAATCGAGTAAGTGGTGATGCTAATATTGAAAATATTTTCACAAATCTTCTGTAATTCCCAGCTAATCCCAGAAAACTACGAACTTTAGATACATTTTTGGACATATTCCACTAAGTATTGCTTTTACCATGGCAAGATCTACTTTAATACCATTACCAAAAATAACAAGTCTCAGAAAATGTACTTTTTTCAGTCAAAACTCACATTTACTAAACTTAGCATACAACTAATTATCATACAGAGTTCTAAGCACAATTCTCAAATGCTCCTTATGATCATCATCATCATTCTTAGAATAAACCAATATATCATCAATAAAGACCATTACAAGCTGATCTAAGTATGGTTGGAATACTTTTTTCATTAAATACATGAATATTGCAGACGCATTAGTCAAACCAAAGGGCATTACTAAAAATTCATAGTGACCATACCTTAATCGAAAAGTTATCTTAGGCACATCATCACCCTTAATTTTACCTGATAGTATCCAGACCTCAAATTAGTTTTGGAGTAAACTGTAGCCCCACATAACTGGTCAAGAAAATCTTCAATCCTAGGAAGAAGATACTTATTTTTTATTGTTACCCTATTCAATTGACAATAATCTATACACATGCGCATTGTTCCATCTTTTTTTTTCACAAACAAAATTGGTGAACCCCACGGTGATAGACTTGGTCTTATAAAACCTTATCTAATAGATCTTTCAACTTCTCATTTAGTTCTTTAAGTTCTAACTAGGCCATTTTGTAAGTAAATAGGTACTATTCCAGGTTCTAACTCAATCGAAAATTCTACTTCTCTTTCAGGTGCCACTCTAGGAAGCTCCTTTAGAAATTCTCTTACCACAAAAACTTGATTAATTTCCTTTCTTGACTCAAATGAATCCATGATATAAGTCAAATAATCATCTGCGCCATTAACAATCATCTTTCTAACAGATACAACAGAGATTATTATGTTTGTCAAACCAGTTTGTATACTAGGCATCAATACCTCCTTACCCTTAGTAGTTTTCAAGCGTACACCTCTAGTATGAAATTCAGCCATAGCATTATGTCTTGTCAACCAATTCAACCCCAAAATAGCATCACATTCGTTAAAACTCAGTAATAACAAATCTGCCAAAATGTATACTCACCAAATACTAATGGACAATTCTTTATCAACTTATTCACCATAGTACTTTAACCCTAAGGATTAGTTACTAACACATTGGTTTCATAATACACTATTTCGAGACTTAGACCCTCTACAACCTTGCTGCAAATATATGAATATGTAGACCCTAGATCTATCAAAGCATAAATACTGATTCCGAGAAAAGAAAATTTACCCGTCATCAACTCAGGCAGATCAACATCATCTTCTACTTTCATCACATAAGCTCGAGTTGACACTCCAGAATTTGGCTTACTAACATTTTTCCTCGATGCTCCTTGCACTAAACCAGACTTTGTTTCCATTCTTGATCTAGTATCTTGTTAAAACTTTTGAGGACCTCGGGTAGACTATTCCGTGCTCGCTTCAATTTTAGATGGACAATCCTTAGCTAAGTGATCTTTGGATCCACATCTATAACATTCCCCTAAGCACTTTTTGCATTCTCCACCATGATTTTTAACACAATAATCGCATACATTACTCATCATTCTAGAACCACCAGAGCTTGCCATCAAAGTAGTTGATCTATTTAATCTTTCACGATCGAAACTTGTAAACTGCAAATCCCTTCTTGAAGCTAGGTAGATCTGATCTCTAGGCTTTTTAAAACTTGCTAGAGGTGAAGGGTTTAACCTTTCCCACTTCATCCTTTCCCTTTCAAGATTCTGACTTCTATCTCTGATGATCGTTTCCATCTTATGGGCCTTAGCTGTCATTATTGCAAGAGTTTTACATTCAAAAGCTACCACTAATGCACGAATTTTATCCCTTAGTCCCCACTCAAAGTTGTCACATGTTTCATTCTCTATCTGAAACATGTTCCTTGCATAACGACTAAATCTAAGGAATTCTCACTCATATTCCATAACAGACATTCTACCTCGTCTCAAATACATAAACTCCTTCCTCATTTGTTCGACATACATCTGGTTTACATATCTTTCCCTAAACTTTTCCAAAAAAAATCTCAGCCAATCATTTCTTCAAGAGTTACACTAACCAAGGTTTCTCACATTTGATAAGTTTCCCCTTTTAACAGTGATATAGCACACAAAAGACTATCCTCGGGAGTACATTTCAATTCTTTTATCACTCTACATAAACAAGATAACCATTGTTCAGCCATAATAGGATCATCACCTTTATCAACAAGAAACTCTTTAGGGCTAAAATTATAATTAAGTTTTGACTCTTCATTTATTAATTACAACACTATTTAATAATTGTGTCATTCCACTAAAGTACCATGATTGAGCTCTCCCTTATTATATATCATTAGGAAATCAACTTAATAAGTGTTTGCCAATGACCTTGTCATAAGAGTGTTACCCTCATAGGATATCCTTAACCTTTTTGGGTTAAATCCATTCATCCAATATAATCATATTTTATGTCATGTTATGCAATACATCATCTTTCAGGAAAAAAGTCAATTGCTAACAAATAGTTATTAAATCATTTTTTCTAGACAAATCACATGTGGTTGCATTACTTTTTCATTTATCATGTAATGTCAATGAGAGGACATCATTTACCCTTTATTGGACTATGAAGTCCACTATTGTAAATGAAGCTATGTTATGAAAAAGTTGTATACCTAACGTACTAGCTTTGCTCTTTACTTATTTGAACTCGAGCTTTTAATACATCAAAGTATATGAGTCATGCACACATAATCAATCACTTAGTCAGGATTGAAATAAGCCACACTATAAACGTCACAAGTGAATTAATCTATAACAATATTTAGAATTAATTCAACTTGGGTCCTATCCGATGTATTATCAATTTAGACAATCACATCTATGCCTCTATTATCTTGTAGGAGTAAACCACTTCGATATCCAAGACAATGTATCTCCCCATTTGGACTTGATAAACGGCTAATAGTATTTTAATCAATATGCTCAATTTTGATTCATCAGACTATGAACCTTTTAGATTACCTACCAAAACAAGTTGTCTTCTTGTATTATGATATATCCACGTAATGCAACTTAGCATTAGTTAAACACTAGGAAATCAATGAGTCAATATTTGCTTACATTTTGCTTTACGTGCAAAAAACATTGAGGACAAATACAAACAATATTAATATGAATAATGGAATTTTATTTAAACCAATTTGTTCCAAAAATACTAGTATAAATGACCAAAAACTACACTTAGGGTACTAAATCCTAACACTAAAATGCAATAAATTGTTTAAAAAAGAATTTGAGATGAAATATCTTGGAAAAATAAAGTTTTGTATAGGAAAGATCAATAGATGTAAGAATTTAAATATTATTTGCAAAAATTTTAAAGAAATTCCATATGGATAAAGCACATTAAATACTCAAATAGTTGTCAGATCACTAGATCTAAGTAAAGACTCCTTTCGTCCTTATGAAAATAACGAAGAGCTTCTTGGTCTTAAAGTATCATATCTTAGTGCTAAAGGGGCATAAATGTATCATGCAAATAACACACAATTTGATACAACATTTGTTGTAAGTTTGTCAGTAAGATTTATCTTTTCTCTAATACACAAGCATTGGAATAGGATTAAGGATATATTTAAATATCTCATAGGACAATTGGTATAGGCTTATTTTATTCAAATGATTCAAAGCCTCAATAAGTTGGCTTTACAGATGTTGGATGTTTATCATATTAACATAGAGATCGATATCAAATGGGATATTTATTTATATGTGAGGGTATAATCATATCATGGCATTCAATAAAACAAATATTAGTTATTGTCTCTTTAAATCATGTAGAAATAATTGCAATGCATAAGGCAAACCAAGAATGTGTTTGGCCATGACTTTTGATTTAATATATCCAGAAGATATGTAATTTAGCTCTACAAAAAAAAGATGTCAACTACATTATGTGAAGATAATGTAACTTATATAGCTTAATGAAGGAGGATACGTCAAAAAAGACAAAACGAAACATACTTCATCAAAATTATCATTCACTAATAATCTTAAAAGAAAGGTGATATAGAAGTTTGATAAATTCACTATAATAATATTTGACAAATTTATTCTTCAAGGCATTACCAACTACAACATTTGAAAAGTTAATTTATAAAATTAGAATGTGTCAACTCAAAATTGTTAAGTGGCATCAACTTTCATGTCATCAACTTATCATATCATCCATCACATCAACACAAAGTTATAGCATTAATGCTTTCACAGAATGTATAATTTGAGGGCTTAATTGATTACTTGTTTTTTTTTTGGCTCAATTGATTATTAAATTATTTATAGCGATTTTTCTTTATATTAAGTATTGAAATTTTAAACTATAGTATAGTTCCAAACAAATATTTTTCAATCTAACTATCAACTTTAGCAATAATTGCCGGCTTAGATAAGAAGTACTTAAAATACTTATAAATCCATACATGGTTAGAAACAAACCATGTCAAATAATTCAAGGCATTTGACACCAAAACGGATGACTTGATTGATAAAATGAGTTGAATGAAATGAAATATTAATCTGAAGATTTAATTGAAAAGCTTTAAAGTTGACGATTAATTTAAAAGTTATTGAAAATAACCCAAATATAATTATAAATTGGATTGCACTCACCATTTATGTTTAAAAAGAATTGTATATCCCTCCATTCAAATCATCAAAGATTTAAATAGAAAAAGCATATGATCTAATCATATATTTCTTTAGTTATGATGAGCCAATAAGGAGCTCCAACACGTGAAAGAAAGAGGAGTGGCAGTAGCAAATTATGGTGACCCCCAGCTAACCTACTCATCTAAATACTAACGGAATCTATATTCAAAGAAAAGAATACTACTGGCAAATTGCTTGCCATTTGTATAACATAAAGAAAAAGAAATTTATTAGGCCATTAATTCCAATCCATGGCTTCCTCTGCTCGAACCGTTGAGGAAATCTTCAAAGATTACACTGCTCGAAGAACCGCCATCCTTCGTGCTTTAACTTTGGGTAATCCTTTCCTGTTTTTCCCTCTCTCTTTATATCTCTTTAACGTTAGCCTTCTTTTCTTCTCTCAGATGTAGATCACTTTTATGGACTCTGTGATCCAGGTATTCCCAGATCTCATCAACTTGTTTCGTCTTTGCATGTCCATTTTTCTCAATTTCCTTTTTAATTCACGTTGCTCATATATAGAAAGAATTTCTGGATACATCAAATTGTAATAATAATAGCAATGAAGTTACTGGAGATCCAAGTTGCTTGATTTACAAAAGCTTTTTTGTTTGGGTTATAGATAGAGAGAATTTATGCCTTTATGGGCATCCGAATGAAAGCTGGGAAGTTAGTCTGCCAGCAGAGGAAGTTCCAGCAGAGCTTCCTGAGCCCGCGCTTGGTATCAATTTCGCTAGAGATGGAATGAACCGTAAAGATTGGTTGTCCTTGGTTGCTGTCCATAGTGATTCCTGGTTGATTTCCCTCGCTTTCTATCTTGCTGCTCGTCTTAACCGTAATGAAAGGTACTACTAACTTCGTTTCTGAGTTTTATTTTGTTCTCATTTTTGGTAGAAATCTATCAAGGAGGGATTCCTTCCCTTTTTCCCACTTCAAATCCGGTGTTTGTGTAATGATGGTTCCCAGGTTTTAGGGTTTAAGCTATAATAACCATTATGCAATACAAGTTTAATAGCTATTCATAAGTATGATAGGTCCTATACGTATGAATGATAATTACTGTATTGAAAAAGTAATCGAGAGGATCTCAACCCAGTTTTTAGATTATGCAAGATTGGAAAGCAATTGCACAAGTAGTTTCTTGTGGTGCTTGGCAGTGTTTGATACTTGATATATACATGCAGAAGTCTCGTGCTATACTGTTTCATAAGCTTCCTGTTTATAGAATATACAATTTATATTTGTTCATTATGATTTTGCTTTACAGGAAACGTCTATTTACTATGATGAACGATCTGCCTACAGTCTTTGAGGTTGTAACTGAAAGGAAGCCTGTTAAAGATAAACCAAGTATAGAGAGTGAGAGCAAATCTCAGGGCAGCACTAAGGTTAATCACTTAAAAAACTTCCTTTCAGGCCTGATTAGTGCAAATTTTGGATTAATTGAGGCATGCATAGCATGATAGCAAGCCTAATAGTCCCTACAAAGAAAGAAAGATTTTCTTGTGATGCAGGGTGTTTGATTGTTTAGTATTTTCTGTTTCCAACTGTGTTCTTCATTTTCTAGAGATCGAGTGATGGACAGGTGAAAAGCAATCCTAAGATTGCTGATGCTGATTACGAGGACAATGAAGATGAACACGGTGAAACACTATGCGGTAGCTGCGGTGGAAATTACAATGCGGATGAGTTTTGGATTGGGTGTGATGTTTGTGAGAGGTGGTTCCATGGAAAATGTGTTAAAATAACACCAGCTAAAGCTGAGAGCATTAAGCAGTATAAATGCCCATCTTGCAGCTTGAGGAGCGGCAGGCACTGATAGTCGGAAATGGTAATAATAGGACATTATCCATCTCAATAGCTGACAAAGTAGCATAGCAAATAGTCGTGTTAGGTAACTAATGAAGTTTATATCATCAAAATGTAAGTTTATGATAGATGATTTGAAGTCCATGGAAGTTCTACTTCCTTAATGATACCTTTATTTGCATTCAACTCATATTAGAATTTGTTAATTTGTAGCAATTTGTCCGTACGCTGGCACATTGAGGTGGTCTTTTAGACCTAAGAGATCGATTGAATTAAAACGTTCTGAAGTTCTACTCTTAAGTAATTACGACAATTTAGGACATCCTTTGATCCTATCAATATGTTCTTAGAGCTTATAGTCAACTCGACCTATTACCGCTCCAACCTCTTTATAACCTCCCACAGATAAGTACCACAAGGCAAATGCTCTTTATAAACTCCCTCAAATAAGTACCACAAGGCAAATGGTCGAGCTATAATAGAGCTATAATAGAACGCCATCCTAGTTGCCCCGATGGCTTTAGCTAAAGAACGCTTGAGATGGACTGGAGTAAAGAGATTCATCATTGGTGGGAGGAAGCAGTTAATAGGCTCGGTCATGAATGATGCTATTTTATTGAAGGTTCAAAGGAAATTTGACGATAAACATCAAGCTCAGGTAAGAATCCTTGAGAAACTTAGCCACCCCTGCCCCCAACAAAAGCTACCGAATCGGTCTACCATATCATCACTGCCTTCGGTCTGTGTGTAGTCCTGAGTCAAATGGAATGGATTTCGGAACCCACTCGGAGGCTGACAAAAAATGAAATAACAACTCAAGCTCTTAAAAAGCCTGGAGTTGAAGATAATTGGCATCATTTAATCCAAATGCCTCCAATGAAAAAAAAAAAAACCTTCTTAAAGCGGAAGAAAATAGCAGCTTTCCCTGGAGTATGCTAAAACACTACTTGATTCAATTCAATCCGTGTTCATGTTGTCAAATGTCAACCAGAAACAATATACCGAAAAGTTGGTAGTGCCTTCCTAACTTAATTATGGCCACAAAGACAAATTAACATTAGCAGAGTGAAGGAGACAAACAAGATTGTAATCCAATAGCATCAAAACCCGTTTAATGCAGAGTCCTCTCTCCCACCCCTCCCCATACAATCACAAGTGATACGAGAAAGCAAAGTCTAAGATATACAAGGAAAGAACTTGATCTACTTACGTTTTCTTGCATGGTTGAATTAAACCAACAGCTAGTACGATTCTACTCATTCCCCAAATTCAGAGAACCATCCTTCATCAGCTTTATGCTTAGACTGTTGAATCTCCCTCTCGAGTAATGTCGAGATGCCTTTCTCCAATCCGTACCAGTTTTCATCATGGCTGCAAATTCATCATAGCTGATGCGCCCATCCTGCATTTACAAAATCATAATATTGTCAGTTAAACTAGAATATGGTCATATGAATTTATTGGTGAAGAAATATTGGATCACCTTGTCAGTGTCCACTTCTTGGAAGATGTCATTTGCAACATTTGTACAATCATCTGCTCCATCCTCCATCAATGCATCCCGAAGCTCATCGGGCTCAATAAAACCATTGCCATCTTTATCAAAGTAAGAAAAGGCCTTCCGAAGATGCTCATCATTGGCCATTCTTTGCAGATGGAGAGAAACAGCAAGAAATTCCCCATAGTCCAATGTTCCCTTCCCATTAGCATCAACCTGTGGTCAATATGAACCTTTTAGAATTAAAAATGGAAAGTAACATGACCTAAGCTACGATGCCACTATTTTTGTTAATGTGGATGTTCAAATGCGGCCAAAGGTAGCTATCAGATTCAAATTTGATGAACGTTTAGGAAAGAGATAAAAGGAGGGGGAAGTAGCACTAGCAATTGACTCTAGTATTAAAATATAAGAAAAGTACAACCACAGAAACAACTAAAAGTAAAATCTTTGATCAATACCATACAAATCCTTCACGAAAACAATCTTAGGCTTTGCTTAATAGGAAAGATGACAAATTAGAGGGGGAGAAAAATAGAAAGAAAATATCTCATTATTCTTTCCATTAGTGTGTGCTTGGTAAGAAAAATGGAAAAATGAAAAGAAAAACAATTTTCTTTATATCCAATGCTAGTTAGAGTTGAACAGGAAAGAAAATGACATTTAGAACATGCATAATCTTGTAAAATGCACACTAAACTTCCACCTCTCTTAATTAGAAATAATCAGTTTTAATGCATTACAAAGGAAAATGGTCATCTATCCTATTTTCTTTCGTCTCATTTTTCCTTCCCAAGCAAACTTAAAATTTATTTCTTTCATTTTTCCACTCTTCTTCCATCCTTCCACTTTTTCACTCAACCAAGCACATCCAAGTTTGCAAAGTAAAAGCTGAATACCCTATGGTCCAAAAGATTAGTCTATTCTTACAAAAACTAAACCAGGTTCTTGCTTATCTGCTTGGAAAATCTAGTCACACTAGGAAATCTTAGCCTCCCAATTATATGGTTTTTGTCAGTGCAAATTTAAAATTGCAGGAGGTGAGGACACTGGCGGCCAAAGGCCATCCACTCCAAGTTGTTACTTGACCATACATCGAACTACTTCAAGAACATACTCCAGTGGGGGGAAAAGAAGAGAAAGGTAGCAGACAATAATGTTAATACTAACAAATAAAGTTACTGTAAGAGACAACAGGAGATACCAAATAGGTGGCCTCCAATCTACTCAAATAAGTTCCAATAATAACATGCCTAGGCCAACTAATACTTATGAAGTATTGACTACACTTTGAAAAGGTATATTGAATGAGAAACAGAAAGAAATTTGACTGCTATTTTTTTGCTAGGAATTAGTACAAACCAATAAAAATAAATCATCATAATAATTGTTAATTTATGGCAGAGAGTAAACCAAAACACACTCACAGCTTCAATGAGCATCTGCACTTCAGGCTCTGCAAGCTGTGAACCATAATTTTTAAATCCGGCTTTCAGCTCTTCGACCGAAACAATGCCATCATTGTCAGTGTCCATTTTATTGAACATAACTTTGATATCTTCAACTTCTTCAACAGATAAGAACTCAGCAATAACCTAAATCAAATTACCTTTTAAGATTCCTGTAGCTATGAAAGAAAAATAATAAATGATCTAGCAAAATTCTTAGTAGTAATGAACCAACCCGTAGGGCTTTTCTTTTGAATCTGTTCATCATTGAAAATTGTTTAAGCCTTGACTTAACAACATCACCAAGAGGCACATTGGGAGCTTTTTTAGCGTTTTGGAGCCAAGGATGCTCTGTGAAAAGAGGAAACATAGATTTAGGCAAACTATTAGTAATTATTAATATTTGATGTAGAGCAAATCAGAAACATAGATCTTGGTATTTTAAAGTAACCATGGAAAGCTCATATTTGTAAGGTTTTAAGTGTTATATTTGAAGATGAAGAAAAGGAACATTAATCATGAAAGGATGAGCCTAACTGCCTATGCATCTCCATCCACCTCCCTTCCCTGAAACATGCACAAGAGGAGTAGCACAGAGGAAATGTTAGTACCAAGCACTTGCTTTGCAGTAAGCCGGAGCTTTGGGTCTGGTTCCAACATTTGTCGGACTAGACTCTTAGCACTCTCTGAAATATTTGGCCATGGGTCCCGTTTGAAATCTATTAACCCACGAAGAATTGCCTGTGCAACACCTTGTTCAGACTCTGCATAAAAAACAGGTAGGAATAACAATTCAACTCACTCTGAAACATCAAACATCACACAGCCACCATATATGCATGCATCCGCATGGGGACAAGGCAACTCAACAAAAAGACACTTACCAGCCCAAAAAGGAGGAACCCCGCACAACAAAATATAGAGAATGACTCCTGCACTCCATATATCAATTTCTGGCCCATAATTCCGTTTGAGAACCTCAGGAGCCATATAATATGGACTTCCAACTATCTCAGAGAATCGTTCCCCTGAAATTTACACATTGTAGGATTTAGAACACAGTACTAAAGAATAAAATCTACAACCAGCAAGAATAAAAAGAAAAGTGGTCAAACACTAAGTACACAGACTTCATACTATTTAGCATAATACTTGCTCTTCCATACCTCTACCAGTATCCCCACACCACATCCTGCCAAACCATGCAGGCTTTTTTTTTTTCCCCCCTTTTGCAAACAAAAACTGAGAAATTATTGACAAGGTAGAAGAATCCTTAATTTGATGGTTATTTTTGAAAATTATAAGCAAAATTTTTTTAACAAGAAACCATCAACTTGCTGTGCCTGCTACTCCAGTTTCCAAGCAATGGAAGTATATAAAGAATTTATAAAAATCAGACTCATCCACATCTTTGGCAATAGGAGAAAATCTTCACAAAACCAAAGCAGACAAAAGGTTTTATAGCATACTAAATCATCCCAAACATCAGACCATTCATATGACAGAAGGGAAATCTACTAAATTTGAGACGCTTCAGCAAGAGAGGTTAACCAGTTATCCCCCATGACAACCCACCATATGAAATGGGAAATTTTGTATCAACCAAACAAAGCTACAGTTCAGAGTTTCTCTCAGTGTGAACACAAAGATATATTTATAGAAAGTGCCAGGTACAAACATGACTAACAATAACCATTATGCATCTGTATGAAGGAAAAAGATTGGAACTTAGAATCAGATCACTGCAATGTGCAGCCGTTTCCAAATCTAAAACTTATAGTGAGCACAAATGTCTAGTCTCATGCAACGAAGGAGAGGAAAATATATATTTTAATGATAAGAAAAGATATGATCAAAGAACCAAGAGTTTCTTGATTGGGATGGATAATGAATACCAACATAAGTAACTAACAGATAAAAACAAAACTAAAACAACTGTAAGAGAAAAAAGAGAAGTGGGCTCAAAACTTCCACAATGAGAAGAAAAAATCAAAAGTGATTCTGATGCAGAATCAATGGTAAATGAGAAAACTACTTTAACAAAGGCCAAACCATGCACTATCTCATTCTTAGGTTTGTTAATTTCAGGTACAATAAGTGGCTAGGAACATTGATCCGAAGGAAAAGCACACAAAAGCTACCTTTAAAGCATGAGCAAATAAAATTGTTAAAGTGCGTATTTCGTCACTACAAACACCATAAACAAATAAAAGCACGCAGACTATAGCCATCAGCATGTCCAATTCGAGAAACTTATATCATTCTTTATGTACTTCATGTTTGGAGTCAAATCTGTTGTGACACAATCAAAACTCGGGAGGGCAAATTACTATATCTGCTAACTGATTAAATAAATTCAAGTTGCTCCGAAATAATTCTGGCTAATATGGTGCATTCTTAAAAAGGCACTCACTTGTTTATGCATTTAAATTTCAAACAACTTACCAGGCTTGAAAAATATCGATAACCCAAAATCTATAGCTTTTAAGGGCGAATTCTCTTTCTTATTAGCGAACAAAAAATTCTCAGGCTTCAAATCTCTATGAATCACTCCATGCTTATGGCAAAGCTGAACCACTTCCACAATCGTCCTTGTAACTGCCGCGGCGGCTCTCTCCGTGTAATGTCCTCTGGCGACGATCCTATCAAAAAGCTCACCACCTTCGCAAAGCTCCATCACCAAATGAACCGCATTGTCGTCCTCGCAAGCTTCTTTCAAGCTCACGATACTAGAATTCTTCGGCAAATGCTTCATAATGGCAACTTCTCGCCTCACATCTTCGATGTCCACGGCAGTTCTGAGTTTCCTCTTCGAGATCGACTTACACGCGAGCAACTCGCGCGTGCCTCGATCGATGCAAAGATAAGTAACGCCGAACTCTCCCCGGCCGAGCTCCCGATCCACGAGGTACTTCTCCTCGATGTTCTCCTTGGAAACTCCATTGAGCACGGTGATCGGTGGCTTCTGCTTGGAAACGGAATCTTTACGGCCATGATCGTGACCGGAGAAGTTCGATTTAACGTCTTCCCTAGCAACCGCCGCTGGAGATCTACAACAATTCCCCATTCTGCCAAAAACGCAGCCTTTATCCTTCGTCCGGATCTCGTGGAACCAAAATCCAAAAGAAAACCCTAACTAAAAATGCTTAGCTAGGGCTTCACATTATAGTTAAAAAAAAATCAAACAAACTAAACAAACAAGCCCTATCTTCCTAGCTTCTGCTCCTATAGAGGGAATCGAAGTAAAAGAGAGTGATTCAAAAAGAAAGAGAATTTGGAATTAGAGAACAGTACGGCAGCGGAGCAGCAGACACTTTAGTAAGAGTTTTCGTCTTTTGATATTTTTATTTTAGTTCTCATTTTTATAATCCTTAAAAAAATAATCAAATTAATATCATCCAGTTAGGTTGAGGGAAAAGAAGTTTGTTACTCTTTAAGATTGAATTTACGAATAATAAAAAAGCATTTCAAGAATTTTGATATTATTTAGAATTTAAATCTAATTAAAATTTTAATATAATTATTAAATATCGAAAAATTTAAGTAAAAAAAGGAAAAGAAAATTTTTAATCTTTTGTTTAAGTGGGGATGTTGTTTGGTTCTCTGAATTCGTCGGCTCATCGTAGAAAGAGGGAAGGGAACGGGACGGTGTAATGTGAAAAGAGGGGAAGGGTGGGGCTGTGCGTTATTCATTATAGTGAGAAAAAAATATTCTTTTTAATTGTTGTGGGTTGGTTGAGTGTTTGCGTGAGATGGGGGACTTGTGGGCATTTCAACAAACAACTAGAAAACAGGCAGAATGATATGACTCGAATTTTGAAATTAATTCAACAACTCATTTTATTATCCATCCCTTTTGCTTTTATAAGGATTTCTTTTCAAATGGTTGAAAAAATAGTAGATTTTCTTTTTTAGAATTTTAATTTTATCCTTAACCTTTTCAAAGGTATGTTAATATTATATTGACATTAACATCATTACAATTTTGGTTGAATGACGAGTGATAGGGTGGACGAGAAGAGTAGAAGGTGGGAGGAGGAGGAGTTGCCATATATGGGTGAGACAGAGATGATGGGCTCGATCAAGATGGAGGTGGATGATCACACGATTATCGAATGACCAGTTAGGGTGAGAACAAAGGGTTTTGTCTTGTTTAAAGAAAAATTAATTGGGTAACCTTCGCTCAATGGTGATTAAATTTTTGGCTTTGAGGAAGAAGATAACATTGCATTAACAACTGAATATGTCATTATCGGTAGGATTGATGGATTTTATTGTTAATATGCTTTTCGAAAATGGTCCATGATCTTGTTGAAAAGAGTATGGGATAACACAACTGTTGTCTACCTATTGGTTACAATATCAATTTCAAGGCTTTGCACAATCGTATTTACTCTTTGAGGAAAGTAGTGCAACCAATGAAGTTGATAAATATCAAGAACAATTATTATCTAGTCAAGTTTCGTTCAAAGGACAACTATAATAGAGTGCTTGTTAAAGGGTTATGGATCGTATATGGGCAGTACATTATGGTGGAGCCATGGTTGTAGAGTTTTTTGGTGTCTCAACCATTACTGTTACAAGTTGTAGCTTGGATAACGTTGCCAAGATTAACGACTACCTTATACAAGTAAAGTTTCTTAAAAGCCATTAGCGAGATGATTGGTTTGGCCATCAAGATCGCTTACAAGATAGACATTGGAGAACAAACAAGATTTGCACAAGTGACAATTGATATTAATTTGAATAATCCTCTAATTTAGAAAATTTTGATTGATAGTATAATCTAAATTTCAGAATATGAGTCTCTCCATACAATCTGTCTCTTTTGTGAGATATAGAGTTATGTTAAAGATCAATGGCCAAAAGCTTATAAATCCACGATGAAGGATGAGCTGGAGAAGAACGTCGCAAAGGAACCCATGATAAAAGACAGTATAGGGACTATTAGCTCAAAGGCATCCTTGGCAAAGCGCGATATGGAGAATGAACAATATGTAGATTAAAAGGAGTTTGGGAAGCAATCAAATAATGGCCAAGCTAATCCAATTATTGAGCTTGAAAAGAAATAAACAAAGGGTTTACTCAAGGGAATGACAAGCCTAGTAAAGTTGGCTAAAAGAAATGGAAGGGGAAAGCCCATTAGTTTTAACCAATAAAACAACTAAGGCAAAAATTCATTTGAAGGCCGGATTGAAAGTGAGCCAATAAACTGTTACACAGGCTATGGGAGCACAAGTCAAACGGGTAAGGGTTTCCAATTGATAAAGCCCATCATTTTGTCATGGCAATTTGATAAGGTAACAAATAGTATCGATTCAAATTGTAATCTGAAAACAAGAGAAAGCAAAATATTGATCACAAGATGAAGATAATGGTTAATTAAAATAAAAGAGATAGAGGTAAGAGAGAAGTGATGTAATACCCCTACCCGTATTCATTGCCGGAATAGGGTACGAGGCATTACCGGAGTTTACGAATTAATTTTTTTTTTATATTCAATATAGCCCCTTTATAAATATCTAACCTTCCTTGCAATATTAAATCGAGACCAATCCACATCAACCAAATCAATTCAACATATTTTCAAGATAAATTCATGCATATTTATAAGATAACGTCATCACATATCTAAAACCAGGTTTGTTAACCATACTAATGGCTAACTTTACATTCATTTCACATTAACATTTACTTTGTTAGCTTATACATGCCATTGATTTCCAAAATAAAGTTTCTTTATATACTGAAATCCTGAGGTTGACAGTGTGATGTGTCTCCGAACAAATCTGACCTCCGAGCTCTTAACACTACAAAACAGGGAAAAAGGAAACGGGGTAAGCACTTCGTGCTTAGTAAGCTCATGTAACAAGAATTATACTTACCTAATATTTTCAATACAATATAATAAACATCCATATATCCATTCAATGCATTATTACCCTAATATGCACAAACTCAACATTCAAGTTAGTACAATAATTTCCATGTACCAATAATATATACCATGATTGATGAGCTCATCAATATCATAATTTCCATTTCCTTGTTATTTTTTTATACTTATCCCGTTGAATTTATCGAAATTTCGATGGATTTTCAGAGGTACACTTTTAGTGTACAATTCCGGGTCCGTCAATTCATATTCATGTGCGCACATTTCCATTTCAGAGAGAACACTCCCGCGAACCCCAACCTTGCAGCGGGATTACCAGACCAGGTTAAATGCCCTGCAATATAAACTTATAGAGTATTGTCGGGATTACCAGTCCAGGCTAAATCCCCTGCAACGATAATTACTCTAATGAGCTTGGATCTGAATTACCAGTCCAGGCTAAATTCAGACCCTAATTCGGATTACCCGTCCGGGCTAAATCCATTTTACACATATTCTTCGGGAGGGCTATGTCAGGATAGGATCACCCGTCCGAGCTAGATCCTTTTTACCGTCAATTCCTTTTCAGAGATCCATCGAATTTTCCTTTCATTCAACCGGGATTTCATCCCATTTTATCAAATATATCAATGTTTCATTAATTTTCATACAATGAACACTCAAATCATATTCACATCAATAACATACAATCTCAAGCATTTAAGAATATAATTCAAGTTACACGAACTTACCTTGATACTTGTTTGTAAACAGTAAAAATCTACTAATCCCGAACTTTTTCCTTTCCTCGATCTAGCTTCGTATTTGAATCTTCCGGATCTAAATAAATAAATTTAATTATCAATTTAATACATTTCATGTTCATATGCAACATTCTCTATAATTCAACTATTATTTATAGTTCATTCAAAGCTGTCTACTTGATTCATAGTCACTAAATTATTTATAACTTGAGCTACGGAACTCCAAATTAAGATCCGTTAATTTTCCCTGAAACTAGACTCATATATATTTTTACCATAAAATTTTCATAATTTTTGGTTTATCCAATAAGTACATTTTATTCTTTAAAGTCACCCCTGTTCTGCTGTCGATAGTTCTGACCCTTCTTCACTAAAAATTAATTATCTCTTCATACAGAATTCAAATAATGTTTTCATTTGGTTCTCTTAAAAATAGACTCATTAAGGATTCTATACATATAAATTTAAGCCCATAATTGTTTTTCTTCAATTTTTTATGATTTTTCAAAGTCAGAACAGGGGAACCCGAATTCATTCTGACCTTGTCTCACAAAATTCATTATATCTAAAAATTTACAAATCCATTGCTTACACTATTTCTTCTATGAGAACTAGACTCAATAAGCTTTAATGCCATATTTTTTTCATCTTCTAATTCGATTTCTAAAATTTATGGTGATTTTTCAAAGTTAGTCTACTGCTGCTGTCCAAACTGTTTTTGTGCAAGCTGTTTATTACCATTTTTTCCCTAAGCTTTTAATAAATGATAATTTCGTCCCTACTCAAATAGCCTCTCAATTGAGTTGATTTTTCTCAATTAACATTTTATTATATCACCTTAAACTAGTTTACAACCTTTAGGAATTAGAATTTCAGCAATAGACTTTAATTCCAAGCATTTTCACAATTAGGTCCTAAAAATCAATTTCTATTGAAATTACCTAATAAAATCATCTGATAAACAAATTAAAGCTTTAATTTAATTCTATTTCATCATAAACTTACAGCACTCAACCATGGTGACTTTCAATTTCATCCATGAAATCAAAAACTAATGAATTTAATAGTAGGACCTAGTTGTAAAAGTCTTAGAAACACAAAAATTACAAGAAAAAGGCAAGGATTAACTCACTTGGTGCAACAATTATGAAATAAAAGCTTATAGACCCCTCCTATGGCGTTTTTAGCTGCTGGAATTGAAGAGAAATGAAGAGAAATCTAGATATTTCCTATTTAGTCCTAGTTTTATTTAGTTAATTTTGCAATATTCCAATTTTACCCTTAATTTATCAATTTTTCTGCTGATTTCATACCCTTTCCGTCCAGCCCAAATAAATTTTGGGTCTAATTGCCTTTTAAATCCTTTCTCATTAAACTCTTAAGCTATTTAATCACTCTAGCAACTTTTACAGCTATTACAATTTAGTCCTTTTCATTTAATTGACTACCCAAACATTAAAATTTCCTAACGAAATTTTAACACCACATTAATAACATTTCATAAATATTTATAAAATTATTTTTGACTCGGTTTTACGAGATAGAGGTCTCGATACCTTATTTTTACCCAATTTCTTCAATAATTTCTTTTTCTATCTAATCACTAAATTGGTAAAATTTTTCTATCAATATTTTCATACAATTTTCCTATCATATCAATTTTCAAGCAAAAATATTGAAATAAATTTCTCTTTAAATCGGATTTGTGGTTACGAAACCACTATTCCGATAATTTTAAATTTAGGCCATTACAACTCTCCCCCCTTTAAGGATTTTCGTCCTCGAAAATCATACCAGTAAAGAGATTTGGGTATTGTTTCCTCATTGCCTCCTCCGGTTCCCATGTCGCTTCCTCAATCCCGTGTTTTTGCCACAATACTTTCACCAAATTTATCTTTTTACTTCTAAGCTCTTTTGTCTCTCGTGCCAATATCTTGACCGGTTCTTCACTGTAAGTCATATCCGGTTGAATCTCCACTTCTGTCGGAGAAATAACATGTGAAGGATCTGATCGATATCGTCGTAACATAGATATATGAAAAACATTATGGATTCTATCAAGTTCCGGTGATAATGCCAATCGATAAGCGACCGGTCCAATTCTTTCTATGATTTCATATGGCCCGATAAATCTTGGACTCAGTTTACCCTTTCGACCAAATCGGAGGACTTTCTTCCAAGAAGACACTTTCAGGAATACCTTGTCACCGACTTGAAATTCAATCTCTTTTCGTTTAAGGTCGGCATATGATTTTTGACGATCGGAAGCTGCTTTTAGACTATCTCGAATAACCTTTACTTTTTCTTCTGTTTCCCGGATCAAATCAATCCCATGTATCTTCCTTTCACTAAGCTCTGTCCAATATAACGGTGTTCTACATTTTCTACCATACAAAGGTTCATAAGGAGCCATTTTAATACTAGACTGATAATTGTTATTGTAAGCAAATTCAATCAAAGGTAGATACCTCTCCCAATAACCTTCAAACTCTAGTATACAACATCAGAGCATATCTTCCAATACTTGAATTACACGCTCAGATTGACCATCTGTCTGAGGAAGAAATGCAGTGCTGAAATACAACGAGTACCCAAGGCTTCTTGCAATTTGTCCTAGAAAACGTAAATCGGGGATCTCTATCTGATATAATGGAGACAGGCACTCCATGTAGCCTGACAATCTCAGATATGTATAGTTCAGCTAGTTTATCTAAAGAATAATCCATACGTATCGGAATAAAATGAGCTGACTTTGTCAATCGGTCTACAATCACCCAAATAGCATCTTTTTTTCCTCGGAGACAAAGGTAACCCCGATACAAAATCCATAGTGATTCTTTCCCCTTTCCATTTCGGTATAGTAATTGGCTGAAGTAACCCCGAAGGTACTTGATGTTCAGCTTTAACTTGTTGACATATAAAACACCTTGATACAAACTCAGAGATATCACGTTTCATTCCCGACCACAAGTACATCTTTTTCAGATCATTATACATTTTATTACTCCCCGGATGTACAGACATAGTACTGCTGTGAGCCTCGCGTAGAATCTTCTGTATGAGCTCTGAATTCTGAGGTACGATACCCTACCTCTGAATAATAAACAACCATCAGAACCAATCTGAAATTCAGAATCATTACCTGACTCACACTATGCCCGTTTAACTTGTAACTTCTCATCATTCTTCTGAGCTTCACATATTTGCTGTAAAAATGTCGGTTTAGCTCTTAATTCTGCTAGGATTGAACCATCATCAGTCAATGATAATAGGGTATTCATAGCTCGTAAAGCAAACAGAGATTTCCGGCTCAAAGCATCAGCTACAACATTAGCCTTACCCGGATGGTAATCAATACTCAAATCATAGTCCTTTATCAGTTTAAGCCACCTGCGCTGTCTCAAATTCAAATCTTTCTGTGTCATCAAATATTTCAAGCTTTTATGATCAGTATAAATATGACATTTCTCATCGTACAAGTAATGCTGCCATATCTTCAGCGCAAATACAATAGCAGCTAATTCAAGATCATGTACTGGGTAATTTCTTTCATGTGGTTTAAGTTGTCTTGAAGCATAGGCTATTACTTTACCTTCTTGCATCAAAACACAACCTAAACCATTTAATGAGGCATCAATGTAAATAACAAATTCCTTACCCGGTTCAGGTTGCACTGATACAGGTGCTTTCGTTAATAGGTCTTTCAATCGGTTGAAACTTTGTTGACATTCATCAGTACACTCGAACTTTACATCTTTCTGTAATAATCGAGTCGTTGGAGAAGCTATCATAGAGAATCCCTGTACAAATCTACGATAATAACTAGCTAAACCCAAGAAACTTCAAACTTCAGATACATTCTTCGGTGGATTCCAATTGACAATAGCTGATATTTTACTTGGATCTACCCTGATGCCTTCGGCAGATACAATATGTCCTAGAAAACCCACTTCTCGAAGCCAAAATTCACATTTACTGAATTTAGCATATAACTGCTTCTCTCGCAGAATTTGCAACACAATTCTCAAATGTTCTGCATGTTCTTCTTCATCCCGAGACTAAACCAAAATATCATCAATGAATACTACTACAAATCTGTCTAAGTACGGTCTGAATATCCGGTTCATCAAATCCATGAATATTGCAGGTGCATTAGTTAGCCCAAACGGCATAACTAGAAACTCATAATGCCCGTACCTGGTTCTAAAGGCTTTTTTTGGCACATCTGACTCCTTTGCCCGTAACTGATAATAACCCGATCGAAGATCAATCTTTGAAAATACAGTAGCACCTTTCAGCTGATCAAATAAATCATCAATTCGGGGTAACAGGTACTTATTCTTTATGGTTACTTTATTAAGCTGTCGGTAGTCGATACACAATCTCAAAGACCCATATTTTTTTTCACAAACAGAACCGGAGCACCCCAAGATGAATGACTCGGTCGGACAAAACCCCTGTCAACAAGTTCTTGCAACTGTGTCTTTAACTCCTTTAATTCTGTAGGAGCCATACGATATGGAGCTATGGAGATCGGAGTAGTTCCAGGAATCAAATCTATAGAAAATTCCACTTCTCTTTCAGGTGGCAATCCTGGTAATTCCTCTGGAAACACATCGGAAAATTCACATACCATTGGGACTGCCTGTATTTTTGACTCAGATACTTTGGTGTCAAGCACATAAGCCAAGTAAGCATCATACCCTTTTTTGACATACCTCTATGCTGCCATTACCGAAATCATATCAGATAACCCCTCTGTCTGATCAGATTTAACCCGGAGCAACTCACCATTCTAACATTTTAGCACAATATATTTTTGTCTACAATTTACTACCGCATCATGCTGGGTTAACCAATCCATGCCCAATATCACGTCAAATTCATCAAATGACAGTAACATCAAATCAGCCGGGAAACAATAACCTCTTACCATCAGTGGACTATTTTTACAAATTTTATCCACCAACACAGACTAGCCCAGGGGGTTCGAGACTTTAACCACAAATTCAGTAGGTTCAACAGATAAATTTTTAATAATTGCAAGTTTAACACATATATATGAATGCCTAAAACCAGGATCAATCTATGCAGTAATATTAGTATCAAGTAAAGAAAATGTATCAGTAATAACATCGGGTGCTGAGGCATCTTCTCTGGCACGAATGGCATATGTCCTAGCAGGTGCTCGTGCTTCAGACCTGCCTGTAATATCTTTCGTAGCTCCTCGGCTTCCACTAACATTACCAGATGGTCGAAGTGGTCTACCTCTCGAAACTAGATTACTCAGCTTCGATATCTATTCAGCTTCTTTTTCACCTCTTTCTGGACAATCTCTGAGGAAATGGTCAAAAGAACCACATTGGTAACAAGCCCCGCTCTTTAATCGACATTCACCAAAATGAGCTTTATTACAGTACTGACATCTCGGCTTAGGAGTGCCAACACTACCAATACTGGTCACTGATGGAATAGAAGGTCTTGGATTAGTGCGTTGAGAACCTCGCTCTCTGTCCGAATATCCAATGGCTGAAGTAGAACGACCCTGATACTTCTTCAATTTCTTTGAAGCAGAAAACTGGGATTTTCCCATCGGTCTTTTACTAAAAATTCGAGCTTCCCTCTCAGCCTATTTCTTTTCTTTGCTCAATTCTTCTGCTTTATAAGCTCTCTCTGCCAATGTAGCAAACTCTCGAATTTCAAGAATTCTGATCAGTAGTTTAATGTCTTAATTTAACCTTTCTTCGAATCGTTTGCACATTTCAGCTTCTGACTGTACCCATTCTCGAGCATATTTACTCATCGAACAAATTCTCTTTCATATTCAGATACTGATCTGTTACCCTGTTTCAACTCAAGAAATTCTTTTCTTTTCTGATCGAGAAACCTCTGGCTGATATATTTTTTTTAGAACTCGGTCTGAAAGAATTCCCAAGTAATTTCTTCTTTCAGAACAACTGAAGCTTTAGTATTCCACCAATGGTAAGCTGTGTCTTTTAGCAATGAGACGGCACATTTCAGACATTCTTCTGGTGTACAAGATAATTCCTCCAGAACCCGAGTAGTGTTTTCTAACCAGAATTCAGCCCGTTCGGAATCATCATCAACTGCTGCTTGAAATTCTTCGGCCCCATATTTTCGAATTTTATCTACTGGAGCTTTCCCTTTTCTGACAGATTCAGTACCTGCACCCTATGGGACCTCGGGAACCGATGAAGGAGCAGGAGGGGGAGCTTGAACTTGCTGCACTACAGGGTTAGTTCTTAAATATTGATTAAACCATTCATTCATCATTTGAAAGAAGGTTGTTTTTGCCTCCTCCCCTCGACCCTCTGTCTCGGGCCATCTACTGCTAGTTTCTTCTCTTTGTACTGAAGCCGGGGCATGACTCCCAGCTTCCTCAGATTGAGCTCGATCGGATGACATTACTATAAGAAAAACACATTTTAAATGGTCAGGAGATATCACACTATCAATAATAATTTAAATGGCATGTAAAACTAATCCCGTATTTGCTATATCGGTCCTAGAACCGGCTAAACCGTAGATCTGATACCAATAAATGTAATACCACTACTCGTATTCATTGCCGGAATAGGGTACGAGGCATTACCGGAGTTTACGAATTAAATTTTTTTTTATATTCAATATAGCCCATTTATAAATATCTAACCTTCCTTACAATATTAAATCGAGACCAATCCACATCAACCAAATCAATTCAACATATTTTCAAGATAAATTCATGCATATTTATAAGATAACGTCATCACATATCTAAAACCAGGTTTGTTAACCATACTAATGGCTAATTTTACATTCATTTCACATTAACATTTACTTTGTTAGCTTATACATGCCATTGATTTCCAAAATAAAGTTTCTTTATATACCGAAATCCTGAGGTTGACAGTATGATGTGTCTCCGACCAAATTCGACATTCGAGCTCTTAACACTACAAAATAGGGAAAAAGGAAACGGGGTAAGTACTTCGTGCTTAGTAAGCTCATGTAACAAGAATTATACTTACCTAATATTTTCAATACAATATAATAAACATCCATATATCCATTCAATGCATTATTACCCTAATATGCACAAACTCAACATTCAAGTTAGTAAAATAATTTCCATGTACCAATAATATATACCATGATTGATGAGCTCATCAATATCATAATTTCCATTTCCTTGTTATTTTTTTATACTTATCCCATGGAATTTATCGAAATTTCGATGGATTTTCAGAGGTACACTTTTAGTGTACAATTCCAGGTCCGTCAATTCATATTCATGTGCGCACATTTCCATTTTAGAGAGCACACTCCCGCGAACCTCAACCTTGCAGCGGGATTACCAGTCCAGGCTAAATCCCCTGCAATATAAACTCATAGAGCATTGTCGGGATTACCAGTCCAGGCTAAATCCCCTGCAACGACAATTACTCCAATGAGCTTGGATCTGAATTACCAGTCCAGGCTAAATTCAGACCCTAATTCGGATTACCCGTCCGGGCTAAATCCATTTTACACATATTCTTCGGGAGGGCTATATCAGGATAGGATCACCCATCCAGGCTAGATCCTTTTTACCGTCAATTCCTTTTCAGAGATCCATCGAATTTTCCTTTCATTCAACCGGGATTTCTTCCCATTTTATCAAATATATCAATGTTTCATTAATTTCATACAATGAACACTCAAATCATATTCACATCAATAACATACAATCTCAAGCATTTAAGAATATAATTCAAGTTACACGAACTTACCTTGATACTTGTTTGTAAATAGTAAAAATCTACTAATCCCGAACTTTTTCCTTTCCTCGATCTAGCTTCGTATTTGAATCTTCCGGATCTAAATAAATAAATTTAATTATCAATTTAATACATTTCATGTTCATATGCAACATTCTCTATAATTCAACTATTATTTATAGTTCATTCAAAGCTGTCTACTTGATTCATAGTCACTAAATTATTTATAACTTGAGCTACGGAACTCCAAATTAAGATCCGTTAATTTTCCCTGAAACTAGACTCATATATATTTTTACCATAAAATTTTCAGAATTTTTGGTTTATCCAATAAGTACATTTTATTCTTTAAAGTCACCCCTGTTCTGCTTTCGATAGTTCTGACCCTTCTTCACTAAAAATTAATTATCTCTTCATACAGAACTCAAATAATGTTTTCATCTGGTTCTCTTAAAAATAGACTCATTAAGGATTCTATACATATAAATTTAAGCCCATAATTGTTTTTCTTCAATTTTTTATGATTTTTCAAAGTCAGAACAGGGGAACCCGAATTCATTCTGACATTGTCTCACAAAATTTATTATATCTAAAAATTTGCAAATTCATTGCTTACACTATTTCTTCTATGAGAAACAAGACTCAATAAGCTTTAATGCCATATTTTTTTCATCTTCTAATTCGATTTCTAAAATTTATGGTGATTTTTCAAAGTTAGTCTACTGCTGCTGTCCAAACTGTTTTTGTGCAAGCTGTTTATTACCATTTTTCCCGTAAGCTTTTAATAAATGATAATTTCGTCCCTACTCAATTAGCCTCTCAATTGAGTTGATTTTTATCAATTAACATTTTATTATATCACCTTAAACTACTTTACAACCTTTAGGAATCAGAATTTCAGCAATAGACTTTAATTCCAAGCATTTTCACAATTAGGTTCTAAAAATCAATTTCTATTGAAATTACCTAATAAAATCATCTGATAAACAAATTAAAGCTTTAATTTAATTCTATTTCATCATAAACTTACAGCACTCAACCATGGTGACTTTCAATTTCATCCATGAAATCAAAAACTAATGAATTTAATAGTAGGACCTAGTTGTAAAAGTCTTAGAAACACAAAAATTACAAGAAAAAGGCAAGGATTAACTCACTTGGTGCAACAATTATGAAATAAAAGCCTATAGAACCCTCCTATGTCGTTTTTAGCTGCTGGAATTGAAGAGAAATGAAGAGAAATCTAGATATTTCATATTTAGTCCTAGTTTTATTTAGTTAATTTTGCAATATTCCAATTTTACCCTTAATTTATCAATTTTTCTGCTGATTTCATACCCTTGCCGTCCAGCCCAAATAAATTTTGGGTCTAATTGCCTTTTAAATCCTTTCTCATTAGACTCTTAAGCTATTTAATCACTCTAGCAACTTTTACAGCTATTACAATTTAGTCCTTTTCATTTAATTGACTACCCAAACATTAAAATTTCCTAACGAAATTTTAACACCACATTAATAACGTTTCATAAATATTTATAAAATTATTTTTGACTCAGTTTTACGAGATAGAGGTCTTGATACCTTGTTTTTACCCAATTTCTTCAATAATTTCTTTTTCTATCTAATCACGAAACCACTTTTCCGATAATTTTGAATTTAGGCCATTACAAGTGAATAGAAAAAATGTGAAAGATTGTTCCTCCTTAAAATAAGATGTTTCTTAAAAGGCAATCAGGTAGGATAATTGAAGAATTTTCACGAAATATTTCAAAAGAGTTTAAATTTCTTCTCAAAAGAATAAAACAAGGGTTCTCGCAATAAAAGGAACTCTAGAGTGTTTCCATAAACAAAATAATTTTAAGACAAATACAAATCAAAGAGGCTGACCATATTTATAGAAACCCAAGCCATAGAGCTCAAGCTACCTAAAACTCTTACAGATAAAGGTAAAATTTATCCACAAGAGTTTAATTAGATCCTAACTTTTTAACCATCAGAATTTAAACATAAACAAAGACTAATAACTCATACTAAGTCAAAATTTGTCCATTTTAAAATAATGTATTGAATTTTGTGATTATAAAAATTAGAGTAAAACAATATTAAGTGGGCATGTCAACAAATTAGGCTATAAATAAACTATTTCAACCCAAATGAGCTAAATGAAGCCCAAATGGACTAAAACAACCCAAATGTCCATATTTTATATTACATGTGCATGTGGCCCATCTTTTCACATCCGAATTACACAGAATACTTGCGGACACTAAATTCTTTCTCACATCGGGAACATGCAACACATTATTCAAAGTCAATTTCTTCCCAGATATGAAGTTCAGTTCTATTGTCCCTTGACCGAGCACCTTAATCGATTGATAGTTGCCCATAAGCACTTCACGGTTTACCACTAGTTCATAACTTTTGAATTGTTGTCGGTCATTACACACATGGACAGTAGCTCCAAAGTCGAGCCACCAATTACAAGACTTATCAGTCATGGCTATGTTGAGTTCAGTAATCATACCAATCTCCAAATTTTTATCCCTTCTGTAACCATGGGCACTAAGTCCATGCCCTCCACCATATTAGCTTTGGAAGTTATGGCATCTTGCTTCTTTTTGAGAAGTCTGCAATCCTTAATATAGTGTCATTTCTTATTGCAATCATAATAATTGCGAGTTCTTTTCTTCTTGTCTTACACGTCATTGGTCTCGAAAGTGGCCTTTCGCTTACCATTTCGAAAGATCTTAGACTTGCTCACATGGTTCACTTTAGAACTTTGGGGAAGATACGCCGCATCACGCTTCCAAGTTTCCTCTTCAATACGTAAATACCTAAGTATTTTCTCCACAGTGAAGTCATCTGCCATATGCAGAAGTTTCTTCTGATAATTGTTCCAAGACGACGGCAACTTCGAAATGATAGCCCCAACTTGTAACAATTCCAGAATAACAACTTTCAAGTCACGATGCCTACTTACAAGGACTTGTAATTCATGGACTTGATCCATGATCGGGATACTATCGAGCATTTTGAATTCAAGATACTTTATCATAAAAAAATTATCAGTACATTGTCACTCGGTGTTGTATTTCTCTTCAAGAGCTTTCCATATTTCCACCGGGGATTGCATTGACATGTAAAGATCATACAATCGATCAGACAAAGGGTTACGAATGTGTCCTTGAAGTGTACAATTGTCTTCTTTGCACTTCTTTTTAAGTTCAGCAACTTTTACAATTTTCTTAGAATTTGCATTGGGGGTGGGATCCTCCACGGCTTATAGGATTAGATCCAGAACGTACGCCACATTTATGACAGTAAAAAGGAACAACATCTTGTCCTTCCAACGATTGAAATTTGAACTATCAAACCGATCAAGTTTCACAAACTCTTGGTTCATCACTTTGAATGCGGTGTTAGCCTCTGTCGCTATCTCCAAAAAATAGTTTTCTTTGAATATAGAAAAAATTTGAGTGGAGACGATAGAACCAGAGACTTGTATAGAAATTAAAGTAGACTTCGAGGCACGAATAACTCTTTCCAAAGAGAGCTATTTGCCCCCACACAAAGTTGCTAAGGGATTAAGACAAAAGTCCTCCCGGGATACAACAAAGTTTTGAATTTCCTTTGATTAGCAAAATCGAGGAATTCCCTAACTCTTACTCTAGTTTTTGAAAATAAGATTGATTGTAATAATATATTTGTGTGCACCATAATACCTCTATTTATATACACTTAATGAATACAATTTAACGAGCCACAACTCTTCATATTGGGCATACTTCTTGGGAGAAACATGTCCCATAGAAATGTATTCATTGGATGATAAATCATCACTTTTAATTTGAATAATGCTTATAAACAATTAAATTTGTAAGATGATAAATCATCACTTTTAAATTTGAATAGTGCTCATATTAATTTACGATCTATACTTTTCATCACAGAGTTGTGGCAACCCGATTTTCACAAGTTTTTGGATGGATATAAAAGAGAATTCTGACCAAATATTTTAGTTTTCTTGGAAACTAGAATATGAAACAATAAAGCAAATAAAGTTATTGTAACAGCCCGTTTTTAGGTCAAATCGAAACAGTGATTTCAGAACCACTTAACTGAGTCAAAATATTTATTTTATTATTTTAATAAGGTCTACAGCATGATAGATTAAATATTTGAAAGTTTCGTAAAGGAATTTTATCATTTAAATGCTTAATTCTGTAAAAAGGACTTAATCGCGTAACGCGTAAAACTTGTGTGCTGTTAATTAAAAGTGCTTAAAAGCTAGAGAACCTTAAATCTTAAGTCCTTATGTGGTTATTAGTCTATTATTAAGTTAGTGGAGTAGTTGGCTTGGTAGTTCTGTAAATAGAATTATTTTTAAAGGTCAAAATAGTAAATAGATTATTAAATTAAATTAAATAAAACCAAAATCATATTTTTTGGCTATTCATCTTCTCCAAGCTGACTTTGAGAAAGAAAATCAGCCATTTTAGGGCTAGACTTTCGGCCAAGCTCTCCTTGTCAATTAAGGTATGGTTTTTGTCTCGATTTTAATGATTTCTACATTTTTGAGCTCGTTGCAACTTAATCTAGCTGACCCGTACCTTCATTTTTAAAACTGTTAAAGATTTTGAGATATTCCATTGTTGAATACTTAGGTATTTTAAAGTTTCTTGTTAGATTATTGATGCTTGTTAATAGATATACAAGTTTTATAAAGTGATTTTTGACAAAAATAAGATTAGGGATTAAATTATGAAAGATAGAAATGTTGTGGTTGGAAATTTGAATAAAGTAAAAATATGGGCTAGTATAATACCATATAGAATTCGACTAAGGTGGATTGTGGTTAAAAATATGGAATTTTCCATTTTATGTATAAAGGACTAAATTGCAAAGTAGTCAAAAGTATAGAGGCAAATATGTAAATTATCAAATATGTGTGAATTGAATTAAATGGTTACTAAAAATGTTGAATTTGATAATATATAGAGCAAGATAAGCCGCGTTCGGGTTTAGATCGGGGGAAGGAAAAGATTAACGAGTAACCGATAGTTGATATTCGAGCAACTCGAGGTAATTTCGTATAATTAGAATCGAACTTATATTTATAATTGAATTTTTTATCTTGAATATTGTATGAATGTATATATATGAATTATAGAATTGAAATGCCTATTGGTTATATGCTCAAATTTATTTCTGAGTCCCGTTTGAACCGTAGAAAGTCGTAGGATACAAGTGGCATGTCACTAGGGTTACCATTTGGTCGAGTTCTGGCATTTGTTGCAAACTCACCACAACTCGTATGAGCTTACCGTTTTAGCTCTTATGAGCTTACCGTTCAGCTCTTCGGAGCTTACCGTTTCAGTCCTTAAGGACTTACCATTTCAGCTCTACGGAGCTTACTGTTTATCGGCTCAAGAGAAGCATACCAATAATGGCTCGAAAGATCGTATATGATGATGAATTGACAGATTTCTTATTTATACACTTAGTGTGTATCACTCGAGTGTCCTCGATATTTTTGAAGGTTCAATGGGCATTATACTGATATGAAACATAAAGTACATGTTACATGAATAATATACATTACATAAATTTCATGTTACATGGATTATAAGGTTTACATGGATTATATGTTATAAGAGTACATGAGATTTATGATTAGTATGGATACAATGATTCTTGAGTTACATGAATTGAGAGTTGTTTTGGATGTTATATGAATGTATATGTGGTTGGTTTCATTCTTATGAATTGATGAATAGATGAATATGAGATAACTAACTTGTGATTGGTGATATAAATAGCCATTATGAACAAATGGGTTGGATTTTAATTTGTTAAAATGCTTATTTTCATTTGGTAAGTTTAAATTTATATTATACGTGCTTACTAAGCTTAATGTTTACTCCGTTTATTTTTCTGTGTTTTATAGATCCGAAGCTTGCTCGATTCGGTTAAAGTCAGAGATTACTATCACACTATCTAGGCGACTTTTGGTACTTTTGGAACTTATGTAAATGATGTAAATATGGCATGTATAGGCTAGTTTTTAGGTTGAATCATATGGCTACTTATACTAAAGAATGTGATGTGAATTTTAGTATTTGATCAAGCTATGTGATGTGGCTTGAATTGGAAATGGTTGGCTTAGTATGAAAGCTTATACTATATGTCTTTAATATGGTAAATTTGATGAATGGTATTTGGTATATATGGAGTTGAATGTTGATAAATTAATATGTTTTGTTGTGAATAAAGATGGAGTAGGTATGAATTGGTTATATTTTGCATATGAAATGGTTGTAAAATAATTGCCAATTGTGGTTATGTATGTTTGTGATATTAAGGTGGCAAGATGGCTTTGTAAATAGCCTATTTTTGCCCACACGGGTAGGGAAACGGGTGTGTGTATCAGTCGTGTTGTTCGAAGGCTATTTCGAAATGAGCCTGAGCAGGCTACACGGTCACATACACACAAACATGTGCTAGGCCGTGTGACCAAGTCAGTTTTGAGCACAGGCTAGACACACGGGCATGTCTAATGCCGTGTGAAGCACACGACCTATTCACACGGGCATGTGATAGTTAAAAAGTTGAAAATTTTCTAAATTTCTTAAATTTGTATTATGTTACGATTTAGTCCCGAATGTATGATTAAAGTTTGATATGTTTGATTTAAGTTCATAATGGTTGTGAATGAATGTTATTGACTAAATTATGATGTTTCTGGATAAATAATTATTCTGATTTGAATTACAAGTCTGGTAATACCTCTTAACTTTTTTCAGCGACGGTTACGAGTTAGAGGTGTTACAGTTATCTCTAAACTCGGAGTTCTTTTTTTCTTATCGTATTAAGGAAAGAAGATTTTCAGGCTATATATGGGTATATTGGTATCATTCAATATTTGTGGAAATTCTTTATAATAACTTCCAATTTGTTTATTATTATATATAAGGCCAGAATTCTACTAGCTATTGTTATGCTACATTTGTATGGTAAAGCCCCTATGGAACAAAGAGGGAGGTATTATGGGATAATTTGGCATTCATTACTCGTAATTTCACTAATGATCCATGGATTATAAATGGTGGTTTTAATTTAGCTTTGAGTCTTGCAGGTAGAAATAGAAACCAAGGTCGTCTGATTGGTTCGTGCAAATATTTTCAAGAGTTTCTCAATCATAGTTGCATACGATATATGAGGTTTTAAGGACCAAAATTCATATAAAGTAACAAGATTGTTTTAGTGTGTTTGGATTTGTGTATTTGTAATAAAATATGGGATGACTGCTTTTCTAGCTATGATAGTTAATCATCTTCTAAAGTTGAAATCAGATTAAATACAACTATTGATCGTTATAAGTGTAATGGAGAGTTATCGGAAGGAGGTAACTTTTTGGTTTTTTCTGGGCTAGCTTGATCATATCGGATTTAATGATATGGTAAAAAAATAATAGGTTCAATCATCAATCAATCACAAAGACAATGGATAGTTTCAAACAAAAATGCAGTGACTAATGAGTGGAACAAAAATGTGTTTTGACAACTTGGAAAGAAGAAAGAAATAGGTTATAGCTAAGCTATCTTTGTGAACTTAGAGCTAACCTGTAAAAAAATTTTGAACCATGATGATCTTATGTGGAAATAGAAGTGAAGATTAGAATGGTAATGTAGGAAAATCGAAATACCATGTACTTTCATAGCAGAGTTATGGTGCACAAATGGAAGAATTATATTCAGGCTTTGAGACTATCCAATGGAGAGTGGTATTTTGATAAGTTAACTCTCAAAAGCAAGGCAATTCCTTTTTTTAGAAATCTTTATTTTGTGGAAGGGGATGTTGGTAATCTCCTAATACAAATATGTTTCCTACAATCAATGTCAAGGATTTGAGGACTTTGGAAAAAATGTAGCTTTTGATAAGGTTAAATGGATTTTGTTTGAGATAGCACTATTAAAAGCTCCAAGGATAGATGGATTACATCCTTAGTTTTTTAGAGCTAGTGGGAGACAGTGGGCTTATTAGTGTACAACATGGTGAAAGAGGTTTTTGTAAGGAAGTTTGTTGATCTGACATTAAATAAGACCTTGTTAGTTATTATCCCCATAGTATTGAGCTCCAGAAATTTATCACAATTTTTCCTAGTTAGCTTATGTTCAATCTTGTATAAGATAATTAAAAAGGTTATTGTTTGTTAAATGAAAGGGATTATGTCACATTTGATTGTCTAGATTGATAATACATCGAATAAGACTTAAGTTGAACTTATCCTAGATCCATTTTTGGATTTATTCACTTGGGACATTCATAATGTGGCTTACCTTAATCTTGAGTAGATGACTAACTATATGCATGTAATTCATATACTTTGATATATTGAAAGCCTATACTCAGTTAGTATCAGAGCTGAGAGCTAATATGTTGGGTATATGACTTATGTATGGCATGAGTTCACCTACAATAGTGGAATTCAAAGCTCGATTAAAAGAGTAAATGGTATCTTTTTACTAACATTGCATGAATTATGAAAAAGGAACGTGGCCACCTTGAAAAATTATTGTTATTACTATTTATTGGTAATAATCTTTTTCATTGTGGAAGATGGGATGGTGAACATAAGATAAAATAGTATGATATTAGGTGAATAAATTTAATCCAAAGAGATTATTGATATCCTATGAGGATAATAAAGTAATGACAAGGTCATTGGATAAAGCATAAATTTAAATTGCTTTCATAATGGTATATAATGAAGGGTTTAGTCATGGAACTTTTAGTGGATTGACTTCATAACTAAATAATGTTGAAATTAATAGATGAATAGTTAGAACTTAATTACAAATTATTTAAGTCCAATCGGTCCTTCTATTAGCTCATCGATACGAACAAATGAAAATTATGAAAGAGAAATAAATTACATGTATTACTATCCGTAGTAAATGTATTTTTTCGAAAGGAAAAAGAGATGACTTAGAAATTAATTTAATTTCTTTAAGTTATTATTTAATTTATTGTAATTAAACAACTGTGTTCAAAGTGAAAATTAAATTAAAAATTAAATTAATTGGTCATCGCAATTTATTAAACATGACATTTAAATTTATTTACTCATAAATTCTAATACGATAAAGTCGTCATGACTTTAATCAAAACAAAATTGGGTTGAGAAAATAATTTAATTGAATAAAATAATATTTTTGGGATAGAAAACTTATTATTGGGTTATATGAACTTGTTTTAATTAAAACTGGACTGCGCATATAATTATACATAATACATGAAAGGCTCAAGGAGCCCAATAGTAATAGGGTAGTGGTACATTGGGTATCCTAGTGTGAATGTGTCGCCCACCATATAAGAGTTTTAAGGGAACTTTGGATTTTTATTAAAATATTTTTTCCTCTCTTCTTATTCAAGTAAAACTTTTGTGATTTTTCTCATAAATAGGGACAAAGGGATAGCTAAATTGACATATTAGTTATAAATGGATACTATGTTCAAATTTAGAGAAATTTATGTAGCTACAAAATAAATTTTATTTTTCTCGAGTACTCATTATAGTAATTTCGATTTTGGTTACCATAGAGAAAGTAACTTTTTTCATTGGAAAGTTACAGCTCATTCTGTGGTCGGTTCATTATGAGAGCTCACTTTCTTAGCAATTGAGGGTTTGAGAATAACGAAGAAGATTATTTAGTTGAAAGCTAGAAATCTACAAGTCTCACTAGTCTAGAAACACAGGTAATAATTTGGTAAATTTTATTGCCATAGACAACACAATAAAGGTTCATGTTTTATGAATTTTTTTTAAATTTTGTTGTGTAACAAAACCATTTTCATAAACAATTTTTCCAACAAGATGAATAGGTGTATTGGGTACCTCCTGATGTGGGGTGGACTAAGGTGAATACATATGGCTTTGTCAATGTTATTGACGGATGGAGCTCAATTGGTGGTTTATATTGAAATTTGAATGGAAACTAGATTATGGAATTTTGTAAGAACATCGATATTAGCTCAATTTTGTAGGAAAAATTGTGAGCAATTTGAGACTAAATACAAATTTCTTTGGTGAGAGGATGTACCCATATTATGGTCGAAAGTGATAGCAAAACTGCAATTGATCTATTGTATGATGTGAATTCCTCTACTTTACCATGTTTGTTGGTCAAATATGTGCATGAATTGAGACTGATCTGTTGTGCTTTGATTTTCAATTACATTCCACATAAAGTCAATTTAGTAGCAAACAGAATAGCCAAACTATCAAAGGAGCACCACCAAGATCTTGTTGATTTTTTTATCAACTAGCTGCAAGAATTTTCGATGTCTTGAAACTAATAAAGTATGTAGTATATTTGGCCCTATGTTGCAAAAGTTTGTTTTGTTTAAGGGAGTTGTTCCCTTATTCATAAATATATATTACATTAATAATTAATTACATCAAATGTCTTTAAATTATTATTTATGTAACATCTCGATTTTTAATGGTGCCGGAAAATGCAGTTTTATAATCTCATTTCCATAAGCTAGGTTTGTAAATAGTAAATATGAATATTTACAGGGTTAGTATAAAAATATATTGAATTTTGGCCCATCAATTTTGTCTATTAATTATTCAATTTAGGTACAATGACTAAATTGTAAAAGTTTTATCACTATAGATTTTAAATTTACTAAAGACTTAGGGACTTAAATAATAATTATTCAAAGCACTAAAGTGACTAATAGACCATATTATTTAGTACATAGTGGTTGATGGTGGCTTAAGCTAATTAAATTAAATCATAATTAGCTTAATTAAAATAGGTTAATTAAAGTTAATAAAATGTTTAATCATACTATAAAAACAAATTTAAGTGGAAAGAAAGAAAAGAGTCTTCATCTTCATCTTATACCCAATTTCTACAAAGAAAAGAAAGAAGAAAAACTTTCTAAAGGTTTCAACATTCGGTCCCTCAATTGGTATGCATTTCTAAGTTTTTTTCTTGTAATTTTTATGTTTTTTAGATTATGGGAGCTTCACTTAGCTAGCTAATGTACCAATTTGAAATATTGTTAAAGTTTTTGAAATTTTCCATTATTGATTTATTGAAGAAATTTGTGTTAAATTGATAGAGTTTAAGTTTAGATTATGAAAAATGAGTAAAATGTAATATTTGGTTGTTAGTTTTGTACATAAGGACTAAAGTGAATAAATTGTGAAATTGAGGTAAATTTTCAATAATAACAGATAGTAGAGTGTCTATAATGAATGTAATTGAGGTTGGTTTTCAAACCAAAGCTCAAGATTTAAAGTTACAGTTATTTCTGTTTTAGGGATTAAATTGAATAAAATGTAAAACTTTAGGGAAATAAAAAATATAGGTTCATACATATCATGGCATAATATGAAAAAAATTATTGATGAATTGTCTAAAATAATTGTTTAGATCGAGAGTTGGATCAAATAAGAGATAATTGAAGAAAAGCCAAAATTATTGATCAGTCCCTGAAAATCCAATTTGTTTGCTATTTTAACCAAGTAAGTTCATATGGTATTTTTATGTGTTTAAGTAATTATGTGTTTAATTTGTATATGTATGATTGATTGTGGATTAATTGGTTGTAAATTGGTATGAAAAGTGAGAATTTGACTAAATTGTAAAATGATGGTTATATGTGAAAATAAGGCCTATGTGAACTTAATAAAGGTTAGAATATGATTATCATGCCAATTGAGTTTTGTACGCACTAGTACAGGATTTACTACAGATGATTACTAAGGACTAGCATTTTTTGCGAATACCCAAATACATATGACACAGGTTTAGCTCAAACGAGTAACTTGGTGTCGTTTTAAAGGTTTAGCCCGGACGGGTAACCTGACATGAATATTCTTAGCTCGAACAAGCAACTGATGTAACGAAGATACCTGTGTATTCGAGTTTGTTTATTAGAGTTTATTCGGTGATACAATTCATATGAAATGAGAAATTAAAATGAGATATAACGATTTTGATGTTCATTTAGAGAAATGTTGAATTTAACTTGAATATTGTATTATAGTAATGTTATGAACATATATGTGATTACGTTATCCCTTGATTGGATGAGATTGAAAATTTGTTGTACAAAATGACATGAATTAGTATGATAAGTGATTGAGATGTTATTTGATTTGATTATATGTTAAATCTCACCTTGTTATTATTAAGATTTGCCATGTCAAGACAATCTCTACCAAGCTAAGTAGCTTAGTATATTTAATTGAAAGTTAAGCTAAGTTTTGTTTAATGCCTATGAACTTACTAAGCATCTTATATGCTTACCCCGTTTGTTTTCCCTTTTCTTTGTAGATCGTTACCTTGCGGAACACGTCAACCTATAGTGTTTTGAAGCTCACACTATCCTATCACCGAATTGGTAGCTTTTGATCATTTTGAGTCAAGGATTGTGGCATGTATATAAGATGTCTTGGTGTTATCCTTGATGTATATAAGTATTTATGAGTTAAATATGGTATTGAACTTGGTTAATGTGATTTAGATGTTGGTATTGGTATGTGGTTTAGAAATGCATGATTTGGCATTTGTAACACTTAGTTGAATTGGTGTATTTTGATTTATATGCTCGAGATATGTATGGTATATGAAGTTGCATGTTTTAAAGTGGATTGGCATAGGTAAAGTTGGGATGGAATGACTTGGTGAATATGTGGTAATTGGCATTGGATTGTTTAAATGATGTACATGTAATGAATGTTTTGATGGAAGCTTGAACGTAGTTGTTTGAACTTTTTGGCATGTTTTGGTAAGTTTTGAGACAATTGGGAATGATATTTTGATGCATCTTTGAATGGTTGAAATGGAAACTTTTGAATAGGTACCAAATGGCTCAAATTTTACCAAAAATAGGGTCCATGTTTTGATGACCAACTTACCTCATCATAACGTCGGCCAACAGTAAGTGACATTGCGATGTCTAGTGGCTTGACATCGTGACGTGACATACTGTTTTGCTGACGTCCCTACATGGAATAGAAGACGTCACGATGTTGGTCCTGAACTTTAAAACTTTGTAATTTGGTTCTATTTTGTATTTGGGTTGACAAAAGAGCTTTCATAAGCTCAATCAGGACCCCAAAATGATTTATGATTGTAATTTAATCATGATTGATGTTTGAATACGAGTGAAAATGATTATTTTATTGTGAATTTGTTTGTAATTTCTCTAAAAATGAATGTAACAACCTATAGCTCAAACCCGATGATAGGGTCAAGCGAAGGGTGATATAGTTTAGATATTACATTAATCATTAAATTACGACTTATTACAATTAGATATTTAAAGTATCAGTATTGCATTAATCAAGCTTTCCCCAACAAAACAAATCCCACAACAATTTAGTTCATTGTTAACCTCATCGGCTCCAAGGTGAGCATTGCCTAACCTCCTATAATGAAAACGAGGTAGAGGTTCATGCAGTTGACTTTTTTTCTACCAACCTCAAGAAGAAGGCTTGTGATGGTAAAGCCAATATAGGTTTTGGTTTGAATGTTCATATAAGCTTTTTCTTTTTTCTATTTTCACTAAAACAATTTTTCTTGATTTATTTTCATAGTTTCACTATTATTGATAATGTAGACTGGGTTGTATCTCCTTACTACTAACACTGGAAATGATAAATCAATAATCAATCAATAATCGATTACGAGGTAAGAAGATGATATCGAAACTCTTTTATTTGGTTCTTTTTGAGAATCTTTCCCTAAACCTTCTTTCAATATTTTTAAACAACTTGAAAATATCATTTGCAAATATCAAAAAACCTAGAAAATCATTTGGAGATTTGAAGTGAAAGAAAGAAGAGGACCATTTTAGTGCTTTTGTTGACCAGTAAAGGTAACTAGAGTATGATTGTTAACGGTGGTAACAACGGAGTTATGAAAAGAAGAAAAATAAAGAAATGAACGTAAAAAAGAGAGGAAAGAGAATAAAGAAAGAAAACAAGAATGTTAAAAGTGAGAGAAAAATAAAAGAATAAATAAAATTTTAAATCTATAAAATGTTCTATTTTGATAAATAAAAACAAAAAAAACAAAATAGAAAGAAAGAAAGACGTAGAAAAAATGTAAAGAAAGAAAGAAAAAAAATAAAAGATTAAAAAAATTAATTAAAAATAAGTAAAAAGGCACCACATGTCATAAAATTATTAGTTTTTGAAAAATATATTTTTATATTTTAAAAATATGTATTTAATATTTTTTCATTAATATTTTTTTTGAAATTTTATATGTTTTTCTATTTTTATTTTTTTACAATTTTTTTATTTTTAAAATTGTTTGCTAAATATAATTATGTGGCATTGCTATGGGTTTTTTTTAGCCACATGTCGTCACATGATTGGACCATATCATCATTGATCATAATTGACTAATGGTTGGTTGACAGAGACATTTATTTGAAGAGAAAATAGTTTAAGTATCAATTTGGATTAAAAAATGTTTTTATAACAAAATGGGAAAGTGAATATAGTTCAGGGGCAATTTTTATATCAAGCCTTAAAAAAACACTATCAATAAAATTTAAGGAAGGTTAATTCCTTTTTATAAATGTTTCATACTCAAGTTGCTCATACAACAAGTATATGTGTGTGTTTATAATTCAATCTCATGTTCTAAATATGCTTTATTTCATATTTTAGTTAGTATTTAATACCAAAGCTAATAGGGCAAAAGTACTATGGAGGCTTTTGTACTAAAAATCATATTGCATTTACTCTCTTCACTCAAAAAATAGACAAATTAATCCCTACACATTAGATAAAAGAGCAAACTAGTCTTTTATTGTAAAATTTTCATTTATTTCTACTGTTAAAAATTGACGTGACTGGCAAAATAATCAAACAGTTACACGTGGCATGCTAGCATATAAGGACCAATTTTTAAAAATAAAAAATGGGTGAAACTTTTAACAGAAAGACCTATTTGCTCTTTAATCTAATGTACAATGACTAATTTGCTTATTTTTTGAGTAGATGAGACAAAATACAATTTGACTTCTAGTATAAGAGCATTTATAATACTTTTACCAAGCTAGATTGATGAAAGGACCGAATTGATATGATATTAATACTTTAAAGATTTAATTATAATATTTAAAAATTTAAATGATAATTTTAAGACATTTTATTCAATTTTTTTGTAAGAACAAATTTAAATTTAATAGATTGAAAACTTGAAAAAGTAAAATATTTAGATTCTTCAACTTATATATTGAATTCAATGTAAAATCTCTTTCAAAATGATGATATTTAGGCATATTATCTTCGAGCACTTGAAAAAGTACAAGTAGAAATGGTCATTACACTTGTTTAACAGATATATTTGGTATCAAGGGGACGGATCTTGTCATCGCGGCAACTCCCTCCCAAAGTGGGTCTCATTTGACCCTTTACCTTTGTTGCTTTGCATTTGTTATCACTTCTAATTTGGTTGAAGTACTATCAACCCCTATGAGTTAAATTGCATTTAATTTTTTATTTAACAAATAGATAAATTAATTTTTATATATTAGATCAAAGGGTAAATTAGTTACTTCTGTTAAAAATTTTATTCATTTCTATTGTTAAAAACTTAAGTAATTGACGAAATAACGAGACAGTTACACATGACGTATCATGTGTAGACTTATTTTTTTATAATAGAAATGAATAATCTACATGAATTTAAGAAGTAAAATATAATTTCTACTACTTTATTAATCCTTTTAACCTCTAATTCATCCTCATTATTGTTGTTTGGAGAAAGTGAAATTCATTGTTGTTTGGAATGATAAGAAACCATGCTTTATTAATGGGCCCTCTTTGATTTCACAAAGCCCTGCACTGCCCACCTTACTAATGGTTTTCGAGGCATATACTCTTTTTCTTTTTCTTCATACTTTATATTTAAAACTCTCTCTTCTTTCTTTTCAAGAGATTTTATCAAGTAATTATATGATTTTTGTCAATTATTTTATTTATGACTTCTCTAGTTGCAATAGTTGTCAAAGTTAGGTATCATACATATTAATTAAAGACGGCCACTAAGGTCACTATTTTTCACTCAAGTAATGAATAGTGTTGGAAGCAACAATACAAGACTTTATATATATATATGCATATAATATTTTCAACTCTTATAATATAATAATCTTTTTGCAACATAAACTAAAATTTGTTTCATACAAGTCATAAGTTAGATTAAGTTAATAGAAAACATAAATACAAAGGAGAGATAAATATATATTAAATTTTTTTTTATTTTGAGGTGATTAGAAAAATAATATAAGTTTAAGGATTAAAAGAGACGAATAATTAAATAAATGGTTAAAATGATTTTTTTATAAAATTAAAATGTTAAATAAATCATTATGCTAAAGCAATAAAAGAACTTGCATGTCCATGTTTAAAGAATATTTCAAGATCATTAAAAAGAGTTGTAAACTTTAATCCTACTAACAATACGTTCAGTCATTCTCAACTTACAAATGCATTTACAATATCTTCATTTCTTTAAAGAGATAATGATGTGATAAAATATAATAAGTAAACTAAAACACATACAAAAACTCTATTAAAACACATAAAGCTTCAGACAACCAATAAAAACAATTATTTTTACTATCCAAGACCTCGTATCGTATCAGGTCAAATTCAAAACCTAAGTCCATCATGTTTACCATCTATGCCTGAAACTCTAGTTGAAGAATTAAAGAAAATTTGAAGAAAATAACCCAAAATTGGGATTCAAAAACAGGAGAAGCTTAATTTAAAACGAAAAAAAAGAACAATAGGAATAAAAAGGATAAAAAGAACTTCACTTTTAGAAAGAAGAAAAAGGAAACATAGAGACCACGCTTAGTTTAAAATGTTGAATTCATGTAAATTATTTATGATGACGACTTTGGCTAAACCACGCAAATAAATTTCTCATCTCTTATAATATAAGTTTACTATAACTTTACTCCCTATTTTGAGGGTTATATTAAATAAATTCTACATATTATTTTTTTTTGGAAAGGAATCTATATTTTATTATACTATGTGATTTGATTATTTAAAAGTTAAGATTGATGTTGGTTGAGCATGGTTATTGTTATCAAGATAAGATTATGTGGATTTAAGTGTACTCAAATGCATTATCCTTCTATTTATGCGTTGGGGAGGAATTATGGGTAGTTCTAGGCATTATGTCAAAAAGAACAGATATGATCAAAATCTATAATGAGATTTATATACAAACAAGATAAATTTAATTCATATAAAGTTTAGATAAAAGAAATTTACTTTGTATCAACTCAATATTCAATTTAAATAATAAAAATAAGGGTAAACTACATCCATGGTCACTTTTGTTTACCTTAGATTACATTTTTAGTCACTTATGTTTGAAATGTTACGTTTTAGTCACGTACGTTATCGTGTTGCAACATTTTAGTCACTAAGTCGTGAATTGCCATTAACGGTGCAACGGTAAATTGATGTGGCACGTTAAATCATTAGGTTAAATTATACAATCGATTCCTATGTTTTTCATTTTGAGTAAGTTAATTTTTTTCTTTTATGTTCTTTAAATTTTCCTTTTTTTTTCTTTATTTTCCATTCTCTTCTGTTTCTCCCTTTGTTTTTCTACCTTCTCCATTTCTTTTAACATATCAGGAAGTCGAATTAGTAGTTTAGAAAGAAGCAGGAAGCCGAAAGCCAGCATTGCCTATAACCAAAACCCATACCATGCTTCTTTATTCACTGCTAATTCAACTTCCTGATATGTTAAAAGAAATAGAGAATGTAAGAAAACAGAGGGAGAAGCAAAAGAGAATGAAAGAAGCATGGTATGGGTTTATGAGTTTTGGTTATAGCCAATGATGGCTTTTGACTTCCTGCTTCTTTCTTCACTACCAATTCGACTTCCTGATATGTTAAAAGAAATGGATAAGGTAGGAAAACAGAGGAAGAAGAAAAAGAGAATGAAAGAAGCATGATATGGGTTTATGGGTTTTGGTTATAGGCAATGATAGCTTTTGGCTTTTGGCTTCCTACTTCTATCTTCACTGCCAATTCAACTTCCTGATATGTTAAAAGAAATCGAGAAGTTAGGAAAACAGAGGGAGAAACAGAAGAGAATGAAAAAAAAAAGAAAAAAAAAGGAAAGTTAAAAGAACATAAAAGAAAAAATTAAATTGCTCAAAACGAAAAATTATTAAGACTAATTGTATAATTTAACCTAAAATTTTGGTTTGAAATGATAATTTAATGTGTCACGTCAGCTTACCTTTACATCGTTAACAATAATTCACGGCTCGGTGACTAAAATGTTACAACACGATAATGTAAGTAACTAAAACATAACATTTCAAACATAAGTGATTGAAATGTAACCTTAAGTAAACAAATGTGACCATGGGTGCAATTTACTATAAAAATAAATCATAATATATTTTAAATAATTCATTAATATCTAAATAGTAAAATCAAATGGACAAACTGAACCAATTCAATGTTTAAGCTTAATATTATTAATTACTTTGTGTGTTGGTACGATGATTGCGGTGTTCACCGTCTCAAATGTATTCGAATCACGTTAATGTTAGAGTTTTACTCTCTTCTTATAATCCACTAAAAATAAAAATTTTGTAATTTGGAACTAAGATGCAACCAAACCTAACCCGCCCGCCCCTGCATAGTTGTACAAGTGACCCAATAGTCGCTCTGTTTCAATTTGAAAAAAGGAACTTGTAAAGAAGGGAGGCAAAGTCAAGACGTTAATTGAAGGGAAAACTCAAAAGAACGTAGCCGAATATAGTATTTTTTATAAGGTTAATATAGTATTTGGTATTTAAATTTAGTTTTAATATTCAATTTAATACATTAGTTTTTTTTTTGTTTTGATTAAGTACTTATGTTTTTTTTATTAGATCACACAAGTCAAATATTCATTAGGTTTTATGATGCAGATTGGCCTGGTGACTAGATTAAACATTAAAACTAAAGTCATGTATCAAATTGAACATTAAAGTAAAACTTACATACCAAATGATATATTAATGCTTTTTAAGATAATATCCATATTAATATATATATACATATATGCATGTCCAATTTTTTTTTTCATTATTAACAATAATGGTTAAATTTAATTATGGTCCCTCTAATTTTTAGATTATATAAAAATTATAAAAATTCAATTTCAGTTCCTATATTATGCTCAAATTTGAGATTTAATCTTTATACTTTAATTTTTGACATAATTTGCTACCACATCATTTATAATGTAATTAGTTAGTCTAAATATTTTATTTTAATTAAAATGTTGACGTATACTTTTGTTAAATTTAGGTCCATTACGATGTTATTTTTTTGACATGATTATCGAGTGAATATTGTTTTAAGTTTTAGAATGTTACATAAATAAATTTAATAGAAGAATTTTAATAATGTTAACAATTAAATGTGAATTTTTAAATTCGAAATTTATGAGGATTAAATTCCAAATATACAAATAATAAAAAAATTGAAGCATATTATAACTTATTAAATTTAACTATTTAATAAAAAATAATTAATCTAAGAGTGTCTTTGGATTGACGATGTCTGTAATACAGTAAAAATTTTTACCTCACTGTAATAATAGTTAATCTTATCACCATAATTATTTTTAATCTTAATAAAAGTAACTGTGTGGTCCATTCAAATAAACCTCAAGTCGAAAATCATTCGAGTGAGTTTATAAATATTACAGTGAGGTAAATGAGGTGTCATGCGGATACAGATATAGATATAGGAAGAAGCCATTCGTGAGGGTGAAGCTAAGGACAAATTGATTAAAGCCATTGGGTGTTGGGGAACTTTTACTCTTCTCAATAACAATTATATATGTATAGTGTCGGCCTTTAGTGGAACAAGTTACATGAAATTTCGTGTTTAATATATGGGGGAACCATACAAAAAATTCAGCATCGATCTCATCATTATCTTGGTCTCATTATTTTTAATAACCACGTTAAAATTAATTTAAACAAACTTACGACATCCAAGACAAAATGGGACAGCTTTTGGGTCGAGAAAGACAATGGGATTTGACTAGGTTTTTCCCTTCTTTTTTCTTTGCTTTAATTTTTGAAAGGAAACTGAAGGGATACATTGAAATATTGGGAGAAGACTATTTCAAATTTTCAATCTCTATGGATTGGGTATTTTGAATATGCCAACTCATGTCTTGTATCACTCATCATGAATTAAAGTTTGTGATTATTATACATGAATTGATTAAATAGAATTTATTTGATTCATTTGAATTGATTCGATTCATGGAACATATAGAGTTCATTTACTTAAAATTTGACTGATTCAATAAAACACTTAAATAAAATTAGAGTTTTGGGAGAAATATGTAAAGTAATATTAAGAGATCTTAGAAAATTCTTTTAAAAATCTCAATTTGTAGGTTTGTTTTGATTTGAACCGTCGATATACTTTAAACTATATCATTAGATCTGGGGGAGCTCAAATATAGATAAAAGCATTCCCTTTTAATTTGTAATCTTTCCATTTATAATTATTAAATATATTTGAGAGTATTTACTTAAATATCTTCTGTGCATTGCTTTCTTGTAACTTTGATTTGTGTTTCTTTATCTTTTGTATTTGTTTCCGTTTTATTTCAATGCTTTAAATTTTTTTTTATAAATTCTCATCTTTCGAGCGTTAAATTAATTTAAACGAATTTAAAATAAAAAATCATTTGAGGTTACACAATTTACGAGACTTAAGTTCTAATCCCATAACACTTACATCAGCATCATTTAGAATTATTATATTACAATAAAAACAAAAAATTTAGGGATAGTAAATGGGTTAAATTATAGATTATATAAATTTTCGAACCCAGGGTAACTATGTTCCCTAACCATGCATCGTTTTACCACCTTCCACTTCTTCACTCGAGCATTTACTTTTTGTTTTACTATATAAGCTCCAATGTCGCTTAACACACCTTTGTTTTGTTTGACAGATATTCTCCTCGACCATCTTAAATAGAAGTGCATCAACCATTTTGATGAACCAAACTGAAATAAAAACATAAGGAAGCTCAGTTTAAGAATTCTGGAGCAGATAAAATTGCAAGTAAACTTCATTCATGGATTATATTGTAAACCATAGATTCACTATTGATTTTCTTTTCAACTTATTAACTCACTAGTTCAACTATTACAAAATAAATTTTTTAAAAAGATTTTTATTTTCAATTTATAACACGATGTGAGTGAAAAATAAAATTATACAAAAAAATATATTTATAAAAAAATTTAAAAAAATAAGATTTTGATTGAAATGGTTAAAAAAATGTTAAAAATTATTGTGTTTTAGGTTTAAATCCTATAATGTGCACATATTTTTCTATAAAATGTAAATAAAAAAACACACCCCAAAATAATATAATATATTTTATAAAACAATGATATTTTAGCCATTACTTACATAAGTTGATGCTTAGTTGACTAGTCATACCAACTCAATTAAGGGTTTAATCTATAATATATATAACAAAAATAAAATTAGCTTTAAGTATAATTCACATAGTTTTTGACATTTTTTATCTAATTTAATTAGTTTAGTTGATTTTACATTAATTCATCCATCAATCCAAAATATAATAAAGTTTGACAATCATGAAAGAAAAAGAAAATGATGTGATGATGATGAAAAATTGGGTTGATTTGATAGTTGAGGGCAAATGGCCCAAAGGGACGAAAAAGAAGTCTATAATTTGAATTTATTGGGCATGTGTGGTGGTGTTGAATCCCATTACCATAGCCCCATGTGGACTTTCCATATATAAGAAAAGCTTTATTTCATGCATTAAACTTGACCCATTGGAATTAAACTTTATATTCTCTTTTGAGTTTTGACCAACCATCTATGTTCATGAATTTTCCTCATTATACTTTATTTTTCAAATTGGTTTATAGTTCTCATTTTTAATAATTAAATATATAAAATAAAAACCAATAGCTTCCCTACCACATGCATTCCTTTATATATATGCACACTTTAAACATTTATATTCAAATCATATTACATAATTTTAATTTTAAAATTTTCGTTAACAATTAAATAATGAATTTTTTTTCTAAAAATATGATTAAAAGATTAAAATAAAAATATTTTTTTGGTCAAAATTTGTTGTCGATCTCTGTATTTCGATAAAATTTGAGATTCAATTTCTATATTTAATGTTTAAAATTAGATCTTCTTACTTTTACGATTTAAAAATCAATCCAATCATAATATTATTAATATCTTTCATAAAAAAATTGTCAATTTAAAATGTTTGTTTTTCGTTAACTACACGTCTCTTAACATGTTTGTTTTTTGTTAACTACATGTCTCTTCATATGAAAACAATTTAGTCAGCATGCCAAGTTAGAACCTAAGAAAAGAATACTACCAATATTTATGACTAATATACCAAAAAAGGCCCATTTTTTTAAAAATTACAAAAATGGGCCACTTTTGTTGAAAATTACAAAAATGAGCCGAAAATACAAAAATGCGCCCAGCTACTGACGTTTTTAGGGGAAAATCAAAAAAGCGCGTCCAACTCAACGCTTTTTTCCCTCCTGACTAGTAAAACACGTCCAAGTCAACACGTTCCCCCAACGGTCACTTTCCACTGTATTTTAAATAGTCGTTACCCCCCCAACGTTAAAAAAAAAACTATAACCTCTCCACACCTTCTTCTCACTCACATTTCTCACAATTCTCTCTTAAATCTCTCAAATTTCTCAATCAACTCTAAAAAATCTCTCAAATTCTCTCTTAATTTTTTTTTCTAAATTCTATTTTTATCTAAATTCTATTTATTATTATTGATTAATGTTTTCAAGAAATAATTTTTTATTAAAAATTTATTCGTATTCAATATAATTTAGCAATGGTCGGGTCTCTAATCCATCTTGATAACAAGCACATCTTTGTCAACCAAATGCAAATGGTAAGAATAAATTTTAATATTGTTTAATTTTTTATTTCATTGTTATATTTTAACTTAATATTTTTTATAATTTTTACATAAAGAGGTGGAAGATCGAATTTTGCAATATCATATTCGTAATCTACCCGGTCCTCCATCACCGTTGATCAAAACATACTTGAGGGAAGCTGATTTTTGGTACATGGCCTTTGTAGGCTGGGGATATAAGTTAGACCTGAAACTCATAAGCGCGTTAGTGGAGAGATGGAGACCTGAGACGCACACATTCTATCTTTCATGCGGCGAGTGTACTATCACTTTAGAGGACGTGCATTTATAGTTGGGGTTATCCGTGGATAGGTCAGTAGTCACCGGGTCTATTCCGTCTGGTGATTGATGAGCTGTATGTTTAGATCTTTTGGGTGTGATTCCAGAAATGATTTACAGAGGTCGGATTGAAATCCCTTGGATACGAAAAAATTTTGCGGAGCTAGTTGAGGATTCGACTGAAGCCGAAAGAGAATGATACGCTCGGGCGTATATCCTTTAAATCATTGGGGGTATTTTGATGTCGAATAAGTCACGAAATCCCGTCCATCTAAGGTGATCGCTGAAACTCGTCGATTTTAGAGGAGCAGGCGAACTCAGTTGGGGATCCGCTGTGTTGGTAAAATTGTACCAGGAGATGTGTCAGGCGATACAACCAGTGAAAATCAAAATTGGTGGTTGCTTTTTACTACTACAATCATGGGCCCGATTCTGGTTTCCATTTTTACGTCATCGAGAGAACTACCCGTATACATTCTCACTCGTAACAAGGTAAAATTTAGTAGATATCCTCATGATTAATTGATTTAAATTTAAATTATTATGCTAATAAGTTATTTAAATAGGTGGAACCATGCACCGGTCATGTGGGATTATCTATCAAGCTTTAAGATATACGGCTTCTATTAGACCAACGATCAGAAGTAGATGTATGTATTTATTTAATTTTGAACTATATACAAATAACATAGTCAATTTCTATTTAGTAATATATTTAATTTTCAATTATATACAAATAATGTAATTGAACTATATACGACTGAAAGCGATCGCTGTAGTATGCAGTCTCTGTTTCAAGATCTGTTACGCAACCTGGGACGTACCTCTCCAGCACTTGACACCATTGTCACACCTCATTGTATGACTCGTCCTACCCACTATACATCTTCTCCAACGCCTTCTACTTTGCTATCCACACATTGCAGTACGAAGGCGTATAGTTGAATTGGCTACAAATATTTGTAATTAAAATGGAAACAATAGTCCTCGGATCCGCTTTAACCATCAGTAATATTATGCCTATGATCACATCTGAATCCAACTTTGGATGACCCCTTGAAACACCTGCAACCCCACGAGTACGTTAATTAAGTGGAATTGTATCTAAAACCCTAATTAATAAAACCTTAAAAACCCAGTGATACTGTACCAGAGGCAACACACGTATACAGACTGGTGAACTTTTCTATCGTCCATAACCCCATTTTTTTCTTCACAAAGCCATAATTTTTCATGTGCATCTATCATATCGTATTGCACACTTGGCCTCGAATGTCTCAGATTTGGATTTAACATATGGAAGTTAACCCCGTTCTTGATGCTGTATAGCTTCAATGCAGCAATAAAACCATTTTTACTGAAAAACTCCTTGCCCATTTCCAAATCACCAGAATCTAACGAATGACTTGTGTGGCTAGGCCTCTTGTGTGATAGTTCTACAAACTTCAACCCATCCCCTGTTGATAGATCAACATTATGCATATGGGCTGGCGGCAAGTATGCCATGAATCGTGGATCTTCTTTTTCTTCATCTTCACCACTTCACCTTCTTCTGGTTCAATTGGAATAGGCTTTGGTTCAAAAAATAATACAACTTCTAAACTGTCGGCATTGGGCTCCTAGGGTGGATCCATATCGGATTCATTTTCATCTTCATTCTCGGACCTATTAACGTCTGCCATGTTAGAGGTTCCCTTGCCGATGGACGTTGTAGGGAGTACATCATCCATTCTTATGTACGTATCGATTCCCAACCACTAGAAGTTACTGCTATTCCCAACCACTAGAAGTTGCTGCCATTCCCTAGTAAGTATTCCTAACATTGAACATCGACCCACCGAGATTTATGTCCCATCCACTAACTGAGTGTAACACCCTTAATCCATATCCGTCACTGAAATAGGGTTACAGAATATTATCAAAACTTTCATAATATTTACAAATAAATCATGTCAATCACTATTCTTTATCTGAGATTATTCATAACGTCCCTTAAATGGACCCTCGAGGCCCAAAATAAGTAATAGAATCGAGTCGAGACTTAATCGAAAACTATATAAAAATTTTGCTAGTTTTCAAAAGTTTTCTAAGTTACAGGGCACACACGCCCTTGTGGTCCGAGGGACACGCTCGTGTGACCTTGGGACACTCCCGTGCTACAGGTCGTGTTCGACCCCGAATAACTCTCTGACTTGTGCATACGACCATGCCACACGCCTGTGTGCTAGGTCGTGTGGTTAATTAATTCTTTTCGAAATTAGGTTTAGGTTGCACACGGCCAAGACACACGCCCGTATTCCAGGCCGTGTAGCACACACGACTGAGACACACGCCCGTGTCTTTGTCTGTGTGCTCAATTCTGAGCATACTATTTTCTCGAATTTAAGGTGCAGGAGACACACAGCCTAACCACATGCCCATGTACCAGGCCGTGTGTCACACACGGTCTAGATAGACGCTCGTGTCTCTGTCCATGTGGATAAAATAAAGCCATTCCTAGCTTCATTTCTCATCTAAAATCATACCAAATTCCTACACCAAACTTACATCCAAATACCAACCAGCTCAAGCATTGAATTCAAGCAATTTATAACATCTAACATGATATATTGTTACATGCATCCATGCTTAAATCTTACCTTTCTCAATCAATCAATAAGAAAAACTTATGTAATCTCCATAAAGTAAACTTAAATACATATATATACATGTAGCAAAACATAATCATCATTAGTTATTCCAATGGCTAGATTACAATAATCATTTACATTTATATGCCAATATAACCAATATAACCTATATATGCTATTGTAACCATAATTGCTTTACCATATTGTACTGATATTGGCTGATGGATAGTGTGAGTGATTTCCGCCAAGCTTCCAATCCAACAAGCTTCTGATTTATAAAACAGGGAAATAAAACTAAGTAAGCATAAAATGCTTAGTAAGTCCGTATAACTTGGTACTTAACTTTCCATTCATTCTATTTTGAGATAACTATGTAATGCATATTAAATCAATTTGACCTCAAGCCCTACACATATCCTCATTGTCCTTGTTAGTTATATATTCCATAATAACATCAAAACATATATGGGCTCAACAACAATCAAGTTTCCATGCACATATGCTTTCTACAACATGTATTCATTGAACATGTATGAATCATCTCTTTATATTACAAGTATAATTTCATAATAGTTCATCTCGAGTTCAGATTATTTCATGTCAGAACTTTACTCATATAATTCGAAATATCAATGTCACACAAGTAGTAGTACACTCAATGTGTATAAGTCTATAATCAAGGATGAGCATTCTCATAAACTAATTTCCATATACAAAGATCATCATCTCATACTTGCATATATCACTTATCATGTATCATCATTTTCTTGTATTCCAGACGAATACGTGTAATAACTCATTTTATTATTCATATCTTCTCATGTCTGGGTTGTCACTCGTTGAATTTACTTGAAATATCGATGGATACATAGGTAGTACACTTAAGGTGTACAAATCATGATCCATCCATTCTTATTCAATGGTACCCTTAAGGTACTATTTCAGAGTGTACACTCTCAAGCCACACATGTATACAATAGGATTACCAGTCCAGGCTAAATCCTTTTTATGACATATGTTCTAAGGAGCTTGATCTGGATTACCTGTCTGGGCTAAATCCAATCCATAACATATGCTCGAAAGGACTTATATCAGGATTTCCCGTCTGAGCTAAATTCTTTCTGTAATGAGGTCAATAGGATTACTAGTCTGAGCTAAATCCCGTCAACAACAAATGCAGGACCTCATTCATTTCGGGAAATCACATATTTATCGATTTTCCATTTATTCAACCGGGATTTAAACATTTTTCAAGCATTATCGGGCTTGTGATTATTTCATACATCCATAACATTCATATAATTCAAGTAGACACATTCCACATCCATTTCAAGCATATAAGTAACATTTTTATCATTTATCATTTATCGCCATTATTATTGACCGGATTTTGTTAGATATATTTTCAATGTCATATATATATGATATTTATACAATTCACAAACACAACATTTAATTCAAGCATATAAATATACACAATTTAGCTACATGAACTTACCTCGACAAATGTTTGTGTACGTAAAATCTACTAATTTGACATTTTCCTTGTTCTAGCTCCGAATTTGGTCTATCCGGATCTATACAAGTAAATTTTACATCAATTTATCACATTTCGTATTCAGGTGAACTCAATTTATATCCTAGGAAAAATTACCATTTTTCCCCTAACTTTGCCATAAATTCTTATTTCGTCCTTAGGTTGGGAAAATGAAATTTATGCAATTTACTCCCTATTCCAAGCCTAACCGAAGTTTCAACTTAAAACTTACAGCACATATATTTTACAAAATTTAAAATTTTTCTTCAATTTTCACAAATTTACATTTTAGTCCCTAAATCATGTTTTCATAAAAAATCACTTTGTAAAAATTGTTTATCTATCAACAACCTTTCATTTTTTACCATAAATTTCAAATTTCAGCATATTTATCCATGATCTTATTTCCATACTTTGATAACTTCTCAAATTGATCCCCCAAATAGATAGATTAAGCTATCCCAATTTCAAAAATATCAAAATTACTAAAACGGGACAAGAAAACTTACCCAATTTGGCTAAGAAAATTTCTTCTGTCTCCCCTAGGGTTTCCATGGAATATTTTGGGGAAGAAGATGATAAAAATGGTTTTTATTTCTATTTAATTAATTTATCATCTTTAATAATTTGGATTTCCAATTTAGTCCTTAGCTTTTTTCTAATTTTCTATGGATGAATCATCCAAAAATATCTTCTAACTTTTTATTAATGGTCTAATTTCCATATAATAAGCTCAATTTTTTAATCCCATAGCTATTTAATCCTTCTAGCTACTAGAATTCAACTTTTACATTTTATGCGATTTGGTCCTTTCCGTAATTAAGCACATAATCAGTAAAATTTTCTCATCAAAATTTTCACATGATATTTCTAACATATTACGGACCATGTAATAAAATAAAAATAAACTTAATTTTCTGATCGGATTTGTGGTCCCGAAACCACTGTTCCGATTTCACTGAAAAATGGGTTGTTACACTGAGTGTCGTGCAGGGGTCGCGTATTCTGTTCTACCACCAAAAGCTGATAGTTTAGTGTTTTGGTAATAGGCCATGGATGATAATCCACTCACTTACGGGGAGGCTATACAGGACGTTGATTCCAAGTTCTAAAAACAGGCTATGGATGCCGAGATAGATTCTTTGAAATCTAAAACGGTGTAGGAACTTGTAGACTTACCGATTGGAATTAAACCCATAGGGTGTAAGTGGATTTACAAGAAAAAGGGAAATACGGAAGGAAAAGTGGAAACACATAAAGCTAGACTTGTAGGGAAAGGCTACACACAGGAAGAAGACATCGATTACGATGAGACATTTTCTCTGGTAGTCATGCTCAAGTCTATCTGCATTCTCTTATCCATTGTTGCTACTCTCAATTATGAGATCTGACAAATGGATGTAAAGGCAACATTCTTGAATGGTTATCTTGATGAGACCATTTATATGGCTCAACCCATTGGCTATGCTGTCAAATGAAAGGAGAAAAAAGTTTGCAAACTACTAAGATCCATTTATGGATTTAAGCTGGTGTCCTACTTATGGGATAAAAGATTTGATCAAACGATTAAGACTTTTGGATTTAAGCAAAGCGTTGATGAACATTGTGTTTATAAGTGTATAAATAAGAAAAATATGGTATTCCACATTTTGTATGTTGATGATATTCTACTTATCGGAAATGATGTAAGAGAATTGTCATCAGTTAAATTGTGGTTAGCTCAATAGTTTAGCATGAAGGACTTGGGTGAAGTTAGTTATGTTCTTGGAATTTGAATCCTTAGGTATCGAAAGAATGAAACAATAGCTTTATCTCAAGTTTCATACATCGATAATGTTCTGGAATATTTTGCAATGATTGATGCAAAGCCAAACATTTAGTTGAATGCATCAGGTTTTCATTTTTCTTTAAATGATTGTCCTAATATTGTGGAAGAAAGAGAACATATGAGTAAGGTTCCATATGCTTTAATAGTTGGAAGTTTTATGTATGCGATGCTTTACACACATCCAAATATCTATTTCGCAGTAGAAATGGTTAGTTGATATAAGGTGAATCCAAATATCAGGCATTGACAAGCTGTAAAGCATATATTAAGGTATCTTAAAAGAATCAGGAATTATATGCTTGCGTATTCTAGGGAAGACCTTACTCTTGTTGGATACACAGAATCAGACTTTCAAACATGTAAAGATTCGAGGAAATCGATGTTGGAAAATGTATTCGTTCTAAGCCAATGAGCCATAGTATGGAGAAGTGTAAAAAAAAACTTACTACTAACTCTACTATGGAAGCCAAGTATGTGGCTGCTTCTGAGGCAACGAAAGAAGCAATATGTCTTCGAAAGTTCTTAACTGAAATTGAAGTTATTCCTAGTATGGAAAAACTATTACATTGTATTGTGATAATAGGGTTACAATAACTAATACCAAGGAAATGAGAAGTCACAAGAGGACGAAACATATTAATTGGAAGTATCACTTGATGTGAGAGGCAGTAGCTGAAGGAATTGTAGATGTGATGAAAGTAGCTTCTAAAAATAACCTTGCGAATCTATTTACTAAGACTCTTGTAACTAGGAGTTTTAACAAACATGTCGAGAATGTGGAATGCGAAATATGACATATTTACTTCACTAGGACAAGTGGGAGATTGTTGAGAAATCTGTCCAGATTGTAGTAAACATGTAATTGTTTTCTATTTATTTGAACGATGAATAAATAAATAAATAAATTTAATTTCACATTTCACTATTATGTATTATGTATTATGTATTTATGTCTTTTATATTTTGCATGCATAGCGAAATTGTAACAAGAAAATATTAGCTCATTTATTGTCTAAAGTTCAAACTGAAGATAAATAGCATTATAAAGAATGTTTACATTGCAAGGAAGACAACTTACTTCAGTAGATAATCTAAATGAGTCTGTAATCCCGTAAAAGAATCAAAGTGATTATTTGATTCAAATACTGACAAGGATTATTATGTCGTCTACAATTCCAATTGGGGAGATGGCTAGCCTTGGCTATCAGAGTAGTTGACTCCATAAGTAGAGACATAAATGTATTCATTGGTAGAATGATACATTGGATTGGACTCTAGATGAATTAATTCTGAATTCGTTTGTGATTAATCTACTTGTGACGTTCATAGTGTAATTTACCTAAATCTTGAGTTAGTCACTAACCATGCATATGCAACTTATGTACTTTGATATAAGTGAAGGTTTATGCTCTAAAAATGATCGAGCCCACAGCTGGTATGTTGGGTACATGACTTGTGTATGGCATGGCTTTACTAGCAACAATGGAATTCATAGCTCAATTAAAGAGTTAATGATATCCTCTCATTGACATTATGTGGATTGATAAATATGGAATGTGGCCATGGGTTGCTCTTTCTTGAACGAACAATTTATCACAGTCATTTGTTGACAGTGACCATATTAATCATTAAGAAGACAAAATGCTGGCAATGAGATAAAATAGGATTGTATTGAATGAACAGAATTAACTCAAAGGAATCAATGATATCATATGAGGGTAACACACACATGACGAGGTCATTGGACAAAATATTTGGATGAATTACTTTCATAAAGAGTATACAGTAAATAGTTTCAAACATGGTACTTATTATGGACTAACTCCATGATTAAGTAATTGTGAATAATTGAAACGATGCTTCTGGACATAATTACAATCACTAGAGCCTAATTGTATATGTCTGATTGGTCCCTTCGCTAGCTCAACAAAAGCTCAATTGGATTGCAGTTGAATAAGAAGAAAATTCTACAACTTTGGGAACAATTTAATTGAGTCGATTTATTCAATGTGGAATTAAATTAGGTGGTCATAAGAATTGTTCAACTAGAGAATTTGATTAAATAATTTTCTTTAAAAATTAATTTGGAAAATCTAAGTGATTTTTGGAAATTTTATTTTTGATAAAGTAAAATTAAATTTAATCAAATCAATTAAAATTAATATGATATTTTTGGAAGTTAAATTTCAAGTCAGACAATTGACTCAATAAGTAATTGAACTTGAAAATTGGACCTGGGATAGTAAATTGGGCCCGAGAGCCCAAAATCGAGACGAAGACCCAAAAACTGGTCGAACTAGGCCCGATATATAAAATCGGGCCGACGGTCCAATTGGTGGCTAGACTGGATCGATCGGGTCGTCATTGACTTGGACTGAATTGGTAGCAGCCTAACTAGCTCAAGGTGCTGTAAGGGTGTCGCACCTGCGTCACCAGACACGGCGGTGCTGGTGACTGCGACGGCGGTGTCCCGATAGTCGGTGGCAGTTGGTCATCGATGGTTAAGTAGTGGAAGAGTTACACTCCTACTGAAACTCTATCAGAGAATTTGATTTTAGATTAATTATTCCAAAAGTAATATTATTTTAATAATTCAATATTAAATTAATTTTAATACTTATTTTAGTAGTATTTTATTAATTTAATATTAAAGTGATTATCTTAATATTAAATTAAATTTAATGTTTATCTTGTAGATAAACATTCATAAATATTAAAGTGATTAAGTTTAATAATAGTTAAACTCTCTAAACTCTTCCTATATAAATAGAGCATTGGGTCATTATTTAAAAACACTTGAATTCAAAAGAAAGTTTTAGAGAAAAAATTCTCTCAAGAGATTATTTCAGAAAATTTCTAGAGATATTTTCTTGATTTATAACTGGACCCAAAAGTTTAGAGAAATTGCAAAGTTACCCCATTGGTAATTTTTGTGAAAAATTTTCTGATTCAAAGCAATCCCACACTCAGCAGATGTGAGCTTGAGGATAGTGGAGAAGACTACTCGGTCAAATCGCTCATCCTAGACAAATAAAAAAGGTACAATTTTGATTAAGTGTTATTACTTTAGATATCACAACCAAGATCTTGTTTTGGAAAAAATTTTAAAACTTTAGTTTTTCCTTAAATTTATTTTCCACTGCGTTCTCCAAACTCGTTTTTCCAACACGTAGATCTGACGATTTTTCACCTAATTCTTTTCTGAATTTCTGGTAACTCTATGTTCTGGTTAAAAGTTAGTCGCACTGTGTTCTCCGATAAAAACCATGCTGTTCTCGGTGTCATAGACTTAACTGTCATAATAAATAATAGCACAATTCCTCCACTCATTTTTAACCAAATTATTTGTCTAGAGAAGTTCGAAACAAAAACATTATGCAAAAAATGTAATGCTTCAAATAAATATTAACACGAAAAATCAATGCTTATGTTTACTTTTTTTACAAATAGTATTGTTGCTCCAACTTATACCTTCCCTAGGAACTTCTATTTTTCTGAACTTCTTCAATTTCTATTGCTCCAACTTATGCCACCAGAAGCTCAAATATGGGTCATTTATAGCCCAAGAGATAACATCCCACTCGTTTCTGTAAAAATGCCCCGGATAGTAAGGGTTGAAATTTGTAGAGAAAAAAATTCTACAAGCAAGATGTACTATCAACGACAGTACAGAAAAGGGCGTCCAGCTAAGCATTTTTTTCTCTACAAACCTCAACACCCACTATTCGAGGCATTTTTCAGAAACATTTCAAATATCCCGAGAATCTCGGATATTTTTTCAGATTCTATCTAGTCAAAATTATTTTTTCAGAACCCCTAAACCTTAAACCCTAATTTATGATCAATAAACCCTAAAAATAAGACCCTAAACAAACCCATAACCCTAATAATAAAAACCAAAGCCTTAATAATAATCATCATTTTTCCTAAAACCCTAAAACACTAATTAGTAAACACTTAAAAATTAAATAAAACACTAAAACCCTAATTTAATTAACACTAAACTCTAATTTAATAAACACTAAACCCTAATTAAACAATTAAAACCCTAAAAACATCAGGAAAAATGCATTGACCTGGACGTGTTTTTCTTTAGCGTGCTAACCTGGACGCATTTTACTTGTCAGGGGTGAAAAAAGCGCTGAGCTGGGTGCACTTTTCTAATTTTCCCTTGAAAACGGTACCAACTGGGTGCGTTTTTGTATTTTCGGCCAATTTCTGTAATTTTCAACCAAAGTGACTTATTTTCATAATTTTTTTCTAAAAATGGGCCTTTTCTAGTAAATCACTCTGTATTTATTATTAAACTAAAATTTTTAAATTGAAAAAGAAAAAAAATTTAATTTTCAAGTTTTATAAATATATAAATTAAATTTCAAAATTAATCAAAATTAAGAAACCAGCGGCATACTGTAAATATACACTGTTGGTAACTAATAAAAAAAGTTCCATATATTGACGTAGTTCAATTGAATCCTTTCTCCCCCACAATGATTATGAAAGTTATAACGATTCAATGAGCAACGAGACCCGTTAAGGTGGGGGGCAAATGATCCAACTTTGACAGTCCACTAAACATTAATATGTAGAAATGCATTTGTCTTAAATTTGTATTATGCGTAAATGTATGTGACTATAATATATGTCTATATATGTTTTAAATAAAAAATTCAAAAGACAAATACTATAATACTTATCAATATTAATTAACATATGTTTAGAAAAATTATAATTAAAATAAAATATTACTAAGCAGAATATCTTCAAATATGACTTACGAGATTTAAGTTGAAGTAAATTTGAATATATTCCACACATGATTGTATATATGATGATGAGGACTATTAAAATATTAAAACCCTTAATGTTACTAACACAATTAAAGCATCATTTTTTGTTCTTTCGAGTACTTAGAAAGTATACAATATATATTATTTGAGTATCGAATCAAATTACAAATTAAGAGAGGGATTATATCAATAAAATCTAAACCTTGGTCATTGAAATGCCAACAAAAAACCTTTAATCACTATTCTCTTATTTTATTAATATATGTAAAAAAATATAATATCGGATGTAGTATTAATATGTTAGTAACAATGATAATGCAATACAATGCAGTAGCAGTAAAACAATAAAATACCTGTAATCGAACAAAGTTGAAAATTAGAAGCAAAATTTTGTTGAAGCATGTATGAACAATTTCCTTAAGACAGGTTCGACCTCTCCTCAGTGCTTTGAGTAACGTTGGATGTCTGTCTCCCAAGATTCAACAACAAACAATTACAGTAGTAACACAACAACAGTGATCAATCGTACACAATCTTGCCTTTCTCTATCACTAGGAGAAATGAATTTAGAAGAAATTTTTTATATTGATGGTTTTTGATGATATGTTTTTGAAATCTCCTACTTGGCTTTATATAAAGGAGAATAAAATGAATGAAGAGATTTAGACTGATTCATGAAGTGTTTTGTTGAAAAATTAACAGATATGAATGAAAAAAAATGCAATATTAAACCAAGAGATACAATTGTTTAATTTGAGCATCAATTTATCATTCATCACTCAACAATTATTTTCCAAAAATCCTTTATATGAATGAAATTAATGGATCAATGAGACTCAAAGACTTAAAAAGGTGATAGATTCTATGTTTGATATTTACATAAGATAGGTAGGCATCAACCCTTAAACCTTCCCTAGTGAAAGTATATTTACTTTATTAGCTGACCAGTAGACCCGATGTCCTTAAACTATTCTGTTGTTTATGTAAAAGATGATATTCCTCACACAAATACCTCATTGAAAAGATTTTTGGTTCTCATAGGTATGTTCATATAGCCGTGAACATCCTCCTAGTTCTACAAGAACTTAGAGAACTATGCCCCAATAATCTCCTTGAAGTGACCCCACTTCACTCTCACATAGGTTACTTATGTTGTTCGTTTCACTGAAACAGACAACGGTTATTAAAATCATTTCTTAACCTTTTCCTTATTTTAATCAGTGTTTTCATCATAGGAATGAACTCAATATAAGAACCTCCATAGTGACCTCACAAGGTCTATGCAAATAGGTTGGCCCATTGAACCTAGATCTTGGGATCTCTAGTCAACTAGGTTGGGTTTTCCTTCACATAACGCCTTAAATATTCATGGGTTTTAGTCACATTCCTTTTGATGTTTTATCAATTTGATCTCAGTTTAACCCTTTGGTTAGCAGATCTGTAGTGTTATGTTTTGATGTTACAAAATTAATAGATATAACTCTAGTTGAGATCAGTTGTCTAACGGTATTGTGTTGACAACGCATATCTTTCGACTTACCATTATACATTACGTTCTGTGCTCTACAAATTGTTTCTTAGTTATCACAATATATGCATATTGTGGGCACAGGCTTTGGCCATTCAGGAATATCCTCTAAAAAGTTTCGTAGCCATTCTGCCTCTTCTCTAGATTTTTCTAGGGCTACAAACTTAGATTCCATTGTAGATCTGGTTATAATCGTTTGTCTTGAGGATTTCCATGACATAGCTCTTCTTCTCAATGTGAAAATATAAGCACTTGTGCCTTTGATATCTTAAATATCATATACCCAACTAGCATAGGAGAATCCTTCTAACACAGTAAGATCTCTGGAATAATATATTCCATAGTTCCAAGTATATTTGAGATATCTCAGTATCCTTAAAATCGCTTTCTAGTAGTTCTCCCTTGGAATGCTTGTGAATCTACTTAAACTACTTATAGTGAAAGCAATATCAGGTCTAATACAACTCATAATGTACATTAGATTGCCTATGACTCTTGTATATTCCACTTGGTCAACACTTTCACCTTTGTTTTTGGACAGATATTGACTATATCTATCGGAGTTCAGGCTACACCAAAGTCATCATTGCCAAATTTCTTAAGAATCTTGTCTACGTAGTGTGATTGAGTTAATACGAGACCTTCAGATGACCTTTTGATTTGGATGCCCAAAATCATGTCAGCAAGTCCTATATCTTTCATTTCAAATATTGAATTTAACAAGTTTTTGGTACTTTTTACCATTTCATTGTTACTTTCAACAATGAGTATGTCATCCACATATAAACATAGAATTACATATCCATCAACACTAGTTTTGACATACACATATTTGTCACACTTATTAATTTTAAATATATTTAATATCATGGCACTGTCAAACTTTTCATGCCACTGCTTTGGTGCTTGCTTAAGTCCATATAAAGACTTCACCAATCTACAAACTTTTCTTTCTTGCCTTGGAGCTACATGACCCTCAGGTTGTTCCATGTAAATCTCCGCATCAAGATATCCATTTAGAAAAGCTGTCTTAATATCCATTTGATGAACTTCTAGATTCCGCAAAATGACAATATCAAGTATCATCCTTATAGAAGTTATTCTTGATACAGGAGAAAATGTATCAAAGTAATCAATGCATTCCTTTTGTTTATAACCTTTTATAACCAATTTGGCCTTGTATTTATCAATTGTTCCATCTGCTTTCATTTTTTGTTTGAAAATCCATTTAGAATTTAGTGGTTTAATTCCCTGAGGTAGATCCACTAATTATCACATATGATTTTTCATGATGGAATCAATTTCACTCTTGATAATATCTTTCCAAAAAATGCTTTTATAGAAGCATATAGCTTCATTATAAGTTTGAGGTTCAGTCTCTAGCATATAGGTTAGAAAATCTGATCCAAAAGACTTTTCCACCATTTCCCTTTTACTTCTTATTGGCTTTGCCTCGACTTCAATTTCTTGTTGAAAGTCTTAACTATTAATAGTCTCTGAAGTTCATTTTGTTGAACTTGATCCATCTTCCCTAGTCTTACAAGGGAATATATTGTCAAAGAATGAGGCATTTTTAGATTCCAATATTGTATTCTCGTGAATTTCATGATTCTTTGATGCATGTACAAGAAACCATTATGCATTGTTGTGGCGTGCATAACCAATGAAAATACAATCTACCGTTTTAGGACCTATTTTTATTTTCTTCGATAAAGGCTTCGGCAAAGGAACCATTACCTTTGCAAGACACCTCCACACTTTCAAGTAGTTGTAGGAAGGTTTCCTGCCCTTTCATAATTCATATGGTGTTTTGTTCTTTTTCTTGTGAGGCACCTTATTTAAAAGGTAATTTGCTGATAAAATAGCTTTCCCCCACATGTTTTCTGACAACCCAGAACTTCCTAGCATTGCGTTCATCATTTCCTTTAGGGTTCGATTTTTATGCTCTGCTACTCCATTAGATTGAGGAGAGTATGGTGGTCTCACTTCATGAATAATACCATGTTGTGCACAAAATTTACCAAATGGTTCAACATATTCACCACCATAGTCACTTCTCACCTTCTTAATTATTTTATTAAGTTGGGCTTCAACTTCTTGCTTATGGAGAACAAATTTCTCTATGGCTTCATCTTTGCTTTTAAGCAAATAGACATAGCAAAATTTTGTGCTATCATCAATAAAGATAATAAAATATTTATTCCCTCATTTAGTTTGAATAAACTTTAAGTCACAAATATCACTATGCATTAGATCAAGTGATTTAGTATTTCTTTCAACATATTGAAATGAAGACCTTGTTATTTTTGCCTCAACATATGTTTCACATTTATGATTAAAATTAATGTGAAATGAAAGAATGTGCTCTAAGTTAATTAATCTATGTAAAGAATTAGAATTAACATGTCCGAGTTAACCATGCCCTAAATCAAATAACTTAAGCATATAAACATAAGAAGAAGCATCATTCTTATTCATAGTATTAGCTTTTTCAGAGATAGCATTGAGTTTCTATATATCATTTAATACATATCCCCTTCTCACAAATGTTTCCCCTTTTTGATAAAACTAACTTATGGGATTCAAATACCATCCTAAAGCCATGCATACTTAGAAAGGTCACAAAGACAAGATTCTTGCGTATGTCAGGTACATACAACAAATTTCGAAATTTCAACTCTTTGCCAGAAGTCAAATTCAAAATCACAGTGCCTTTCCCTTGATCTTGGAAGTTGCAGTGTTGCCCATATAGAGTTTCTCCTCTTTCTCACAAGGAACCAATTCAGCAAAAGAGCCATTGTCATAGCAAATATGACATGTGACACCAGCATCAAACCACCATTCTTTTGGATTTGAATCAACCAAGTTGACTTCAAAAATCATAGCGCAAAGGTCAAGATCAAATACTTAGAAATATTTTTCATTGTATTGTCCTCATTTGTTCTGACCCTCTTTGGAAGCTACAATCTGATGATTTGTGTCCAATCTTATTGCAATTAAAACATTTTCTTTAGAATTTTGGCTTCTTGAAGACACCGCCTTTTGGACCTAGTTTAAACCCAGTCTGAGAATATTTTCTTTTCTTGGAGTCCTTCTTGACTTCCACTACGTTTGCCTTGGCAAAGTTAGGATTAGTTGTTTTGTTTAGCCTTTTAGCCACACCTAGATTGTCTTCTTCAATTCGAAGTCTAACAATCAAATCTTCCACTGTCATTTCCTTTCTCTTATGCTTAAGATAGTTCTTGAAGTCATTCCAAGTAGGGGAAGTTTTTTAATAATGGCTGCCACATGAAAGGATTCATTTATATCCATCCCTTCTACGAGAATACCATGAATGATCAGTTGGAATTCTTGCATCTGATTTACAACAACTTTAGAATCAACCATTACAAAGTTTAAAAACTTGGCAATTAAGAATTTCTTAGTACCAACATCTTTAGTTTTGTATTTATGGTCCATCGATTCTCATAATTCCTTAATTGTTTTCTTGATACTATATACTTCATAAAGTTCATCAGATAAACTATTCAAAATGTAGTTACGACATAGGAAATCAGAGTTGTTCCATGCTTCGACAATGTTGAAGGCGGTAATAGCATCTTCCTCATCCTCTCTAAAAATAGGAGGATCATCCTTCAGAAATTTTGTCATATTCAACATAATCAAATAGAACAACATTTTCTATTGTCATGTTTTAAAATTCTTTCCAGTGAATTTCACAGGCTTTTCATTGTGACTCATAGTCACAGGTAACGTTTGGCTCGCAACCTGAGCTTAAGCAGCGACAATCGCCTCAACCTTTGAATTGGATGAGTTGTCTGACATATGAGACATTTTTCTATATTCAGAATGAAGTACCAGAATCGATAAATAAATTAAAATCCGAAACAGAAGTATAAACCAATCTTAAATAAGTTACGATGGTAATTTGTACACCTTAGGTTAAAACTACAACAAATGATCTGTCTTAAGATTGGAAATAATTTTTTTTTCATTCATTGTCTCTACTCACTTATATCTATTAATTTTTCAACAATATATATTATTACTTCAATTCCATATAAAATTAAATAAAAATTAGATATATAGATAGATATTATACATGTAAAAGTATAAGAGAAGCCTTTATACTTAGGGGCGTATTATATTTTGATCATTTTGTAACGCCCCAATTTTCGGGAATTCTGTGAATTTTGGCATAGGTTTAATTATGTTAGTGGGCCTCTAGAAGGCCCAAGCCTAAGATAGAACCCGGTAATTTTAGTTAATTTTTGTTCCATAAGAAAAAGGGAGTGAAATTATGAAATAGGACCTATGTAAAAATGTTTGAAAATGCTATAGGCTAAATTGAAGTGGCCAAATAAATAGGAGTGCAAAATAAGAGGATTTGCATGACAAACCTCCCATTTTACATGAAGTGGCCAGCCATCATGTTGTTGTAGACAATATGAGCACTTGATATCCATAATTCATGGTACAAATTGATAATGGGTTAGGTAAATGTTCTATGATAATGGGTTAGGTAACTGTTCTATGATAATGGTTTAGGTAAATGTTCCATGATGGGCATTTCATGACTTTTGTATTAAAGAATTAAATGGATGAAATATGAAATTTTATTAAAAGAAAAAGGGGTGAAAAGAACAAAGTTTTGTCCATCTTTTTTCATCATAGCCTAAAGTTAGAGAAGAGAAAGGAGAGGAGAAAGCTCTTGAATGTTCGGTCACTTGGGGAAGAAAATTGAAGGTAAGTTCATGGTAGTTTGCTTCTATCTTGATGTTCATGAGTTCTTCTTGATTCTACCTTAACTCTTGAAGCATATTTTGGTTTTTGGTTATGTTGTGAGTATTTGGTCATGAATTAAAATGAAGGAAATGGTTGTTGTTTCATGTTCTTTTGATGAAAAATGGAAGATAGGTGAAGTTGAGCCAAACAAATGAGCATGCATGTGCCTTAGATGCTAAGGGGAAAAATCGGTTAATATGTTGTGCTTTAAAATGATGAAATGGAGATTATACTTAAGTAAAATCATAGATATGTGATGATTGATTGGTGATACACATGTTTAAAAAAAAACATGCATGCAAGTTATGTGTGAAAGAGTGATTTGGTAATAAATCTGCTTGGGACAGCAGCAGTAACGTGACTTTGGAAAATCACCATAAATTGTGAGAGATGAGTTAAAAGCTGCATAAATTATGTAATTAAAGCTTAATGAGTCTAGTTTCAAATGGAATAAAATAGAACATATTTTGAATTCTGTACAATGAGAAATTTGATTCGTAATGAAGAGTGGTCAGATTAGTCAAACAGTGAAACATGCGAAACTTTAAGAAAAATCTGGTATTGATTGGCCAAACCAAAAATTCTGAAAATTTTATGGATATAAGATATATGAGTCTATTTTCAGGGAAAATTAACGGTACTTGGTTTGGAGTTTCGTAGCTCCAGTTATAAATGATTTAGTGATTGTTGCTCAGGAAGATGGCTTGCAGTGAAATTATGATTATGTGGTAAACATTGACAAAAATTTGTTAATGAGTTGCTTATTGATTTCTTATAAGCTTACTATGATCTGTAGGTGTGGTTGGCCGAATATTGTAAGGGGTTAATACGTAGTTTGTATTTGAATAGTTAGATTAACGTGTTAGTAATCCAATTGTAGGCGGTTCTTGTGTGGATCTCGTCAGCATATCGTCGCAAACAGGTGTGTAACTAACACCCTCTTTCTTAGTCTGGATCGGCAAAAGTTGAAAAGTCGAAATGCCGAAAATCGGTATTTTGTAGATTTGCGAGTGTGCGAATGCTCGTGAGGTAAATCGATTAATTTTTTGGTAAACTGCAAAATTTGGACTGCAAAGTGCATGATTTCTGTGCCCTCGATATTTTTGGGCTTAATGGGCCAAAATTGGAATGATGGGCCAACGGGCCCAATTCGGTAAGAACACTCGGTACGTGATTCTGTTAGTACGTGAAAAGTAGGAATATGCATGAAAAACCCTAAAATAGATAAATTACTGAAATACCTTTAAAAGTGGAAAATTTATAGTTTTACCCCTAGTAGATAAATTACGGAAATACCCCTAGGGTTAAATTGACCTAAATGCATGTTTGACTGTTGTTATTTACTGCATGCCATGTTGTTATTATCTGATGCATGGGATTGGGATATTGACGAAGGAAGTACTGAAAGTGGCTTGTCCACGTACTGGAGGCTTTGCCTCAACTTACTGTTAACTGAGCAGCAAGGCTGCAACTGTGGAGTGTTGGGCTGGGTGGGTTGAGCTATTCCCACATGGAGTGTAGGGCTGGTACGGGTGGAGTGTAGTGGTTGGTGGGTTGAGTAGTCTCCCCAAATGGGCTTGCATATGTTATTGATGTTGCATGTATTTTGAAATGGGCCTATGGGCCATACTGTTATCTGAATAAGGGGCTAAGGCCCAGTTTATTGTAATCTGAAAAGGGCTCTGGTCCAGTACCACTGTTACCTGAATGGGCTTAGGCCCAATAGGCTTGAGCTGACTTAGGCTTTGAATGGGTTTTCCTTACACATTGAGTTTCCCCAAACTCACCCATTTTATTTTCATCCACGCAGGAAATCCCCAACCATAGTGGGCTTGGAGCTGTGAGGGAATTTGGAGTGGCCACCCGTTCTGAAAGTTTGGTTTTCTTCTGGTGAACTGGACATCCTATTATTTACGTTGAGGTTTGGGTTTTTAATGTAATAAGGCCGCTTAATTATTTTTGATGGTTTTAATATGTATTACTAAGATAGGTATTGCTTATTTTAACTGTTGAAATTGGATAGCTTTAGGGCGCGTTTTCAAAAAAAAAAAACAATTTATTTCAAAATAACACGACAACAAGCAAAGCTTCCGTAATGAAAGTATTTTCTAAAATTAATCACTTTTCCTAAAAATGACTTAATCAAATCGGTTTCCTAGAAATATACATGACGTTAAGGTGTGGCAATAGCGGTGTGCATGTCTAGGATTGGATCCGAAGGGAGCTTGGTACTTAAGTAGTCCGATAGACTCACCTCCTCTTTTCCGGTTTCCTACCTGGTGCACAGCTTCCATTCACTTTAACCTATAATGAAATATCTTTTAAAACACTAAGTAGGTTTTTTTCTGGATCAACAATATAAAATGTTTTGAACGCTTCGATGTGGCATGTCGGATCCGGTCATAACGTCTGGGCCGGGTTTAGGGCACTACATTTAGTGGTATCAGAGCCTAGGTTGCAACAACTCGGCTGTTGAATGGGTTTGCAAAAACAAAGATTTTCGAAAACGAAAATTTTATAAAGAATGCGAAAAACTCGATTTTCAGAATTTAGATCTTTAGAAGGTGACATTTCGAATCTCCGGCTCAAGTATGTAAGTATTCTAAATTTTTCTGAATATTTTCCTAAATTATTTGTCTATACTAAAACCCTATTAGGATACTCTATATAGGGTGATACTGAAACCATAGGAAAATCTGATAAGAGACTGAAACTGTAGCTAGACATCGATTCTGCGAAAACAAACTCTGAACTACTGTCTGATTCATAAAACATCTGTAATAAACATTGGAATATTAATTTTTTGTATAAAAATTCGTAATCAAGATAATACGATATGAGTACAAGAGGTCGTGGACGGAGCCGAGGAAGTGCTCGAGCGAGATCTTCGTCTTCGGGACATATGCCGGCGGCGGATGCACCGGTACCACCGGCAATAGAGGTAGAGTCTCATGATCGCGGTACCGGGGATGATGCTTTGTCACAGGTAATGCTTCGTGTTCTAGAAATAGTTGTCGGGGCAAGTGCGGGTAATGGAGTTCGGGGATCTATTTCTGACTGACTTTGGGCTAACGGAGCGGAGTTCTTTAGTGGCGTGTCTGGTATAGCCCCGAATGTGGCGGAATATTAGTTGGAGGCCACAGAATGGATTATGGACAACTTGGACTGCTCTGAGGAGGTTGTGAGTGGGGTATCTGTACTAAGTCCTTTGGGTCACTCGGTTAGGGTAGACAAACTGTATAGGGATGTACCCTTAAAAACTCAAGGTAAGATTTTCCCTAGAGATCTGATGGAGTTACCGTTCGGAGAGTTTGATCTCATTTTGGGAATGGACTGGCTTGTTAAGCATAAAGCGACTCTGGATTGTGCTGCTAAACGAATGGTGTTAAGGACCACAAAGGATGAGGAGGTTATGGTGATAGGTGAGCGAAGAGATTATTTGTCCAATGTGGTGTCGGAATTAAGAGCCGAAAAGTGGATTCGGAAAGGTTGTGAGGTCTATTTGGCATTTGTAAGCCAGTCGGAAGAGGAGGGACTGACAGTGGATAAGGTTAGGACCGTAAAAGAGTTCCAAGATTTTTTTCTAGAGGAGCTTCCAAGATTGCCTCCAAACCGAGAAGTGGAGTTTGGAATCGACTTATTGCCTGGAACGGCATCAGTGTCTATCGCACCATATAGAATGGCACTGAAGGAGTTGGTGGAGCTAAAGGCACAAATTCAAGATTTGTTGGATAGGGGCTTCATTAGGCCAAGCGTGTCTCCATGGGGAGCACCGATGCTATTTGTGAAGAAGAAGGATGGTACAATGCGGATGTGCATTGATTATCGCCAGTTGAACAAACTAACAATTAAGAATAAATATCCACTGCCAAGGATTGATGATCTGTTTGACCAGCTTAGAGGGGCTTCTGTATTTTCTAAGATCGACCTCCGATCTGGATATCATCAGTTAAAGGTCAAGGAGGCGGATATGCATAAGACGGCATTCAGGACTCGGTATGGTCATTACGAGTTTTTGGTTATGCTATTTGGACTGACGAACGTTCCTGCAGCATTTATGGATCTGATGAATCTGGTTTTCCAACCATTCTTAGATTGATTCGTAGTCGTCTTCATTGATGATATCCTGGTATATTCTAAAACTGAAGCAAAACATGATGAGCATCTCCGTATAGTGCTGCGAGTGTTAAGGGAGAAGGAACTCTTCGTGAAGTTCAGCAAGTGTGAATTTTGGTTGAGGGAGGTAACTTTCTTATGACATGTGGTCTTTGCCGAAGGGATTAAGGTGGACCCTCGAAAGATTGAAGTAATTTTGGAGTGGAAGCCACCTAGGTCAGTGTCGAAAATACGGAGTTTCCTAGGACTGGTAGGATACTACAGAAGGTTTGTGGAAGGTTTTTCTGTGATGGCAGCACCTTTGAAAAAACTCATAAGGAAATGAGTACCGTTTGTATGGACTAAGAAGCAGCAGGAAGCTTTTGAGAAGTTGAAGAAAGTTTTGACTGAAGCACCTATGTTAATTCAGCCGGAGTCTGGGAAGGATTTTACTGTGCACCGTGACGCATCACACGTAGGTTTGGGCTACGTGTTAATGCAAGAGGGTAAGGTGGTTGCATATGCATCACGACAGCTTAAGCCTCATGAGGGGAACTATCCGACTCATGATTTAGAGTTGGTAGCAGTGATATTTGCATTTAAGATTTGGAGACATTACTTGTATGGAGAAAGGTGTATTATATACACTGACCATAAGAGTCTTAAGTATTTGTTGACTTAGAAGGAGCTGAACCTTAGGCAAAGGAGATGGATTAAGTTACTTAAGGATTATGACTGTTCGATTGAGTATCACCTAGGTAAGGCTAATGTGGTAGCCGATGTTCTAAGTCGTAGAGCTATATCTGATCTGAGAGCAATGTTTGCTCGTCTGAGTCTGTATGATGATGGAAGTCTGTTGGCTGAGTTGCAAGTGAGGCCAACCTGGGTGGATCAGATTAAGGAAAAGCAGTTGAATGATGAGTCTTTGGTCGCTCGTTTCCAACAAGTTAAGGAAGGGGAAACTTCTGAGTTTGGGTTAGATGGCGAAGGAGTTCTATGTTTCCGAGGAAGAATTTATGTTCCGAAGGACTCTGATTTGAGGCAGACAATATTGAAGGAAGCTCATGGAGGACTATGTGCCATGCATCTTGGAGGGAATAAGTTGTATCACGACTTATGAAAATTGTACTGGTGGCCTGGACTTAAACGAGAAGTAACGGAGTTTGTAGGGAAATGTCTGACATGCCAGCAAGTGAAAGCTGAGCAGCAATTACCTTCTCGACTGTTGCAGCAGGTGAAGATACCACTTTAGAAGTGGGAGAGGGTAACCATGGACTTTGTGAGTGGGTTGCCCTTAACACCACCAAAGAAAGACTCGGTGTGGGTGATTGTGGATAGGTTGACCAAATCGGCCCATTTCATACCTGTTCATACTGACTTTTCACTTCAAAAGTTAGCCAAGTTGTATGTGGCAGAGATTGTGCGACTTCATGGAGTCCCAGTTTCAATTATTTCTGATCGGGATCCCAGATTTACATCTCGGTTTTTCAAAGGTTGCATGAGGCGTTGGGGACGCGATTGAATTTTAGTACGGCTTTTCATCCCCAGATTGATGGTCAATCGGAAAAGATTACTTGCCATTGGCAGAGTTTGCATACAATAACAGCTACCAAGCAAGTATTCAGATGGCTCCATATGAGGCACTTTATGGGCGGAGATGTCGTACGCCTACGTGTTGGACAGAGTTGGGTGAACGACAAGTGCTTGGACCGGAGTTGGTGGCAGATACTGAAAGTAAGGTTAAGTTGATAAGAGATCGATTAAAGAAGGCATCTGATAGACAAAAGTCGTATGCGGATCTAAAGCGCAAAGAGATAGAGTTCGCGGTTGGGATATGGTTTTCTTAAAGGTTTCACCTTGGAAGAAGATCTTGAGATTCGGTAAGAAAGGCAAATTGAGTCCGCGGTTTATAGAGCCTTATAGGGTTCTTAAGCGGGTAGGGCCAGTAGCGTATCAGTTAGAGTTACCACCAGAGTTAGACAGAATCCATGACGTCTTTCATGTGTCTATGTTAAGACGATATCGATCGGATCCCTCACATGTTGTGCCAGTGGAGGAGATTGAAGTAAGGACTGATTTGACCTTTGAGGAAGAACCCATACAAATTTTAGATCGAGAGGTTAAAGTTCTAAGAAGGAAGTTGGTTCCGTTGGTAAAAGTATTGTGGCGTAATCATGGAAGGGAAGAAGCTACTTGGGAATCAGAAGAGACTATGCGTCAATAATACCCTCAACTATTTGGATCAGGTAAATTTCGAGGCCGAAATTTTTTTAAGGGGGGTAGAGTTGTAACGCCCTAATTTTCGGGAATTCTGTGAATGTTGGCATAGGTTTAATTATGTTAGTGGGCCTCTAGAAGGCCCAAGCCTAAGATAGAACCCGATAATTTTAGTTAATTTTTGTTCCATAAGAAAAAAGGAGTGAAATTATGAAATAGGACCTATGTGAAAATGTTTGAAAATGCTATAGGCTAAATTGAAGTGGCCAAATAAATAGGAGTGCAAAATAGGAGGATTTGCATGACAAACCTCCCATTTTACATGAAGTGGCCAGCCATCATGTTGTTGTAGACAATATGAGCACTTGATATCCATAATTCATGGTACAAATTGATAATGGGTTAGGTAAATGTTCCATGATAATGGTTTAGGTAAATATTCCATGATGGGCATTTCATGTCTTTTGTATTAAAGAATTAAATGGATGAAATATGAAATTTTATTAAAAGAAAAAGGGGTGAAAAGAACAAAGTTTTGTCTATCTTTGTTCATCATAGCCTAAAGTTAGAGAAGAGAAAGGAGAGGAGAAAGCTCTTGAATGTTCGGTCACTTGGGGAAGAAAATTGAAGGTAAGTTTATAGTAGTTTGCTTCTATCTTGATGTTCACGAATTCTTCTTGATTCTACCTTAACTCTTGAAGCATATTTTGATTTTTGGTTGTGTTGTGAGCATTTGGTCAATAATTAAAATGAAGGAAATGGTTGTTGTTTCATGTTCTTTTGATGAAAAATGGAAGATAGGTGAAGTTGAGCCAAACAAATGAGCATGCATGTGCCTTAGATGCTAAGGGGAAAAATCGGCTAATATGTTGTGCTTTAAAATGATGAAATGGAGATTATACTTAAGTAAAATCATAGATATGTGATGATTGATTGGTGATATACATGTTTAAAAAAAACGTGCATGCAAGTTATGTGTGAAAGAGTGATTTGGTAATAAATTTGCTTGGGACAGCAGCAGTAACGTGACTTTGGAAAATCACCATAAATTGTGGGAGATGAGTTAGAAGCTGCATAAATTATGTAATTAAAGCTTAATGAGTCTAGTTTCAAATGGAATAAACGAGAACATATTTTAAATTCTGTACAATGAGAAATTTGATTCATAATGAAGAGTGGTTAGATTAGTCAAACAATGAAACATGCGAAACTTTGAGAAAAATCTGTTATTGATTGGCCAAACCAAAAATTCTGAAAATTTTATGGATATAAGATATATGAGTCTATTTTTAGGGAAAATTAATGGCACTTGATTTGGTGTTTCGTAGCTCTAGTTATAAATGATTTAGTGATTGTTGCTCAGGAAGATGGCTTGCAGTGAAATTATGATTATGTGGTAAACATTGACAAAAATTTGTTAAAGAGTTGCTTATTGATTTCTTATAAGCTTACTATGATCTGTAGGTGTGGTTGGCCGAATATTGTAAGGGGTTAATACATAGTTTGTATTTGAATAGTTAGATTAACGTGTTAGTAATCCAATTGTAGGCGGTTCTTGTGTGGATCTCGTCAGCATATCGTCGCAAACAGGTGTGTAACTAACACCCTCTTTCTTAGTCTGGATCGGTAAAAGTTGAAAAGCCGAAATGCCAAAAACCGGTATTTTGTAGATTTGCGAGTGTGCGAATGCTCGTGAGGTAAATTGATTAATGTTTTTGGTAAACTGCAAAATTCGGACTGCAAAGTGCATGATTTTTGTGCCATCGATATTTTTGGGCTTAATGGGCCAAAATTGGAATGATGGGCCAACGGGACCAATTCGGTAAGAACACTCGGTACGTGATTCTGTTAGTACGTGAAAAGTAGGAATATGCATGAAAAACCCTAAAATAGATAAATTACTAAAATACCTTTAAAAGTGGAAAATTTATAGTTTTACCCCTAGTAGATAAATTACCGAAATACCCCTAGGGTTAAATTGACCTAAATGCATGTTTGACTGTTGTTATTTACTGCATGCCATGTTGTTATTATCTGATGCATGGGATTGGGATATTGACGAAGGAAGTACTGAAAGTGGCTTGTCCACGTACTGGAAGCTTTGCCTCAACTTACTGTTAACTGAGCAGCAAGGCTGCAACTGTGGAGTGTTGGGCTGGGTGGGTTGAGCTATTCCCCACATGGAGTGTAGGGCTGGTACGGGTGGAGTGTAGTGGTTGGTGGGTTGAGTAGTCTCCCCAAATAGGCTTGCATATGTTATTGATGTTGCATGTATTTTGAAATGGGCCTATGGGCCATACTGTTATCTGAATAAGGGGCTAAGGCCCAGTTTATTGTAATCTGAAAAGGGCTCTGGTCCAGTACCACTGTTACCTGAATGGGCTTAGGCCCAATAGGCTTGAGCTGACTTAGGCTTTGAATGAGTTTTCCTTACACACTGAGTTTCCCCAAACTCACCCCTTTTATTTTCATCCACGTAGGAAATCCCCAACCATAGTGGGCTTGGAGCTGTGAGGGAATTTGGAGTGGCCACCCGTTCTGAAAGTTTGGTTTTCTTCTGGTGAACTGGACATCCTATTATTTACGTTGAGGTTTGGGTTTTTAAATGTAATAAGGCCGCTTAATTATTTTTGATGGTTTTAATATGTATTACTAAGATAGGTATTGCTTATTTTAACTGTTGAAATTGGATAGCTTTAGGGCGCGTTTTCAAAAAAAAAATAACAATTGATTTCAAAATAACACGACAACAAGCAAAGCTTCCGTAATGAAAGTATTTTCCAAAATTAATCACCTTTCCTAAAAATGACTTAATCAAATCGGTTTCCTAGAAATATACATGACGTTAAGGTGTGGCAATAGCGGTGTGCATGTCTAGGATTGGATCCGAAGGGAGCTTGGTACTTAAGTAGTCCGATAGACTCACCTCCTCTTTTCCGGTTTCCTACCTGGTGCACAGCTTCCATTCACTTTAACCTATAATGAAATATCTTTTAAAACACTAAGTAGGTTTTTTTCTGGATCAACAATATAAAATGTTTGGCATTTGTAGGTGAGCGAAGAGATTATTTGTCCAATGTGGTGTCGGCATTAAGAGCCGAAAAGTGGATTCGGAAAGGTTGTGAGGTCTATTTGGCATTTGTAAGCCAGTCGGAAGAGGAGGGACTGACAGTGGATAAGGTTAGGACCGTAAAAGAGTTCCAAGATTTTTTTCTAGAGGAGCTTCCAGGATTGCCTCCAAACCGAGAAGTGGAGTTTGGAATCGACTTATTGCCTGGAACGGCACCAGTGTCTATCGCACCATATAGAATGGCACCGAAGGAGTTGGTGGAGCTAAAGGCACAAATTCAATATTTGTTGGATAGGGGCTTCATTAGGCCAAGCGTGTCTCCATGGGGAGCACCGATGCTATTTGTGAAGAAGAAGGATGGTACAATGCGGATGTGCATTAATTATCGCCAGTTGAACAAACTAACAATTAAGAATAAATATCCACTGCCAAGGATTGATGATCTGTTTGACCAGCTTAGAGGGGCTTCTGTATTTTCTAAGATCGACCTCCGATCTGGATATCATCAGTTAAGGGTCAAGGAGGCGGATATCCATAAGACGGCATTCAGGACTCGGTATGGTCATTACGAGTTTTTGGTTATGCTATTTGGACTGACGAACGTTCCTGCATCATTTATGGATCTGATGAATCAGGTTTTCCAACCATTCTTAGATTGATTCGTAGTCGTCTTCATTGATGATATCCTGGTATATTCTGAAACTGAAGCAAAACATGATGAGCATCTCCGTATAGTGATGCGAGTGTTAAGGGAGAAGGAACTCTTCGTGAAGTTCAGCAAGTGTGAATTTTGGTTGAGGGAGGTAACTTTCTTAGGACATGTGGTCTTTGCCGAAGGGATTAAGGTGGACCCTCGAAAGATTGAAGTAATTTTGGAGTGGAAGCCACCTAGGTCAGTGTCGAAAATACGGAGTTTCCTAGAACTGGTAGGATACTACAGAAGGTTTGTGGAAGGTTTTTCTGTGATGGCAGCACCTTTGAAAAAACTCATAAGGAAATGAGTACCGTTTGTATGGACTAAGAAGCAGCAGGAAGCTTTTGAGAAGTTGAAGAAAGTTTTGACTGAAGCACCTATGTTAATTCAGCCGGAGTCTGGGAAGGATTTTACTGTGCACAGTGACGCATCACACGTGGGTTTGGGCTACGTGTTAATGCAAGAGGGTAAGGTGGTTGCATATGCATCACGACAGCTTAAGCCTCATGAGGGGAACTATCCGACTCATGATTTAGAGTTGGCAGCAGTGATATTTGCACTTAAGATTTGGAGACATTACTTGTACGGAGAAAGGTGTATTATATACACTGACCATAAGAGTCTTAAGTATTTGTTGACTTAGAAGGAGCTGAACCTTAGGCAAAGGAGATGGATTAAGTTACTTAAGGATTATGACTGTTCGATTGAGTATCACCTAGGTAAGGCTAATGTGGTAGCCGATGTTCTAAGTCGTAGAGCTATATCTGATCTGAGAGCAATGTTTGCTCGTCTGAGTCTGTATGATGATGGAAGTCTGTTGGCTGAGTTGCAAGTGAGGCCAACCTGGGTGGATCAGATTAAGGAAAAGCAGTTGAATGATGAGTCTTTGGTCGCTCGTTTCCAACAAGTTAAGGAAGGGGAAACTTCTGAGTTTGGGTTAGATGGCGAAGGAGTTCTGTGTTTCCGAGGAAGAATTTATGTTCCGAAGGACTCTGATTTGAGGCAGACAATATTGAAGGAAGCTCATGGAGGACTATGTGCCATGCATCTTAGAGGGAATAAGTTGTATCATGACTTATGAAAATTGTACTGGTGGCCTGGACTTAAACGAGAAGTAACGGAGTTTGTAGGGAAATGTCTGACATGCCAGCAAGTGAAAGCTGAGCATCAATTACCTTCTCGACTGTTGCAGCCGGTGAAGATACCACTTTAGAAGTGGGAGAGGGTAACCATGGACTTTGTGAGTGGGTTGCCCTTGACACCACCAAAGAAAGACTCGGTGTGGGTGATTGTGGATAGGTTGACCAAATCGGCCCATTTCATACCTGTTCATACTGACTTTTCACTTCAAAAGTTAGCCAAGTTGTATGTGGCAGAGATTGTGCGACTTCATGGAGTCCCAGTTTCAATTATTTCTGATCGGGATCCCAGATTTATATCTCGGTTTTGCAAAGGTTGCATGAGGCGTTGGGGACGCGATTGAATTTTAGTACGGCTTTCCATCCCCAGACTGATGGTCAATCGGAAAGGATTACTTGCCATTGGCAGAGTTTGCATACAATAACAGCTACCAAGCAAGTATTCAGATGGCTCCATATGAGGCACTTTATGGGCGGAGATGTCGTACGCCTACGTGTTGGACAGAGTTGGGTGAACGACAAGTGCTTGGACCGGAGTTGGTGGCAGATACTGAAAGTAAGGTTAAGTTGATAAGAGATCGATTAAAGAAGGCATCTGATAGACAAAAGTCGTATGCGGATCTAAAGCGCAAAGAGATAGAGTTCGCGGTTGGGATATGGTTTTCTTAAAGGTTTCACCTTGGAAGAAGATCTTGAGATTCGGTAAGAAAGGCAAATTGAGTCCGCGGTTTATAGGGCCTTATCGGGTTCTTAAGCGGGTAGGGCCAGTAGCGTATCAGTTAGAGTTACCACCAGAGTTAGACAGAATCCATGACGTCTTTCATTGTCTATGTTAAGACGATATCGATCAGATCCCTCACATGTTGTGCCAGTGGAGGAGATTGAAGTAAGGATTGATTTGACCTTTGAGGAAGAACCCATACAAATTTTAGATCGAGAGGTTAAAGTTCTAAGAAGGAAGTTGGTTCCGTTGGTAAAAGTATTGTGGCGTAATCATGGAAGGGAAGAAGCTACTTGGGAATCAGAAGAGACTATGCGTCAACAATACCCTCAACTATTTGGATCAGGTAAATTTCGAGGCCGAAATTTTTTTAAGGGGGGTAGAGTTGTAACGCCCCAATTTTCGGGAATTCTTTGAATGTTGGCATAGGTTTAATTATGTTAGTGGGCCTCTAGAAGGCCCAAGCCTAAGATAGAACCCGATAATTTTAGTTAATTTTTGTTCCATAAGAAAAAAGGAGTGAAATTATGAAATAGGACCTATGTGAAAATGTTTGAAAATGCTATAGGCTAAATTGAAGTGGCCAAATAAATAGGAGTGCAAAATAGGAGGATTTGCATGACAAACCTCCCATTTTACATGAAGTGGCCAGCCATCATGTTGTTGTAGACAATATGAGCACTTGATATCCATAATTCATGGCACAAATTGATAATGGGTTAGGTAAATGTTCCATGATAATGGTTTAGGTAAATGTTCCATGATGGGCATTTCATGTCTTTTGTATTAAAGAATTAAATGGATGAAATATGAAATTTTATTAAAAGAAAAAGGGGTGAAAAGAACAAAGTTTTGTCTATCTTTGTTCATCATAGCCTAAAGTTAGAGAAGAGAAAGGAGAGGAGAAAGCTCTTGAATGTTCGGTCACTTGGGGAAGAAAATTGAAGGTAAGTTTATAGTAGTTTGCTTCTATCTTGATGTTCACGAATTCTTCTTGATTCTACCTTAACTCTTGAAGCATATTTTGATTTTTGGTTGTGTTGTGAGCATTTGGTCAATAATTAAAATGAAGGAAATGGTTGTTGTTTCATGTTCTTTTGATGAAAAATGGAAGATAGGTGAAGTTGAGCCAAACAAATGAGCATGCATGTGCCTTAGATGCTAAGGGGAAAAATCGGCTAATATGTTGTGCTTTAAAATGATGAAATGGAGATTATACTTAAGTAAAATCATAGATATGTGATGATTGATTGGTGATATACATGTTTAAAAAAAACGTGCATGCAAGTTATGTGTGAAAGAGTGATTTGGTAATAAATTTGCTTGGGACAGCAGCAGTAACGTGACTTTGGAAAATCACCATAAATTGTGGGAGATGAGTTAGAAGCTGCATAAATTATGTAATTAAAGCTTAATGAGTCTAGTTTCAAATGGAATAAACGAGAACATATTTTGAATTCTGTACAATGAGAAATTTGATTCGTAATGAAGAGTGGTTAGATTAGTCAAACAATGAAACATGCGAAACTTTGAGAAAAATCTGATATTGATTGGCCAAACCAAAAATTCTGAAAATTTTATGGATATAAGATATATGAGTCTATTTTCAGGGAAAATTAACGGCACTTGATTTGGTGTTTCGTAGCTCCAGTTATAAATGATTTAGTGATTGTTGCTCAGAAAGATGGCTTGCAGTGAAATTATGATTATGTGGTAAACATTGACAAAAATTTGTTAATGAGTTGCTTATTGATTTCTTATAAGCTTACTATGATCTGTAGGTGTGGTTGGCCGAATATTGTAAGGGGTTAATACGTAGTTTGTATTTGAATAGTTAGATTAACGTGTTAGTAATCCAATTGTAGGCGGTTCTTGTGTGGATCTCGTCAGCATATCGTCGCAAACAGGTGTGTAACTAACACCCTCTTTCTTAGTCTGGATCGGCAAAAGTTGAAAAGTCGAAATGCCAAAAACCGGTATTTTGTAGATTTGCGAGTGTGCGAATGCTCGTGAGGTAAATTGATTAATGTTTTTGGTAAACTGTAAAATTCGGACTGCAAAGTGCATGATTTTTGTGCCCTCGATATTTTTGGGCTTAATGGGCCAAAATTGGAATGATGGGCCAACGGGACCAATTCGGTAAGAACACTCGGTACGTGATTCTGTTAGTACGTGAAAAGTAGGAATATGCATGAAAAACCCTAAAATAGATAAATTACTAAAATACCTTTAAAAGTGGAAAATTTATAGTTTTACCCCTGGTAGATAAATTACTGAAATACCCCTAGGGTTAAATTGACCTAAATGCATGTTTGACTGTTGTTATTTACTGCATGCCATGTTGTTATTATCTGATGCATGGGATTGGGATATTGACGAAGGAAGTACTGAAAGTGGCTTGTCCACGTACTGGAGGCTTTGCCTCAACTTACTGTTAACTGAGCAGCAAGGCTGCAACTGTGGAGTGTTGGGCTGGGTGGGTTGAGCTATTCCCCACATGGAGTGTAGGGCTGGTACGGGTGGAGTGTAGTGGTTGGTGGGTTGAGTAGTCTCCCCAAATGGGCTTGCATATGTTATTGATGTTGAATGTATTTTGAAATGGGCCTATGGGCCATACTGTTATCTGAATAAGGGGCTAAGGCCCCGTTTATTGTAATCTGAAAAGGGCTCTGGTCTAGTGCCACTGTTACCTGAATGGGCTTAGGCCCAATAGGCTTGAGCTGACTTGGGCTTTGAATGGGTTTTCCTTACACACTGAGTTTCCCCAAACTCACCCCTTTTATTTTCATCCACGCAGGAAATCCCCAACCATAGTGGGCTTGGAGCTGTGAGAGAATTCGGAGTGGCCACCTATTCTGAAAGTTTGGTTTTCTTCTGGTGAACTGGACATCCTATTATTTACGTTGAGGTTTGGGTTTTTAAATGTAATAAGGCCGCTTAATTATTTTTGATGGTTTTAATATGTATTACTAAGATAGGTATTACTTATTTTAACTGTTGAAATTGGATAGCTTTAGGGCGCGTTTTCAAAAAAAAAAAACAACAATTGATTTCAAAATAACACGACAACAAGCAAAGCTTCCGCAATGAAAGTATTTTCCAAAATTAATCACTTTTCCTAAAAATGACTTAATCAAATCGGTTTCCTAAAAATATACATGACGTTAAGGTGTGGCAATGGCGGTGTGCATGTCTAGGATTGGATCCGAAGGGAGCTTGGTACTTAAATAGTCCGATAGACTCACCTCCTCTTTTTCGGTTTCCTACCTGGTGCACAGCTTCCATTCACTTTAACCTATAATGAAATTATCTTTTAAAACACTAACAGCATGTTTGGTTTGGTGTAATGGATTAGCCATTACACCCCTATTCTGTGGGCCCTACTAATCCCCACTTAATCCCATGTTTGGTTTGATGTATTGCCTATTACAGGCCTATTACAACACGGATGTATTCCTCATTTTCTCTGCTTCAACAACGATTAGCCATTCCGTTCTAAAAGTAAGGATTAGCTAATCGTTTCTGTTTTACCCTCCCCAGCGAAAATCTGCTGCTCCACCCCACCCTCTCCCTCCCAACATCAACAGCAGTACACAACCGACCAAACTCCAAGGCAAAAGTCTTCGAAGACCTATCATCTCTTTTATTCTATTACCAATTGGATCCAAACAAAGGATTTTTTTTGCCCTTTTAATGGATCATTGGTATTTTATAGGATTTTTGCTTCTTATTTTGCTTCATCTCTGTTTGGTTTCAGCTGAGATCAATGGATCTGTGCTTGAAATGAAGAGAGGAACTTCTTCGGTTCCATTTGATCCCACTCGTGTTACTCAACTCTCATGGCACCCTAGGTCACTTTAATTTCTCTCTTCTTCTTTTTCGCATTTTGTAACTTTTTTCTATTTAATTTACTCAAAATTGTGAACTTTATATTTTTATTTTTATTTTCGGGGCTTTCCTTTACAAAGGATTTTTATCAAGTGAGGAATGCGATCACCTTATTACTCTGGTAAGCAACCTTTTTTTAAACTAATTTGTTGATTAATTTCGATTTGTGATGTTAATCCCCTCCCCTTTTTTTCTTAAAATGTGTGAATTTCAGGCTAAGGATAAATTAGAGAAGTCAATGGTGGCGGATAATGAATCGGGTGATAGCATTGAGAGTGAAGTTCGAACCACATGTTTCTTCAGAAAACTCAGGTATATAATTAAATTGCCCCTTTTTTTAGTTTAAATCTGTGAAATTAGCTGGAATTCTATTAATGGAAGATAGAAATATTACAGCGGTGAAGGCAGTTCACTTATTCTTCATAAATAACCAAATTTTGGATGGTAGTTTATGACAGATGATGTTTTAGGTGTCTTTTACTCCTTTCCCCTAATGATTCATTCACACTTAATCTAGGGCAAACTCTTTACCTAAAGAATCCGTTTCCTCACTGAATGCATTGAAAGTTAAAGATGATAGTTGTGCTCTTTGGCATTGGCTTAAGCTTTTGGGATAATTACTTTCCCTTAATGCTGTATCAGATATCTCGAGTAGGACTCCTGATAACTGATTTACTTCTTATTTCTTCCTCTGCTGTCTTGTTGCTCACTGGGGAATGCGTTACTGCTTTAATCATTCTTCAGCTTGCACCTTTTTCTTCACTGGAGTTCAGGTCCAAATGTGTACTGCTTAGTATTAGTTACTTGTTTCATTAAGTTTAGAGATCGTTTACTCAATACTAATTTTGATGACTCAGATTGTTTATTTTTGTGGACCTTGTTTGGAAAGCATTGTATATGCTGATTCTTGAAGTTCAAATGCTTATGTGGTGTCCTTTATTTCTCATGTGAAGGATGAAGTAGTTGCTGATATCGAAGCTAGGATTGCTGCATGGACCTTCCTTCCAGCAGGTATATATCATTTCTTGCTTGTTGTTACCCTATAATTTCTTAATCTACGTTGAATGGTGTTTTCTCATCTTATTTTAATATGGCACACCAACCAGAGAATGGGGAGTCCATACAAATAATACATTACGAGAATGGTCAAAAGTATGAGCCACATTTCGATTATTTTCATGATAAGGCTAATCAAGAGCTGGGCGGTCACCGTATAGCCACTGTACTGATGTATTTGTCTGATGTTGAGAGTGGTGGGGAAACTGTGTTTCCAAATGCAGAGGTAAGCATTTGACTGTGAATTTTTTATTCCCCCTATTTATGTTTGCTCTCTTCCTATTCTATCATTGTTAAATGCTTACATTTCCATTTTATTTTGTTCATCACTTACTAGTCTGCCTTCTACAGGGAAAACTTTCTCAGCCAAAGGATGATAGCTGGTCAGATTGTGCAAAAAATGGATATGCAGGTAATACTATGATTTCCATTGGAGATTTTGTGAAATGCTTACTGAGTTGTGTTTTTACTTTTCTCGGATATTAATATGCTAGATCATACCGATTTGTTGGAAGAATTTTCATTTGATTCTAGCTGATAAAATCTCACTTTAATGAACAAGTGAAATTAAGTTTGCCACTTTTGTTTGTATGATTGGTTTGTGATTTGTATTCCAATGAATTCTGCAGATATTACTATGAACCTGCTGTATATGTTCATAGCTTCTTATTTAATTGTTCTCGGATAAAATTGCCACCTTAGAAATCCAACCATATAATCCAACCATATACTTTTATTCATAATATACCTGTGGTATTATTAACATCGTGTAAGGCTAATATGGATAGGTGGTGATGGAACCTTACTATCATAATTTTGTTTTTGGTATGTATTTTATAAGCGTTAATTCATCATACTATTATTATGAGCGTTAATTCTGCTGAATATATCTAGATCTTTGTTTATAGAGAATCGACTGAATTGCAAAATTTTAGCATCTGCTATGATGAATGTCACCTGACTGGTAATCATTTCAGGGCACCTTGACTCAGTACTACGAACAGCTGCCAGTAAGTCTAGAGAATTTGAGGCTGTATACGGGAAACACCGAAGCAAGGGATCTGAAGACAAGTTGCCAATGCAAAGTAGTCTTGACGAAATGGTGGTTTTTATTCGGGAACTAATCAGCCTTACACACTTAAAGACATGGGAGGAGGGCACTTGTATTAGGTCATTGACTCAACTTCAACAGAGGGCAAGGATGCTTCTGCATCAACATCGATTCAATGAAATCCATGTAATACTTGTAATTTTTCCCAGGGTCATTCATTTTCGGATATAGTTAGTGATGTGAATAGGATTGTGACTAATATGCTATCTAGCATTTTGTACAGTTTGGGTGGGCTAGAAAATTGGAAAACATATTAGTTGGTAGCTGGAAGGTTGAAATGAGCTGACCGGCATTTTGTACAATGCATTTCTAATGAGAAAAATTTGTTAGTTATAATTATTTTAAATTTTATTAAATCATATATTTTAATTAAAATATATTTAATATTAATTATTTCAAATTATATTTTATAGTATTATATATTATGATTTTAGTAAATTCATATAAGAATATTGATTATTAAGAATTTTATTAAATTATATATTTTAATTATAATATATTTAATAATAATTATGTTAAATTATCTATATTATGATTTGAGTAAATTCATATAAGAATATTAATTATTAAAAATTTTATTAAATTATATATTTTAATTATAATATATTTAATAATAATTATGTTTAAATATGATTAAATTATTTATTATTGATATTAATAATCTTATTAAATTTTAAATAACAATAACAATAATCATTTACCCAAACAAATTTATGCTAAGGATATTCTAGTCATTTTAATTTTTTCCATTATGCTATTACACCTCTATTCCATTCAACCAAACATAAGATTACTATTACGCCTCTATTCCATTACATTCAACCAAACAGTTGATTTGCTATTACACCTCTATTCCATTACACCTCTAATCCAATACACCTCCAATCCAATAGACCTCTAATCCAATACAGTGAATCAAACGTGCCCTAAGTAGGTTTTTTCTGGATCAAGAATATAAAATGTTTTGAATGCTTCGATGTGGCATGTCGGATCCGGCCATAACGTCTGGGCCGGGTTTGGGGTGCTACACATTTTATCGAAAAATAGGTAAATTAATTTTTATACATTTCGAAACGTGAAAATTAATTCCTCAATTAAATTTTATCTATTAAATGATGATGTGGAACATTAAATCAATGTTAAAAATTATTTTTTTATGGCTAAACTATAAAATGGTCATCCAACTATGTTTTTTATTCTATTTTGATCATCCAACTATTAATTCTTTTAATTTAGTCACTAGATTTTTTGAAATTAAATATTTTAGTCCATCTTAGTTGATGTGGACTTTTTTATTGCGTTAGTAACAAAATTAGCCCTCTAATGTTTACGCATTCTATCAATTTGATTCTAAATATAAAAAATTAACAAATTTAGCTCTTAAGGTTTACAAAATTTGTCATTTTAGTTATAATTCTTAAAAATTTCAATAAATATAATCCTCAACATTTACAAAATCTATCAATTTAGTCCTAACTCTAAAAATTAAAAAATATATATATTTTAAAAAAAATTTAAATGCATACAATGACAATGAATTGTGAGCAGATTCAAGCTTTTAGCCCGACTTTGCCCAAATTCCACCGGTAGAATCTTCTTCCCAAAGTTTATCTTGTTCTGAATATTGTTTTATTTCAAAGGGTTATTTTGAGATTTTTATGGTATTTTATTCACAGGAGCCGGTATAAGAAGTGTCTGTACCGAAGCTGGAATGTACGCTATTCAGTCTTGGAGAAAAACGGTGAAGGAAAAAGATTTCCTTGATGTAGTGAACTAAGTCATAAAAGGATATCAAAAAATACATGGTTTACAATTAAACCCAGAAATGGTGAGAACATTTTTATTTGTAGTTCCCAAACTCCTATAACACATGCATTTGATTCTATCACAATATATATTCAACGTTTTTAAAATTGTTTTTGAGTTGTTTAAATGGGAATTGACTATATTTTTAATTTTTAGAGTTAGGACTAAATTGATAGATTTTTGTAAATGTTGAAGGCTAAATTTATTGAATTTTTAGAATTAAAACCAAAATGACAAATTTTGTAAATATTTAAAGTTAAATTTTTTGAATTTTTTACATTTAGGATTAAATTGATAGAATATATAAATATTAAAAAACTAATTTTGTTATTAGACTAATAAAGAAAGCCCACATTAGTTCAAAGTAATTAAAATATTTAATTTCAAAAAGTTTAATAACTAAACTGGAAAATTAATAATTGAATGATCAAAATAGAATAAAAAGAACTATTTTTATAGTTTACTCATAAAAATAATAATGTTCAGTATTGATTTAAGGTTGTAAGTAACCATTTAAAGATAAAATTTAATAGATGAACTAATACACATTTTAAAAAGTATAAAGATTAATTTACCTATTTTTTAATACAAAACTAAAATGCAATCAAACTAAACGCAGGGCCTTATCCGATTCTTTTACCATATTACATATAATAAATTAATAAACGTTACGGTTGGCCACCTTACATTTCCCTCAAATAACATTTTTTTATTACAATAATATTTTTATTTTTCATATTGCCGTTTATTATCTTTGAAAGTAAGTTCGAATATTTGCTTCTACTTTTTTTTTAAAGAATTTGCTTTTAAGTTATTTGATATATTATTTGATATTATTATATTTAATATACATGCTAATTTATTTACTATTTTTAAATTTAGAGTAAAAATATCACTTTATTCATACAATTTAAAAATATTTTTTTGCGAAAAATTTTAAATATTTAATAAAATTGAATAAGTAAAAATGAAATAATGATGGGTTAACATGTCAAAAAAGTTCCTTTTTATGGAAAAAATGTAAAAGAAATTAATAAAATGGGAATGGGGAACTAGAGCTAGAATGTGTCACAAGCTCATAGGCTTATACATATGAAGTGTAGGCCAGTGGGTCTCTTTATTTTTCCATCATAATTATTATATGCATGCACACCACGAGGATAGTAACGGGAGGTTCCCACACTGGGTCATATCTGAATAACGCGTAGATGATTACTATCATGTATGTTCAAAAGCAAAAAAGAACAAAATATGAACGGCTTAAAGATGAACGAAATAAAAAAAATATTTTTGAGAAAGGATAAATATTTTTTAGGTTTGAATTTCGGAGAATTACTGAATTCTTTTTTAATCTCTAAATTTAGTAATTATTTTTATATTAAAATATAATTTGTGTTATAAGTTGTATAAAGAGCCTGTGATTAAAGCACACTTTGATTTTCAAACTTAAGGTCTATCTACTTAAATCCTGGTTAAATTGTAAATTGTCTAGTAAATTGTACTTTTACAAAAATAATTATTATAAATCTTGAAAGAACTCTCTATTATAGATGGGAACTAATCTCAGCTATTGGTGTAATTTGGTCTATACCGTTAGATCTAAGGGGGCTCAACTATAAATATAACATTCCCCTTCATTTGTATTCATTCTATTGTTGAGTTAAATGAATACTATTGAGAGCATTCACTTAAACACTTAGTGTGCTATTCTTTTCTTGCAGGTTTTCTATTTGAATTAAAGTCCCATTGTCTTGTTGAGTTGCTTTCACTTTATTTTCGGCCCGAGAATTTTCGAGAGTATTCTCACCTTTTGAGATTTAAGCTAACTTAGACAAATTTGAAATAAAGAAATTGCCTAAATGCCGTGCGGTTTGCTAGAATTAAGTTCTGACTCCGTGACACTAGACAATTGTTCCAACATCGGAGTTTGACTTTTTTTCCCTTAAAGTTAATTCTTGAACTTGGTAATTGTTCCCATATTGGGACTTGAGCTTTAGGATTTTTTAGGAAATATCAATTATTAACTTGAACAAAAATAAATTTATGCCCTAATGTGACAATAATTATCGATTTTAAGAATCAAATTGGATAAAAAAAAAGTTTAAACCTTATATGAAAGTGATTGCCTTTAACCCGAATAAATTTACCATATTATTAACATTGAAAAGTTTAAGACACTTGTTATTATTATTGTTTTTATATTGGTTTACTTTTTTTTTAATAAATTCACTAAGTAATTGGTGTTTATGAATATTTGTACAAAACTTTATAAGTGAAATGGTAAAGCATCTTGTCATTTTAAATGGAGATGTATGTCATGGCGGAGTCTAGTAGAGGTGTAGGGGGTTATGGCCCTCCAAAAAATTTAAAATTTTTGTAATTTAATTTTTTGTTGATATATTATGGCCCTCCCAAAATTATAAGTAGATCTCTTAAGGTTTAAAATTTTTGTAATTTCCGCCTTTGTATATATAATATAGACCTCCAAAAAATAGAGTGTTTATATGTTTAAATCGATTGTTATATCGGAATATTGATTCTTTTGAATCGATTATTTATACGTTTAAACCGATTATTATGTTGGAATATTGCTTCTTTTGAATCGATTGTTTATATGTTTAAATCGATTGTTATGTAACACATCTAATTTTAGCTTGGCCCCTAAAATTAACATCCTAACTCCGCCACTAGATGTAAGTTTAGATTTTGGAAACATTATTATTAAGAGATATAACTATGAACCTCGAAAATAAACCGTAAAATGGATATAAAAATATAAAATATTTTAAACTTAATTTAGATAATAGTTTATTTTTAAAATGTTGTAAAACATTTTTGTAAAATGCTTGTAAAAAGAAAAAAAGTTGGTTTTTAATTTGATATTCTTACATTTATATCTGGAAATCCATGCAAAAAAAAAAAGTAAAAAGCGTTACTGCCTCCACGTACACACAGGGAAAGCCATCTTTGTCACCTTCACGTCTTCAAACGGTTTCAAAACAGAAAAATACCAAAATGTTTGCCATTAGTTATTACACTAGTCTGTTTTAACTCATTAATCAGGTTTTAATTGAGATAATTAAAAGGTTCATATTTTTATAAAGTAAATTATTTTATGTTGAAGATTTATATATATTAATTTAATAAAAACTTATGTTAAACAAAGTTTTACTTTATTTTTGGTTTAAGATTATAAAAAATTCTCAAATTTAAAAAAAAGAAAAGTAATTGAGTCTTTGCCTTTTTTTTATTATACTCAATTAGGTATTTAAACTGTTAAAATGTATCAAAAAGACCTTTTGACCGTTAACTTTAATAGTTAATTGTTAAAGTTGACTGTCCCTAATTTTTTTCAGTTAAAGTCACTCGTGTCACAACCACAGTACAGTGTGACATGTGGCAAAAGAATTATAAAAAATAAAAATAAATAAAAGTAATAAAAATTATTAAATCTTAATAAAAATATAAAAAATATTAAAATGATATAAAATTATAAAAATCATAAAAAATTGTAAAATTTTATAAAAAATATAAAATGCATCAAAAAGACCCTTTAACCATTAACTTTAACTGTTGACTGTTAAAGTTAACGACTCCATTTTTTAGTTAAGGCTATCACGTGTTGCAACACGTGTCATGTGGCGAAAAATGATAAAAAAAATCAATAAAAGTTATAAAAAATTATAAAATGTTTCTTTTGGTACGATAATTCTTTATAATTTTTTTTACGAATTTTATATTTCTTTACATTTTTTATAATTTTCTTACGATTTATAATATTTTATAATTTTTTCCTATATTTCTACATATTTTATAATTTCTTATGATTTTTATAAAATTTTAAATTATTTTATAATTTCTTATGATTTTTATAACTTTTATTGATTTTTATTTTTTATCATTCTTTTGCCACATGTTACGCCGTAGTTGTAACACGCGATGACTTTAACTGAAAAAATTAGTGGAGATTAACTTTAACGGTCAACTGTTAAAGTTAACTGCCAAATAACCTTTTTGATTTTGACAGTACTTATAAGTGCAAAAAAAATATAAGGACTTAATCGTATTTTTTGAAAAAGTTTGAGGACTTTTTTTATGCATTTAAAAAATTCAAGTACCTAATTGAGTGAAAAAGAAAAAAAGTAGGAACTTAATTTTTATTTTTTTAAATTTAAGAACTATTTACAGGCCTTTATTTTTCATAAGTTTTTAATAAATATATTTTTAAACTAATTTTTTTATCCTAATAGTGGGTATGTCATGATCGCCCATGATTGTGGGCTAGAAATACCATGTAAAAATATATGTATAAAAATTTTACATTAAAATAAAGTGAAAAGCTAAAAATTTAAAATTCATGTGATCTAAAATTAAATTCTATTACATTATTATTTTACTTAAAAATGAAAAGAGAAAAATATACTTATACTTAGAGGTGATCATGAGTCGGGTCGGGTTGGGTCATAATAGATTTTTAAGCTTAGGATTGGTTTGATCTAAAAAATGAGCCTAAAATTTTGGTTAAGTTCGATACAGATAAAAATGCTAAAACCCACGATTGACTCACCCATAGTAAATTTTTTTATATTATTATTATATAATTTTTTTAAAATATAATACATATTTATACTTAAATGACACTAAGATAAGTACAACTTAGTAAGTAAATGTATTTAAAATAGTAGTAAAATTAATAATAAAATAAGAGTTATACAATATTGAAACAATAACAATAAAATACTAACAATATAATAGCGATACGAAACTAAAACAATAGCAAAAAGCAATAACTTCTTTCTTTTTTTTTTTACAAATTCAAGTTGACCTAGGACAAAAAAAAGCTTACTTGAGCTCAGACCTGTTTAAAAAACGAACATCTTGTTTTTACCCAAGCCTATTTTTTGAATTTATATATTTTTTAAATCTTTTTTATTTTTTCGAGCCGAATGTAGATCTAATTATACTAATATTTGCTTCTTTGTAACAATAATTTAATTTAAAATTATATTTAGTATTAACAATATACATCGAAAGTAAGTTAAAAATATAAAATCCTGGATCGTCAGCGTGACGCCGCGTGAACGCAATGGGAACAAATAGTCCACAAAAAAAAAATCAATAATAATATTTAAAAAGTGAAAAGAAATGAAAAAGAGATAAAAGAGTTTACGCGTAGACAGATAGAGACGGAGAGAGAGACTATTGTATTGGTAAGGGAAAAAAGAATGAGAGGAATTTAAGGGCAAATATATATATTTGTTTAAAGCCTCGATTTTTTCTAATTTAGTTGTAATTAATTTAATATAATTATTGAATACTATTTTTTAGAAAAACCTATAGTTTTCATTTTCTTGAATCTGAACGAATAATAAAAAGGCTCCACTTTGACACCTAAGCTCTTTACATATCTATCGATCTTTCTCCTGTTTTTTTTCTTAATTTTTTAAAATTTTATTTTTTGGTTGAGGTTTCTTCAGGGTTTCTTCTTCTCGATGGTTCACACTTGTTGTGTTCACACCATATCCACATAAATCTTTCCTGGTTTTTTTTTTGTCTCTATCTTTTTCTTTCTTTTTTTCCTTTTCTGGATCAGTAATCTTTTGTTGGGTGTAAAGAAAAAAAACTTAATAATCTCAGGGGATTTGTCTGGTTTTGCGTTTAATAGTTGTTTATGGAGGGACATCATCGCCATCATCATCATCAGCAGCAGCAACATCTGCAGCAACAACAACAGCCTGTAAGTGTCAACGTTGAAGCTGATAGGTTTCCTCAATGGAGTGTTCAAGAGACAAAGGATTTTTTAATGATCAGAGCAGAGCTGGATCAAAGTTTCATGGAGACCAAAAGGAACAAGCTGCTTTGGGAAGTTATCTCCACCAGGATGAGGGAAAAGGGTTATAATCGAAGCGCTGAACAGTGCAAGTGCAAGTGGAAAAACCTCTTTACTCGTTACAAGGTACCAAATATTCGATTCACTATTCAACCCTTTTTCTTTTTATTTCCCTGTTTTTGTTTTTAACTTGAATGAAAAAGTAAAACCCTATTCAGGGATGTGGAACGGTTGACGCAGAAATTGTGCGGCAACAGTTCCCGTTTTACGACGAGTTGCAGGCCATATTCACGGCGAGGATGCAAAGTGTTCTATGTTCGGAAAGTGAAGGCGGAGGAGCTACGGGGTCGAAAAAAAAGGCAGCACAGGCGCAGCTATCTTCCGACGAGGAAGACGATACGGAGGAAAACGAGTACAGCTTTAGGAAGAAGAAGAAAGGGAAAACTGGTGGTGGGAGTAGTAGTACGAGCGGCAGCATTAATATAAAGGAAATGTTAGCGAACTTCATGAGGCAACAGTTGCAGATGGAAATGCAATGGAGGGAAGCTTTGGAGTCGAGAGAAAACGAGAGGCGGATGAAGGAAATGGAGTGGAGGCAAACCATGGAAGCCCTTGAAAACGAGAGGATAATGATGGAGAGAAGGTGGAGGGAAAGGGAAGAACAAAGGAGAATAAGGGAAGAAGCTAGGGCTGAGAAGAGAGATGCTCTCATTACTGCACTTCTAAACAAGCTTAGAAGAGAAGATCAAATGTAGTGCAACTCCCGAAGATTCACTCTAGTCTCCCCAGCAGTCTCATTTTATGGATGACCTGTAAGTATTGTGTATTGAAATACTAATTACTAACGATTCAGGTCACTTGTTTAATTTTCATGTTTTTCTGGGAAGAGGAAGTTTTTTTATTATTTTTTTATAGATATTTTTAATTAGTTTCTTCTTCATTTGGCATTCTTTTTTTTTTTTATCATTATTAAGAGGCGACCATGAACAAAAAAGGCTCCAAGGTCTAGATATATGTTGGTGGTAGTTGAAGAAATTAAAACAATTAATCTACAGCAATCGATCCACAAACGATAGTGTTTCCAGGTAATGCTTATCAAAGTGAATATTCTATCTATATATGGAACAAATATACATAGATTTGTAGTGGACACTGTTGAAAATGCTCCATTATTCTTGTTAATGCCTCTCAACTTCTTCAAAGTGTGGCACCTTTCACTTACATAGATATCTGCATGTCTACATTCATACATATATATACATGCACATTCATGAACGCATGTGTGGGAGCTCCAGCAGCTAGATTTTCATTTTTAAGAATTTGTTTCATGGGTTTCCATCAACCCTAAAGTTGTTTGAAGGATATTAGTACTTTTTTTCTTTCTTGAATTACATCAATATCGACCTTAGGGATGTCAAAACATGTGGTTGACTTTCTTGGATTAGATGCCTTGTGCCTTGTGCATTTTCTGACGTATTATATATATATATACATATGAACCATACTCTCTAGATTGTATCCCCACTACACAAACTAAAAGATGTCAATGAAAAAGATGAAAGGCTCTAGAAGAGTAGGTGGAGATGGAATGACTCTTACTCATTAAATAAAGTTTTAAATTCAATTTTTGTGAAAAAAAAAATGTTGAGAGAACTTTACTTTTGTTTAAGGATTTGATGTGGTTTAGTTCTGAATTTAATTGAAATTGAGTATAGTTATCAGATATCGAATAGTTTTGATATTTAACATGAGTACTGATTTTTATATACCAGTATTACCTAGCTAGCACAACTTAGAAGCTATATTCCATTTATATTAATGGCACATATAATAATTAATAATAATATATCATTTATGTGGATTAGTCATCAGCCCCAATATCTTTTTATGTTCATACTTGTTCATATTTGTCACTACCAGAATAATTCATGTTCTATTTATTTATGTGAACCTAAATTTAAGTTTCATTTTGCTTATATGTGTATATATATATAAGTGCATGTATATATATAGATATGGATTAAGCATATCCCTTAACTATATTATTCATATAGATTTATAGATTTGCATGATTCTTAAATCTAACCAACTCAATCAAGGAAACCAAACCTTGGAGTTTAATTTCTTTATCTCCTTTCATTTCATATAATATTTTATGCATTTGGGATTAATACTATATATATATAGACATGATGATATTAGGAATCTTGTACAATAATTAACTTTATGAGAGATTTCACTTTCAAGGAGTTAAAAATATCTGGTGTTAGTGGTAAGATGATAATACCAAAGGATCATGTGGGGGTATGTTATATGCATCCTAGCTATCTAATTAAGCACCTTCAAACAAGAAACAAAGGACTCAAGATTGATGTCCATGCATACTCAAAAATGAAAAGATATATATAAACAAAAAAAAAAGTTTTCTGTAGCTATATCTGAAATGTGAACTTTGTGAATAATGTTTCATATGATTGTGACAAGTAGGGTCTCTCATAGATTTCTTACTTTTACTCCCTTTTTCACTAACCTTTTCTTTTACTTTATATGATTCATGGGTAATCGATAATATTAACAACTTGTTATAATTGGGTTCCCCTCCATCTTTCCCATACAAGCTTTTTTATATATTTCTTTTCATTCTGGGATAGAGAAATTAAATATCAAGTGGTTTTGCCATTGATTGGTGTGTAGATGAGGTTGCAGGGTGGCACTAGTTTTTGTCCATTACGTACATGGCTTTTTTCATCATCAACTGGCAGAGGCAGATGGGTTTGGTTTTGTTTCAAGTAATTCTTTTGTGTGCCTTGACTATGTAATCTGATTTCATTTTTTCACTTAAAGTCAAATCATTGGTAGCTGCTGGTTTATATATTTATATGTCTTCTGTTTCATAACCGGGTGAAAGTATCGTGACAACCTGGATTACCTTTTGTTTTTTCTGTTTTGAAAAATTAATAAATTAGTCTCTAATTGAATCAAATAGTAAATTAGTCTTTTTATTAAAAATTTTATCAATATGAGATACACTTGGCAGCACATATTATTGTCCTATATTTTAAACAGTATAAATAAATAAAATATTTAACTGTAAAAATTAATTTATTCTTTAATCACACTTTTTCATTACCACGTATAACGCTATAAACCGTGTTTATGGCCGGCTGCAAAAATTGATCCTACTTATAAAATTCACCGACATGTCTAAAATATTTATTGATTTGAACAAAAAGGAAAAATAGAATCTCATTTTTTAAAAAGAAAATAATTGCATGAAATAACAGTACGTCTCGCTTTTTGTTTCTTTTTCTTGGAAATTTGCTAAAGGTATGGTCCATGGTTATTTTTGCATATTTTATGGATGATTTTTAAATATACATTATATACTTTTCCTTTACTTGAAGATGAAGGAGAAGACTGGACCATCAAGATTTTGATTATCATAACTATAAAAATATTAATGCAAATTATATATATATATCTTGATGATGGATATTAATTTAAATTAAAAATATAGTTAATTGACCAACAATATGAAATTATTATTATGAATATATAAAATATTTGAAGTGGGTTTATGAATAAAAAGGGATGCAGGAGTACAGTTTTGACGTTAATATTGAATTGCCGACAAAATTTAATTCATATTGAATTTGATGATTATTCTTGGAATGTTTGCATGTGAAGAAGTCAAAGACAGCTAAATCTGTACAGTTTTGACATTAATATTCAATTACCCATGTGGCCAAGCACCCCATGCAACCACACTTTTCTCCTTCATTTTTTATTATTATAAAATGGTAGAAAACTAATTTCATATCCTAAGCGCTCTATCCTACTAAAGTTTCTTAAATTAATTATTGGGTTAAAATAATAATTTGCGACCATATTAATAGTGAATATTGAAATTTTTTATTAATATTTATCATTATATTTTGAAAATATGCTTAAATTTGTTGCACAACTTTTATATAACTGAATTTCACCATTACATTTTTTAATTTTATTGAATTTTGCCATTAATTTTGATTTCTAATTAAATTTTATCACTTAATATTGATGATTTGAAACTAAAATTTAACAAAAATTATTAATTCAAATGTTTTATTTTAATATTAACAATAAGTTAATTTATAAACTATTAAAAACAATAAATTAAAAATTATTTTTATTTAATAAAAAACCAGAAAAATAAAAAAATAAAAAATATTAACTTTACTTTCTTTATATATAACTTCTTTTATTAATTGTTGATATTATACTAATTTATCATTTTTAAGTATTAAATTAAAATATTATTTTTTATTAAATTTATCTTCAAATTATTTTAAATTAAAATTGAATAGTAAAATTCAATCAAAAATCAAATTCTAATGAGAAAATTTAACCAAACAAAAGTGACAAGGTTCTAAATAAAGTTAAAATATTATAGTAAATTTATTTTTAGCTCAAAAGTACAATAATAAATATTAATAAAAATAAATAAAATGGCAAATTTCAACTTTTAACTAAATTATAGTGGTTGTTCATGTGTTCAACTAGGAGTAAGCAAAACTCGGTTCGAAAGAATAATTTTTTTTTAAATTTCGAATTAATCGAATCGAGTTATTTGATTTTTTTAGTTACTCGAATTAGTAATTCATATTTCAAGATCGAGCCGAGTTGAATTTTACAATTTGAATAATTCGAATAACATATTGGTCTAATACCTCTTTGGTCCCTGTCAATTTTGAAAATGATCAAATTGGTCTCTTTCTCAACAAATATTACAAAAAAAGAAAATGCAAAATAATTTTTAAAATTCAAAATCGTTATAAAAATTTAAAGTTTATTGTCACACCAGGAAATATTAAAGGTTTGGAATAATTGAAATTTGAAGTACTTAATTAGAAAATTTTTTGTTTAAGCTGGTTCTAGTGTAATCTTGTGAACTCTACGGATTGGTTGGGTAAATAGTTAGATTTTTAAATTTAGTTCCATCAATCTTTGTTAGTGGAAAATATCATGATTAAGGGTATTAATAAGACTGATTGTCTTGGGATTAAGGGAAGCGGTGGTGAAAAGACTATATATAGGAAGGATTCTTCGTGTTGATATTCATTTTTCTGTCGTTCTTCTATCTTCTTCTTCTTCTCTAGTTCATACTGTGAGTTAAAAAAACTAAGATGAGAGTTGCATTAAAGGAAGAATATGAGGTGTTAGCATAAATACTTGAGAGCTTAGTAATTTGCCAACCAAGAAAAAAGAGGTCCAAGTGATAAAGGGAAGGCTAAGTAGGTGTAAGTTATATCAACCCAGGTATTTTGCTGGTGAATTTCTAAACTTAAGCTTTCTGTGGTTGTATTATATAAATTTATATCAGAACTGTAGTTTCATATTGTGGTTGTCTTCATGTTTTGCTGATGATGAGTTGCATTATTGTGGATGATTTATATAAAGTATTATTTTACAGGTGCATGTCCAATTATACTTTACAGATAACTATTTGATAAACTTTCATTGGAAAATAATTATTGATGAAGTTGTCATTTTCATGGTCCACATGATGTTATGGTTGGTAAGATATGTTGTGTTTTCGATAAAATGATCAGTTGAATGCTTGCTATATGCCTGTTTAAATTATGAATAATATGCGGAGTAAAGAGGGTGGTTTTTGGCGGTTGAAAGATGAAGAAATATCATATTGTCACTCTTTTCCACATGTTATCTGGTATTGTAGAGGTTCAGGTGGATAGTATGGAGAATGTATTTACATGGTTTTCGGCTTTGCGGAGGTTCGATGGTTTGTATGGAGATATATGCGCATAGGAATGTGATAACTCAATATGGGTTCTATGTGTGTATGTGACTTTGTGGAGTCTAAGGCTTTAAGCCTTTTATGTGTAAGTAAGTCTATGACCATGGCATATGAAAGTTCTTCGGACTTATTCGATAAGTTTATGTTAAAGATAAATGTGAGATTATGCCAAATAAAGATCGTAACAAAGTCTGCTTACATGAATCCGCTATGATTGTGAAGTTTTTCTATGAATCCACGTGTTTAAATCTGCTTTATCTTTGAAGTTTTTCTATGAATTGACATGAATAGACTACTATATTCTTGAATCTTTTTATATGAGTACGCATATTTGAGTTCATCATATTGTGAATCTTCTTCTATGAATATGTATGTATGAGCCGCTTTATCCATGAATCTTCTTCTGAGTTCGCGTGTATAAGTCCGCATATAAGAGTCCGCATTTAAAATCCACATTAAAGAGCCCACAAGATTGTTCGCCAATTTAATTCGAAACAACTCTCTCTCCTTTCGGTGGGTTATATTAAGATTTTATTCAACAAGTTTGTACAAATAGACTATACGCCTCACAATCTTTCACTCAGGAAGTTTCCATGTATATAGTACTGCGCCACTATGTAGTTTATGCTCAAATACAAACTATGGAAAAATGATCTCACAAGTTTAAGCTAAGCACTAATCTTGGTGAATCCTAAGAATTGAAGTAAATTATTTTAGATCTCACTAGGTTCCTCAAGAACTTACTATGTTTTTTTTTTCTTTATTTCAGATAATACCAAATTGTAGTTTGGGAAGACTTAAGGAACTAAGCTAGGACCTCTAAGCCTTGTGTGAGCATGACATTTTTATTTTTGTAACATGTGTAAATACCGGGGGTATCTCGTGGTTTTAATCTTTGTTTTGTGCTTGTATTAGAAATCTTCAAATCAAGTTCAAATATAACTAGACTCTTGTAAATTTTTGGATATATTATTATAAGAGATGAACTTTATTAGAAAATCTTTTCACATATATACTTTAATAGTAAAACCCCGTGGAGTTGTTAATTAGTAAATTACTAATACTTACTTTATTTGTGTAGATAATGTACGTCAAGGTTGGCATAAATTAAAAAATTTTCACTACCAAAATTTAGGCAATAGTGAAACAAAATCATCACAGATGCACTAAATTGATTATTGTTTACTCTTTTTGACAGATTTAGTGACGAGATTTTCTGTCGTTGATACTTCTTCACTAATAAAGTTGTCACATAGATGACAAATCCGATCACTAAATTTGTGATGAATTTCGATCACAATTTGTTTATATTTTTCTTCACTAAAATTTGTTAAACTAGACACATTCGCATAACCATATTCGTCACTAGTGCTTTTTCTATCACTAATTCCGTCACTAAATTCTGTCACAATTTTAAATTTTGTCACAGTTACTTTGTCTTGATTTTTATCTCATCTACGTTAGTTCCACAACATTTCTCAATGAATAATCTAAGTTAGAAAAACTAAAATACAGATTAACAGATATTTTTAAATAAGATATAAAAATAAAATCAAATATCAAGTAAGTTACAATAATAATATGTTTAAATAAAAAGTACATTACAATATTTATGAACATTCAAAAATAAATACTCAATCAAGAGTTTCAACTTCCTAATTTGTGTCCCGCACATTCAAATAAAAAGTATATATTATATTATTATAGATGTACGTTAATAAGGAAAAAAATAAATTTTAAAGATTAAAATGCATCTATAAATTAAACATGATCAGATGGAGAAAAGGTTGCACATCAAACATACAAAACAATAAAAGGGGTATACCTCGATTGAAAAACAACCCTTCATATAAAGGTTTATAACATAAGTTTTGCACTGGAACATTCTTGATAAATTTCAACAAGAACTGGTAACAAAGCTAAATGTTTTAACCTGCTTACTACTTCTTTTATTAGTTTTTGATTAATGATAAATTTCAACAAGAATTGGAAACAAAGCTAAATGTTTTAACCTGCTTACTACTTCTTTTATTAGTTTTTGATTAATGATTAATGAATGAGGCTAAAATTAATCAATTAATTGAAACATATGGCTATGGCTTTTCTTTCTTTTTTTCCCAATAGGCAACTTCTTATCCTAACATATAACTCTTGATTTGGTTGAAAACATATCAATTTCATAGATTACATGAAAAGAGAGTAGATTAAATATCACTTGTAATCATTTGTGAAATATATAAGCTATGAAACATTTTAATGCTGCCTAAAAAGCTAAGGTTAAAAAAAGTAAATGAAATTAAACTCTGATGTTCAAGAATTAGCTCATGAATTCAAAGTTGGAATAATAATGCATATCAAAACCATTTCTCTTTTTCTTTTTGTGTCCATCTAAACATCTTAAACTTTCGGGACTACCAAATGATTCATCAAAAGCTCTAATCAAACAACTTGATAACCTTTCCAAAATATTGTATTATATATAAAACATACACACAAAATTAATTAATGTTACCCTTACTACCTATTCAACACAAAATTCAAGTTTATGCAGAAAAAAACCTTAGTATCTAACCTTTGAAGCCAAGAGTATACAAACAAAGAACCCAAACAGTGTGCAACATTTAGATTTTGGAACAAGGAGAGCCTAATAAAAAACATTTCACAACAAAGAAAGAAACAATAAAGAGATAGGGAGTTACAAGCGACCCTCACATTCCCACAAAAAGATCTGTATTTTGTAGAGGGTTCTTTGGTGGAGAGAGGAAGCGATGCAAACAAGTGAATGAGAGATACAAGAGAAAAGCAACAAGAAAGATTGGAGCAAATCCAGTAATATTGAGAGTAATTGTAGGTGGTGGTTGGTAAAGTGGAGAAATAAAAAGTTGGATGACAATCAAACTCAACAAGGAAACAAGTTGAGAGAATTTCAAAGAGAATGCTTGAGAGTCCAAAATGCCAAAATTCCTTTCATCAGTTGTGAATGGCTTTTATTTATGGTATCTCAAAAAAGAGAGTTACAAAATTGATAATTAATAGGAATAACGAAATTAATATTTTTTACTTACAAAGGTATTAATGGATTTTTTTATTATGAAAGGATTTTGTTGATGATACTGATGTTAAGTAGTGAACAAGAGTTCACTATGTTTCTAGAAAAAGGGAGAACCACTTAGTGTTATAGGAAAATGTTAAGAGGAAACATCTTAACTACCTTTATTTATGATCTATCGAGCTAAGTTTTCTGGAACATCCTTATAGTAAAGACATCTCAAGAACCTTGCCATATTTTGAGGTTATTTCCACTTTTACTTTGGTGAAGGGGTAGTACCCTGTGAAACATTTACCGCAAAACATCTCTTAGAATGTAAGGTGAGGGATGCTCTTGAATAAGAGTTGTTCCTAAATAACAGTTATTCTAACTTGTTCCAAACGTTCTCAACATAGTTGTTCCAATCAAAAAGTTCTATGGTGATGCTTTTCTTAATAAAGGTTATTCTGAATAATGGCTTTTTCGAAAAAAAAAACACAATTACTCTAAATATAAGTTGTTCTAAACATAACTGTTCCCGAAACACTATTATTCTAAACAAGAGTTGTTTTGAACTTTAATTGTTATTACAAGTTATTCCAAACAATGATTGTTCTACACGTAACTATTCTTGAAACACTATTATTCTAAATAAGATTTGTTTCAAACTTTAGTTGTTATAACTAAAGCCCTGTTCTAAACATATCTATTCTGGACATAACTATTCTCAAACAACAGTTGTGTTGAATAACAACTATTTTAAGCAAGAGTTATTGCTTTGGAAGAGATATTAAATGAAATGAAAATACTAGTTATTTTACACTTGATAACCCACTTTTTGAAATATAATATTTTTTTCTCAAAGAAAAAAAAATGTTTATAGTCATAACTGAGTATTTAAAAATTAACATAAAAGCAAGATGATTCTTTACTTCTAGTCCATCTTTGGAAGTGATGGAGGTCACTATAGGAAATTGCACTTCAATTATAAAACTAGTTAGACTCAATCCTTAAGACACATGGTTTTTTTGAGTGATAACCAGCTAGAGCATTTATTAAAAAAGAAAAGTAAACTGACAGTAACAGTTATGAAAACCAATAAACAAAACCAACAACAAATTAAAATAAAACCAACAAAAACCAAACACCTCCACCAAATAGCTCTAGACATAAACACTTAGGTTCGTACTTTCTCCCTTCTTCAACCCCTTCCTACCTAGGATATGAGCCATACTATTAGCTTCCTCGGGAACATAGGCAAAACAAGAATCTTTGAACATCCTCGCCTTCAATTTGATATTCTAATTATACACCTCTATAACACCTTTAATCCTTTTCCGTCGTCAGATTAAGGTCACGAGCATTACTAACGAATCAAACAATTAATTCAATCATAATCAACATATAAACTAACTAATAACATTATAATATGTAGGGGCAGGTCACGACAATCTAATGCTTTCATGCTAGATTCTTACACATTTGAATAATAAATTAGGTTATGCATTTCTAAACTTGGTCTTCCACTGTCTACACTCTTATCATAATTTATATATTGCTAAACTTAGTCTTCCACTGTCTACACTCTTATCACTATTTATCCTTTCTAGAATGTCAGAATTCGGATACATACAAGATTATTCCAATTATTAGCATCAGAGTATTAGTCCATACTGTAACACCCTTAACCCGTATCTGTCACCGAAATAGGGTTTTAAAGCATTACCAAAGTTTACCGATCAAAAAGATATAAATTACCATCATTTCATATCATATAATATCCAAGTCATAAACCAATCAAACTCATATATATTGTCCCTTATTTGAGTCATTGAGGCCCAAAATACGTGTTAGAAATAAGTCAGGACTAATTCTAAAACTCAGAGAATTTTTCAAAAAATATTAAAAAATTTCAAAGCTGCAGGGTTCACACGGCCAAGAGACACGCCTGTGTTTCAGACCGTGTGGGCATTCGAAATAGGGACACACAGTCGTGTCCCAGCCCGTGTCCGTGCCCTTATAAATCTCTGACTTGGGTCACATGGCCAAGCCACATGCCCGTGTTCCGGATCGTGTGCCCTTTTGGAATGGCCCTACACTCCCGTGTGCTAGCCATGTGTCTTACATGGCCGAGTCACATGCCCGTGTGTCTGGCCGTGTGGACTCAAATTGTACCCTAAACAACAAGTTTGCCATTCCCTGCAAGCTTGGACACTAAGTAATTCAAAAATCATTCGTTTAACCAGTTCAAAACACAATCAAGCACATTCAAATTATGTCAAAACAATCATCCTAGGTGTCAAACCAATGTACCGCCATTGGTACCACATTTATATCTTCAAAACATATCATCAAAGCATTATTTAAGTCCAAATTATAAACATACCTAATTTAATCTATTTTGCCTATTTTATGAACACTTAGACATCAATTTAACATGCCATAATATAACTTCAAGCACAAACACATATTCATATGTATATACCAACCAATATTAAACTTATAACCTCATTTACAATCAAACCACAAAATAATTATTATTTAGACACCTTAGGTACATGCCAATACAAAAGATAAAAATCACCATATTTGAGTTCAGGATCATTGTTGGATGCTGAATCGGCGATCAAAAGTTAAGTACCTAACCTGCGCACGGAAAATAAAACTGTACAGTGAGTAAAACTCAGTGGTATTTTTATAATCCGAATATTTAAAGACAAACAATATAATAGGAACAATTAAATCTTAAGCACAATTGAATATTTAAAACCACATTTATTTATACAATAACAATATCCAATTCATGAATACATAATTCATGTGTTTTATTTTCATGTTTCAATTCACTATCCCATTTTCAATTCATGTACAATATCATCCAATATAAATCATAATACCATTTATTTAATTTCTTCTATTAACACGATTCGGGCTCAGACGGAGACACGGATCCAACCAATACACCAGTTTAGCACCCAGTGCCTTATCGGATAAATTCAAAGTAATAACTGCGCCCAGCACTATATAAATTTGACACCCAGTGTCTTATCAGTTAAACCGAAGTAAATTGGCACCCAGTGCCTCATCGACTTGAAGTTGAAGAAATCCCTAAATGCTTTCGATCCTATGGCATGTCATCTATATATGACTCAACCCAATACAGTTAATAGAGTTCCAATTCACTTTCCAAATACAACAATATCCAATATCATATTTGTATATATATATCAATTCAATCTAATTCAATCAACTTTAAATCAATTCAATAATCAAAATTCCAAATACTCACCTTAAGCACTACCATATACATTAATTTAAAATACAACAAATTAACAACTAGGTTTGAATTATAGAAATACAAACCAAGAATTTCGAGCTATTCCACGTCGACTTTTTCTTTTCCCTTTTTAGTCGAAGATTCCGGTACGACGTTACCTACAAAATTAAAACAATTAAAAAATATCAATATAACACAATTCAATTTCATATTGAATATTTCAATTTTTGACTCAATATTTGCTAAATTTTCAATTTACTCCCCAAACCTAGACTAACTTTATTTCTTTACAATTAATCCTATATTTTTATACAAATTTCACTTTAAACTAAATTTAACTCCCTATTTTCACTTAAATCCTAAATTTTAAAATTTTCACAATTTAGTTCTTATTACACAAACTTTATAATTTATTCTACAATTTAATCCTTTTTCATTTCTAGCTTAAAAATCTATCAATTTAAACTCTAATACTAAAATTATTCAATATTAACAACAATTAAAAACTGAATAATTGCTAAAATTTTGACATAGGTCGGGTAGTACTTAACACCAGGATTCCAAAAACATAAAAATTATAGGAAAAATGGACTAAATTGACTAACCAATTGAACTTGAAACTTTGAAATCCCTAGGGCTGTTCGTCTCCTTTCTCCTTTTCTTTCCCTTTTTTCCCTTTTTTTTTCTTTTCTTTCTTTCCTTTCTATCTCGTTTTTATCTTTTTTTTATTTATTACTTATTTGTTTTGTTTTATTATATTTACTTTATTATTATATTATATAATTTACTTAAATATTTATCAAAACATATTATAATATATATTTTAACTTTAATTTATTAACAATATATATAATAATTTACACTTGTGACGTCTTATTAAAGGACAAATTGTTTCTTTAGTCCCTTTAATTATTCTTTAATCTATAATTCAACTTTCACCTTATATGCAAGTTAGTCCTTATACCTAATTACTCTTAATTCAAGCAAATTCACTTAACCAAAACCTAATTAACTACACAACTAACTTCATGAATATTTTTAATAAATATTTACGAGTCCGATTTATGTGAACGGAGTCTCAAGAATACACTTTTCGACACCCCTAACCATCAAGTCGTTACACATACTCTGTCTACGATTATCTTTTTAATTTATCTTCGATGATGTTAATGGAATGCACTTAACTTAGGTTTGCTAATCCACCCAAATTAAGAGAAAAGGTTACTCTTACAACCCCTATTACAAGTTTACGGGACCTTAAAAGTAGTTTTAAAATAGACAGGGACTAATTTGAAACAATTCTAAAAGTTTAGGAAATAATTACAAAAAATTTGATTTCAGGGGTCACACACCCGTGTGGCTAGGCCGTGTGCCTTACACAGCCGAGACACATATCCATGTGGCCAGGTCGTGTGACCCAGGCCGTGTAACTTTCTAACTTGGGTCACACGCCCATGTGTGTTGCTTGTGTGTGACATGCGCCTTTGTGTGTGGCCAGGCCGTGTGCACCAAAAGTACCTTAAAACTTATATTTACCATTTCCTATTTACTTGGACATTAAGCGACTCAATTACCAATCGTTTAACCTATTCAAAACACGATTAAACATGCCCAAAATACACCAAATTTATCACCTAATATGCCTAACCAATGTACCCTCATTGGTACCACATTTTATATGTTCAAATACATCAACAACACATCAAACATTCAAGATTTTCATTTATATCACACTTACCATATTTGAACTAACTTTCAAACTTCTAAAGTTACCAAATATGAAGCTAAACACATACCAAGCATTATGCTAAGCTACCAAACTTTAAACTATCACATACCAAAATATAAACTAGGCTAGCATACCAACATAGCCTTAAGCACAACCATATACACATTTAACCATCATTTCACTAGCAACTAAGTTAACAACATCTTATAAATGATATCAACAAAAGACTCCCTAGGTACATGCCATTACAAAATGAAATATCACCACATTTGAGCTCGGTATTTGTGATTTGATGCTGAGTCGGCAATAATTCTAGTAATACCTAGCCTGCGCATGGAAAACAAAACCGCATGCTGAGTAAAACTCAGTGGTATTTCTATAATCCAAATATCATAACTTGATGTAATTATTTAAAATGAAAAATGCAACAAGTAAGCTATGTTTATATGTTTCAATTCAATAGTATAATTTTTGCTCATTCCTTCTTCACATGTACTATAATTTTCACATGCTCAAATTTATAAGTATATGTATCAATGACATTTCATTTAACATTTGAATACATCATCTCATGCAATGGCATGATTTGTATCTTTGATAAATATTTGAATTCATTCAAGTTTCACAGCTCAATTCATCAATTCATATTTCGTTTCTCATATCATAATCATTTCTCATATTCTCCATTTCAATATTTTCTCATCTCATATTTGTTTCTCATCTTTGCCATTTTAATATCAATCTTATAAATTATTATTTTACTTTCCCCTATTAACTCGACGCAGACTTGGACGGATACACGGATCCAACCAACACACCAGTTTGGCACCCAATGTCTCATTGGATAAATTTGAAGTAATAATTGTTTCCACCGCTATATAAATTGACACCCATTGTCTCATTAGTTAAACCGAAGCAAATTGACACCCAGTGCCTCATCGACTCGAGGTCGAAGTAATCCCTGAACTCTTCCTATACTATGGCATGCCATCTATATCTGACTCAGCTTAATACAGTTAATAGGGATTCATTTCACTTTTCAACACAGCCAATGTCTCAATTTCATGAATGTATATTATCACATATAAGCATATATTCAATTTGATAATAATCACATTTTTCTTAAATACACATATATTCATAATCAATATATTCCATAATATACAAAATCAATCCATTTCATTTCAATTAGGAATTTAATTCAATCCCAAAGTACCAAAGTGTTCACCTCAAATGCTTACCATATGCAAACAATTATATATGCAATAATCTATTATTTAATTCGGATTATAGAAACACAAACCGTTATTTCTGAGCTATTCGATGTCGATTCCTTCCCCTTTTTACTCGAGGATTCCGGTACAACGTTAGCTACGAAATAAAACAATAAAATCACATTAATATTACATATTTCAACTTCACATTAAATTTCAATTTTCACACTATATTTTGCTTATTCTTTAATTTAGTCCCTAAATCAAGACTAATTTTAACCTTCATAATTAACTTCATATTTTTACATTAATTTTACTTTAGACCACATTTAGCTTCATCTTTTCCAATTCGACCCCTTAATTTTGAATTTTTCACAATTTAGTCCCTATTGTTCAAAATCAACAATTAATTCCACAATTTAGTCCTTTTTCCATTTCTAACTTAAAAATCTATTTATTTAATCCCTAATACTTAAACTATTCAACAATCTCAACATCTAAAACCTTGAACCATACTAAAAATTACAATACCGATATTCTAAAAATGTAAAACTTACAAGTATAAATTGAACTAATCAATTTGGATTTAAACTTCAAACCCCCTTATGCCGTGCGCTTCTTCTCCTTTTCTTTTTTTTTCTTTTCTTTTGTTTTCTTTTCTTTGTTTAATTTGCATGCATCCACTATCATTTTATTTATTTATTTATTATAACTATTACTATTAACTTTAAATTATAACATATAATATATATACATGCATGTTACTTAGCCCATGGCCGACCAACTATACAAAAACAATAATTAAGTGGCACAATTACTACTTTAGTCCATTTAGTTTATTTCAATTTATAATTCAACTTTTAACCTTACGCGATTTAGTCTCTGAACATTAATAATTCCTAATTTCTCAAAATTCACTAATCAAAAAATTAATTAACTACTAAACTAACTTCGCAAATATTTATATTAAATATTTACGGGTCCGATTTACAAAAATAGAGTCCCGAAAATAACTTTTCGACACCCCTGACTATTTGGTCGTTACAACCCCTATAACTGAGTCATCAAAACAACTCAGATTCACTTGTTTAATCAGTGAGAGCAAATCGCCTTTTACCACCACATCCCTAATCCCTAGATTTATCCCCAATCTAATTGCTTGAAGGCATGCAAGAGCTTCAGTAGTGAAAATCAATGGCATGTGTTCATTGACTATTGCTTTGAAGCCAATTACCTGACATCTACTACCTCTAACAATTATCCCTGAGCAAGACTTTAAGGATTTTACCTGAAATGCCATATCAAAATTTACCTTAAAGAAAGGCTCCTCCGATGGCTTCCACCGTTCATGCCCAACTCTTAATACGAGTAACTTATTTTTCAATTCAATCAAGCTCTTGTAAATAAGATAGTATCTTAGGGAAAATGTTTTGTGGCGAGGTAAATGATTTGTCATGGACCCATTTGTTCCTTTAGACTAGAGAAACCATAGTGTACATGCAATCAATCGAGGGTATGATTCGATAAAGTATTGAACATTCACTGCAACCAGACTTGAAAAGATAAACCACCTATCTCACTGTCCCATTTTATATCCACTAGGCTCAATCTCTCAAGTACAAATGGACAATCACAAAATTCATGTTTCGAATTCTCTATACCCCTAGCGCATTTAGGGCAAACCGTTGATCTATCTAGCTTTTTGTTGTATAAATTGTAAAAATTAGGGATTAGATTATTGAAAATACACAATACTATAATTTTAATCTTTTCTGGTAAGTTAACCTTTCAAATCTTCTTATAGAAAAGATTGTAGCCATTATTGTTAACAGTGGCATTAGTCATTGATAAACCATAATATATACATGTGTTTACCCTATGCTTGGCATATTTTTGGAAGGATTATTATAAGATTTGATGAATTTGATGCTCCCAATCCGTTAATTTCGTGTTTTATACTCAGGAGAGCTTAGGATAACAAAAAGAGCAAGAAATGAGCCAAAAATAGACAAATTGGGCCTAATTCAGTGTTTCACATGGCCTAAGCACTTCCACACGCCCATGTGTGACACATGGGCAGGCCACACGCCCGTGTGTCATGACCGTGTCAACATTAAACCAAGTCAGAATTGCACACGGCTTGAGCACCTTCAGACGGACGTGGCACACAGCTGTGTCTCTATCGAGCCAAAGTCTAATTCTATTCGAAAAAGGCTAATTTTGGGCTATTTTGGGCATTCCAAAGTCTATATAAACACCCTAGAAGAGGATCAAATGGGGGATGCAGAGTAGAAGGCAGAAAATACTCAAGGACAGCTATCGGAATCAGCTAGGAAGTAGGATCTACTTCAAGACTGAAGATTTCCATCCAATTTCCTTAGAAGTTCTTTGAGTTTTTTATGTTTTGTTGTTTTTCCAATCTTAAGATGTTTTCCATTATTATGAACTAAACTCCCTAAATACCTAAGGGAGATGAAACCTAGGACGGATCTTATTACTATTTGAATTATCTGATAAATACTTGTTCTTATTCTTAATTGTGAGTTCTAATTCTTGCTTTAATATTCTAGGATATTAATTCAAGTTTTGATGTGCTTATTCAGTGAAGCAAAAGTCCCCGTTTAAGAGTAGATCCTTCATAATTAAGCAGAGTTGCATGAAATCCTAGAGATAGGATGACATAAATCTGTCAGATTAGAGTCAAATCTAATAAGGGAATCTATAGGTCGAGTTAATGCGACAATAGAGGTTTTAATTAGAAAGAGATTTCAGTTAATCAACTTAGAGTCAGTTGTTTTTATTCTCGAGAGAGATAATAACATAAATCAGGGATTTCTACGGATTAAGTCAAGTGAATAAATCGTCTAATTCAGAAGTAAATAGTGAAGTCTAGGTGGATTCTTCCTTAGGTATTGTCTTCTCCATCAGTTTTCCAAAAAGTATTTTCCAACTTTTACTTCTGTCGCGTTCTTAATTAATTAGATAATTAGTTTTAGTTAAAAACATTCCTTTAACTTTTAGACTAGATAATAAAAAGATAGTAATTACTAGTACTTTTAGTCCTTGTGGATACGATATTTTCGGTCTCACCAAAACTATATTACTGTTCGATAGGTGCGTTTGCCTTAGTCAAATTTTTAGTTAGTTTAGCGATCACCAGTCATTCGAAGACCTTGTAATAATAGCCTGTAGCCACTCCAAATAGTATATTCACTTGAAGGTTCTTCTCCCCAAACAACTATGTCAGGTTGTGGGTTTAAAATGAGCAGAATACACATAATTTTGCCCACTATCTCAGAGGAAAAACAACTGCTAATTTTGCCCACATCCCATTTTCTTTCATGTTGTAAAATCATACCAGACATTGTAGTGAATGACACATTATCCCTTGAATATTGAATTTTGTGTTCTACTAATCTAGGAACTATATATCATCCCAAATATTGATTCTTGAGCTCGTTCCCACTTGCCAGCCCATTCTTTCCTTAAGTAACCCCTTCGTAAACCATATGCTTTTCTAGGTATAGGATGGGTAAGTTCCTAAATTTGCATCCAAAAAATAAGTATTAAGAGAATATTTAGGTTTAAGAGATCTTACTATTAACGAACTCTGATCCTTAATCGAGCACTACCCTTGTTTGTCAAGAAAGGCAATATTAAATTTACCAAGACCTCTGAAACCCATACCACCATTTTCTTTTAATTCGCACAGCTTCGACTACTTGCACCAATGTATCCTCCGTTTTCCCCCAAATTTTTGCCACCATAATTGACTAATAATACATTCTAAATCTAAGCACAACGAAGTTGGAAATAGAAAACAAGACATCGTAAAAATACTGTTAGATGAAGTAGACCCTCGTGTTGCCATTGCTGATCCTAATAGAGCAATCCCTTTTTTAATACTTAACTTTTTCCCATATGGTACAGTCGAGGTAACTCATTCCAAATTCGTCACTTTTAAGGTAAATAGTACTCGTCTAAAACCTTATTTTGATAAGATTGATAGCAAGAATGAGGAGTTTCAACTCTCGAGCCACCATGACCGTGCAAATTCGAGGTAAGTCGAGTTTAGACTCTAAATAAGAGCTTCTCGGGAGGCAACTCGAGCACTAACACCACTAACCCATTTATTTTATCTATTTTTGTGTTTTTATATAGGTACAATGACCCACACAACCTGGGCACACGGGCCTGTCCTTGGCCATATGGAAACAGGGCTAAAAATTCCCAAGTATCGACATACACACGGCCATAAACTTGAGCCATACGGCCTTGAGATACGGCCGTGTGGACCATAGGGTTTGGACACATGGGCATGTTCTAGGCCGTGTGAACACTGGAGCTAAATTTTAAAATTTTAAACAGGTCAGAGAGATACACAGGTAAACCGCACGGCCGTGTGTTTGGACACACTAGCGTGCGGGGAGACCACACGGGCGTGAGAGAAGCGAACAACGTAGCACATGGCCTGGACAGACGGGCGTGTCCGTGGCCGTGTGACGAATGGTCATTAAATTCTCGTGACGTACACAGGCAATACTCGAGCCAGACAGGCGTTTGATAGGACCGTGTGGCCCAAAACGGGCCTTATACGGCCGTGTCCCATTTAACCCCCCCAAAACCCTAAAAAGTTTATTTTTTGTCTTTTTCTCCAAATTTTCCCAACCAGCCGCTGCCGCAAGTCCTTCCTCCTCCATCTCCGACCAACCGCCGGCCACCACACTTCCCTTCCATTTTCTTTTTCTTCCTTTCCTCTCTACCCCTACCCTTTCTCTCCCTTTTTTTTTCTTTCTTCCCCTTTCCTTCCCCTTTTCCCCCTTCTTCCTCTTCAATCGACCACCTACCACCTCGTGATGTTGATGCATCTGATGATGAGTACCTCTGAGTTCATTTATTTTTATTTTTCTTTTATTTAGTTTTTGAAGACTTCTATTTTATATTTTGAACTATGTTTGTCTTTATGGTTATTATCAAGTAATCCCTTAATTCTCTTCCACAGTGGTGTTTATTTTCTTAATAGTAACTCAGAATCATGCCTTTCATTAGCCTTATCTACAACTCTAGCTGTCACTATTCCAAGGATTTCATCAAAAACATTCAGGGCAGTTTCGCTTCTCTCCCTCTCTTCTAATTTTATGCTTATATTATTATCTATTTTCGTTCATTGAGGATAATGTACACCTTAAGTGTGGGGAGGTTATTTATATGTTTATTAGAAAATCCCTGAATTTTTATCTCGTTCTCAAAAAATTTTCTCATATTATTATTAGAGTGAATTCTGATTGATTTATAATTTTTGTTGATATGTTTTGAATTAAATCATAGGTAATTGTACATTGATTGTTTAACCTTAAGATATTAGAGAATCAAGCATGATAAGTTAACTTTTGAAAATTAAAATTCCTAGGTTGTTTCCCTGAATTGAGGTATTATCTTGAAGTTCTAAATTGACAGGATTGACATCAAAAGCCATAATTTTTGTGAGATTTTGAGTCTTTAGAGCATATATCCTTTCTTGCTCACTTTTATTGTTGCTTATGAGTGTGTCAATACTGATTTGTTATTCTAGAACTTACTTTGATTATACATGTTGAGACCACACCATTGATTTGATATACCGAGATGATAAAGGCACTTAGATTTTAACCCATTTACCCCATAAAAAAGCCTACCCACATAATTGACCCTTAGTGAACCTCTTTGAGCCTTAACCATTGTTTCTTGATTTTCCCCTGAATGTTAACCTACAACTTAACCCTTTTTGATTCGTTAGGAATTTCTCCCTTTTCATTGAATCTTTTTTATCGAGATTTGACTTGATTAGCTACCTAACTAATGTTTGTTCATTCCAGTTGCTGAATTATTTTGTATTATGTACTTTCCATTATTGTACTTGTTCTTATTCTTAAAAAAAAACTCGTATATTTATATTCATATAATTACATATTGTTATAAAGAGCTTGGATAAGTTAAAGTTATTATTTAGAGAAAAGAAAGCTTATTTCATTAGTTTTGGATAGTTTTAATTCTGCCAATTGTTTGTAATTTAGTAATTAGCCTTAATATTCTAAGTTTGGTAACTTTTTAAATTAATCTCAATTCTAACCCTCTTTTTCAACCTTTACCCACACCTTTAACCCAAGCCCCATTACAACCCTGTTAAAGACCTTTTGATTCATGTATCATCTCATTTATATTGGTGAAGATTTGATTTTCATGCAAGCCTATGGTAATAACTTTTCATGTTTGACTATTGAGTGCTTAATTATTGAATCTTAAATACTTCGAGTGATTTGAGTGAATCTTTAGTGAGGATGTCAACTCTTGTCAAATTGGAATTAAAGGCTATTACTTAAATAAAGGGGGATACCTATGATTTTCTGATTAAAATGCTCAACTTAGATTGTTTGAAACTTTGATGTTCTTTTAGTTGAATTCTCAATATGTGATTATCTGTAGATTACTTCGAAACATTTTTTATGAGAATTATAAGTTAAGAAGAATTAATTTTAATTGTGAGTTGAGAATTTTGCTTGAGGACAAGCAAATGCTTTAGTGTGGGGATATTTGATAGACCATAATATATACATGTTTTTACTCTATGCTTGGCATATTTTTGGAAGGATTATTATAAGATTTAATGATTTTGATGCTCCTAATCCGTTAATTTCATGTTTTATACTTAAGAGAGCTTAGGATAGCAAAAAGAGCGAGAAACAAGCCAAGAACGAACAAATTGTGCCTAATTCAGTGTTTCACACGGCCTAGGCACTTCCACACGGGTAATCCACACGCCCGTGTGTGACACATGGGTAGGCCACACGCCCGTGTGTCCTGGCTGTGTCGACATTAAACCAAGTCAGAATTACACACGGCCTAAGGACCTTCACTGGGGCGTGGCACACGGCCATGTCCCTGTCGAGCCAAAGTCTAATTCTATTCAGAAAATGCTAATTTTGGGCTATTTTGGGCATTCCAAAGTCTATATAAACACCCTAGAAGAGGATCAAATGGGGGACGTGGAGTAGAAGGCAGAAAATACTCAAGGATAGCTATCGGAATCAGCTGGGAAGTAGGATCTACTTCAAGACTGAAGATCTCCATTCAATTTCCTTATAAGTTCTTTGGATTCTTTATGTTTTGTTGTTTTCCCAATCTTGAGATGTTTTCCCTTATTATGAACTAAACTCCTTAAATACCTAACGGAGATGAAACCTAGGATAGATCTTATTACTATTTGAATTATATGATAAATACTTGTTCTTATTCTTAATTGTGAGTTCTAATTCTTTCTTTAATATTTCAGGATATTAATTCAGGTTTTGATGTGCTTATTCAGTGGAGCAAAAGTCCCTGTTTAAGAGTAGATCCTTCATAATTAAGTCTTGATCGTACTCAGGCATTGAATAATAAAATCCAACCAAACTCTCACAAAGCCCATCTCCAACATCATCTTCTCTATAAACTCCCATTCCATCCTATCGTATGCCTTACTTATATCATGTTTAAGAGCAAGGAGGATATTACCTGTTTTTAGCCTTCCAGGAAAAAAAACACTTTGTGCTTCATCAACACAACAAATTAATACTTTTTGAAATCGGTTTACCACTGTTTTGGATATAATCTTGTACAACACTGTACAAAGACTAATTGGACAAAAGTGCTTCATACTATTAGGGTTAGACATTTTTGGAGTATTATTAATTTCTACTAACGACGTACTTCCCTTGTGAACATCAAGACAAAAAGACCCAACATCCTGCCCAACAATACGCCAATAAGTTTGAAAAAATAATCTAGGATAGCCATTAAGCCCTAAAGCTTTAGTAGGCACCGTTACTTTTATTGCTGTAAAGATCTACTCCTTTTCATAGCAGGCCGTAAGACACCTATTCATATAATCCATAATTCATCATTTCACCCTTACTAAAATATGATTAGAATAGCACGTACCTTGTGAAGTGAATATCTTCATAAAGTACTCATTAGCAATGCTAGATATTTCATTACTGTCTCTACCAATCTGACCATCACCCCTATCCAATCCTTTTACTTTATTAGTTCGATTTTTTGTAATGCAACTCGATGAAAAAAAGGTTGTGTTTTAATCTTTCCGCTTTAGCCAATTTACTTGCGCCCTTTATTCCCAATACATCTCATCCCTTTCCAACTCTAAATTCAGTTTTATTTTACTTCCCAAAAGGTTCAAAATATTGTCCTCATCCCTATCTCCCTCGTTAAGTTTAGCAATTGTTCGACACAATTTCCTTGTCCTCCCATCCTTTTCCTTCTTTAACCGAGTAGCCAATACCTTCAAACCCAACCCCAATGACTCAAGACGCTAAGGAACAGTCCCCCTACTGCTTTCCCAAAGCCAATGAACCTCCACCACACAAGATTCCTCAAATGCCCAAGTAGCCTCAAAACGAAATCAAACCTCTCTAACCCACCTCTTCTTTTTATCTATAATCACCAACAAAGGAAAATGGTAAAAAAACGAACGTGACAGATCTTGCACAAAAAAAATTGAGAATTTCTCCCACCAAGAAGAATTAGCAACCCCTCTATCGAACTTTTCCCTAATATTACTATGCTTAAAATTGCCTTGCTCCCAAGTAAACCAAGGTCCTTCAAAACCTAGATCTTCTAACTAACAGTCTATTAGTACCCTTTGAAACTCCTCCATTTGCTCCTCATCACGATTAACTTCCCCTTTATTTTCAAACGAATAGAAAATCTAATTGAAATCGCTACAAATCATCCAAGGAATGATCTCTACCCAACCCATGTAAGAGACTCCATGAATCAGCTTGACTCCTCAAATTAGGGGAACCGTAAAACCCTATCATCCTCCACTTAACATCATGTTCAGACTCCTGAATTACCATATCAACATGATTTTTTGAGAAATTCCTTAAACTAACGACAACTTTAGGACGCCCACCCAGATTGAACCCACCTCTAAATCCATTCTCTAGCACATCAATGCCATGCAAAAAACCTCCACTCCTATGCACTTTCTTTGTAACGCCTCTAACTCGTCTCTATCGCTATATTAAAGTTATAGAGTATTATGATAGTTAATGAATTCAATAAAAATCTAATACAATTTGAAGATTAATTTGAATATCAAATATTGATAACCAATCATTATTCATAGCATATATACAAATACATGCTTTAAATTGAGCTTACATAGCCTTAAAATCAGTTTGGAAACAAATAGGGACTAATTAAAAACAAAACATAAAAATGTGGAAAAAAACTGAAAATAGGAGTCACACGGAGGCCAGGCAGTGTGACAAAGCCCAGATCGTGTAGCGCAAAGACATGGCTGTATGGCCAAATCCTGTAACAACCTGAGTCTATGTATCTTAGGGTTACACGACTGTGTTGCCAGGTCATGTAGGCAATCTTGCACCAAAATTTAAATGGGCCACATGGCCATATGGTGTGTTTGTGTGAGACACACGGCCTTGTGGTAGCTTGTGCCCTAGGCCATGTGCACCTAAAATAACTTTTAAAACAAGCCAATTCATCAACCATTTCTTAGGTACCAAGCCAAACCATTTCAACAAATTCAAAACACATTGAAACATGCCTAAAACATACCAAAACATATAACCTATGTGCCTTATCAATATGCCCTCTCTGGCACTACAAGTCAAACACCAATCTAAATTCACATTCAATAATCACAAGTTCTTACTATATAAACATGTCAAACATACCAATTCATCCATTTCATTGACATCCATTTTACCATACCTCAAATCACTTCCAAAACCAAACTTTCAAGAGCATGAATCACACCACTTATATATACATGAGCATACCAAACTAAAAGTACCTATGAAGAAGTACATCTACCATATTTGCAAAACCAAACATAACACAACATAATTATTTATATATGATCTTTAAACTCCTAGTACATGCCATTTATAACCAAACCAACATGATTAAACTTCTACCGAGTCAAAGAACGAATAGTGTGCACTCCGACTTGAACTTTCAACTGACCTTGACTTTCGATGACCTACAGAGAAAGAAATACAATAGACATAAACAAAAAATGCTTAGTAAGCTTGTATATAACGTAAAATCAAACTTACCGAATATGATTCAACTAAACAATTCATGCATAAAATTCATTAAACAACTCGTAAGCTCATTTTTTTCCTATGCACACCACAAACCTCAAAGGTTAGTGAGTTCACAAATATGAAATTTATAACCATATCATGACATATAACTTTCATAAATATCATATATAACTCAATCATCTCATTTAATTTCAACATCTCACATTTTCATTTTAAGAATCCATTTCATAAATATATTTCAATATATCCATTTCGTATAACCCTTTCATATATCTTTTTATACCTGATGAACCACAGAGAAATAAAATTGGATACATGGGAAAATGCTCACACGAGCTGACGATAAATGCTCACACGACCTGTAAAGGACCTCAACCATCGATAGGACATTCAAGAGCAGCACCTGAAACTATAATAATCCTAATGACATGTCATTTGTATCCTACCACTCACAAGGTTCAAACGGGCCATGTTTTATATCCAAATCATATAATTATTTACAAATTATTTTATCACAAGTACTTATACATGTAATTTCCCATTTTCAGTCATAGCCTTCAATTTAGCTAATATTATAATTTAATCCAAATAATTGATTATCACATAACGATCATTTTAAACTATACAAAACACATATTAATTAATATTTCACCCAAAATAGCAATAAATAATCTTAATCAATATAAAAACTTATCTAGATAAAAACGATTACGAATACAATGCCGACGACTATTTCGCTAACTTAGCTTTTCCACAGTTTGAGTTCGATTGATTTATTTGTTGATTTAAATAATAATTTTCATTCAATTAATCTATTCAAAAAATTTAAATAATAAAACTTATGCTTATAAGCCATTTTATTATCAATTTATAAAATTACCCCAACATTTTATCCTTTATGCAATTTAGTCCCTAAACCCGAAGCATACAAATTGATCACATTTAACCATAACCCATGCAAGCCGAATTTCTTAGGGTCTCTCTACAGCCCATATTTATCATGATTTCTAAAAAATTTCATGAATTTTTATCATTTAAACAATTTAGTCCTTTAACATTAAAATTACTAAAAACTACTTTACAAAATAGTCCTATTTAGTTATCAAGCTTATAAAACTGCCATCAAACTTCAAAAATTTCAGAAACTTAACAATAAAACATTTCAAAATATTTAACTGTTTTATGAATTAACCCTCGAGTTAGCTAGATTAAGCTACAACGATCATGAAAACATAAAAATCACTAAAAATAGATTAAAATTTCATACCATGCAATTGAATCTAGCCTAGCCGAATTCCAAGCTCTTCTAATTGTTTTGTTTTTCTCTTAGAATATGATGACTTCTCTTTTACTTAATTTTGTTTAAGTTTTATTTATTTATTTACCTTTTTATCCTTCTAAAAATAATCTAATATTTAACTAAATGATGACCATAACCATCCACAATACTTTAAATAGGTTTAAATACCAAATAAAGACCTCATTTCATGCTTTTACAACCATTAAGCACATATAAATCAATAGCGATGAACTTTTGCAGATTTTACGATTTAGTTTTTTTTACTCAATTAATTATCTAAACGTTAAAATTTCCTAACTAAATTTTAGTACGACACTATAATAACCATAAAATATTAAATAAATAATAAAATATTGACTCACTAGTCAGAATTGTGGTCCCAAAACCACAGTTTCCAACACTACTAAAAATGAGTTGTTACATTCTCTATTTGATCAAGTCCAACTTAGTCTCTATAAAGAATAAAACTTGGGGATTATGAAGTTTCTAACATCTATTGAAGCCTCTTATTAGCTCGTGGACTCCCAAATCCACGAACACTCCAGCACATGATCTATATTGTTAACAACTGACCTGCCCCTTGGTGGCCGTCAATAATTTATTCTAGTAAGCTAAAGATGACTCACCCCCTTTCTCCCAAGAATCTGAAATCTCAGAAACTCTATCAGAGAAAACAATTGTTCTTTGCCTTTTCTCACCATCCATACTTTTATTCGGGTTTTCCTCTAGATCATGAACCATTGGATCCTGCCCAAAACCTATAAAGGAACTCCCGTCCCTTTCAAATCCTTCATTTGATCTACCTTCTAAATTGATTCCCAACACCTGGCTTATATCACTTATTCCCTCAGACACGAGTAAACCCTTGGCAACCCTTCCACTATCTAATTCCAAAGAATTATCAACTGAACCCAGCACACTCCCTTCTCTTAACCATACACTTTCAACTATAGAGGCTCACCTTGACGGAAGAGCCTGTAATGAAACATCCCATCCCAATTCCATCTTATTTACATCCATTTTTAACCGGGTCAGAAAAAAAGCTATTACTTTGCCTCAAGAAACCAGACAAAAAACAAAATGTAAGTGTTTCATACTAAAACCTTACATAAGTATGACTATGAAGGGATAATTGGATCTTCTTTCTTCTTTTCAATGGATATCTAACATGGATTCTTATCATAATGCGCATAAAATGATTAAATCAGCGAGTTACTTGTTTTAAGTCATACTCCTTAAACACTTCCCAAAATTTCCCACCTATTTCACCACTGCTTCAGAGTAAAAATCAGGGGGCAAATCATGAACTTGAACCCAAAAATAAGAATAAAACAAAGGAACCAACAACGAGTCCTCTATATTCCCTAACCTATGAAACACCAAGAGATGATTCTTAAATGTGCAGGGCACCCTTTTCATCAAAATTTCAATGTCCACCCAATGAAAAAATCGAAATAACAAATGCTTCTCCACCATATTCAAAATCTCAATGCCCCTTAATGGATGACAAAGATTCACCAGTGTATTGTGCATCGTCTGACATTGGATCACACTGATTGTGAGGAAACAACCTACAAGACAAAAATCATACATTCTATTTTGCCCTATAAAAACTCCTGCAATTTGCAGCACTTACTCCTCCTCATCAGTGATATGCAGTCCTGCCATTCCATTCTCTATTGACAGATTTGCACACACACTTGAAAGCCCCCACAAAAATCACACTAAAATAACAAAATAAGTAAACACAAGATCCAGAATAGTCGAAAAAACCCTAACAAAATGAGAAGAAAAAAACTTAGAGGGCAAACTTCTAGGTTTTTTTTATTGTCTACTTTAGAGCAGACAGACACGCTCTATAAGACACATGGTTTAAGAACTCTGCAAATGAGAAAAAAAAAACAAAAGGGAAAAATCTTAGTCATAAAAGCAAGGTTCAAAGAGTGTCACTTATGAAAATTTATTAATGAACTAAAACTAAAACTAATTAGTCTAATTAGTATTTTTTTTAAAAATAATCTAATTTAATTAATTGATTATGAAAATGACTTGAGCAAAAAATCTATATGAAAATGAGCCAACGATCGGCTTTTTTAAAAAATGAATTTTTTTGGGTGCGACCATTGAATCAGACGACACCCATTTGTACTTTTTGTAATACCTATGAAAAATATGTGTATTCGTGATGGAGAAAAAAAAAAGACAATATTTTTTAATGTGTGTCGGCGACATTGGGGAATTTTCAAAAAAAAAAAAACTTGGTTGACGCCGGTATGTCAGGCGGCATCGGTAAACATTTTACAAAAATAATTTTTTGGGTGTCACCGGTATATTAAGTGGCTTCCATTAAAATTTTTAAAAAATATCTTTTTTTAGGTGCCGCTATTATGTTAGGCGACACCTGTGATATTTAAAAAAAATGTTACAGAAAGAGTAGTTTGAAGTTTTGCTCATTGTTTTAAAAGATTTTGAGCTGGCTATTGGGAGATATGAACCGTAGAAGTTAGCGAGGAGGAAATCTCTTTTTTGGTGTCAAAATTGGCACGAAATGCTACCATAAACAACAACATCGGTAGTTATTGAATACAACGATTAGGGTTTTCAATTGAGAAAAAGAAACAAAAGAAAATAAATAAAACAGAAAACAAAAAAGACAAGGTAAAAAGAAGAAAAAAAAGAGAAAAGAATAATAAAAAGGAAAATTATGTCAATTTTAATGAGAATTAATTGAGAATTTGAATAAAACAGTACAAACATTTAATTTCCATAACCCAAGTTGTAAATTTAAAGGGAAAAAAAGTTAAATGAGAATTAAATGGGAAATTTAAAGGTAGTGACAACTTTTTAAAGGAAAACAATATTTAATAAGAAATTGAATGAGAATTTTAAAGTTGGTGCAAGTGACAACTTTTTAAAAGAAATATTTAATGAGTATTTTAAAATTGGTGACAAATTTTTAAGAGAAATATTTAAATAAAAAAATATTTAATGGGATTTAAATGAGAATTTTGAAGTTGGTGATAATTTTTAAAAAATATTTAAAGGAAACAAATATTTAATGAGAATTTTAATAAGAATTAAATGGAAAATTTAAATTTGGTGACCATGCTTTTTAAAATTTTAATGGAAATTAACTGTTGATTTTATAGTTGGTGACAAATTTTTAAAAAATTTAAAGGAAAAAATATTTAATGGGAATTTTAATATTTAAAAGAATATTGAAAGGAGAAAAAATATTTTTTTGTAAAAATTCTCATTAAATTTTTTTTTCTTTCTCCATCATGAATACCCGTATTTCTTACGAGTAATACGAAAAACATATATTGGTACTGTTTGACATAGCGACAGCACTCAAAAAAGTTTTTTTTTTTTTCAAATGCTGATTATTAGGTCATTATTGGGGGCGGTGCCATTGGTGTATTAGGCAAAATTGACAAACACTATAAATTTTATGTCATTTTCGTATATAATTTTTTCTTGAATCATTTTCATAATTAATTTATTAAATTAGCTAATTAAAAAAATGCCTACACAAACAAAAGCTTGTGAAAAAAAGAAAAATGAGAAGTTAGAGTTTTGATAAAAAAAATAAAGGAATTATTTTTCTATAAGCCCACGAGGGGTTTTTAAAAATTATTTTAATATCAATTTGTTATAACATGTTTACTTGGTTTATAAATTTATTCTATTGTAAAATATTAGAGGTGAAAAATGGGTTGGTTTGGATGGGTTCATATATTCTTGAACTCGTATTTTTTTGAGTTTGGGTCCTTTTGGATTCAGATTTTTCATATTCGGATTTTCTCAGATTCAGATTGTTTCAGATTGGGTGAGCTTAGACATATTAAAATTATTTTGATGTTTTATAAATTATAAATACTTTTTTTTGAACATAATAATTAATTTTACTTTTACATTTATATTTATATTTTAAAAATTATAATATAATTATATTAATTATTAGTGTCCTTTTTTTTGTTATAAATTCAATTTTTTTTGGGTTTTAGATAGCATCTATCTCGAGCTTGAGCTAGGATCGATCTCCTACTTGGGTCATTACCGACTTGTACTTAGGTTGCAAGCTTGAATTATTTTGAGTTTAGGCTTTTTCAGGCTTCAATCAACCCGAGCTTGGATGTTCTTGAACTCATCCCCACAACCTCTGTTATGATACTCACTATTACTGATCCGTTACCCGGTTGGGTCCTGACCCATAGTATACACGGTTTGCACTTCAAGTTTGCGTATCCTTCTATGAGATTGCACGATGTAGGTTTGTACCATCATAAAGGTGAAACCACATCATATAAACACATGTTAACCCTAGAGTAGGGTAAATGTCGATGTGCATGGTAACCTACCTACGATGCCACGTCTATGAACAGTAACACTTTAAAGCTTTCAACACTTTGGTGCATTGAGCGTGGGCAGACTTTCGATCTTCAGATTTTTAGATTGCTAAAAAACCAAAATGACTCACTCCAACGAGAATTTCCCCATTAATTTCCCATCAAGACAGGCAAGAGGTTCTGGCACTTGCAACCAGCCCAATGAGATAGACCTTTTTATTGGCTAGTTTGCCGATAAACAAGAGAATTTGGGTAACCTAGGTCATGCAGGTTCTTTCAACTCTTTTGATCTCAACGCTCCCTCTAGTTAGTGATTGTCACTTCCCTCTAATCAAGAGTAGATGGCTCAGCAAAGTGCTAGGTTCGAACAACAAAAAATGTTTTAGCAGGAACTATTAAGACAAAACGAAGAGTTGATAAGGGTGATGCTGTTTGACAACCCTGATCTTTAAGATCATGTCATGCCTACTCAAGAGGGGAATGTAGGCAAAACGAAACGAAATGGATGTTTTTGTAGAGATGTGTCAAGAGGAGGATGTAGGCAAAATGAAACAAAATGGATGCTTTTGTAGAGATATGTGAGCATTGTATCCTGATGCCTAATACATGGATTGGTTGTTTTGTTCTAAAAATCCTCTAAATTTTGAGATAGCAGTTGTGAGCCCACCAACTGGGTTTAAAGTTTTGAAAGAAATGTTTGAAGGAAGAAGAGATCATCGAGCACATCTCATACAGTATAAAAATTATATGAATGTGCTAAGGGCCTCCAATGTAGCAAATTGTAAAGCCTTTTTGACGACCCTTAAAGGAAGTGTGAAGGATTGGTATTTGTCTTTACTATAAGGCTCAATCTAGAGTTCCTCGCATCTAGGCCAGATATACTTGGGAAGATTTCAAGCTCATTGAACAATAATGAGTATTTTTTTTTGGTTTGATGTCAGTAAAACAAAAGGATGGAGAATCTTTGCAAGGTTATGTTAAACATTTCTATGCAGTTATGTTAAACACAAAAAATTTGAAAGATCAATGAGCCATTGACGCCTTTATCATTGTTGTTTATAATGAACACGTGCAATATTAATTTACTGATAATAGGCCACAAAGTTTGATTGATTTGTATGAGAGTGCCCATAAGTTCGTTGAAGTAGAAGCGATTAAGGGAGGCATGCAATATTGTCTAGAGGGATGACAGATAGTTTAGATGTAGATAGGAGGTTCACAATCATCAGGGTCCTCATTCTCAGAGTCTACGCATACAAGATGGGGGACAACAAAGGAGTTATTCGCAAAATAAATTATTGAGGACATTTCAAAGACATCAGACTGAGCACACAAGAAGGTACGTTCCTCATGGCAAGTTTGACTATCTTAAATGCCACACGTGCCTCCATTCTTAGTTAGGTTAAAATTTTGGACATTTTGCCAAGTACTTTATCTATGTGACATAATCAGTTAATGTTGAACTCTAGAGACAAATGTAATTTTCAAAATGACGGAGGACATAAAAATGAGGATTGTTCCTCTTTGAAAGATGCTAATGATGAAGCAGTTAGGAACGGTGAGCTAAAAGATTGCATGGCGTAGGGTGTTACACCATTAGGTCAAAGTTTGCGAGGTTTTGACAAGGGTAAGAAAAAGGTTAGGAACGTGATAATTGGTATAGATGAAAAGTGAACAACCTCTAACACAAAGATAAAAGCTCATCTTAGAAATATAATGTTAGTCAGTTCACCAAAAAGGCTGCGTCAACAAGAAAAGTGGAAGGTGGAATTTAATGATAAGGATAATGATTTGACGTGTGATGAAGAAGGAAATGATCCAATGTTCGTGCCAACAACTATAATAGGGTTTAAAGAAAAGAAAATTTTTGTTGATAGTGGCAGTGTTGTGGAGCTATTGACTTGGAATGCATATAAAAAAATGGGGTTGAAATAGCAAGATTTGAGGAGGGCAAGTCTTTTGTATGGTTTTGTAAACCATCTAGTTGAGGTGAAGGGATGCATTACTTTATATGTTACCTTGGGGGATGGCGAGCACATTGCAATAGGATATGTTAAGTTATTTATGGTAGACCATTAATGACTTATAATGCCATTTTTTTGGCGTTCCATCATGATAATGGCTAAGATGATGATCACAATTTTTGCATGAAGGTTAAGTTTCCTACAAAAATAGTAATAGGTTTTATGAAGTTTGACTAGTGAATAGCTAGACAAAGTTATATGTTGTCAATTAAGGAAAGACGTAAGTATGTGCCACATGGTTAGATTTCATAATAGATAGAAATGGTTGGTCAAGTTTTAGACTTGGATACTTTGGACGTCAAAGGTAAGGAGAGAATTCACAAGTCCTAAGCAGCAGAGGTCATGGAAACTTTGCAATTGTTCTTTAATAACATAGACACGTTTGTAAAGATTTTGTCAGCATTAGCAGAAGAGGAAAAAAAGAACTTGGTCCAGTGCTTGAGAAAGAACTCCAACATTTTTGCATGGTCAGCTATAGGCATGCCTAGTGTGGATCCTCAAGTGATTTTTCATAGGTTAAATATATCTTCCCATATCAAGCCAGTCAAACAGAAAAAAAAGAGAAGATTAGCACCACAGGTCGTAGAGGCCATTAGGGAATAGGTAGGAAAGCTGCTTTCAGCGGAGTTCATTAGGGAATGGTGTACCTAGATTGGGTTTTGAATGTTGTGATGGTGAAGAAAGCTAATGGTGAAGAAGGATAATTTTCTTTTACCCTCGATTGATAGGTTAGTGAATGTATCTTCGGGCCATAAATTCATGATTTTTATGGATGCATTCTCGGGTTATAACAAAATTTTCATAGCTCAAGAAGACCAAGATAAAATAATATTTACCAAAAAATAAGGCTTATTTTACTATCGAGTTATGCCTTTCAAGCTGAAGACTGCATGTACAACTTACCAAAGATTGGTTAATAATATTTTCAAAAAAAAATTGATCGCAGTGTTGATGTCTATGTTGATGACATGTTGGTAAAAAGCTCTACTTTGAGGGGGTATATTCTGGATTTTTTAGAGGCTTTTGCTGTTTTGTGAGCCTATAACATGAGTTTAAATCTGGAGAAGTGTGCTTTTAGTGTAAGAGCAGAAAAATTCTTAGGCCTCAAGGTTTCAGAGAGGGGCATAAAGGCGAAACCTGAGAAGATTTAGGCCATTCTAGATATGCCTCTTCTAAGGAAAATAAAGGATATTCAACGCCTAAGAGGAGAGTGTTGTGCTCAATAGGTTCGTTTCTAGGATGGCAGATAAGTGCTTACCCCTTTTTAAAGCCTTAAGAACTTCTTTTAGTTAGATAGAAGAGTTTCAATGAGAAGCTCAAGTCATATCTCACATATTCACCACTTCTGATGTCACCACGTGTGGGGGAAACACTTTATCTTTTTCTATCAACTTCAGAGGAAATGGTGGTAGCAGTTTTTATTAGAACAAGAAGGGTTCACCAATTTCTAGTGTATTATGTTAGCAAGGTGTTACAGAATACTGAACAAAGGAATTCAAAGACAAAAAGCTTATTTTTGCTTTAATAGTTGTAGCTCGAAAGTTGCGTCCTTACTTCTAGGCTCATCATGTAACTGTCATGATGAATTAGCCAATTAAGGATATTCTGTCTAGACTGGATACTTCAAGTAGAATTATCAAATGGGGAATTGAAATGGTAGAATTTGGAATAGAATATGCGCCAAAAACAACGTTCAAGGCTCAGATCCTAGTTGACTTCATGGTGGAATGCTTTTTAGACAAATCATTAGACCTTGCAGGTAATTTTTAGTTTCAAACACTATCACTCGTATAAATGATAATAGTAGAATGTCGCACAAATTAATAGAATTTTAAGTGATAAATACTTATTTTATTTTATGATATTTTATTACAAGTATACATTTGGCTCTATTTTTTTTCTTTTGATTACACAAGATGTAGCAGTTAGCTTATCACGGGGCAAACAAGTGATAGATCAATAGCGAAGACAGAGTTAGGAGCGAGTTTTCTTCTAGCGGTTCTTAATAAAAATGAGTGGCAATATGGGCTATCATTTGGCTTTTAAGCATCTAACAATGTTGCAAAGTACAAGACATTAATTTTAGGATTACAATTGGCTCTACAGCTGGGGGCAAGGGAATTGATCATACATACTGATTCTCAGCTCATAGTAAAACAAATGAATGAGGAATATGAAGTAAAAGAGCCAAACTTGACGAAATATCACTCCATCACAACTCAGCTACTCACTCAGTTAGATAAGACACAAGTTCGACAGCTATCCAAGGCGGAGAACACCAAAGGTGATATTTTATCAAAGTTAGCATTCTCTATTACTATTAAGTAGAGAGGAAAAATGCTATTAGAATGTAGAGATGTACCTAGCTATGACACCCAACAAGTTCTTAATTTGAGCCAAGAAGAAATGCGGATGACTCCCATCATACAAGCTCTATAAAGGGAAATTCACCACCTCAATAAGAAAGAGTTCGCGAAATTACATCATAAAACTGCAAGGTATGAGATTCTTATTTAAATTTCAAATATATTTTTATTTGCAAGTTATTCCACTCTTAGGAAATTAAAACCGTTTATTCTATCATTGTTAGATATATCCTATTAGAGGGTGTTCTTTATAAAAAAGGTTATTTCCAACCACTTTTACAATGTCTTGATCCCTCGGAAGCTGAATATGTTATGAGAGAAATTAATGATAGAATTTGCGGTGATCACCTAGGTAGAAGATTATGTGCACAAAATGTCCTCAAGCAGGGGTATTACTAGCCAACTATACAGAAGGATGCACATAATATAGTTCGCACTTGTGGTTCCTGCCAAAATATGCTCAAGTACAATGATCACCAGAGGAGCCTCTACAAATATTGTCTGGCCCTTGGCCATTTACAACTTAGGGAATAAATATTTTGGGCCCATTTCTAATAGCCACAACTCAGAAGAAATTTATAGTTATAGTTGTGGACTATTTCACTAAGTGGATAAAGGTTAAAGCTCTAGCTATGATCGTAGAGAGACAAATTGAGACTTTTCTTCGGAAATTAATTGTTTGTAGGTTTGGCATCTTGTGCTTGATTATAACAGATTTCTCTCGCTCAAAGCTCCATGAAATCTCCCCAAACAATTGTCAAGTATAACTGATGAATAAAAATAATCTTAAAAACTCTAAAGAAAAAGGTCAATGAGGCCAAAGGTGCTTGGTTAGAAGAATTTCCAGAAGTTATTTGGGCCCTAACCTCATACAAAAATTGGAGAGACAATATTCTCGCTTGTATATTGGGTAGAAGCAGTGATCCCTGTTGAGATAGGTTTGCAAATTCATAGAACTACTCATTTTGAGGAGAGTGCCAACTAGAAGGCCATTCAACTCTACTTAGATCTCATCGATGAAGTTAGAGAGAAAACAGTGATTAGAAATGTTGTACGAGCCCAATAAGTTGCTCGATATTATAATTTCAGAATTAAGAACAAGCAGTTTCAAGTAGGTGATCTTGTTTCCAAAAATATTGAAGTTCGTTTTTTAACATTGTAACAAGGAAAAATGGCCCCAAATTAGGAAGGACCCTTCAAAGTGGTAGAAAAGATAGGTTATGGATGTAACAGCTCGTCTGATCAAGTCTCGATATCTAATTATTGTTTAGAGTGCCTCGGTGTCTTCCTCCTTGATTTTCTTTGAATTTTCTGAAAACCAAAGACTAGAAAACCTGTTTGAAGTTGGGTTCATCGTAGTCAGCCAACTTATACATTTACCATAGGTCTCTGGTAATTACTGATGAACACTAGGTTATTCTTAAGGTTATTTACATGTTTTCAACTCTACATGCATAAGTGTCAGACTGGTGTGTAAGGAAGGAAACTTTTTGGTTTTCGATTAAGTGTTAATGTTTCGTGCATGCATGTTTAGATTTGATGAAGTAGTAATCTGATATGTTTAAGGAACCTTATTTTTAGCTCAAGAAGTTACTGAAAGTCCGAGTGAAAAAGGCAAAGAACCAACTATTTAGACTTTTTTATATTTTTGGTAAGTTCATTCTTACTTTCATGTGTTCTGAATTTTTTCAATTTATAATATTGTAAAGTAAGTGTTCTCGCTTTGTAAAGGATGATTGTTGTATATGTTTGAGTAATGTTTGTTCGTTCAGAGTTGTCAGTCAGAGTTTTATATATTTGGGATAAGAAGTATGGGCCATTTCATGTTAAGCCATTACCATCTGCTTCTGATATGAATTGATCTATGAAAATGGAGTTAAAGGAATTATGTTGTGTAGCCTTCGGTAGGGCAGATATATATTGCAAACTAAATTAGCATAACGCAATTAAATATGCTACTGAATGTATATGAATGAAATAGAAACATCTGGTATGAATCTTACTCTAAATTCTGGGTTTTGGCTTGTATGAAAATGGAATATCTGAGTTATGTTGTGTTGGCGTATGGTATTTGCCCGTGTGACACACAATTTGCGTACTGAGTCTGTTTAGGTTTTATATACGTCATTGGGCATACTCTGAAATGTTGAGATTCCTTTGAAAGAATGGATTGTTCTATTAGTATTTTTCTTTAGATCTCTTTGGAACTCACTGAGTTCTTTTGAACTAACTCTGATACCCTTTTCCTTCTTAGGCCTACTATTAAGGGAAACTTTCTGAAGGACTACGCCAGATGACACTTACTACTGTGAGACATTTTTTTATTTGTACTATGCTTGACTTATAGGGGTGATATTTAGATGTATTTTGAGAAGGATTTGTATTTTAAACTTATATTCGATAAACTTTGTTTTAATGAAATTTCATTTAAATATTTGGAAGGTTTCATATTTTGAATCTTGAAATTATCCTATTGAAGTATATATACCATTTGACATACACTTTATTTCATTATTTTATTAAAGGCTTAATTCAAATTCTGTACTTTTACAAAGTTTACACCAAAAATAGTTGTAAAGATGGATGATTTCTATATGGTGACTCGTTATACTTGAATCCTTACAAGGGATCGAGTTTGGCGTCTAACAAGTTTGGTATCAGAGTTAAGCTTTACCCGATTCTCAGAAAATCAAGGTTGTGCCACACCCCATCATGCATAATACACTTTTAGCTTAGTCTTTAATGAATGGACTAAGTTAAATTTTCTTTTGTAGTGATATAAGAACATGTTTGACAAATTTAAAGAAGTTACTGAAAATAAATAGAGAGTCATATGCCTGCACAAGAACAAACTTCTGCCAATAAGAGAGGTAATGCATGGAATACCTTTATGAATGTGTTTTTCACGATGATGACACAACTATTTTATCAGTTTATGGAAAACACTTAAGAATCCCAGCTGATTCAAGATCATGAACAATTTTATTCGAGTTAGCTAATTTAACATTGCTACTTCGAACAACTTGCTGATTTAAGATCGTAGCTAATATTATTATGGTTTGCTGATTCAAGATCGTAACCCAAGTTCATTCGACTCAAGATCATGAAAAATTTTATTTAAGTTAGTTGATTTAAGATCGCTACTTTGAATATCTTGCTGATTTAATATCGTAGATGATATTACTAAAGTTCGAACATTCAGGATTGCAACCTAAGTTCATTTGATTCAAAATTATAAACAATTTTATTTGAGTTAGTTGGTTTAAGATCACTTCTCCAAACAACTTGCTGATTTAAGATTGCAACTGATATTGTTAAGGTTTGCTGATTTAATATTGTAACTTAAATTAATTCAATTTAAGATCATGAACAATCCTATCCGAGTTAGTCGTCTCTAAGTTATATTTTTTTACTCATTTGTGATGACAACTTGATTATGCACTTTGCTTAAATAAGTTCGCAATTAAACATCACGTTGTTTCAATACAATATAAACATAAATTTTTCATTTTAAATAACAAAGAAAAAATAAAATAAAAAACCAATAAAATTAGGTGTTACTATTGGTATCTTGGGGTTCGATGCCCTCTTCATCCTCTCGTTCACCTTCTCGCTTGTTTCCATCCTCTTTATGCGAAGTAGTGGGAGCTACACTTATTTCAGTAAGATTCTCAGTAAAGTAAAGCTCACCGAAATTATTCCATTTTTCTACAAATTCCTCACAAGCCACTCCAAAAGGGAAGTGAACATCAAAATCGAATGGGACACCTGTGAAGGGACTAAAGGAATCAAAGTTTACCCTGCAAGCACCGAAGGGACCACTAAATACATGGGCATGCAACAAGAAGTTAAACTTCAAATCTGGCAAGTACTTCTGAAAGCATTGCATGGTATCATTTTTATACTTCTCGAAAGCATCTTCGTGCTCCTTCCTCACATTAGCCATGATAACCTTGTGTTGCTCGTCCATCTTCTTCATGATCGCTTCCAGGACATCCTTATCAGCTCGCTCACCTGCGATCTCTCCATGTAACTTTGCAATATCTTTCTCAGCAAGGATGAGATGCTCTTGTAGCTTCCTATTTTGTTCCATTAACTTTTTTTTCTTAATCCAAATTATTATGTATTTCGTGCTCCCTTTTTAGTGCTCCCATAGTAGAATAATAAGCAATTTTTTTATCTCTTTCTTATTTGCTTCTTCTTTGCCAAAACCATCAGCAAGCCCTACACTAACCATGCCGACCTAAGCCAAAATCACTTTGAGAGATAGTATAAGCACTAGTAAAGAGAGCTTCCTTATGCAGCTGGATGAGGCAGAAGGGTAAACATGGTTTTTTGCTTCCTTAGACATAACGTTTTTTCACTGCTTGCTCACATCATTAGGACTGTAATGAAACTTTTGCATGCCGAGATGCTTGCGCCATGGAAATAATTTTCCTGACACACCACCAGAAGTAGTGAACTTCATAGAACCACTAGGAAGGCCATAATCAATAATTACCCTAAATGTATCTTCAGTTGGTGGTCTTGATGGTGGTTGAGTATTAGTAGGAGAGTTGGGAAGAGATGAAATTGCAATAGGGATTGTAGTAATAGGGGTTACATTGTCAGATGTTGCAAGATGATCTTTTCCTTTCTTTTGACAAAGCTCCCTTACTAGACTACCCTCATTTTCACTACTTAGTATGATGTTAGCAGTTCTTTTAGTAGTCTTCTATTTATTTCCATTGCTCGCACTCTCTTCCCCAATAGTAATACCAGAGGGACCACCTCACAGATTTTGCATAGATGATTGCATGTCCATGTTTTCATCGATCTCTGTAGATAAACTTGTGGATTCTTCTAAACTTTTTTCAACACCGTAAACTATGCCTGCATCACCAAAAAGTTTATTATAAACTTTAGTAGTTAGCATAAGGGGGTTCGGACCACTTTCTAGATACCTTAAAGGTTTTGAAGACCACAGAGGAGACTTTAATTTAAAAAAGTTGTAACATACCACTCGGCAGAATCTTAGTATATGAATACTATTTGAAAGAATAAGACGAGTATAGTAAGTCTAGAACTAAATAAAGTTTAAGCTAGTCTGAGGATATGGACCATTTGGGTGCGCCTATAATGCCCTTGGATTTAGCGAACACTAGGTAAGCACGTAGTAAGCCTGATAAGGAAGGATTCACGCTAGGAGCCTTTGGTTGGCATGCATAGTTTGGGTGAAATCTGTTATAAGAAATTGAAATCTATGAAAAGAAGCTTATGTCAGAAATAAGTGCATCTAGTAACAATGGCCTTGAGCCAGTTAAGATATAAGGAAATGATAGTTAGAAAGTAACCAAATGTGAACTAAATAGTTAAAAACAAGGGGAAAACACATGATTAGTATTCTTTGAATTTGTAAGATTAGGATAAGACTACTAAATGACTAATGTGATGTTTGTTGAGTCCTAATAAAGTTAAGGGAAAAGGCAGAGCGTTTAAGACAAGAAAGATATCTCTCTCCTCGAGAGAGCAGAACTAAGAAAGATACGAGAACTCTTCAGAGCTAAGTAAAAAAGGTCATAGGATTAGCGAGGTCGATGTAAGATAACGTCCGAATGGTGAACTATGAAGTATCGCTGGAAAAGGATGCCCAAATTTTTTTTAAGGGGATTCAAGTAAATGAGGTTACCAACAAAAAGACGTGATGTGCCGAAGATTGATCAATTAAGCCATCAGTTATGCCTTAACGAAGGATCGTTAAGACCCAAAAGTATGTTAGGGTAAGGTAAGTGTACCCACGTGTGTTATTTTACAGTTGGCATGCATCTACATGGTAAATCACGAGGATTAAGATACATGCCAAACATCTAATGAGACAAGGGAAAATATCTAGCTGACCGGGTAAGTGATGGACACTATTCTTTTACTTCCTGAGGAAGTATTCCTTATCTATATAAGGATGAGCTGAGCTGGAAAAAGCCTTTCATCCTTTAAGAGGAGTCTGGAAGGTGGGTTAAGCTCTGATTTGTTAAGAAGTTTACCTCCTGTCAGGGTAAGTCCCCTGATTTTGCTTGTTGAAAACACAGATATGTAAGTATGCATGAAGAAAAAAAGCTATGTCTGGGTTAAAAGTGATGATAAAGGTTACCCGAATGAGCTCTAAGAAAATGTTTCTATTTGTTGAAAGAAAAAGAGGTTGCGGTGTCTAGCTAGGCAGAGGATCTAAAGTTTAAGCTGCCTTTGAAGCTAATAGGTGAGTCTCTAAACTGAATCTTACTTGCATGTTTGCATGCTAAATGAAAATGTAAGATATGCAAGTGTGATGCTTAAAGAGGATGTGTCTCTATTATAAAGAAAAGTAAGAAAACGATGACTATGCAATAAAGCATGGACTGAATGATAAGTCATTGTTCTGTTGAGAAGTATGTATATGCATAAGCACACTTGAAAGCACGATTTTATTTTTGTATAAGTAAGTTTCTGTCATGACTAAGTTTCTATATAAAGGGCTAGTGCATAAGATGCATAAGTCTGCATGTTGAGTCTACTTGCGTTTGTGGGTTTGTTGGGACTATAAACACGAATTCTAATAAGGAAGTCCATGACCATTGCAAGAAGACCATATAGGGTAAGACGTAGTCTTGGACTATGACATCATATAAGATGTGAGAACCATATAGTGTAAGAGCTAGTCATAGTGGCTATAGCATTATATGGGGATATGAAGACCACATAGTGTAAAACATAGTGTGGGACTATCGAGTCATCTGAGGAAAAAGATAAAGGACGGTTGGGCGAGTACTAGGTGATAAAGGGCAAATCTCACAATGTTGAGCTCAGGAAAATCTCTATCATCAAAAATGTCATTTATCGAAATGTGTAAGCATTTGTGGTTGTTCCTTGATAAGTGGCAGAATTTGTTATATGCAGAAGCTTTTGGCTATTTGATGTTATGTGGATGCTCTTTTGGCTATCTATCTATTTAGATGACTTTTCGGCTATTTTGTGTAAGTTATGTAGATGCATTTGCTGTTATAATGTGTAAGTTTTGTGGACGCCTTTGTGGCCATCTTGTGTAATAGAGGGAATAATATGGTTATCTCAAAAGAAGAGCGTGTCTTCATGGTTATCTGGTTAATGAAATACCAACACAACGAAGTTGGGGTAAAGAACTCTCTGAAGGAAAGGTAAAAGTATGTTATTAGAAACATGGTAAGTGTCAACAAAAATAAGGTATTGATCAAGAGAAAATGGTCAGTAAGGTGAAAGAGGCCAGGATGAAAATTTTGGTGAACATGAGAAGATTAAGGATCCGATATGGAAGTAATGAATAATGTATGTAGAATGCTAGTTTTAATTAATCACGTACGAACTGCTCCAAACAGAATGGTAGAGTAGATTACCTGCCTAAGATTATGCAAAGTTTTTAGTAAGCCACAACGTAATGAAACAAGTAGTAGAGATTCACTAAGTTCTCAAGAACTTACATTAGTTATTTCCTATTTCAGGTTTTAAAGAATCTTGTGCGGAGAGATAGTGCCAAGGCTACGCGAGAAGAGTGGCGGTTCGTGTTGATATGTATATAGAGGAGAAAAGATATATGGTGAAGTTAAAATCTATGCCAAGAAAAGAAAAAAGAACATGATAAGTGAAAAAAACAAGGATATGTATCAACGCCAAGTTTATGAAACGCTTTATGGCAAAGTCTAGTCTGCGTATAACTTATAGTACTATGATCCTGTATTTGGTAAAAGCAAGGCGTAGTTTTATTATGTAAACATGGATGCATTGTATAAAAAAATATTCTTAATAAAATACACAAGATTATTCAGTATAAGAGTAAATAAAAGTAGAAAGTTCTTATTAAGCCATCATTTAGGCGAATAGAAGAGTCTAGGTTACATTTGTCTAGGAAGTAACACCCGAAACTTGGATCCAGTCGATCAGGTCGAATGAAGGGCCTTACAAAAGCTATAAAAATAATTCCTACATTCTTTTTTTCTCCTAATAGTATAAGCCTCAAGTCATTAGTAGCTTCGTGTGGTTATGGGTAGTTATGGGAACTACACGATTAACACTCTAATGGTGTCTGCAACATTATTGGCGTGAACTTGCCTCCATCCATTAGGACTAGATTTAAGAGGTAGTTCTGAAACAAGTTTCTAACTATTATGACTTCCTCCAAATCTAGTAAGTGACCCTTATGAAGTCTTTAATACTGTCCCCAACCTACTTCAGACATAATCTCTCTCTTCTTTAGACACATACCCTTACCAGCTATTGACTATTCAGTTGGAAAGTCAAAGCCACCATTAAGCTTGTACTTAACCCATTTGTACTTGCAGTGGTTTCAGAAAAGGTTCAAAGATTAGTTTGAAATGATTGATTCTACATCTTTGTGAGTAGAGAAATAAAATAAACCTACCGAACCCCTCAATTGCACGCTTTCAGTTGATACAAGTTCTAAAAAACAGCAATCAATGGCACTTCCTACCGCCGAATGCATTCAGTGAAATATGTCATCGCGACCTACAACAAAAAGCCAAATAATTTTCCTAGAGCTATCTTGTATCCATTGAGAAGGTGGCAGAAGAAGGGGTGGTGTGGTAAATGGAAACCTGTCTCTATCATATGCAGTGGTAGTAAAAAATCCCGTTGGTTGTATCACTCAATCGATTCAATCTTTGATGATTGAGAATTCGTAAAAAAAAAGTTGGGTATTTGAATCCCCTAATCAGCCAAAATGAGATTCATTTCTTCTTCCTTCGAGGTGAAAGCATAAGCCTTTGCCTCCACTAGAGTACTCACTTCACGATGTCGTAGTGGATGTCTTGAATAGCATGATCGCTTTCTCTAGTCCTAACCATTGTGTTCTAATAAACCCAAAAAAGTCACAAGAATGATAAAAATTTTAACGAAATTACATCTGTAATTGTTCTTCTCAACAATGGCTTCTCCTCTAAAATCTCAGATTCAAACAAAGTAATTTTTAAGGCTTAGTTAACTTAATTTTTAAAGGGCTTTTTCACTTTAACAATTAATGTATCCGATAATAAGGGCACAATCAGTTTCGTGCAATTATACCACTTCTTAACACATAGTGAAGTGTATGTTACAAGTTAAAATATAAGGCCTATGTAATAAGCTTATCCTTCTATGACGTCTCAGCTCCTAAAATCATGTTCAAAGAAAAGTCACTTTATAACTATTCTTTGAACTAGGTAGGGACCCATACTTTACACGATTCGCACTTTGAGATCGCATACTCTTCTCTGAGATCATATGATGTAGGTTCGCACCATCATATATGTGAACCCTCATCGTATAATTATATGAGACCGTACAATGTAGGTTCACACTATTATAAAGGCGAACCCACATTGTAAAAATATGTGTTAACCCTAGATTAGGGTACGTGTCGACGTGCATGGTAACCTACCTACGATGTCACATTTATGAACAGTAACCATACGATATAAATACATAGTTTAACCCATCGGAAGGGGACACACTATAAAACACTAAACAAGCTTGAATCAACACAACAATTTTTCGGGTTCGAACTTATTTTACCAGCTCTATGATGTATTGTCCCTATTTATTTTAAAACCATGTGACAAAAGTATTAATCATTTAAATATAATTCTTTTTTTGAAAGGTTATTTAAAATTTCAATCCATCACAATAATTTCTTTTAATTTTAATGTCATAATTAAAAATAATAATTTAATTAATTATATTCATCAAAAAATATTCTTACTATTTCTAATATCAATATTTGCTAGAGAAAGTTTTCTCACAAAGTGTTGTCGAGAAATAATGTGAAAACTTTGTGGTGATATTTCTGATGGGATATGATTTTTGTCACATTTTCATCAATAAATTTTGTCACACTGAATGGTTGGATTCTAGATGTTATTTTTGTCACTAGGTCGTCGCTAATCTGTCACTGGTAATCTACAATAGTAATGAAAAAAATTGCCACTGTTAAGACATTTTTAGTAGTTTTTAACTATTCGTTTAAGTAAATAGAAACTTTCAACTGTTAAATATATATTAATATGAAAAATATTTTAGAACGATATGATAGAGATATTGGATCGATTAAAAAATTTACATGCATGACAAGTTCAAATATCTTGATAAATTCAAAGGTTAGATTGTTAAAATATTAATCATATAAAAATTATTTAAAAAATGTAAAACTACTTAAAATTTACACTAATGCAAGTGAATCCTTTATCATTTATAGTTGCACTAATGCATTTGATTTTTCCAAAAATTTGAAAACGATAATTTTGTTTATATACTTTTTGTTGAGTAATTTTTCGTTGTGTCCTACTAGAAGGGATAATTGAATCTTTATATACGTAGCTCCTGTTCATAGAATTGATTCTCTTAACAGTTTCTATGCATGCTGGACACGTGTACTGTTCTGGCTGCCTACTGGACACTCATTGGGCTTCTACAAGCCAAAATCCACGAGTTCCCCTTGCAAACTCTTCCTGTCTAGTGCGACCAACAGACTCTATGCATGTTGGACATGTGTACTGCTTTGGGCTACCTACTAGACACTCATTGGGCTCTTATGAGCTGAGGCGCTCGAGCTCTCCTAATTGGGCCTTAAGAGGGCTATAAAGTGGTGCTCCCTAGGGCTATCACTTTGCATTTACACCCGTGTTTTGACCATTGGGGCATGGCATTATTTTTTTCCATATGTACGAATGGATTGCACCTGTTTGTATATGATCGTTGGTGTTCCTCAATCATTTGAATCGTCAAATCGCAAGGGCGAGAAACTTGTTTAAAAAAGGGGTTTGGGAATCCTAAATTCATAACTCTATCCTTTCTATAAACATGCTTGACTGAGTTCTTCTCTGAGGTAAAATCTTCTATCATTTTCTTTCTTTTATCTTTTTCATTTCCTTCTTTATCAAAAACATGTCAAAAATGAATGATGCTAATGGCTAATTGATTCCTTGCTGTCCATCGCGATAGCCTGCTTTGAAGAACCTTGTAGAAGCCAATTTCTTTGCCTGTACTATAAAAGAAGATGAAATGATATGAGCTTTGTGTATGCTCAGTATCCAAATTGCTAATTTTTTCTACGAGTTTCCATCTCTGATGGGCCACGCAGACTTAGTGATACTAACGGTGGCAGCTTCTTGCTTCCTCTTCATGCTCTGGAAGCTGGGTTCCACTTATCCTTACGCCCGTTTTTTTTCCATCTCTTTCAAGAATATCAGATGACTCATGGCCAAGTTTGCAGGTTCTCTTTTTGGATTGCAGTGTTTTACTGTATCAACTGTTGTTGAGGTAGAGAAACACCATAACTTGCAATGTTCCAAGGCTTATATCTATCAATGGCACAAAATCAAGGGAACTTGTCAGGCTTTTACTATTTACCCCTCGCGATAAAGGCAATACTATAATCACAAACCAATTTTTTAATCTTTGACTGAACTGGGGAAAATATATCAGGGTAAAAAGTAAGCTCGTAAATGGATTTGGCTTTCCTACAAAGTGATTCGCATCGAACAAGGATATGTGTTCATTTAAGCGAACTGTCAAGACAGATAATGATGAAGCCTAATTGTAAGGGCTTCGCGCTGTCAATTCCCTAATCATTAAAAACCTTATGACCATGATGAATATATTTCTATACTACTTGGAGAGCCTTATCCCTAACGGATACAGGTGAGGTGATAGTAGGGAAGTTGCTGAGGCACTAGTGCAATATCTGAGAGACAATCATCACCCTACATAGCTTATGGTGCTGACGATGACTTGGGTTTAATCCTGAAAAGACTTAAAGAGAAACTTGAGAATTTCTTTTACAATTACTATAGGAAGAAACCTCATCCCTAAATTTTGTTGATCTCATCGCAAGCAAAAAGTGATGCCAATCTTTATTTGATAACTACCTCTGCTAATATTGGTATTGATGATGGTGCAGATAGAGCTCACGGATTAGGAAATGACTCTGAGGAAACTACCAGCATTTTACGAGAAATTAACGAAGCTATGGACGTACACAAGAAGTGTAGGAATGATGTGAGGTTTGTTCATGTGATTATAAATAGCAAGGAAGAGCCAGATAGTGGCAGGCTAGAGTCTCGTCGTAAAAGAAGAACAAATCATGCTGGGCCTTCTGCTATGACGGTCACTACTCCTTTTTGTTTCCCCCTTATCGAGTGCAAAAACTGCAGCTCACGAAAGTTCTCTTATTGTTGTTCATGGTGGTTTTCCTCTTTTGTGTGTCTTTTTTCCCCCATCCACCTCTTATTGAGAAGCCATCTGTCGAAGATGATAGTGAGCTAGCTCCAGGTTGCAGGAACTTAAGCGTGAGGGACTTGCGAGGTATTGTTGAAAGCTAGAAGGTCTTTATGCCAGAATCTGCGAAAAAGAACGTGTATGTTGGTGAATAATCTAGGAGTTCCCAAAAATCTGAACTATTAAAACTCAATTCTCTCTGCAAGCTCTCCTGACTAAGGCCTCCGTGGTCATTTTGGGCCTCGATGATAATTTTTTTGGGAAAGAGGCTAATCAGAGAGAGCTTGAAGAAAAATTTAAGAACACTCACGAGTGATACCAACATATGATGAATGAAAATGAAGTGCTCTATAAACAAAATGAAGTGCTCGTTGAGAGACTAGGTGCTGCACATATAAGACATGACAAATTATCTAATGAGGTCGCAGCTGGAAAGGAAAGAAGTGGGGCCCTAAATGCTGAGTTGAAAAGAAGTGTGAATAAGGCAACTGTGAGCTGAATCATTTCCGAACATGAGGCTGCGACGATGAGCTTAAAGCAAAAACAACAAGAGGCCTTTGAAAAATTTAAAAAGGAAACTTTAGAAATGTTGGATGGTCTCACTACTGAGCTCAAGTCCAACATTTTTCTTCATGCTCAAGTTGTTGTTGGGCCTTTTGACATTCACAAAGTTGACCTCGACACTCTTTACAAGGTACATATACGTTAACTTGGTTTTGATGTTTGGTTCCCTTCGAGAGCTGCTTGGGATGAGTTCGCATCCAAGTGGAAGAACTCAATGGATTTTTACCTCGATAAGGATCCCTTTGAGCCCATCGATATGCCCACTAACGATAATACCACTGCTACCCTTGCTGAAAATGTTGAAGTTGAGAGGAGGGAAGCTGAGATTACCAAGAATCCTTTGGTTTGAAGAGAATACCCCTTAATTTTTTTTCAACATGTATTACTCTTTTATGACTTGGATAAGAAAATTTTAATGCTTGAAAAATTTGAAATTTACTTATTAATATTATGGTATTCTACTTTTCTACGAACCCGACTAAATTCTTAATTCAATCAAACCTTAAGCCTTAAGCATGTTTTGATCTTAAAGAAATTTTGAGCCTGGCCGAATCTTGAACTTAAGCATATTTGGTACTTTAGTAAATTCTAAACTCGGGTAAATTTTAAATTAACTTCTCTAAAATTGCAATCAATTTAGGGTAATTTGAGTCACCACATGGAGTCTATGCTCGCACTAACTATTTTGGAAGTTGTGTATGAAACCTATGAGCCTTAAGCTATTCAACTGGGAGCGTAGGCTCGCGATAACTATTTTCAAGGCTACGGTATTGAACCTGCAAGCCTTAAAATATTTAGGTGGAAGCGTAGGTTTGCACTAACTATTTTGAAGGCCAAGGTATTAAATCTGCTAGCCTTAAGATATTTAGCTAGGAGCGTAGGCTCGTGCTAACTATTTTAGAGGCCGTGATATTGAACCTTTGAGCCTTAAGAGATTCCCAAGTACAAGTGTTTATACGTAAAGTACTTTTATTCAAAAAATGAAAATTTACACATAATAATTTTTGAGGTGGCGAGCATTTCATGTTTGTGGTAGAACTGTGCCCTCCATCCTTACTAGTTTGTATGCTTCATAACCAATCTTTTTTATGACCTGTATGAACCTTCCCAATTTGGAGCCATTTTTCCATGCTGCAAAGCTGGAAAACTAGCCTCAATATTTCTTAAGACAAGATCATCTACTTAGAACTGGCTTTTTTCTTTTACCTTGGAGTTGTAGCAGTAAACTACTTATTGGGCACGTGTTGCATTTTTACTTCTGTTACTTCCCTAAATTCATTAATCAAATCAAGATTAAGCTTGATGGCTTCCTAATTGGCTTCTTCATTAAAATACTAGGTTCTATGTGATCTCATACCAATCTCAATGGGGATTACAACCTCTGTGCCATAAACAAGGGAATGTGTTTCTCCTATTACAGTATGGGGTGTAGTTCACAGAGCCCAAAAGATTCCAAGTAGCTCTTTCAACCAATCACCCTTGGCCTTATGAACTTTCTTTTTGGGGCCGTTAAAATTTTCTTGTTCATCGCTTCTACTTACCCATTAATTTATGGTGTTTTAACTGAACTTTGAGCCAAAGCTATTTGGAGGTTAGTACAGAAGTTTTTAAATTTTCCCTGAAACTGTGTACCATTGTCTATAATGATCAAAAGAGGTGCCCCAAATCTGTAGATAATTGATTTCCACAAGAAAGATTCCGTCTGTCTCTCTGTGATGGTTACTAAAGCTTCAGCTTCAAATCACTTGGTGAAGTAATCCACAGCCATTACTATAAAATTCTTCTGTGCCGTGGCTATTGGAAACGGGCCAAGGATATCTATTCCTTAGATTACGAATTGCTAGAGCTTGAAATAACTTAGAGAGGCTCCCCTGGTTGCCTCTGTACCTTGGCATACCTCTGGAAAGAGTTACATGGGTGATCCAATTGATGTGCATCCTTTTAAACGATAGCCGAGTAATACCCTTCTCTAAAGATTTTCTAGGCAAGTAGCATGCCTCCCAAATGATCTTCGCAAATAAGCTCATGAATTTTTTGCATCACATACTCAGCCTCAGGTGGTGACAGACATCGCAGTAGTGGATACGAGAAACTCTTTTTATATAGTGCACCCTCTAAGAGGGTATGTAATTGCCCAAAATTAGGTCTAATTGGAACAGAGGTTTCGGGACCACAAAATTCGAGATAGAAATAATTATTTTATGATTATTTTGAGGTCTATGATATGATTGCATGATTGTGTGAAAATTTCGTGAAGAAATTCTATTCATAAAGTGCTCAATTTGAAGTTAGGGACTAAATTGAATAAGTTGCAAAACTTGCATTCTAGAAGTTTCTAGTATGAAATTGCTTTGAAATATTAATTAGGAGGTCTTAAATATAAATTTGACCAATTTCTAAGTGATGGAAAAAAATTGGACATGGATGGAATTTTTGAAAGTTTAGTAAGGAAGGGCATTTTGGTCATTTGGTAATTAAAAGAAATAAAAAGGGAAAATAAAACCAAAATTGACTCATCTTTTTCATGGAGGCCGAAATTAGCATGGGAGAAGCCATGGCTAGGGTTTTCAAGCTTTCCAAGCTCAATAGTAGGTCCGTTCTAACCCCGTTTTTCAAGTTCTTTACGTTTTTGGAATCCTGGTAATTTGATTAAGCTTATTCTAGCAATAATTTAAGCTAGGGTTCATATTTGGAAAAATACCCATAGGTGAAATGTGTTTATTTTTCTGTTTTATGATAGAATATGAGGTTTTAAATTATGTTAGACAACTTGTGCTACTCGGTTTTGAGTGAAAACGAGTAAAAGGGTTTAATCGGTAAAAATACCTAATAGTCATAAGTATATGTTAGAGTGAGAATTTGATGTTTCCATAAAGGGAAAAGTGATCAGCATGTCATAAAACATAAGAATAAGGGATGAAGTTTAATTCCCGAGCCTAGGGGCAAAAGCGTAAATATGTAAAATTTTAGGGGCAAAATTGTAATTTTTCCAAAGTTTAAGTTAAGGACTGTTTTGAATAGTACATTAATTAAATAAGTATAATATGATGTTTTAGATCCCGGAAAATGAGATTTGAACCTAGAATGAGAGAAAAATCGAAAGTTGGGAAAGTTGGTAAAATGACCGTTTTAGTATCGAGGTAAGTTCATATGTATAATAAGCATTAATTTATGCATGTTTCAATGTAAATTTGATATATTTATTATAATTTTCGAGGTGTTGAAAGTATGTAAGTTGGTATGATAATAATACAGCAATAATGCTGTAATTTATATTTGAAAGTTAAATTTAGTGAATTAATTGAATTATGTTAAATTAAATGATTATGGTGCCAAGTTTATGAATTGATTTAAAAATATGTCTATGGTACATGAAGTGCATTGAATTATCATACATAAATGTGATTTCTATGATTATGGATATTATGGGAAATTGTAAGTTCATATGATTTTTAATAAGGCAATGTGTAATTTAATGTTATTGCCTTGATATTAAATGAGATGTAAGTTTATATGTAAGTAATACATCAATATTACTTGTATTATGATATTTTATAATAATATTGGAAATGTGTTTGTGGGTAATTACTTTTGGTGAAATTGTTGGAAAAGAGAGAGAAATCCCGGTTGAACCTTCGGAAAGATTGGATGATACAGATAGTATGTAGCTAGGCCACATGTATGGTGCTGAGTGCACATCATGTGTACAAGAGAGCTACAAGACATTATGATGTAGCTAGGTCGCATGGGTGATACTATGTGTACACCATGTAGACAAGAGATCTACGGGATATATGTAGCTAGGTCGCATGCGTGGTTCCAGGCGAAGGACACCATGTAGACAAGAGAGGTACGAGATAAATTGGCTAGGTCACATGGGTGGTACTGAGTGTTCATCATGTGTACAAGAGAGCCGAACTATATGATGGGTGGAGCTATATGCTGAAACCACCAAGTATCGAGGATCGATCCGAAGTGTTCAACGGGAGACTCTCTATGTATTGCTTTGTGAGTTTTGTGATGAATAAGTGCAGGAACTTGGTTATGTGAATGATGTGTTCATTAAGTGACCAGGATGGGGTAAGGTTATAAACAAGTAAGTTATACATGAGGATGATTTTATGGTGACCTTGTGATCATGGGCCTATACTTGTGATGTATGAAATATGGTGAAAATGATTTGTGATATGTATGTTAAAACGAGGTTAATACAAAGAAAGTGTGAAAGAGTGAATTAACAATAAAACTGTTTTGGACAGTAGCAGTGATGTGAATTTGAAAAATCACCAAAAATAGTAGAAATTGAATCAGAGATTGAATGAGATATAAAATTAAAGCTTAATGAGTCTATTTTCATATAAAAGAAACATAGCAAGAAAAGGAGTTCTATATTTTGAGATATTTATGTTTTTGTGAGACTGGTTCAGAATGATTACGTGATCCCCTGTTTTGACTTTGGAAAATCACAAAAATTTGGATAAAAATAATTAGAGGCTTAAACTTATATTTTTAAAATCCCTAATGAGTATATTTTCAAGATAAATCAACAAGAACACTATCTGAGTTCTGTACTGTGAGATAATTAATTTTTAGTGAAGAGAGGTCAGAACTGTTAGAATGTGAAATAGGGGAAATTTTAATGAATAAACTGTACTAATTGGCTAAACCAAAAATTATGAAAATTTTATGGTGGAAAGATATGTGAGTCTAGTTTTAGGGGAAATTTACGGATCTTAATTTGAGCTCTTTAGCTCAAATTATAAATAAGTAAGTGACTATGACTCGTGTGGACAGTTTGATGTGAGCATTTATTAGTAAATTGTGAAATCGTACTTACAAGAATGCTATATACATTAAGGATGTGGAATGGAGAGGAGGAGGAGGAAAATAAATATATGTGGAATACATGGAAACTATGGTATATGAAATATAGATATAATGAAATAAATGATATGTGTTTATAAGAAAACAGAAAGAGAATGATATGTATCATGACATGTATATATATATATATATATGACTAGTCTCAATGTAATGCTTGTTGGGTATGGAGTTGAATTAAAATGTTTCAGGCAAACATGTTATTTTGCGCATCTGAATTGTGGTATTTTATAAAAATATGATCTAGTTTTAAATATGAATGCTTGATGATTAAGCTGAAGATATTTGGTAAGATGATAATCTTGGTATAAATGTATAAGTGGTACTATAATAAACAAGGTAAAATGAGTATGAGATACACATGTATGATGACATACAAATGCTATGTTTGTGGTTTAATTGAGAATATTTAATCATTAAATGAATACCATGTTATATGCTTTTGATTTTGTATAAGTATGTAAGAGATTAAGGTTGACCAAAGCTCGGAAAATAGCCTAGGTATATTCCACACAGGCAGAGACACGACCATGTGTCTCAGCCGTGTATGGAACACAACTTTGGGACACGGGCGTGTGGAGCCTTAAAGCATGAAATTTCCAAGATTTTTGTAAGTTCTCGGTTTAGTCCCGAACCCTTTCTAAAGTATGTTTTGGGCTTCGTAGACTCAAATAAGGGACTATGTGTAAGTGAATGAACGTTTTGAAAAATATAATGAAATTTTATGGCTCGTATTTTAGTTTAATGTTTGTATGTTTGTCTGGTAACGCCTCGTACCTTATCCCGGCCTCAAGTACTGGTAAGGGGTGTTACAGGGTATACCTAGTAATTGTAGGATAAAGTAAATCATTTTATTTATCATGTAATCGGATGGATTAATCAATTATCTACACAGTGTACATATATCTGATTAACTTATCAAGAATTTTTAGATATTTGTAGTTTGCAATAATGACATACCTCGTAGTTTTCTTAGTAGTTTTGTGAGCTCATTTTGTCCAAATTTTCTTGTATGCCATAGATTTTGCGAAATATGGGAGTCATCCAAGTCTCATTCTAATCTATGCACATCACTTTTGGCATATCATAGCTCAGGGTATCCCTATGCTTAAGCAAGATTTTCCCTCTTTGCTCAATGACAACAAAGGATGCTCACTTGGATAGAGCATCTCCACGTGTGTTGTCGTTTCTTGGGAGCTGCTTAATCTGGACCTTACCAAATCCAGCAAAAAATTGGGTTGCAATTGTGCGATAGCTTTTCAGTATTGCTTCTTTTACATCGTATTCACCATTCATTTTCTTGGCCACCAATTATGAATCTGTATGGATGATCAGATCCTTTACCCCCAGTTGGCAAGCTAGTTGTAGTCCCGATATCAAGGCTTTATACTTTGTAGTGTTGTTGGATGTTTGAAACCCAAAAGATAGTCCATACTGCCATTCACCACCACTAGGATCACTTAGAAGTACACATACTCCCGATCCTGCTTTAGCTGCAGAGCCATCAACATAAACTAGCCAACTTTCTGAACTATTAGTTGCATGTACACCCTTTTGAGGTGGGTTAATTACTATGTTACACGCAAAAAGTGAAAAATAATTCTTAGTATAAAGCACAAAACTTAACATATGTCATCATAGAAACAATAGATTAAATTACTATTGTTCACTAATGTTCACATAAAGTTGTAAATAACATACACGTTTAACTTTAAAAATATTCATTATCCAATATTTCAAGCTGCAAACTATATTACCTATTGTGTCAATAGTTTTCTCAAAAGAACATTTCACCATGAAGTCAGCCAACACTTGCCCTTTTATCACGGTTCGCAGGATAAGCTCTACTCCAAATTCAGTAATTAAATACTCTAATTTGTTGCCCTTACTGTGGTGTCATCCTTGGTTAATACTTCCTTCTTTTACTGGATGGGCCTGGATGTACGGGAGGAACTTGTACGAGAGGAACTTGTGTGCTCGCCATCCCTCAAAGTGATTGGTAAAGTAATCGAGCCCTTCACCTTAACGGAATGGTTCACAAAACCATACAACAGGCTAGCTCTAGACAATACTTGCTCCTTGAGCCCTATTTTTTGATACGCTTTCCAAGATAACACATCCACTGCACTCCCACTATCTACCAATATCCGTTTAACATCAAAACCTACAATTATTACAAAAACAACCATTGGATTATTACTCTCTTCGTCCCAGACCAACTCCTCATCATCATTACTAAATTTAACACTCTATCTACTCTATTGACACAATCTCTTAGGGTGCTAACAGACATTACACTTCTCATATGTGCCTTTCTTTTTGCATTAAAGCCTACTCACTCTTCATCTGTACCTACAATCACATGGATGGTACCTTTAACCTTTTGTTTACCCTTATGATCACCACGTGAACTATGGCCCTACTGGGAAACACCCTGATTAACAAACTTCATGAGTTTGCCATTTCTCACAGCTTCGTCTGTAACATCCTTTAAAGTGAAATAGTATTCAGTCTTATGCCCAATGTCATTATGGAGGATATATCTGTCTCTCAAATTGGACCTCCTTGTACTGTACCTTAGTGGAGATGGCTTGGGTAGAATACCAAGACTCTTTACCTGGTTCAGAATGTAAGTATGGGTAGCATTCAAATGATTGCTTCAAACCTGCCTTGAGGAATGTATTTCCTGGTATATTTTGGTTGAGACATATGGGGAGCCCTAGGAGAATCACATTGCGTCTAATTTCTCTGTTGCCTATCACTTCTTACTCGCAATGACTGGCTAGAAAGGTCTTGCCTACTGTAAGCTCCCTCACGGTTCTAAACTACCAATCTTTCTTTTAAAATATGCCACGCGACGCCCTTTTGAACTTGTGGGCTTGCTCATACAGATTTGACAAACTCTACGGCCTATTATCAGTAAATGAGTACTGTACATGGTCATTTTGCACCCCTATGATGAAAACATTGATTGCCACAAATCCTCCAAGTTCTTTGTGTTCAAAGTTATTGTACGAAATTGCTTCAAAAAAACCTAGAGAGACTCTCCCTTCCTCTGTTTCATTGACATCAATCCCATAGGCATATTCATGATTGCCATGTGGGCCCTAAATCTTTCCAAGAACATTTGGCCCAACTAAGAAAAACTCTGAACTGAGCCCTAGGGAAAATACAAGTACCAGTCCTTTGCATTCCCTTTAAATGTCGTGGAAAAAACTTTGCACTTCATCGAATCTAATGCTCTCAGCACGTTCATTTAATTGTTGTATTGCATCAAATGGGCTCTCGGGTCTCTTCTCCCTCCAAACATTTTTTTAGGACTTTAAAAACGCACGACAAGTTCACTACTGCTATATTAGGGGACAACATATTGTTAGAGCAAAAAAGCCAACCCATGTCTTGAGACTCAGGGTGCAATGCTCTCACGTCTTGTCGCAACTCGTCCATCTCGTTTTTCCACTCTCTTGCATGCATGCCTGAAGCTTTGTCCTGTGCATTCACATTGTCATGAAAATCAGAAGTTTCAAAGTTTACTTTCCTTCTTAGCTCCTCATTCTGTTTCAATAACTCTTGTTAAAAAGTTTGTTGCTGCTCGAATCGTGGCTCTTGCGCAGCCATTTGATTTTTCATAACTTTTCTTAAACTTGAAAGAAATCTGTCGATTAGAGGTTTTTCCACGCTCACCACACCCATTGTTGAGTAATTATCCATTTTTTCCCATTATAGGGGACAATCGAATCTTTATATACATAACTATTGTTCATAGAATTGACGCTCTTAACAAACTCTATGCATGTTGGACACGTGTACTGCTTTGGGCTGCCTACTGGACACTCCTTAGGCTCCTACAAGTCGAGACCCTCGAGCTCCCCTTGCAAACTCCTATTGTCTTGTGCAAGCTGGTGGACCCTATTCAAGTCACAAGTAGGCAACCCAAACCTTATTTGATTTTTGGGTCGCTGATCATAAATGCTTAACACTTTTGTATAAAAAATGTCAAGGATAAATTGCCTATAGACCCTTTAACTTATTTTTTTTCACTTTTCTTTTATATTTTCTTGTTGAAATGAACTGTAATGTTTTGTGCGTGGGTAAAGTCGCTTGTGTACTAAGTAGTTTCCAATCCCATTGTAGTTTTGATGCTATTTTGATAAGTGATTTACAAATTATACTATTTTAGTAATTTTTTATTTTAAATAAAAAGGAATATAACAATCACATCAAGGGGAGAAGGAAAATGATGTAAAGCGGGAAAAAGAACACAAAGCAAAGCAAAACTAGTATTCTACACAAAATCACAATTATTCTAAGTATATTTCAGTACCGCGAGCAAAGCAAATAGATTCCACAACCTTTTTTTCTTCCATCCTTATCATTTGGAGACTTTCGCTATTAGTTATGTGAAACAAACCAAACAATATGGTGAGCAATTTTTTAAAATTAAAATTTAATTCATTTGGATTTGAGTAACTATTTGATTAATTATTTTTGCTAAAGTCGGTGACCCTACAAATCCAGGACGATGAATTGGGATTTGAGATTGATTTGATGATTTCTGGGGTCATAATATTGTGGTGGGTCCAAAATCTTTGGGATTTAATTAGTGGGAAATAAATTAATTGGCTGGAAAAATTCTTTCTAAAACAGAAAGAAAACTGGCAGGAACTAACTATTGGGCTGACTTTTGTTACCCTTTTTCCTTCCATGAATTGGTTAAAAATTTTGGACTAATATTCCCCCATTTCATTAAATACTTTCTACGAGAATAGTGTTCCAAAAGCTATTTAATAATTAAATTTAAATATAATTGTTTATAATTATATAGTATGAAATGTTCGGATAATTATTATAATTGGTAGGTTCAGTTGAATTTAGCGTAATTGAAACACTCAATTATATTTTTCAATTTTAAAAAAATGTGATAATTGAAGTAAGTACGCTGGTAGTTACACCTAAATACAATTTTCTTATGGCTTTTCAAACACTCATACATGATTTTACTTTTAAAAAATTATTTTTATACAAGTTTAAGTTATGAAAATTGTATTATAAGCATGAACTCATATGAGTGTTTGAGATAGTTAAGACCAAAAATTTCTAAAGTTATATTATAAATCTTAAAACTACATATTATAAAAGATCATTTATGCGTACTTTATAAAGTTATAACATAAAGTTGTATTATTTAAATCCTAAAAAAATTCTAAAGTTGTGGTCAAAAGGTATATTATAAAAAATAATTTGCGTGTTATAAAAGTGTTATAATATACTTATTTATAAAAGATTATGAAAAAATACGAACATAATTTATTTACGTGTCCATACTATATATTATAAAAATAATAATATATATAGAAAATATGTTATAATTTTTTGCCATAATTTATTTATAAAAAATAACTTTCTAAATTTATGACAAAAAATTATATTATTTAAAGAGTGTAATGAAAGTTATTGGGCACTTTACAAAATATTTTTGATAAATGTTATATATTATAAATTTTATATTATTTAAACTAAATTTACATGCTATAAAACAGTTATAACTTAGCATAAGTGTTTCTCCAAATTGAGTTTATATAAGTTTTTATAATCAAAATTATAGACCCTAAGTAAGTTTTATCATTATTAGAGGCAAAGTTATAAATTTAATGATGTCGAAACATATCCTAAATAAGTTTTATCACTGTTAGAGGCAAAGTTATAAATTTTATACTAAGGATCAAATTTTAATTATAATTTTTTTGGGAAAAATACTTAAATTTGATCATTATTAATTATAATTTTACAAAATTTAAAGGTTTAATAAATCATCTAGTACTCGAGTTTGACAATATTTTCAAATGTGGTACTTGTGTTATTTTTTGGTTTAAGATAGTACTTTTATTTCACAAATGTTACATATTTTGATACCCAAAGGTAATAGTGTCAACTTTTTAATGTTTAATTTAGATTTTAGGGTTGATTTGAAGAAAGTTAATTGCTAATATTATTATGTTCAAATTTTTTATGATTTTGTTAATAGAATAAATTCGGTGTTAGTTGTGAATTCGTTTAATTTGGCATTTAATTTTTCTAATACAATACAATAGATGTGATTTAATTAGAGTATTAAGGTTGACTTGATGACAATTAAGTGATAATATTATTAGCTAATTATGAATTTTCATCAAATCAACTCTAAAACCTGAATTAAACACTAACAAGTTAACACTATTACCTTCATGTACCAAAATGTATAAATTTTGTTAAATACAAATACCACATTAGACTAAAAAATATTAAAAGTACCACTTTAGAATAAGATGTCAAACTCAGGTACCAAATTAAGTATTAAGCCAATTTTAAAAGCTTAAAAGGTAATTTTCTCAAACTAAGAGGACTTGGCCCCTTGGTGCCGCTCCATGTCTATAATAGCCCACTTTTCAGTGCTGCCGGAAACTTTGGGTAAGCATTCGATCAAATCGAATGGAAAATTTTTAATTTTTTCGAATTCTGTTTCATCATCGTAACTCGATTTTAAGTTTTTATGAATCGAGTCAAGTGAGATGGAATTCGAATCGAATATATTTGTCTGAATTAAATTAAAAAAAATGAATTTGGTGTTGTTTATTTTTATGTAATTTTTAAAAAATATTTTTCTTTAAAATTTTTAAACATGATCGTACAATGAAAATTTGAAGTAAACAATTGAACAAATAAAAGCAACACAACTTCAATCCAAGTAACCAACAACAACAACAACAACAACAAGATTATAATAATGAAACATAAGCAAAAGTCTAAGTAAACAACATGAGTCCAAGTAAACAACAATACAACAAGTTTATAATAATAAAAACATAAACAAAAGTTCAAAATACAACAAAAACCTACACGACCACACCAATTCGAACAAAAAAAATGAAAAATAAAAAAACACAACAAAAGTCCAATGAACCAACAGCAATAGCACAACAAACTAATAACAATAACACATTAGTTCAAAAACCATAATAGAATAGCTTAAGCTTCTTCTTTTGCTTCAAACACTATTGATAAACTTGAAACATCTAGTAAAAGCAGTGAATGAGTTAGTTACATGATAAAAAATGTTTACAAAAATAAATTAAGTAAAGATTTCACTTTATAAACTAAGGTTAAGTATATTACCTTCTTGAGCTTCGGGTATTTTGGATAAGTCTACAAAATTTAAAAACAAAATTATTAGTTAAATTATGGGAATGGTTACTAATATAAATAACACAAAAGGTTATTTTATGAATCAAAATTAATATATACCATATTCCATGGTTTGAAGTTCATCAACATAAGCTTCAAGATTGATGGCATCATTAGATTTTCGAAGCCAATCTTGTGTGTAAACCAAAGCCTCAACCATGAAAGGAGTTAGAGAACTTTTAAAACTATCAACAACACGTCCACACGTGCTAAATGCACTTTTCGAGGCAACTGTTGAGATAGGAATAAAAAGAATATTTCAAGCCATTTTTGTAAGAATAGGGAATCTAAGACTGTTCATTTTCCACCACAATAATAAATCAAATGAACTTGAATTGTCTACTTCTTCCTCCTCACCCAAATACCTACCCAACTCAGGTTTACTTTCTATTCCAACTTGTTTCTTTTCTTAAGGTATTTTTACTTGGCCAAGCCCGTTTGCATTTCTGATTGATCATTTCTATTAAACTGAAAAGATTTTTCAAAGAACTAAATTTACCTTCAAAAAATTGAATTCTCTCAGCATTAGAAGAATACACATTAAACAAGCAATGCAATTATTTATCAATCATTTTCATAATGTAATTAGCAACATTAGGAAAAAAGCAAGTTGGCCTTAAAGTCCAAAAAGCTCATTTTACGTCGCGGATCAAAGATAACCGTCAAGTAAACTAGCATGTTGATCTTGTTTTCTTCACCTCAATACTTATTATACTTATTCCTCATTTTGGAGTCATAGAAATTATGTCTAAATCTCCAGAATCTTGCCACCCATTAAAAAGACAATGCACATTCATCAATACTTCAAAAAGTGAATGAAAGGTAACATGCAAAGAATCGAGCACCTTCAGTGTAAGATGATAAAAAGGCTTTAGCACTTTTATAACTCTTCAAACAATTTCTCAATCATCAAATGAAGGAAATCTATCTCTAGCAGTGAGGTCAAGAAAAATTTTATGATAATCACGTATAGATTATTCAAATGCACACTCATATATTTCTGCCACCTTTAACATAATATATGTTGAGTTCCATCTAGTAGGCACATCTAACCACAATTGAGCCTTACTATCTATCATTTCTTTTTTTACCCATTGGTAAATTTTGTCAACCTTGATGGTGATGCTCTTATTTGCCTCACAACACATCTAACTCAATCTACAAACAGAAAAACATCCTTAATACCGTATTGCACAATAAGATTAATAACGCGTGCAACACATCTCATATGTATAAATATCCCATTTGTAACGGAAGCATTTCGATTATTCAATTTCTTTCTCAAATATTCAATGGCAACACTATTGGAGAATGTATTATCAACCGTAATAATGAAGACCCTCTCAATCCCCTAGTATTGAAGACATTTTTCAACGGCTTAACCTGTGCTTTCACCTCTATGAGCAAATATTGGGCAAAAATTTATAATCTTTCATTGCAACCTCCACTCATCATCCACCTAATGTGCTGTTAAAACCATGAAAGATATCCTCTACAATGAAATCCAAGTGTTTTTCATAAAAAAAACTCTACTTATATCTTTTTTTCAAAATAATTCTTCATGGAGTTAAATAAATCTAGACAATCCCTTCCAATTGTCCAATGAGATGGAATACTAAACCGTAGGCATGCTATAGAAAGAAAGTATTTGAAACCCTATCCCTCTATAATTTTTAAAAGGCAGTTTATCCACAATTATCATATAAACCAATGCCTTTCTAACAACATCTTTATCAAACACCCAAGTTGATAAATCTGTTATTTCTTAACTAGTCTTCACAAATTTTAATTTCGATTGCTTCTAGTCAGAAGTATTACCTTGAGGTATTTTTACACATGTTTTCAAATTACTGTTAAAATTCATTATAGAACCCAAAGTTGATTCCATGGTGTAAGTAGCTTCAAAACCATTGCACCTTACTCTCTTTTCCCCCTCTTTATTTACATATTTGGTGAAATGGCTCCAACAAGCTGCCCTTAGAGTAATCTTGCTTCGAACACTTCCCTTGGTTGTTTGATCATTTCTACTTGGCGAAGAATTTTGTGAACTTTGAGTTGAACCATCTTGCTTTAGATCACTCATCTACAAGTTAAAAAGAAAAAATTAACTAAAGAAACAATGAATCTATTATCTATGTATCAGATAGCCAAAAGGCAAGCAGCCCATTTCATGCAAATATAACTAAAGGAAAAAAATAAAAAATGATAAAAAGCTTACAGAGGAAATAATTAGTTGATGTAAAAATATACTAACTTTTGTTTGATATCACCAATTATTAAATATCACCAATTGATATCACCCACTATTTATTTTTGTATCTGATTTAAAGTTTTAAATTGATTTTGATATCACCAATAATTAAATATAATAATTATATTATAAGAATAATAATGTCTAAAACTATCTTTCACTTCATCCTCTTTAGATGAAATGTTTAATGTTTTACTTAGGAACTGTCATTTCATTCCTAAGAAGAAGAAATGTTTTTTCCACAAACTTTTTTGATGGTATTCTTAATAACTTTTTCTTCCTTGATTCGTCATTATAGGATACTGATGTAGATACTATTGAAGTAATGCCAATTTTAGAATCTAAATGAGGTGGAACCTATATATGTACACAACTAAATCATCATAAGTTCTTGAGTTGACAATTTGATTTTTAATTAAAAATGATAAGTATATTCCATGAATTCAGTTAAAGATTTAACATCTAATATATATTTAACTTATTTCATTAAAAATAAAAGAAATAAATTAAAAATAAAGGAAATAAAAGGAAAACAGAATCAATTAATGTATTTGTGCCAAAATATTTTTAAAAAAAGGGTAAAAAAAGACAATTCAAAATATAATGGTTATTATTTGATACAATGCTTGTGAGTCGTGATGCTACTTACAGTCTTACACCATGCTACTTACAAAGAACATCTAATAGAATAAAAGCTCACACAAAACTCACACATTGCATCTTGAAGGTTTATTGTTTTGAGTTGAAAAAGGGTCAATCATTGTGAACTAATGTGTTTTTATTATGGGTTTGGTATTTTTGTTATATTTTGGTATATCCAAGACTAGTGAAGGATCCCCCGTATGTAGCTTTAAATAGTTGAAAATTGTCACTCACCCTGCCTACATATTTCAATTTAATATTTGCACTCTACAACTTTTATTTCATTTCTATACTCACATTTTCTACCAAATTGATGGCACCAATGATAGCTAAATACATATATATCATTAACAAATATTATATATATCATCAGTTTTTTGATACAAAACTGGAACTTGAAAGATGCAGAAAATTCAAGGTTAAGATTCAAGAGAATAGAGTAGCGTCGACCAGAAGGAACATCAGTTTCAGAGCGATTAGAGACCGAAGATGGTGAGGGATTTGCCTAACCTAAGAAAGCTCAATGAATTGATGAAAAGTACGAATGAAGGTAGGGATTTTTATTTTTTGGGGAGGGGGGTTGAATAAAGAATAAGAAGAAAAATTGAGGTTTTAATTAAGGGTTTTTTGAAGAAGAAGAGAAGAATTGATTTGGGGTCAAATTAAGGTTTTTTTTAAAAAGAATAAATTTGACATTTAGGAATCGAGAGTTTCAAGTTTGAATTGAATAAAAAGAATGGAGGATGGAGCCTGAACTTTAGGGGAAATTAGGAAAAAATGGTGAGGCTGGTCGGGCTTTGGGAAATTGGGAAACTAACAGACGAGCTTTGGGGGGGGGGAATAGGGTAAAGTAAAAAGGTTTGGGCTTTGAGGGAAAATGGGGCAAAGTAAAAGGATGTGGGTCTGGGGAATACAAATTTAAAATAATATAGTTTGTATTCGGTTTATTCGAATTGGAAAATTCAACTTGACTTGAACTCGAAATTCAAAAAAAATTGAGTTGATTTAATTAACTCGATTAAAACAATTCAACATTCGAACTTTTTTCGAATTTTTCGAGTCGAATCGAATTTTGCTCTTACCGAAAACAGTGGTTTTTGAGTCTCATTTTTCGATAATTGAGTCTATAAATATTATTATTTAATATTTTAGAGGTTAGTATAAAGTTTAATTAGAGTGTGGTCCTTTAGTTTTGTAATTTGATAGTTAATTAAGGTACAATTGTAAATACCCTTAAGTCAGTGGTGTTTGAGAGTAAGGTATCGGGACCTCGTTTCCATAAATTAAGCTTGTAACTATTTTTATTAAATGTTTACAGAGTTGTTATATAGGTGAATTGAATTTTGGATAGTTAATTTTGTTGAATTAGTGATTAATTGTGGTAAAATAAATCTAAATGTAGTAAAAATTAATCGTTATTGATTTTTATTAGTTGAAAGGTTTAGATGGTAAATTAACCAAGGGTTAAAGTGGAAATTAACCATTGAAAGGTAATGGACGGTTGGATTGATTTCCTTTATTTAAATAGTAAAACTTTAATAATAATAATAATAATAATAATAATAATAATAATAATATGATATACATAAAAAATAGTTATCATGCATTTTATTTCTTTCATCTTCAACTAAAAACACAAAGAAAACTTGAGAAACCATTATTTTACTTCAAGCTTGTTCAATCGTCTTACATGATCGAGATTTAAACCAATCGGAGGATAATCGCGAAAAATAAAAAATTACAAATTAGTCCTTGACATCTTATCGACTACTATTTTTGCTAGAAATGATAAATTGACTAATAAATTAAATACGATGAATTGTAATTTAAGATATTTAATTAATTTATAGTTGATTATGACTTATTGAATCATATTGGTATGAATTTAATTTATTAAAAAGATAGAGGACTAAATTGAAAATAGTGTAACTTGGTGAAATTGTGAAATTGGCTTAGAATTCAGATGAATCATGTTATTCTATGTATGAAATGATATCTTGATTGATGAATCGATGATATGGAGATTGATAGAATGAGAATCAAATTTATAATAAAATGGGATATCTGTCTAGCACTTTTATAAACTCTGGTTAGCACTTCTGTGCTCTCTAATTGCATTTTGGTGCCTTTTTTCAGCACTACAGTGCTTTATGGTATGGTGCAGTTACTTGTGTAACCGAATTGGTTTACTATATTTCATTAGACTAAATGGTTAAAGTAAATTATGAATCGATAACGAAATGGTATGAATTTGTTTACTGAATTTCAGCAAGTAATATGAACGGCACTGAATGAGTAATCGAATTAGCATGTGAAATAGTAATGTTCAAATAAAGTATAGGCGAGAGTATCGATATATAAGTATGACTATTTTATGTTTGGTTATTGTGAAATTAAGATGATTATATAAGCAATATGCTTTAATATGTTTAGAAATTGTACCTTATATGGTTAAATATGTACTAAGGCTCACCTTGATCTTGTGATCATTATTATACCAAGTACTTAGTTGATATACTTATTTGCATATCAAGGAAAGTTTACCATTTTTGTACCAATGAACTTACTAAGCATTCGAAATGCTTACGTAGTTTTTGTTCTTTTTCTGTAACCTGCTTGTTTGCGGAACCTATCGATCAGATCACTACAGAGCTCACACTACCCAACTGTCTTTTTGGTAGACTTTTGAGCACTTTTAATCCTGATTATGTGGTATGTATATAGGAGTCTTATAAACTTTAGTTTCGGAACATTTTTATGTTTATGTATATATATGATAAATGCATAGTAATGTTTATTTTGTTGAGTTAGTATATTTGGTAAGAATGTGGCTTATTATTATGATATGATCTTGATATAAGGTTTAAGCATGGTATGTGCATTGTGTATGGCTTGTTGAATGGAAAATTGTGTGGTAATGTGATGGCATGGAATAGGTTGAGTTTTATAAGTTGTTTGATATACAAAGGTGCATGGTTAAGGCTTAATGCATTTGTTGATTTTAGAAAGGATTAAATAAAAGTTTTGGCATGGTTATACAGGTTAAGTTGTGCATTTTTGCACCTATATGATTGATGGTTTAGGTAACCAAATGATATGGTATCAAAAGGACTAATTTGCACCAAAAATAGGGTCCACGTCGTGACATTGTGTAGAGCTCATCGTGATGAGTTTGGGACTTCAAACCACTACGCAATGAGGAACCTTGTCGTCGCAACGAGGTCAAGTTAGTTTGTTACGATGTCGTTCTGAACTTTTTTATATCTTTGCAATTTAGTCCTTGTTTGATCCCGGGTCAACTTTAGAGCTTACGTAAGCTCAAATAAGACTCGAGAAAGGTTTTAAATTGTATTGAATGATTGAAATGATGTAATTTAATGGTTTTCATTTTGAATTGTTCGTTAAATGTCTTTAATTATTTTGTGTTTTACTGTAGCATTTTGTAGCTCTGATCTAACGATCGAGTCGGGCAAGGGGTGTTACATTTAGTGGTATCAAAGCTAAGAATTAGTTGATTCTAGGATTGAACGTTGTGCATGTTGAGTCTAAAAAATATATGCCACAATAACATGTGATACTTTCAAGCCTTCTGATATGATTTGACTTTGTTTTTCATATAGATATACCATGTCGATCAAATTGAATCGTGTCGTATCAGGTGATGTAAACAATAATATCTTTGCTTCGGAACAGGAAATTGCTTGTAGCACGTTCATTCCACTAAGGCTGAGGATTCAAGCAAGATAAGTCTTCTTAGAGTTGGTAAACCAGTGGATAACTGAATACTTTTAACCTACCCGTTCAACTCTACAATCCCAAATGCAACTTCCAACCCCAATCATATTTCCTGTGGCACCCCCTCGTCATCAAATTCTGAATACGGTAAATGTTCATTGACACCCAATCAAAAAAATTCTAAAAATGTGAGATTGAAGAATTTAGAGACAAAAAAGAAGACATACAAAATGAGAAAAAAGCAAGGTTTAAGATCAGAGTTTCTGGAAAATGCAGTATAACAAGGTCAGTTATGATGTTTCCACCTAAGAAGACAAGAGATCTCCAAATTCATTTTTCCACTTCTTCAGGTATCCCGAGGAATGACTTGTTGAGAGGTAATACTTCGCGATTCCAGGCTACGTCCGTGGTTAGTGCAGGGAATATTCACACTGTAGATAGAACTATTTGCAAACATTGTGGAAGAAACCAAAAAGGTGAATACAAGTTTGAGAGCAAGGCTTGTTTTAAATACGGATTCAAAGATAATTTTAAAAGAGATTTCCTGAGAAAATAAATATCTAAACATTCACCAAAGACCTCAATACAGTAAAAGTTTGGAATATGAATAAACCAGTCTATGAGCACTATAATAAAAATCATTTTGGAACGTGTAGACAGAGAATAGGGGCTTGTTTTAAGTGTGGATCCACTAAGCATTTTATGCAAGATTGTCCGGGGAAGCAAGATTTTATCAGTGATTATGTAACAACCCATTTTTCAGTGGTCTCGAAAATAATGGTTTTGGGGCCACCAAATTCGACAAGTAAGTTCATAAATATATTATTTAACATTTATAAGTTAAATATGGTTTTAAAAAGGTTTTTGATAACAAATAAGCGAGTTATTAAGTTCAAGTGGCACTCATTTCTATCAATCGAGAGCGATAAATATTTTTATAAATATTTACAGAGTGTCATTAATGTGGTATTAAAGTTTCGTTGAGAAATTTTAACGTTCCGAAGTTAATTAATTAAAAAGGACTAAATTGTAAAAAATATAAAATTTGATCGCTATTTGGTTTGAGTAATTAAATGGCTTAATGAATAAAATTTTATGGACTAATATGGTAAATATACAATATTACTTATGAGTGGGCGGTTGGCTTTGTCTTATTATGAAAATATGTGTATTTTATTAATTAAAATAAAACATATTAAACGGTAATAAAAGGTAATAAAATAAATTAAAGATATCATCTTTTTTCCTTTTATTGTTTTGCCAAATTTGAGAAAGAAGAAAGCCACTGATAAACCTTCAAGCTTTGGCCAAGCTTTATAGGATGCATGTAAGTCTGTTTTAGCCTTGTTTCTAGTAATTTTTATGTTTTTTATATCGTTGCAACTAGGTCTAACTAACCCATACCTTTGATTTTAAAACTATTAAAAATTTTGAATGTTGAAATTGATGAATCTAGTGATTTTTTATGTTAAATTATGAATTTGAAATGTTGGTTAGTATTTAAAAATATTTTGTTAAGGGATTTTTGATGAATTTTTTTATTAAGGACTAAATTGTTGAAATAGTAAAAATACAAGGGTTTGTTGTGAAATTATTGAAAAAATGGGCTTAATTGAATTCCATGTATATTCGGATAGCATCGGTTTGCATTAAAAATGGTTAATTTGCATGTTTTAGGCTCAAGGACTAAATTGAATAAAAGTAAAATATTAGGGGTAATTTTGTAAAAATGATAAAAAGTCTAAATTTCATAAAATAAATTCTTTTACTATCCGAATTAATAAATTGAATGAAATTATTAATTTAGATCAAGATCGAGTGGAAAATCGAAAAGAATGGAAACTTACAAAAATGCCCCTGTATTTTGACATTTTTGCAATTTAGCCAAGTAAGTTCATACGGTTAGAATTTAACATCAATATGAAATTTTGAGTAGATTAACATGGTACAACTTGTATATTTATTTTTAATTGTTGATAATTAATGGTAATTTGAGATATAATATTGAATTTAATTACTCGAATTGGATTGAACGCCAGATAGAGTACAGTCGTGATTTGGTGTGTTACGGGGGACTGAAGTGGAGGTGGTTATGGAGTGATGTATATTCATATTACCTGAATAAACCAAGGTTCCGCATTTGTTTCAAACTCTTGTGTTGTACCCTCTGTTTGGTGTGTTGGTTAGATTAGCTCTTATGAGCATTGGTGTGTTGGTTGGATTAGCTCTTATGAGGGTTGGTGTGTTAAAGGGATTTTCTCGTGTGAGCATCTGCTGTGTTTGGTTGGACTGACGATGTACTCTTATCTTTAAGTCGCTCTCCATATGGAAAATCTCAGTAAGATAATTTGTTTAGTGAATTTGAAAGATTTGTTATTTATTGAATATTGACCTGAACATAAATGAATTCATCAGTTGAGTTTGTGGATGATGCTTAGGTTTCTGCTAAGCTTTTGGTTGCATTATATCATGTTTAATATTAATGACATATATTGAAATGGTAATTGGCCAAATGGAAATATGCTTATGTTCATGAAAGGGTGGTAAGATTCAAAAGGTGGAATTTCTTATAAAATGGTTTATCATGTGATTGACCCCAATGAGTTATATACATAAATGCACTAACTTGTATATTGATGATGGTGATTAGGCTTATGTCAAGTTTGAGATTATGATAGATGTATATGCTTATGTTTTGTATTATACAAATGAAACGGTAAGAAAAGGTAATGAAACAGTAAGTTCATAATTGAAATATGATATGATGAATAAGAGATTAATGAGTTGAATAATGCACTTATATATGAGAAATTACGTATGTTATGGTTGAACTTACCTATATTATGAATAAAGATATTAATTAGTTAATTGATGTTGTTATTTAAGTTTATGCTTAGTAGATGGAATGGAAAGTAAGTAAAGTAAGTTATTCATAGTTTTATGAAAAGGTTAATGATGGTGTAAAATGTTTTATAAAATCCTATTATGTCAGGAATAAAAATACATATGATGTTGATAGACTTGCTCATTTATGAGTTGGTGGTTATATAGTTGATAAATCTTGAGGCATTGGTATAGCTTTATATTTATCATATAAAGTTTATTATTGAATTGGAATATTATGTTTAAAGTTTGTACGAGCTTACTAAGCATTCATTGCTTACGTAGTTGTTTATCCCTTACTTTACAGATTATAAGAGGCTTGACCGGTTTGGAAGCTCGTCAGAGATCTATCACACTGTTCAGCGATTATATCGGTAGTTTTGATACGTTGGTCAAGGTTATAATGGCATGTATATGAGGACTTATGGTTTTATGTTAGTTGATGAGTTTGGCATGTATATGTCATTTTAGTTGATGTAATCTTGTTACTTTTGGTGACTTGTTGATGAGTGTGAATATGGCTAAGTTATGGTGCATGTTGAGTGACTAAATGGTATATTTGTGTGGAAGTTCTAATAATCATTATTATGGTATGTTTTAGAAGTAGTATTGAATTATATGAGTATGATGAAGATGTAGTAAGTATACATGTTTAGGTGAATTTGTATGCTTGCATTTGAGGTGCCTTGTAGGGCATATTAGTTGTATGCAAATATGCCATATTGATCTAGTTTTATTATGCTTGTTTTAACTGCATTTTGAACACATTTTGTATAGGTGTAAATGGCTTGAATGTATGGGTATGTTTAGGGTGAAAGAAATGGCTTGAATTTGACCTATTTCTTGTCGACACACTTAAGACACGAGCGTGTGCCTCAGCCGTGTATAACACATGGCCATGCAACATGGCTGTGTGACCCTTGCAGTTTGAAATATTATATATTTTTCTATGAAATTTTATGTGATTCCAATTTATTCCCAAATCATTTCTAAGCTGTGTTAGAGGCCTCGAGGGCTCGATTAAGGGATGTTATGCATGTGTTTGATTGATTTATACCATGATTTATATAATTTTTGTAAACAAAATTTTGAAGTTATGATTGTACGATAATACTTCGCAACCCTATTCCAGCAACAGATACAGGTTAAGGGTGTTACAAATCAACTACAAAACAGTTGACGACTTCACAGAGAGGTAAAATTTTGGGATCTAACAGTAATGTTGGAGTTTACCACGAAGGAATCAGGGATACAGTTGTAAGATCTAAAACTCTTGTGCCAGCCAGAGCTTATGTGATACTAATCAGAAAGGAGGCTATAGTCCCTAACATGATTACTGGTACATTTTCTTTTCTCCATGTCATTATATATTCTCTGATTGAATCAAGGTTAGTTCATTTATATGTTTACACTGTATTAGTAATTAAAAGAAATATGCCAATAGATTTGACTGAATTTGATATTAAAGTGTCAAACCCGATAAGTCAATGTGTCTTTGTTAGCAAAGTATATAAAAGTTGTCCATTGAGAATTTGGGGTTGTGATTTTCCTACCAATCTGATGTTAATGCCATTAATAAATTTGATGTTATTCTCGGTAAAGATTGGTTAACTCTGCATGATGTCGTTGTCAATTGTAGATAGAAACGAGTTGTACTGAGATGCCAGAATGGTGATTTGATTAATGTTAAAGCGGACAGACCTGATTATTCTACCAATATCATATTAGCGATATCTCCTCTAGAATTTATCAAAAAGGGTTATGAAACATATCTAATTTATATCTTAGACACTTGAATGTCAGGATCAATGATAGAACAAGTTCCAATAGTTAATGACTTCACTAATATATTTCCTGAAGAATTGGTATTTACCACCTAAGAGAGAGGTTGAATTTGTTATTAAAATACCATCGGGTGTTGCTTCAATACCTATTGCACTGTATAGAATGAAATCGACAGAATTGAAAGGATTGAAGGCACTGCTACAAGAATTGTTAAATTGAGGATTTATATGATCGAGTATATCACTTTGTGGTATTCCAGTGTTGTTTGTGTAAAATAAGACAAAATCCGAAAATTGTGCATTAACTCACGACAATTAAATTGAGTGACCATAAAAACAAGTATATGTTACTCTGTATTGACAACTTGTTTGATCAGCATAAAAGAACAATCGTGTTTTTTAAGATTGGTCTTCAATCGGATTATTGTTAGTCAGATTTAAGGAATTGGATGTAGTAAAAATTGCTTTTCAAACCTGTTATGGACTCTACAAGTTTCTGATGACGTCATTAGGTATTATTAACGCTCAACGGTTTTTATGGATTAGGTGAACATAATTTTTCAACCGTACTGGGGTTGGCTTATAGTTGTGTTGTTTGATGATATTCTAAAATTTCTTGAGAAATAAAAAATGAACATGATCAATATCTGAGAAGAATACTACAAACCTTGCAAGAGAAACAATTGTACTGGTGAGAAGTATGAAAAGAAAGATTTTTGGATATGTGAAAAAATGTATGATATGTCAGCAAGCTAAAGTCAAGCATCAAGTTCCATCCAGGTAGCTATAATTTGTAATGATTTAGGAATGAAATGGCAACAAACTAATAAGTGTTTCATATCAGATTAACTGTTGTTGCCGAAAAAGGAATATGCAATCTGAGTTATAATTGACAGTTGGATCAAGTTAGCACACTATCTTTCTATCTAAACCGAGTACTCACTTGAGAAGTTAATAGACCTTTAATATAGTGTTTCTTCATCAGACTAATAGACAATTAGAACAAATGATTTAGATATTAGAGGATATCGACTAGCACTGCCATCAAAACTTGAAAAAGATTAATGATGTTTTCCATGTATCAATGCTATGTCATTACCGTTTTGATCACTCCCACATGATTTGTCTAGATGAAATAGAGTTGTAGCCCGATTTGACGATAGTGAAGAACCAATGAAAATCTTAGCTTAAGAAGTGAAAGAAGTACGGACTAAACGAGTACCATTGGTGAAAGTGTTGTGACACTGACATGGTATTGAAGCAGCTACGTGAGAAACGAAGAATCAATGAAATCACAATACCCAAATCTTTTTTTAGGTAAAAAAGTTTCAAGGATGAAATTTCCTAAGGAGGGAGAGTTGTAACAACCTACTTTTCAATGGTGTCGAAAATAGTGGTTTCGAAATCTCATTTACCAATAATCGAGTCTGTAAATATTATTATTTAATATTTACGAGGTTATTATGAAGTTTAATTAGAGTGTGGTCCTTTAGTTTTTTCAATTTGATAATTAATTAACGTACAAGTGTAAAGACCCTAAAGTTAGTGGTGTCTGAAAGTTAGTTATCAAGACCTTGGTTTTGTAAATCGAACTCATAAATATTTTTATTAAATGTTTATAGAGTTTTTATGTAGGTGAATTTAATTTTAGCTAGGTAATTTTGTCGAATTAGTGACTAATTTTGGTACAAGAACTAAACTGTAAAGGTGGTAAATTTTAATTGTTATAGAATTTTATTAGTTGAAAGTCTTAGATGGTAAATTAACCAAATTTTAAAGTGGAAATTAATCACTTTTGAAAGGTAGTGGACGATTGGATTGATTTCCTTTATTAAAATAGTAAAACTTTAATAATAATAATATGATATATATAAAAAAAATCATCCATTTTATTTCTTTCATCTTCAACCGAAAACACAAAAGAAAACTTGAGAAACCATTGTTTTACTTCAAGCTTGTTTGATCCTCTTGCATGGTCGAGATTTAAACCAATCGGAGGATAATCGCGAATAATAGGAAATTGTGAAATAGTCCCTAACACCTTATCGATTGTTGTTTTTATCAGAAAAGATAAATTGAATATGATGAATTGGAATTTAATATATTTAATAAATTGATTGTTGATTATGACCGATCAAATAGTATTGGTATGAATCTCATTTACTAAAGAGATAGAAGAAATAGTGTAACTTGGTGAAATTGTGAAATTGACTTGAAATTGAGACGAATCATACAATGCTATCAATAAAATGATACCTTGATTGATGAATTGATGATATTGAGATAGATAAAATGAGAATCAAAATTATCATGAAATTGGATTTCTATATAGCACATCTGTGCTCTTTGATTGCACTTTGGTGCCTTTGTTCAGCACTACGATGCTTTTTGATGTGGTGTAGTTACCTGTGTATCCAAATTGGTTTACTAGAGTTCATTAGACTAAATGGTTTGTGACAGCCCAAAGTTGACCCTAGTCGGGAAGTGGTTTCGGGACCGCTAAACCGAGTCACCGAAATGTTTGAATGTGATACTTATTGTGTAGAATATGTAATTATGAATGTGTGAAAATTTCAAGCTTCAATTTGGTTGATTTCATGTGAATTTAGTCAATAGGACTTATGTGAGAAAATTCTAAAATGTGATAGGTCAATGTGTGAGGACCTACTAGTGCATGTGGACAAAGGGGGGACTTGCATGTCAAATTCCCCCCCCTAATGAGTAGTGGCCGGCCATGACAAGGAAGGATGGGCAAAACATGTCATGAAACATGTTTTGTTAGTGGAAGAATAAAATAAGGAGTATGGGTAATAAAGAAATGGAAAACAAAAGAAAAAAAATGTGTGTGTGGTGTTTGTCCCCCCATTGCCGTGAGCTAAACAAGAGAAAGGGGGAATTTTGTTCATCCTTTTCTCATCTTCATGCTTGCCAAAAACTAGAAAGAAAAACAAAGAAAAATTTTCTCATCCTTTGGTTCATCCTTGGCCAAAAATTTTAAGGAGGAAAGAAGAAGAAAGGTGAAGAGATTCGGCCATGCATGTAGCTAGGCTAAGGTATGTTTGATGATGTTCCATGAGAGGCATGCATGTTTTAGTTGTTAGCTTGAGTTCTACCTAACCCATGGTCTAAATCTTGCTATGTGATGGAAATGGCACTTGACCATGGATGAATCATTCTTGGTTGATGTTTGATGTTGTGGTGATGAGGCATGAGGATGAGTTAAGATTCGGCCTAGGTGGAGGTTGTGTTAATGCCATTGCATGCAAAATATGAAGCTTGTTAATGATGCATGTGATGATGGCTTGATGATTCTTGAACCTCCTTTTTAGCATTTTTTGTTGTGTGAGCACATATGTGCATTGGTTGCTAAATGGAGAAGAATCGGCTAGCAAGATGTGTGCTAAGGCCGAATGTAACTTTGCATGTTAATGAGCAATGCATGTGTTAAATTGATGAAAAGGGGGAGGATGCTTTACTAGTGTGTACATGTGTGTATTAAGTGTTGAAATCGACCCCAAAAATGGACATGCATATTCGGTCAAGGGCAAGAAATTAGCTAATATGTGGTGTTGATGCATGATTTTTGCATGTATGAGACTTTAATGTCTAATGTATAAATATGGGCTAAGTGCCTTGTGTTCATCTTTTGATGCCTAAAATGATGAAATCAATTTATTTGTTTGATTAAGCTCAAGAGCAAAGGGGAAATAAAACCGATAAAGGGAAGGAAAAAGTGGTTGAATAGCTAGCGGAATCGTTCGACAACACCCGAGGTAAGTTCTTGAGTAAGAGAGCTTAAATTTCGATGTGATTAAATCATGCTCTATGTGTGGCTATTGAGCCGAATGTGCAAGGACAATATGTGCCTTGTGTTTGAGTTTCGTAAACGAAAATGAAATATGAATGTGCTATGAATTATTGTTAGATGTGCATGATTAATTGAATGCTGTCCGGGCTAAGTCCCGAAGGCTTTGTGCTAAGTGAATATATCCGGATTAAGATCCGAAGGCCTTTGTACGAGATACTAAATCCGGGTTAAGTCCCGAAGGCATTCGTGCGAGTTATTAAATCCGGGTTAAGTCCCGAAGGCATTCGTGCGAGTTATTAAATCCGGGTTAAGTCCCGAAGGCATTCGTGCGAGTTGTTAAATCCGGGTTATGTCCCGAAGGCATTGTGTGAGTTACTAAAACCGGGCTATGTCCCGAAGGCATTTGAACGAGGAGCTATATCCGGTTAAATCCCGAAGGTACGTGATTTGGTAATGAATGAGCTTGCTGTAAAATTCCAGCGAATACTCGAAAAACATCCCAATATGGGGATATGTTACGTATGTGTTGAATTTAATCGAGCCCTTACAAATAAATGTTCGCTCAGTTGATAAACGAGCTACCGGCCTTCGGCCAAGTTAGTTTATTGTGTATGTACATAATGGTTGTTAATGTTGTGAAGCAAGTTTGATATCGGTAAATTGCGTATTATGAAATATTCCGTTTAGCTAAATGTGTGCTATTCTTTGTGCATGCTCGAATTCCTTGCTCAAACTTACTAAGCATAAATTGCTTACTCGTTACATTGCTCCTCTGTTTTATAGATTTTTGGTTCTCCAGCTATCGGACTCGGGATCTTGAAGTCGAAGTCGCCCACACTATCAAAGGCTCTTTTGGGTACTATTTTGGTTGAATTTTGTTATGGCATGTATAGGACTACCCATTGTTGTCTTTCGAGTACTTTATGAAATGTATAAGTGTACAGCCATGCGAAGATGGCTTGTAGAAGTGGAGTATGGCATTAGACCATTCGTATTTATGAATGTATAGATGGTTTCATGATGTAACTATGTTGGAATGGAAGTGTTGAGCAAATGATCAGCCACTAGAATGGCTAAGTATGATCATATGTGGGCTTATGTATGACAAGGCCCTAGTTGGTCCATGAAACCCCAAATTAGGTAAGGTTCACTTTGAAAACAGAAGCTGATAGCAGCAGTGGTGTGGATTGGAAAAATCACAAGAATTCGTAGGAGTGGAATTAAATAGTGAATAAATTATGTAATCGAACCTTGATGAATCTACTTTCATATGGAAGTAACGAAACAATTATAGGAACAGTACAGAAAGAGATATTCGGGTTCTTGTGGAACAGGGCCAGAACAGTTTCTGGATTCACTGTTCCGCCTTTGGAAATTCACTATAAATTGACCAGAGATAATTAGGGGTCATACCATATATTTATGGATTCCTCTCTGAGTCTAGTTTCCATAGAAACAAGCGGCATCCGTATTGAAGCTCTGTGCAGAGAGATATCCCAGTCGTAATGGGAAAAGGTCAGTGTAGTCGACCCCTGTAACATGGGAGACTTTGACTAATAAACTGTACTAGTTGGCCCGACCAAAAATTCTAAAAAAAAATCCATAGGTGGGGACATGAGTCTAGTTTCAGGGAAAAATCACAAAACTGATTTTTGAGTTGTGAAACTCAAGATATGATTTTTGAAGCGACTAGTACTCAGACTGGGCAGTGTCTGGAAAAATTTTTCAAAGTTTGTTAACATCTCGTGTCCGACTCCGGTGTCGGTCTCGGGTTCGGGGTGTTACATTTTATTGGTATCAGAGCTACGGTTTAGTCGATTCTAGGACTACCGTAATGTTTTGGGTCTAGCTATACATGCCATTTTATGTGATTACTTGATAGTGTGGTGATTTCCGACAATTGTAAATGTGTTTATTTATAGTAATGGATCCCGATCGTGACCGAGAGGTAGCTGATGATCTTGAGAGTGTAGCGCCTGCTCCCGCACAAGGGACAGTGCCGGCAAACTCTCAACCTAATGCTAGTAATCAGAATGATGAAGGTAGACAAGCATTCTATAGCGTGATGAATGATTGGTTTAACCAATACATTCGAACTAATATGGCTGTTCCACAACCTCCATTCCCGAACAAATACTACCCCCGCACCTACAATACCGCCGGTAACGGACCAAATAAGGTCACATAAGCCCCAGTTGACAGAATCCGAAAACATGGGGCTACTGAATTTAAGGCTATGGATAGCGATGATGCCGAGCAAGCTGAATTTTGGCTGGACAACACTATCCGGGTACTCGATGAGCTATCTTGTACACCCGATGAATGCCTAAAGTGTGCTATCTCCTTGCTACGTGATTCTGCCTACTATTGGTGGAGTACTCTGACTTCTATTGTGCCCCGAGAGCAAGTAACTTGGGAGTTTTTCCAAACTGAGTTTCGGAAAAAGTATATCAGTCAGAGATTTGTTGATCAAAAACGGAAGGAATTTCTTGAGCTTAAGCAAGGCTCCATGTCGGTTACTGATTACGAGCGAAAATTTGTTAGACTTAGCAAATACGCTCGGGAATGTGTTTCGTCCGAAGCTGTTATGTGTAAACGCTTCGAGGATGGGCTGAATGAAGATATAAAAATGTTCGTTGGCGTTCTTGAAATACAAGAGTTCGTGGTACTTGTTGAACGAGCTTGTAAAGCTGAAGAGCTTAGAAAGAAAAGCAAAGAGTTGATGAGGGAACTGGAGAGTTTCGTAAAACATCCTCGGGGAGGTCTCTTCAACAGACATCGAAGAGATTTCGAGATGATGCGGGCCAGTTAGAGGCACTTCGGGCCTTTTGGACGAGATCGTGATCGACCCCCTGTGGGTACACGAGGCACTTCGGTCGCCAGTATTGGGAATGAACGTCGAGACAGGACGAAATACCGATATTGCGGTAAATGGCATTCGGGGAGTTGTAGATTTCCTGACCGCTTCTGTTACAAATGCGGATCAGTGGACCATTTCATTAAAGATTGCCCGAGGTTGTCGGGACAGAATGCAAATCAGAGTGGAGACCGGGTGCTACCACTGCTCGAGGTAGACCATCTGGAAATATGGGCAATGCTGGTGGTGGTCAGAGAGGATCTAGAGATGATATAACCAGATCCGAAGCCCGTGCGCCTGCTAGAGCTTATGCTATACGTGCCCGCGAGGATGCTTCTTCGCTGATGTTATTACCGGTACATTCACCCTCTTTGATACTAATGTAATGCTTTGATTGACCCCGGTTCTACTCATTCTTACATATGTGAACCTTAGCATCCAGTAAGACTTTACCTATTGAGTCTACTGAGTTCGTAATTCGGGTGTCAAATCCCTTGGGTCGTTACGTGCTTGTCGACAAAGTGTGTAAGAAATGTCCCCTGGAAATTCGAGGTTCCTGTTTTCCAGCAGACTTGATGCTTTTGCCGTTTGATGAATTTGATGTTATCCTTGGGTTGGATTGGTTGACCGCGCATGATGCGATTGTGAATTGCAAGAGCAAGACTATTGATTTGAGGTGCGCAAATAACGAAGTAGTCCGAATTGAGTCTGCGGACTTGGAGGGGATGCCAGCTGTAATATCAGCAATGTTGGCACAGAAATATGTAAGAAAAGGGTGCGAAGCATACCTTGCATATGTGCTTGATGACAAAGAATTAGAAAAGAAACCCGAATCTGTGCCGGTGGTTGTGAATACCCGATGTTTTTCCGGAAGAATTACCGGGTTTACCACCTGTTCGGGAGGTAGAGTTTGGTATTGAGCTTGTACCTGGGACTACGCCGATTCGATAGCTCCGTATCGTATGGCACCAACTGAGTTAAAGGAGTTGAAAGCTCAGTTGCAAGAACTGACGGATAGAGGTTTCGCTCGACCAAGTTTCTCACCTTGGGGTGCACCAGTATTGTTCGTGAAAAAGAAGGACGGAACCATGAGGTTGTGCATTGACTATCGTCAGCTGAATAAAGTGACGATAAAGAACAAATATCCGTTGCCGTGCATCGATGATTTGTTCGACCAACTGAAGGGAGCCCAGTGTTCTCAAAAATAGATTTGAGATCGGGCTATTATCAGTTGCGAATTCGAGATCCAGATATTCCCAAACTGCCTTCAGAACGAGATATGGTCACTACGAATTCTTAGTGATGCCGTTTGGGCTCACTAATGCCCCTGCGGTATTATGGATTTGATGAATCGGATCTTCAGACCGTATTTGGATCAGTTCGTAGTTGTGTTCATTGATGACATTTTGGTCTATTCAAGAGATGAGACCGAACATGCTAGGCATCTGAGGCTAGTGCTGCAAATTTGCGGGATAAGCAGTTATATGCTAAGTTCAGTAAGTGTGAGTTCTGGGTTAAGAGAGGTTAGCTTCTTGGGTCATGTGGTATCCGCGTCGGGTATCGAGTTGACCCGAACAAAATTTCAGCCATACTTGACTGGAAACCTCCGAGAAATATTACTGAAGTTCGGAGCTTTTTGGGGCTCGCCGGTTATACCGACGATTGTGAAAGTTCTCGATGATAGCCACACCAATGACGAAGCTACTTCAAAAGGATGTTAAGTTCAGTGGACGGAGAAATGTCAGAAAAGTTTCAACCAACTGAAAACTCATTTGACTGAAGCTCCAATTTGGTGCAACCCGAATCAGTAAAGAGTTGTCATTTATAGGACGCATCCTACTGGGTGGGTTGCGTATGATGCAGAGGTCGAGTCGTGGCCATGCGTCGAGACAATGAAGCACACGGAGGAATTATCCGACCCATGATCTCGAACTGCCACGGCTTAAAATATGCGAAATCATTATCTGGTTTGGTGCTGGAGATAAGGTTGGCCACTTATATTTTTGGGGGGTGGCGGGGATCACAACAAAAAAAAAGGTCTTCAAAATAATATGTTTGGATTTTTTTTTGACTTTGTCTCCAACGAGGACTCTCCCCACTTACCTGCGTACACACTCTTTGTTCGAATGTTTATTTTTCCACAAAGGAACGGTTGGGCTTTTTTTGAGGTATATGTTATGGCAAAAAAAAAAAGGATTAGCGAGGCTTGGGTTTGTTGGCGGCCATTTGGCATTAGGGGGGCCGGGGGACCCCGGCGATTCCAAGGGGCCTTCAACGATGGACACCATTAAGCGGTACGCCTCCTGTTAATGTTCCAGAAGGAAAGTCGGGCATTCTGGTTTGGTTGGGTGGTGGCTTTTACCGGGATTATAGCAAAATGGAAGGGGCGTTGCCAATTTGTGCGCTCCCGTTTTCTGA